>NC_090650.1:318832604-319432604 GCF_040937935.1 Hyperolius riggenbachi | reverse complement strand
TTAAGGAATTTAGTAAAAAGAGAGTTATTTTACTCCAGAAAGTTTGAATTATCGTGCAGTCCCATGTCATATGACGGAACGTGCCTGGACTACACCCACATCTCCAGCAAACATCGCTTGTTCCGCTTGAGAATTTGGATAGTTTGACTGGAGTAATATAAATTTGATGGAACCAGCGAAGCTGTATTAGTTTGTCTTCATATAAGTCTCCTCGAATTCAGACCACTCTCCCTGAGATACCTCCTCCCCCCAGTCATGCCATAGCTCTCTGGACCTGTTCAGCCGAGCAGAACATTTAAATGTGACAAGGTAAGAGTAGAATTTGGAGATAAGCTTGTCACTATCTTTAGCTAGTAGCCAGTTTTCCACAATTTCAGAAGATAAATTAACCGTGGGGGTCTTAAACTGGGCCATGGCAGCATGCCTTATTTGGAAATATTTAAATTTAGCATATCTAGGGAGATGAAACTCTGACGCTAGGTGGAACCAGGTTTTAAATATACCATTGTGATATAACTGGTGAATATACTTTACTCCTTTTTGGACCCAGAAAGTGTTATCAATTGATTCAAATTCAGGAAGATTCGGGTTACCCCATATAGTCGAGCTGGGCGAGCAAATATTAGATTTATCTCCTACCATTTTCCTAGTTTTATGGAATACTGTAAGAGAGTATGCTATAATCTCAGATTGTTGTGGAGGCGGTATACCACCTCTATATATAACATTACATAGTGCTTCGTATGACGAGGCAATGTTAGCTTCAGTATCCAACGACGCATCATCTCTGATGCAATGTACCCATCGTCTAACGTATGTAAGCTGGGCCGCTAAGTAGTAAAGTTGAAAGTGCGGCAAAGCCAGGCCACCATTTTTAACAGGCATACTCAGTACGTCTAAGGAAAGTCTAGGAGCCCTACCTGCCCAGAGAAAACCTAGTACAAGAGCGTTTATCCTACGGAATTGTGCAGCAGTGACCCAGCATGGGGACATTAATAAAATATATAATATTTTATGGGCAACAATCATTTTAATAATATTCACTCTGCCAAGCAGATCCAGAGGTAGCGTGGGCCAGCGTTTTAATTTACCCTCTATGTTGGATAATACCATTGTAAGGTTGTTGGAAACGTAGGTATCATTACATCTAGTGATCACTATTCCGAGATACTTAAAGCTTGTGACTGTTTTTAAGGGAAGGTCACATGCCATCCTTTCTTGGGGAAAAGGGTCTACTTGTAGCATAACTGATTTAGACCAGTTGACTTTCAGTCCAGATATTACTCCAAATTCCTCGTAAACCTCCAGCACCCTCTGCAGAGACGATGTCGGTTTATCTAGGTATAATAATACATCGTCAGCATACAACGAGATTTTTTCATGTACTCTATTGATAATCCAGCCACCTATACCGTGGTCTTCGCGAATAAAAGTATCTAGGGGCTCCATTGCAAGAGCAAACAAGAGGCGATAGGGGGCACCCTTGGCGTGTGCCTCTACTGATTTTAAAAGGTTTTGATAGCTGGCCATTTACCCTGACACATGCTATAGGATCAGTGTAGAGAAGTTGGACCCATTTTTTAAAAACTGGGCCAAACTGAAATTTATCTAACACTGCCCAAAGATATTGCCAAGAAACAGTGTCAAAAGCTTTGTTTGTATCTAACGCTAAAAGGACTCGGGTGCCGGCATTGGCAGTGCGAGTGCTGGAGGTTCACGAACAGTCTCCTGAGATTCAGTTTAGTCTATCTGTTAGGGATAAATCCCGTCTGATCCTGAAATATAAGCTTTTCAATTACTTGTTTAAGCCGGTTTGCAATGACCTTAGCTAAAACCTTAACGTCTGAATTTGATAAAGAGATGTGCCTATATGAATCACAGAGCTCTGGGTTTTTGTCTGGTTTCAGGAGGAGCGTAATATGAGCTTCTCTCATGGAGGGAGGCAGAAGTCCAGAGCTGAAGGCACCTTCAAAAGTTTTGAGGAGCATGCTTGCAGTTAGTTTTCTACTCTTCACATACCATTCAGAGGGTATTCCATCCGGGCCTGGTGCCTTATTGGGTCTAAGGGTTTTGATGGCATTTAACACTTCCTCTAATGAGATTGGAGCGTCAAGTAATAGTTTGTCTGTATCATCAAGATAAGGAAGCTGACAACCATCGAGAAATTTAGGAGCCAGGGCCGGACCACCTGAAACAGGCGAGCTATACAGTGTACCGTAGAAGTTTTAAAACTCATATAGAATTTCTGTTGAGGTAGAAAGAATCTGCCCCGTTGTCGTCTGGATTCTGGGGATAGCTACAGTGGGGGCCTGATTTTTAACAAGGTTTGCCAGAATTTTGCTAGATTTATTGCCCCATTCAAATAATTTTTGGTGACCTATAAATTCTTTGCGTTTGGCTCTATTGAGCAAACGAAGTTCATGGTTGTGTCTGGCCCTGGACCATTCCCGATAGTTATCAGTAGTTGGAGATGCTTCAAATTTCCCTTTAGCTAACATCATGCTAGATTCTGTTGTAGCCATATAAGCTTCATCATTTTTAATTGTGATACCTTTAATATGATTAAAGTGGCCGCGAAGAGCAGCTTTTGAGGCGTCCCACACTAGATTTGTTGATGTAGTGCCTGGGTTAAGATCCCAGTACTCAGACATTTGTGACATACAATGCGTAAATACTGTTTCGTCTTGGAGCCATAGGGGGTTTATCCTTAGACCTCTAGTTCCAGTCACAGCACCAGTAAAGGAACAAATTAAGGGAGAGTGGTCTGAAATTCCATGTGGGAGATACTCTGGGCGACCTACTTTGGATAACAGGTCATAAGAGCCAAGACACATGTCTATGAGAGACATAGATCTCGAGGGGTCAGAGAAACAAGAGAATACAGATTTGTTTGGGTAGTTCCAACGCCAGATATCATACAGATTGTGCTTTTGAATGCATTCTTTGAAAGTTACATAACCTCGATGGTCTCCCGGGTTAGATCTGTCCAAACAGGGATCTAAAATGTTATTAAAATCTCCACATAAAAGTACAGGAGCAGGGGGCATGTTATATATATGCGAAAGTAAGTTTTCTAGGACTGATATATGGAAAGGGGGAGGTACATAAACTGATGCAATTGTTAGCGTAGTCCCTTCATACAGGATCTGCAGTATAACAAATCTACCGAGGGGGTCTGAGTAAGCAGAGAGAGTTTTAATAGGTGCAGTTTTCGTAATTAGAATAACAGTACCTCTGGAGTAATTAGAATGCTGTGCAGCATATACATTAGCTATCCAAGGTTTTTTAAGGATCGCAAGTTTAGCACCAACAAGGTGAGTTTCCTGCAGGCACATGATGCAGGGACCACGCTTCTTTAAGTAGTCAAAGACTAAACGCCTCTTAATGGGATGGTTCATACCTCTGACATTCCATGAGATTATTTTAAACTCAGCCATTGTCAATTATATATGCAGAAATTGCGCCTACACTGTGCACCATAATAATCAATAACACTGTCAATGGAGTAACAACAGAAAAGATCAACACCCCCCGCCCCGCAAGTTGCCCAGAACTACAACCCGCTTTTTCCCTTAACCCTTGCAGCATTTGGGAACGTTGACTAGAGAAACAACTCCAGAACCTACCCGTTTGTAATACTAACTCCAAGTTATGGCTAACAATAAACCAGTTATATGTAACAGTGCAGCGCACATAGAGCAAAGTTTTATAACCCATTTGTTCATTCACTAGCGAAGTTATTACGAGAGATTGACAGATGATAACGAAGTGCATTGCACTATGTCTGTATACCTAGAGGGGGGAAGAGTGAAAACATACATGGAGATACATTCCATATTATAAAGTTCCTTGACATACAGTCTGTTAATGAAAGCAGAGTATAAGGACACTTATTGCAGTGCTAGCTACCCAGGGCTGCATATAAAGGCAGGTAAGTACAGAGTCAGGCAGAGCCCCTGTACTATAGCTTCTATATAGAATAGAGAGGTACTCAGCCAGGCACATAGATCCAACAGTCCGATCCGGTTGTCAGCATTATAAAAAAATGAAAAAAGCGTTATTAAAGGCCCAGACAGAGAACATGGTTATAAGTTGAGATATATACAGTACTGCATGAAATCTCCGCTCCAGTAGCTACACACGCCGGCGAACAGGCATATTGGCCCTGGGTCTGTCTTTTCCAATAGATTCCAGCCAGTTAACTGCGTCACGCGGCTGTGTAAAAAACATCACTGTGCTGTCATGTACAACGCGTAGTTTTGCAGGGTACATCATGCTATATTCCAAGTTTTTCTCCCTAAGCATCTTCTTAACAACCATAAAAGCGAAGCGCTGCTTTTGCACATCTACAGAGAAGTCTTGATATATATGGATATCAGCTCCATTATACTGAGTTGGTGTTTTAGCAAATCTTGTAGCTTTTAGAATATCTGTTTTGTCCCTGTAGTTAAGAAACCTGGCAATTAGGGGTCTCGGCGAGGCTCCCGGTTTAGGTGTGCCCCCTGGTATTCTATGCGCCCTTTCAATGGAGAACAGTCTAGAGGGTTTAAAGTCTGTTATAGTTGTAGTGATCCAGTTTTTTTAAGAATTCCTCAGGGTCTGTGCCTTCAACTTTTTCTGGGAATCCTACGAAGCGAAGGTTATTTCTCCTGGATCTGTTCTCAAGATCAGAGAGTTTAAAAGAATGTGCGTCAGATTTTGCCTTGCTGGTTAATTTCAGATTGGAGAGGCCTAACCTCGTCCTCAAGGCCACTTATACGTCGCTCAACATCGCCAGTGCGGTCACGCAATTCGTGTAAATCTGCTTTTACGAAGGATACTTCAGATTGTATAGCATCTAACTTGACTGTGATAGAGGATTTAAGTTCCATAATCGCTTCTAAAAGCTGTAATCTGGACGGCTCGCCATCAGGGTTGGGGCCTAGTTCATTTGCAGCAGCCGCCCTTTCCTCCCAGTCACTCCCCGCAGCTTTGGCAGACATGGCATACTCACTGTGGACTCCGTCGGGCGTTGCAGGTGATGTGCGGGTGTCCGTCTCAACCCCGTCCAGTGGGAGGGTGTCATCCATCGGGACTGTAGTTGAGTCGCCTGGATCAGGGGAGACCGCACCGCCGCCATTTTGGGAGCCGCCATGCGCGTACTGAGCCAGTCGCGCTGAGGCTGAGGAGGAAGCCTTTACGAATCTTGCTGCCATCTCGTCTCACTGATTCTGGGTTACAGCCAGCACTTGTCCGCTGTTTTTAAGCCAAAGGTCGCCGTCTGGAGTGAACAGGATCAGTCAGGATTTTAAGGTTCTGCGGAGCTCAGGCGCTGCACGTCCTCACAGCTTCATAGCCAGGCCACGCCCCCCCCCCCCCCCCCCCCCCCCGCCTCGGGTTCTCTTTAACCCTGTGAAACTCATTTCTGACGGGTCTCCTTGCAGAACATTTGGGTCTAACTAGAATCCTACTGTCTGGTTTGAAATTCTTCAGCCGTGACATGAAACATGAGTCAATAGACTTTTATGTTACGTTTCTAATTGCATCCTAGGTGCGCTTCGTCAAAATGGACAGAACAGCTCCTAGTGTGAAAGAGCCCTTAAGATGTCTCAACCTGTGATACATTTTAGAATGTAAATCAGGGTTAGGAAATATTTTACAATGTGAAGACTCTAAATAAAACATTTATACATTTAATAACAAAATGAGCAATTTTATTCATTAAGTTCCACTTTAAGTAGTGAAACTCTATTATGCCCTGTTTGACGCTGCAACTGCTTTTGTTTACAGACGCTGTATAAAACTCAGGTGAAAGAACTGAAAGAGGAGGTTGAAGAAAAGACAAAGTTCGGACAAGAGTTAGAAAAGAAATCACATGAACTTCACAATGAGAAGTAATGTGTGCAGAAACTTTTTTGCCTAGATTATAAACCTTTTGTACAACATTTGTGTTATGTTTCGTCACCTAGTATAGCATTTGTATATGTTCACTATAAAAATCAAAAAATGTCCTTGTCTTTTCAGAAATACTCTTACTGCACAGTTGGATCTGGCTGTTACCAAAGCAGAATCGGAGCAGCTTGCCAGAGGACTCCTAGAAGAGCAATGCTTTGAGCTATCTCAAGAGAACAAGAAGCTTTCCTCAAGAGTCAGGCAAGACGTCATAGATAAAGACCATACCATCCGCAAGGTATGCCTCTTTTTTTGTATTGTTAGAGTATGCAGTTTAATCGTTCTGACAGTTTTAGTCTAAGGGTAGATGAAACACATCCACTGTTTTGTGATGCAAGGGAAAATGGTCTTCCCCATCCCTACAGAGCAGTCAGGCCTGTAAATGAGTAGAATCTGCCAGTAATCGTTTCACTACAACTAATAAGATAGACAATCTATTCTAGAAAATCGGAAGGGTGAATTAGTGGGGTGGTACATTTTCTGCGATCGTGCAGCAGGTGGATTGACAGAGGCATTGTTTTGTGCCGCAATTAGTGCAAAGCAAGCAGAGCATCGCGTACAGTACATCATTTTTTTCATCAGATGTCAAATGACATTGGATCTAGATCAAATATTGCAATCTGATGAAATGATAATTTCTCAGTCAGTTGCAGATTAGCAGAATCTCTGTTATGTTTTTTCTTATGAGAAGATATGTGGCAGTATAATCACTTTCTAGAATGTTAGATACCATTCTGTGACTTAGATCCTCTGATTCTCAAACTAAGGGCCATTTCAACTAGCTGCAAACTGCGGCTGTGTTTCTGCTTATTTCGGATGCAGAATTGCACCTTATTGAAATCAAGGGTGCATTCGAAATCCTGTGTGGACAAAAAAAAAAAAAAGAATAGCGTTGGCAGCAGTTTTCCACAGGCTGCATCCGAATCACTATAGCCATGCATGCACCTAGGGGAGCCGCAGTAATTGGTTAAAAGGCAATGTGCAGTATACAGTATGTCTCTATAGATCCCTCTCTGAATAGATGTCAATCAGAGATGAATCTATCTGTTGGGCTCCCTGGGAGACAATCTGCCAGTTTATTGGCGGGTTTTAGATCAGATTCCACTGGCCTAATATCAAGCAGTGAAAGAGTGGGTAAGTCGGCGTAAGATTGATTAGCTACCTGATCAAATTGTGCATGGCCACTTTTAGAATCATCGTGTTTTCCTGGTTCATTTTTTGTGAGAAATCCACTTTTTAACAGCCTTCTTTGTTTTGATGGATAATTTGCACCTATAATCTGTTCATGCAACAATTAGAGGAAAAAAAACTCTTACCATAATCAAGTGATGGCGTTTCTCATTTTTGCAGCTGGAAGAAACAAACAACACATTAACTAAAGATGTCCAAACATTATCAAAAGAAAATTCTGATCTAATGGACAAGGTCAAGGCACTGGAAGAAGGTAGGTGTTACATATGTAGTTAGTCATCTTGCTGAATTGCTCTGAAGCTATACACTCCAACTTACTAGAACAGCAATGAACATTGCAGGCTACAGTATTCTTGGGATGCGATGATAACGGTGCATTCAAATTAGTCGGTAATTTGCTAATAAATATTCATTTATTTTGACGAGTGAAACATTTCTTTCATTCCAGAAGTCTATAATAAATAGTATAATCTTGCTTCTTTTAGGTTGTCTGAAATTAGTCTCTTAACTGGTGACGATAACCAGTGAAGCTGACACAATGCAAAGATTGTAATAGCGGTGTGAAGGTTATCATTTACTAGCTGACCTAAGCCCGTTTAAAAACGGGCTTTAGGTCTGTCAACGTCGTAGCGTTACAGCACGCGCACACATGCCTGCACCGTGAGTAAGAAGTAATTTAATTGGTCTAATTCCAATCAGCATCCAATTTGTATACAAGGAGAAGAAGCATCTCAGAGACCATTTCTTCTCACCAGCATTTTGCATCCGTTATAGCAAGTTAAATTAACTGCCTGAATCTTTTCACTTTACACTTTAAGTTTTCTAGAAACCCTACTCTTGGCACTATTGGGATGTCAAGGTGTTACGGTATGTGTTTACCCCTGCAGGCTCACCAACTGGTTAACGTATTTATATTACTTTATTTGGGATATGTCCATTTGATTCCCCTCTATCACCACCCATAAGATAGGTGTGGATGTGGGAGAATAGGGAAACCTGGACCCAATAATTAAGCGGCCTTTAGTAACACTGTATTGATAATTAAATTAAATCGGTACTTACTAATCTCACCAGGGGAGTAAATAGTTTTCACTGGAGTCTGCCATGCTAGGGTCACTAATGTCGCCTTCTCTTGTGCGGCCAATGGGATAAGTATAATATGTACTCTGTGCTCTGGTGCACACCGAGCGGGTTTTTCGGCGTGGATACGCTTGGTCAGTGTATCTCAATGGGGTGGTTCACACCAGAGCGGGAGGCGTTTTGCAGAAACTCATACTCCCGGGGTGAGGCATTTTTTGGATTGCGGAGGCGTTTCTGCCTCCAATGTAAAGTATAGGAAAAAGACAAACCGCTCTGAAAAACGGCAGTTCAGAGCGGTTTTGCAGGCGTTTTTGTTACAAAAGCTGTTCAGTAACCGCTTTACTGTAACAATATATGAAATCTACTACACCAAAAACGCTTCCCAAAACTGCAAAATGCTAGGTGAAACGTTACCGAAAAATAAGAAAAAGCGTTTCAAAATCTGCTAGCATTTTGCGGATCTGCTAGCGGGTTTTGGTGTGCACTAGGCCTGTGTGATTAAAAACCAAATATCTGCCCTTCAGCTTTTCTTGGCATTGTTATAGTGCTTCCTGCACTTTTATAAAAATATCTTGAAAGTTAATGTCTTGCTCTTTTCAGCTAGAAAACATTGAAGCCTTATTTTGGAAATCGGTGAACTTTTCTTAAAATTGCTGTATGTGTGTGATGGCTGTATAGCTGAATATGATGTATGCCCAACATTTGCCAGGTTGGTTATGTAATACGTATGTGTACAATCCTTTTTTAGAGTTTAAGACGAAGCAGGAAGAAATAAGCAGTATGAAGATTATGTACGAGAAGAATATTAACACTGAAAGAACACTTAAAACACAGGTAAGGGTAATGGGCGAAGCAATCTTGATGTGCTTTTAATGCAGTTTAAAAGTAAATCTTTCAGTTGGCATAAGAAGACTGCCGTTGCTGATGCTTTTGTGACTGTTATGTCCCTTTAGCTATAATGCAGTCCAAATAGTGTTGCGATTACAGTATGAGTGTTCCAGATAACTAGCATTGTGTATGGAGGTCAGCGGTGGCCTCAAGTTCTCTCTAACAAAATTTTGCATTCAGCAGAACTAAAATATAACCATATTATCTGTGGCTTGACGTGCTAATAGATATATAATAATTAAAAACTGCACAAAAAGTAGTATAAACTATGGATTGACCTCAAATTAAACAGACTCCACAATTGGCCAAAATGCATTAGAACTCAGTGACAATATGTTTCATGGACTTTATCCTGTTTGAGTGCTGCAGTGTTATTAAAACGCTGAATTACATCATTCCCTACCGTCCACGTCGACCTGGAGGGGAAATGGTAATTAACGCCAGAACTTGTGCAGGAGCAGGGTAAGCCGTATATCGGCTGTATCCTGTGCCCACGTCTCCCGGCGGCAAATTCATAGGTACGCCTTTGAGTGCGCCAGGAGTAAAGCGTGATATAAATGTTTTGTCTTGTCTATGTAGTTCAC
Organism: Hyperolius riggenbachi; assembly: GCF_040937935.1. Classification (NCBI taxonomy): domain Eukaryota; kingdom Metazoa; phylum Chordata; class Amphibia; order Anura; family Hyperoliidae; genus Hyperolius; species Hyperolius riggenbachi. The sequence continues at coordinate 319,422,930 of NC_090650.1, read as the reverse complement.
TTCTCTCCCTGTCTGGATTCAGCTGGTGGATTCAAGGGTAAATCAAACGTTACCATGTGACATCAAAAGTATGAAGAACAATAGATGTCAGGCTTCTTTTCCCAGCATCCCGTCATCATAGTAGAAACCATTAGGGCCCATTCACACTTGAAAAGTGTAAAACGCTAGCGTTTAGCGCGTGCGATTTTACCGCGATTAGCGTGGTAAAATCACTGTACACTTCTGCAATTCAGAGCGATCACTATCAGCACTTTATTTAGCACTGTACAGCAATCGCTACAGAATTGCGGCAAAAAATGATGCAGGTAACGTGTTTTTCGATTGGCGCCAATCACAAAACGCCCGCGATCGGCACCAATTGTGGCAGTGAGATCATATGCCATAGGTTAGAATAGCACTGGCGCTTTAAAAAGCACCAGCGCTTTGGTGGTTAGCGGGAGTCGCCCACTAATTTCCCTAGTGTGAATGGGCCTTCAGTCTTGCATGTGATGGGGAGTACTTGTAGTTCACAAGAATTGGGTGATGAAGAATTGTAAGGCCTCAGTCTTCCAACTGCTAACTAGCTACGCACTAGAGAGTCTGTATAAATAGGTGCACAGCTACGCAAAAGGTTTTTGAATTTGAAAAATTAATTACCAAAGCTAATACCGGAACTTATAATTTGCACAGTAATTTAAACTAAACTAATGAAAAAGGCTGCTTTGCTAGTTTGCTTAGTTTTGAGTTCACTTGGGCTTTAAATTCAGGGTACATCCTTGAGCTACTCTTCCTGCTTTCATAGAACAACACAGGTTTTGCATAACGGACATTATGCCACCTACTATGCAGCTAACCTATATAAAAGTACCCTCTAATGATACAATCTATTTTGCCCAGTTTTGCCATTTCTATGTAATACGAGAGACTACCTAGAATATCCATTCAAAGCACTGTATATGAACTCCATTTACCCTTTTACAACATAGATTTTGTAAGATTGTATAATTTGTGGGCCTCATCACAGTCCAATTGAGATATGAGATTCTCAGTATTTTGAGCAGTAGAATATTGTACCGTGTTAGCTATCAGTGAAAGCAAGAAGTTTTGAATCAGGATGATTCCATTTATTGGCTAACTTAAAAGTATTTATAAACAAGTAAGCTTTTGGCCCTTGGGCCTTCTTCAGACTGAATCCTGTAGGCTTATAAGACAGCTTTATACATGCAGCATCAAAGGGGATACATGGTATTTCGAGGTGTTTTAGAACTGTGACACTTGGCATTTGAAAAATAGGTAAAGTAAAAAAAAAAAATATATATATACTGTATACATGTACCCCAGCCCGTTTACAAACTAGCTCTATGTCTATGACTCTCACCGCCCCCGCCTCATGTTTCTGCGAATGTGCCCGGCTCCCTGGCCCCGTCATCCTGTCTCTCTGAGGCTGGGCCCGTGCTGCGCACATGCGCAGTAGCAAAAAGCACAGACCCAGCTACACAGGGACAGTGTGATGCAGGGACACGGGGTGTGTATATATATATATATATATATATATATATATATATGTGTGTATATATATATATATATATATATATATATATATATATATATATATATATATATATATATATATATATATATATGTGTATATATATATATATGTGTATATATATATATATATATATATATATATATATATATATATATATATATATATATATATATATATATATATATATATATATATATATATATATATATATATATATTTTTTTTTTTTGAGGTTTTTTTTTTCTGCATTTATTCCTATTTTAGCCTTGTTAAATGACTATAAAATTAAACAATTCTTGGGAAAAAACATATTTCCCAAAGAATGCCTATGTTAAAAAAAATATATAAATCACTTTGATGGCATAAGTATGATAAAAATTATTGCTGTATCAATCGCAGCGCAGCTGATATGGCAAAATAGGATCTTTAAGGAACAAGTGACACCCATGCTAACCTGGAAATAAAAAACACATATATAAGTAGATAACTACTAGTTCTACTTACATAACAGCTGTATTGCACTGTCTACGTTATGATTCCTGTGAATTTTATAAAGGAAAAGCGTAGAATCCTATTCTAGACAGTTTCCATCTTGGTTACCTTTGACTGAAGCGAATACTACATCATTTCCTCCCTCGCACTTTCTTTCTCCTCTTGCTAATTGTATATTCGTTACATGCCCTCCTCCCAGAGTCTTCAGACACTCCCACTGAGGTCTATACTAGGAATTGCACTGTCTTATGTCATTAGGAGGGGGAAATAAAGGAAATTGGAGGAATATATTATAGATAAAAAGACCCCCTAGCATGCAATTGTTTTGCCAGCCGATGACAATGGCAATTAATGGGCCAGTGCTCCTAAGGTATGTGGTAACTCCAAACCATAACAGCAGAAACGTTTTATAAGTTTTGAATGCAGGATTAGTATCTTTATTACTTAATACACTCAGACCAGTTGCTGTTGAAATTTGATTTTTATGATGACAATCCCGCTTTAAGGGGCAAAAACTCTGGTACCTGAAGTGGTGAATCGGTTGTTTAGACAAAAAACATTGAATGAAAATAAGTTGAAAACTAGCATCAGTCTATCAATTTTGATTGAAATATTGATAAATGTCTGAAACTTTTTATTGATCAGTCACAGTTGGGAGTGGTGGGGGTTGATAGCTGGTGGTAGCAGTATTTCGATTATGTTTCTGCTGAAATCCTGTGAAAGTTGAGTGGCGAGAGGTAGAAAAACAATCATTACTCAGTGATCTGATCATAGAGATGTCAATCATTCAGTCATTTTCAGGATCTGGTGAATGTCACATCCGACTAAATGTTTTTAGGTGTGCTGTTATGCTAGATTACAGTTCTTCATTGTAATACTTTCATGTGGACAGTGGCACTGATTATTACTAAAATGTATTATTATTTTCAATTTGCCAGGCTGTAAATAAACTAGCTGAGATTATGAACCGAAAAGATTTCAAGCTGGACAGAAAGAAGGCAAACACACAAGACTTGAGGAAGAAAGAGAAAGAAAACCGGAAGCTGCAGCTAGATCTTAATCAGGAGAAAGAAAAATACAACCAGATGGCAATGAAGTTCCAGAAAGAGATGGAGGAGATGTTGATGGTAATCAGCCTTTGCTTTCTGGAGGTTGTAGGAATCAGAGACTTAAAGTGTACATGATGAGATAAACATGTGTATGTACAGTACTAAACAAATTAATAACCAGGGTGTTTTACTTGTTATATTTTGCTGCCTGAAAGAGTTAATTTTTAAGGCCGAAAATGACAGTGCCTGTCTTGTCAGTACCTTGTCAGGAATATAGTAAACATCACTAATAAGCAAATTACAGCCATAAAAGTTTTCCTGGCAGAATACATTTTTCACATATTTCTGAGAGCAGAGGGAGGGAGAGAGTTAATATAGTTCATATATTTTCATTTAGGGGCACTTGATAGACTGCAACTGAGCAGAGACAACAAAACATTCAATCCACTTTCTAAATGTTTAAATATAAAATCCTGGGATGTCTTAGTTTTTTTTAGGATTAGGAGGATAAATACAATTGTTTATCTCATCCGTTTATTTTCACCTTGGGTTCACTTTAAACCATAAACTGGAATGTCATTGGAAATAAAAAATGACAATGTACCGTATTTACTTGCTTCTGTAATGGCACAATGCTCATTTTATCCTGAGGCATTTTATAGGAGTTCAAGTTAAGGTGGTGGTCTTTGCACTAGAGTAATGAAATCTGCTATAATAAAGCTTTTATGTAAGTCTGATGAGCAGTTAGTTGATGAGTCCTTTAAAAACAACTTTTTGAAGTAGATGTTTAAACTGTGATTAACAATCATATCCATTTTTTAGCAACTAACTGAGGAAAGCAACTACAAGACGGAACTTCAGATGCAGCTAGACAGTAAGGAAAGTGATATAGAACAACTGCGTGCTAGATTGGCAGAGTTACAACTACGTATGGACTCTACGAGTGTTGCCAGTCTGCAGCCAGATGAGGCAGATGGCACAATAGGTGGTAAGTTTTGGAATATATTACTTAGTTAATTCAAAAGGTTTTCTAATAGTTTATTTAGCTTATTTAGTACTTGCCATATGCACTAGAGGTTCTTTACTTCCAATGGGACCATCTTAATAAGGGGAAAAGAGTGTGGTCCACTGTACCTCTGCAAGTCAGGGTCAGTGAAAACACAATATCAAAGCGCTATAGCCAACTACATCCCATAGGGTGCGCTACCACCAGGTTCAGGCAAACCTTTGTACAGTTTATATTTGTTTAGCGCACACCATCAGTAATCTGACTTCATATGCTTCAATATACTGTCCACATCCTTTCATTAGTGTTCTTGCATCAATAACCGCAGCACCTCCACCATAAGCGCCCACTAGTGATCAAACTCACCAGATAAATTGGCCACTGCTAGACTGGCCAACCACACACAATATCCAGGGACCCTAGGTTCCTCAGGATCCTGGCGCAGTTCGCTGCGCCGTCTCCTTTCTGTGTTGCAATACCTCAAAGAAAAGGTCTCACATAGCGTAATACTGTCTCCTTAAAATAGCTTTTATTATAAAATTGCACTCACATGTCCAAAAAGTTATACTGCGCACAGAGTTTTTTCCCACGGGCTCTCCCCCGCTGCCAGGCCGGGCACACTCTACGGACTCCACTACCGTCCGACCCCCACTTGTCTAGCTCACAGGGCGCCTCTATTGTCCTGGTACGTCCGCCTCCGCCCTATCGATTTCATTACTGTCTCGTAACTCATCAGGGGCACGGAAGCCGGACGCTAACCAGGATGTATTTATATTCACGTGTTGCGGCTTGCTCGCCGCCCCCCTTTCCCCATCCACAGAGCTAATGCGCTTCAATTGGTCAGATTCTGTGATGTCACGTAAGTCTAGGCCACCAATTGGACCTCACCGCTTGACGCTATACGCGTCACCCCATGACGCCTTACGCGTCATACTCCCGACATTCTCTGTCTCCTCCATTCCCATTGGCTCACGTGGTCTGTATTTTGATTGGCCGAGGTGCGAGTGTTCCATGCTCCTGTAAACACACCCCCCACCTCTTCCTCACCCTCTGTTTGCGTCCCAGCGTGGCGGGGGAAAACCGTTTACAATATAAATCAATAATCTAAAATTAATCCCACTGAACCCCTTACATACTATCCCCGCACATTAAAATTATATTATATACATCTTTTATTACTGTGTCATTCCTTTGTACTAGTCTAAATGCATAATACATACTTATTATACATATAATCATAATTTGCCATAAAAGTTTAAATAAAACCTATTATGCAGAGCTTTATTTCATGATTCACACCCAAACACTTCACATATCATCCATATCCAGGGTATTGGTTCATGTAGCATCTACCCATATTGCACAATCAATTATCAGCAATAAAGCAATTCAAATCTAGATCAATATTGTGCCCTCCAGGCTGGAGGCTCCCCATACTGTAAATCCACCGGGTCTCTTTTCAAGCGGTGAGGTCCAATTGGTGGCCTAGACTTACGTGACATCACGGAATCTGACCAATTGAAGTGCATTCGCGCTGTGGATGGGGAAAGGGGGGGGCGGCGAGCAAGCCGCAACACGTGAATATAAATACCTCCTGGTTAGCGTCCGGCTTCCGTGCCCCTGATGAGTTACGAGACAGTAACGAAATCGATAGGGCGGAGGCGGACGTACCAGGACAATAGAGGCGCCCTGTGAGCTGGACAAGTGGGGGTCGGACGGTAGTGGAGTCCGTAGAGTGTGCCCGGCCTGGCAGCGGGGGAGAGCCCGTGGGAAAAAACTCTGTGCGCAGTATAACTTTTTGGACATGTGAGTGCAATTTTATAATAAAAGCTATTTTAAGGAGACAGTATTACGCTATGTGAGACCTTTTCTTTGAGGTATTGCAACACAAAAAGGAGAATGGAGACAGAGCAGCGAACTGCGCCAGGATCCTGAGGAACCTAGGGTCCCTGGATATTGTGTGTGGTTGGCCAGTCTAGCAGTGGCCAATTTATCTGGTGAGTTTGATCACTAGTGGGTGCTTATGGTGGGGGTGCTGCTGTTATTGATGCAAGAACACTAATGCAAGGATGTGGACAGTATATTGAAGCATATGAAGTCAGATTACTGATGGTGTGCGCTAAACAAATATAAAAAGTCAGGGTCAGTGCAGGAACCAGGCGACTCAGGCCCAAACCGTAGAATAGAAGGATTGAGGTTCCACACAACGTCCCATAGAAAATCCAAGCTTTTATTAATGATAAAACCAGACGAGTAGCTGACATGTTTCAGGCACACAATAGTCGTTAAAGGACACCTTGGAGCTGTTAAAAAGTTAAAAACGGGGGGAGCAGGCCTGTATATTATAGTAAACTCTCCTCATGCCCACCTACCCCAACCCCCCAATCGAGCAGCCCGGAGTGCTCCGTGCATGTGCACTACATAGTTGTGACGTCATGCGCACAGCGCTCTTGGGCACGCGATCAAGGACACTGGTCACCAGGCAGTGTCTGCGTACGTCTCCGAGACCCTCCAGGCCTGGAATTCGCTGCGGGGCCATTAGAACATAACGAAGGGGAACTGAGAACGGTGGAAGGTGTGAGTGAGGAGAGCCTACTACACATCTGCTTTCTGTGCCCCTTTCTAAAGTGCATGCTCTAAATTATTGATAAAATCCACCAAAGGGTGTTGCAACATTTGTCTGTGCCTATTACCTCCTACCAAGTATTACATACTAATAAATAGGAGGTTCTTCACTGGAATATTTGTCAGTGTGTGAGTTGGTCTCAATATAGTTATAACTAAACACACTGCAGCAAAAAGAAAAAAAAAATTTTTGTTTAAACTCTAGTTCAGCCTCCCACTTATATTTCATATGGTAGTAAATATGCATTTATTAGCTATGCACAAAGTTTTCTGCGTTGCACTTTTTTTTTTTTACAGCAAATCTATTGAAAGTACCATGCTGGCTGCTTCCTGTACTTCCTTTCTGCCAAGAGAGTGGAAGATAATTCCCCAGCTCAGGGCAAATCACCTGACCCTTGCCCACCCCCTCTCACTGCTGAGAGATATTCACTCTTTGTGGAGCTCAGCACTCTCATCTTCCTGCACATTTCTACCATTGGGAAAGGGCTACATGGCCACAGCCTAGCACCCGTTTCTAAACGGGCCCTAGGCCTAGTACATAATAAACTTCCAGGAGAAAGATGCTGCTGCGCAAATTGCAATAAATTGTTTCTGGAAATGTTAGTAATAAATGATAGGTGTTTCCCCAAAGTCAGATGTCCCCCAAAGTAGTCATGGGTGTGTTGCAAGCAGTGTAGAAAGCATAGGAATCCATGTAGATGGCAACGAACAGCAGAGCAGTCTTTTGGAGGCAGCACCTGGATCACCAGGGCTGAATATCAATGTACACAGCCCATGCCAACCTGCCAGGGTAACCAGGTTTACCTGGTTTTGTCAGAGCTTAGAGCATGAAGCATCCTGGGCAAATTAAATTGCAGTCTCGGAATCCTAAACTATGAGGAAATGTGATACAGGTGAAACTCAAAAAATTTGAATATCGTGCAATAGTTCATTTATTTCAGTAACTCAACTTAAAAAGGTGAAACTAATATATGAAAAAAAAACCTTTGCATGTGTTTTGGATTAATAAGCTAATTAGAGTATGTCACTCTGAGCCTAGAATATTGAACATTTTTCCAATATTCTAATGTTCTGAGATTTTGGGGATCTCATGAGCTGTAAGCCTTAATCATCAAAATTATAACAAAAGGCTTGACATTTCTCGCTTTGTATATAATGAGTCTATTTCATATATACGCTTTTTAGTTGAATTACTGAAATGAACTTTTGCACGTTGTTCTACTTTTTCGTGTTTCGCCTGTAATGCACGTGTCTGTGGACAAGTGCTGGGATCTGCCCAAAAGGACGGTCCAAAGGTACACGTCATAACCCAAGCCGCCAGTATTAGTGCTCTCTTGTCTACCACTAATGTCCCACTTTGTAAGGTTTAATGCAGGCCCTTCCACTTTCACATTTATAAAAGCGATCCTCCATAGGTCCAGGGCTATTACCACACCCTTAAAGGGAACCTTAACTGGGGGAAAAATATTAAATTTACCTGGGGCTTCTACCAGCCCCCGAGAGGTGCCCTGTGCCCGTGCCGTCACTAAACGATCCTTCAGTCCCCTACAGCAACCCTGTTCCAGTCAGCCGACTCGACGAGGATCACTGCGGGGGACGGGAGGATCGCTTTGATTATGGCGTAGGCACAGCACTGCTGCAAGGTGCTGGCAGAAGCCCCAGGTAAGTTAAACTTTTTGTTTTCCCCCTCAACAGTTTAGGTTCACTTTAAACGAAGTCCAAAGATCCAATTCATACCAAGGCCCACACAATCAGGATTATTTTCTTTATTCACTAATTGCAGTCAACCTTCACAGCAGAGTGTCCGCAGTGTAAAAAGCACGATGTTTCAGCTGCTCGTTTTTCATCAGGTGTTTGACCTTTTGAGCACAAACCTCAGAATATATCATTTTTTGTTACATAACACTCACTCTTCTCATTACCTTAAGGATGCGTTGTGTATAAGAAACACATCCTTGGCAGCATATGAAACTCTTCACAAGGAACATTTAAAACTAAACTCCTCTCTAATGTCCCCACATCAATCAGACATCCCAATGATTCACTATTATCCTTCATAACTAAATATAATAAACAACACTCTTCGCTTTAAGAGCTAATAAACACTGGAATGTTGAGATGCTCAGTTGAGACACTAGTAGTTTAGTCTTGCATACACATTTTTAAAGCAGATTGTTTGTGACTTGCTGTTTGGCCAAATTTTCTTCTTATTTTTATTGGGCCAGTTTTATCTGGGGCGTCCTCCAGCCCCATCCACACAGATTGCTCCCACGCCGCCCTTCTCAGCCTTCTCCTGCGTCGGGAGCGGGTCCTGTAACTTCCTCCAGTCGCGGCCAGTCTGCACAAGAGAAATACGCCCTCTACGTATCTCTCTGATGGCTGCTGCAGCGATGCATAAAGAGCGCACTTCCCTTGTGTCAGACTGTCCGCCACTGGCTGAAGTTACAGGACTGGCTCCCGGTGCAGGAGAATGCGGAGGACGACGACGTGGGAATGATCTGTGTGGACGGGGCTAGAGGACGCCCCAGGTATGTATAAGACTTATTTTTACTCGGCTCTGGTACACTTAAAGCTGCATAGAGTTTACATTAAATTTACAAACGAGCCAGTATTATTAGCATCTTCATGACCTCTTCTGCTGCAATGTTTTAGCTCCTGAGGAAGCATGTTCCCCGCCTACATACCGTATAAAAGAGCTCGACTGTAGGAACAAAGGAATCATTTTGACAGTAGTTCCACTTTAATACTCTGTTAAAACATTGCTGTAGGCTGCCTTCTTTTATGTAAGTTTAAAGCATTTCAGGATTGCAATATACTATACATATAAAATACAAAGGTTTATGTTATGGATTGCATATAAATATACAGGAATACAGAAACAGGTTTCTAAGGGCTGGTGCATGTGAAATGTGGGCTCCTGATAAATAGTGGGGGCCCTGCTACATATCAGGAGCCTGGGGCGCCCAAATGTCACACTCTACATGCAATTTATAATGGCGCATATGGCAGCACCTGACTTTCTTCCAATATTGGGTGTCCAAATGTCCCACTTCCCTTCAGAGTGGTGATGGGTTTGTCAGTACCCATTGCACACTAATTGTTCTACTAAAGATTTATTTCCTTACATTTCGTAGCTGCTCATGGTATAAAAGCAAATCATTGTAAAAAAAATTAAGTTTATGTAGGAAAGTATATCTGTCAGATTGGAATGTTAAGATGAAAGCGAGAATATTGTAAGGCACAGCAATGCCTTCTCAAAGCAGACATTTCTAAACCATAGCTTCTGTCACAACGCAGTACACGAAAACTATTTTTCAATATAGAGCGCTGTGCTTCATTTGTTAATGCTTCTGAGGGTAACAGTGTTTCCAGGACCAGCACAACGTAACAGCTGCTGACTTTGACTTGCCTTTGTCTGTTTTAGGCTTGTTGGCTATTGCCACTGCAAGGCATGCAAAATGTAGCTTCTAAGGATTAGGACATGGAAATACCATTATGCATTCATCCCCTCACCTATTCTGAACCTGGTGATTTCCATCATAAGGCCTGTTGCCTACCAGTTTCCTCCATTCTGAAACGGAGCTGAATCTTCTATTCATCAAAGGTTTCAGAGTTCGGTACAGAGAGACTTTCTAATCATTCTCAATGTTGAGGCAGCCTCTTCATTCTCCCTCTTCTGGGCCAGACACTTAGGATATTTCTTTTTTTCTGTATGCCCTGGCAGCAGCAGGCTTGGTGATGGAGATCACCCAGATAAGTTAAGGCCACCGAAGTGTGGATGGGCTTTGTGGTTTTTAAAAGCACACAAGCCACTTAAGTGTAGCATATAACATTAGTTCTGCAAACCTCATTGGATATGTTATGGAAGCAATGACATCTTTGTTCTGTTTTCGTACTGGCAGTGCTGTGCTTTGTTTAGTTAACAGATATAACTGAAAGTGCAAGTCTAGTGGAATATTTTGCAACTCACATCACGCTTGCTCTGGCAGAATGGATGACTTAGTTAAATAATAAGCTACGTCCAGTTTTTCCAGAGATCAGTGAAGGCATAACATCTTCCCTGGTGTTTTTTTTCCATGTACTGTTTCTGGGATTTATGTGATATTTCAATGCAATACCTAATCAACTACAAGTGTTCTGTTTCCATTATGATCCGTTTATTGATATTTTACCTAAGAGCAAAGGAAGGTGGGGGAAGGAATTGTAGTGTATTACCTTGAATGTAAGAGCAATGCACCCTGTCTATCAGATGCAAGAGCATGTGTTAATGACCATTCACAGTGTTTCAAAGCCTTTTGTTTCGTTTTGTTAGCATCCAGTGGTGTTGCTGGACCGCCGTTTCGTAGGTGTGTGTATGTCATTGTAGTGCATTGCTTGCTCTGGGAGATGCAATAGTAGTTACAGAATAAGCTAGTAGCAGATCTAGGCATATTGTTAACTGATATGGGTGACTAGTATGCTTAGCTCTGACACAGTATTTTTTGAATGAAGTGGAGTTTTTCTTCCCACTAAATAAACTGTTTGTCTTTTATTCTCATTTAGTCGAGTCTACCTGCATTCCTTATTTCTTTCCTATTCTTGTCTTCTGTGAGTAAATGGAACTGCCTGTCACCAATGGCCAGCGTTTCAGATAGCTTAATGCACTTTCTGCTTTCAAATTTTGATTTCTGATCTTTGATTCAATTGTGCTTATATTTTTACTTTTGCTTTTTTTTCTGTTTTTTTGTTTTTTTAAACACTCTTCATGTTCAACTTGCATCACTACCTGCAAGTTATTGATCTGTTTGTGGGCATGAAGTGTTTGAGCATCCAGTGTACATTCTTTGCTATCTTCCCTGCCATGCATTCCCATTGTGCATGTTCCAGTGTCTTGCATTAAGCTCTGGCAGTGGTGTGTTCTATACAAGGAACTTAACACAACCTCATCTATTTCTAGAGTCCGAATCAAGAATTGAAGGCTGGCTCTCTATACCAAACAGAGGGAACATAAAGAGGCATGGATGGAAGAAACAGGTTTGTGCACAGTTCTGCTATATACATTTTTTCCAAGCTTACTTATCTAGGTTCTGAATAGTCTTTAGCAACCGTGCAGATTTCAGCTTGTTGTGTACTTCGGGCAGTGAGGACTTCTGATAAGTTATACAGTGCTTTCAATTTTAGCTGATTAAATCTAGGTTATTATAGCTCATATATAGCTTGTTGGGCATACTAATTTGGAATGGGGGTGGGATTTATTTGTGGGCCATAAATAAGAACAGCTTTTCTTCCTTTGCTTATTTCAACCTACAGCCTATCTTAGACATAACTGCCTGCAGTAATATTGTGGGTGTTGTGTGTAATTGGAAACATCAGGCAAAACTGTTTGTTTTCACTCAGACAGGCCTTGCCTGATCTGCTCGAACTATTAGTCGTAGAAATGGCCTAGTACAGATGACATGTTATTTAGTATTTATATAGTGCTGACATATTCCACAGCACTTTACAGAGAATATAGTCTTGCCTTTAACTGTCACTATCTGCCCCTATCTAATTCCCCCCCCCCCCAAGCACTATTCTAAAGGTGCGTACACACGCCACACTTTTTCAAACTACGGGTCGTCATACCCGCCCGCGGGTGGTGGACGTTCTGACGACAGTTACACGTGAGTACAAGCTGTCGTTAGACTGATAAGACTGGTTTTGACTGATCCGCTGAACGGATCAGTCAAAATCCGCCTCATCAGTCTGACGACAGCTTGTTTTCGCGTGCAACTGTCGTCAGAACGACCATCCCGCGGGCGGGGTCTGGCCAAATTATTTTTTTCAATCCCATTTCCCGATCTCCTACTCTACAACGATCAGCCTGAATGCACACATGTAATACTTGTATCTGAGTGCTCAGAGGAAACTCATGCAGACGCAGGGAGAATATACAAACTCCTTGCAAAAGTGCCTTGACTGAAAATTGTACCAGTGACCCAATGGTGTGAGGCGAGTGTGCTATTCTTCATTTATTTTAAAGGAGTTGCTTTAGCATGTAACAACTCAATCCCTAGAACTTTTTTTGTGCACTTTACGTTTCCATCTTTAATACGTTTCCATCTTTAATTCATACCATGTGTTATCCAAGTCATATTTGGAATGCATATTTGGCACAGACAAAATCTTCAGTTTTTATGATATATAACTATATTTTTTAATTTAATGGGAAGAAGCAAAACGAAAATGTGAAGCAACCTAGTTCTCCCCAAAATGTTTCTGAAAACCTCGCCCTGATTAGAACTGTGGCCCCAGCCCGAATCGATCAGCTGTGTTTTAAGAATGGATAGCAAGGAAGGTCCCTCACTGAGGATATCACTTACTGCAGCAGTAGCTTTACCCAGTATACCCAGTTTGAATACTGTTCATGATTATGTACAGTGACAGGGATGCAAAACAAATGTCAATACATCAAAAAGTATACTTGTATTATGCATTATCTCAGTTGAATAGGTCTTCCAATATTACAGTGTCACTATTCACTTGATTTAAAGGCATCATTCCCTCCTTGTGGACCAGGTGGACTTGTGTGGGCCATGTTGCATAGGAAATCTTCCATGTTATCTTAGACTGCTATCAGTAGTAACCTCCACCAGAGGATTCTTCTTTGTCTTCAACATAACCAGTATCGTATAACTGTATTGTGTTGCCTTCTTTTGGTATTTAGATATTTATTTTCTTTATTTGCAGTATGTTGTGGTTAGCAGCAAAAAGATTCTGTTTTATGATGATGAACAGAATAAGGAACAGTCCAACCCATCCATGGTACTAGACATAGAGTAAGTATCATTTTACTGTGAACCTCACTTTTCCTCTGCAAGAGCAGCACATGAAAACATCCCTGTGCCACATGGTAATGGGGAGGCTGCAGCTTAGTATTGGAGTGCTTAGAGCCAAATACTTTTTTGTTTTAATACTCTAATTCCCTATACACTTCACAAACCATGCCCACAGGTTTTCAGAGAGCCAAGGCACTTTCAGACAGTAACAAGGGCTCATGGGAGCTCAGTCTGGGCAGGAGGAGGGGGAAGTATTACTAGCCAGAGATTTCAGAGGCAGAGGGGAGGAGGAGGGGAGGATTAGGTTTTTTTGCTCAAGATGCAGATAAGCCTGCCTCTGTGTAATGTTTACAAACAACATGGCTGCTGTCGTATCACAGAAATAATCAATCATATTCTGTTAAAGCTGTTTACAGCTAGATTTGCTGTGTAAACTATCTAAACTTTAGGTAACATATATAGACAAGTTACTTGTTATAGTTAGTTTTTTATCTCGGATCCGCTTTAAGGCCTGGAACCCACTGAAATCAGCAAACGCAAAACGCAACCGCTAGCGTTTTGTCTGAGCGGTTTGCAAGCGGATTCATGCGCGTTTTTGGTCGTGTTTTGCAACATTGTATTTTTTTGCCCAGCGGGTGCGTAGCGTTTTGCGTTTTGCGTTTTTATCCTGATTGGTCCTGTGAATTATTTTTAATTTTATTACAGTGTGCTGAACCGCAAAACGCTAGCAAAACCGCTCAGTTTAGGTTTTGCTGAGCGTTTCTGCTAGCGTTTCAATACTTTACATTGAAGCGCTAACGCTCCCAATATGCTGCAGGTCCTGCGTTTGCGTTTCTGGGAAACGCAAACGCTCCTGTGGAAGTTGCCCCATCCATTAACATTAGCCCAGCGTTTTGGCAAACTGCTAGCGTATCGCAGTGCTGCCAAAACGCTGCCAAAAGCACTCCTGTGGGTTCCAGCCCTAAGAGGGTGCTCAAGGCCAGGTTCACATTGGCCTAAAAAAACGGATGGTTTAGCAGACAAGAATGGATGCAATGTTAACCAATGGATCCAATCACATTGATCCATTCCACTGCACTGACTGCAAGTTGTGTCTGCGGTGAATTTTCCAGGACGGAGGGTCACTGATGGAAAACTGATGCATTTCCAAGAATTAGTTTTTATACAGATCAGTTTTCAATCCATGCCAGTGTGAACTTGGATCTCTGTAACTGCCTCCACCATTTTTATCTTCATGCTTTCTTACAATACCTTAATAATACTTCTTACATATTGTACATGTATTTTAAACATAACTGTTAAGTTTGTCATCTCTGAATTGGGGACATAGTGTAGCCTTGGCCTGTGTAAGAATCCAAACAGCTGTCTATTTTTTATCCTTAATTACAAATGCTCCAAGTAAAGTATGTTCTTTTATGTGTTTTTTAGTAAGCTTTTCCATGTCCGCCCCGTTACACAAGGTGATGTTTACCGAGCGAATACTGATGAGATCCCCAAGATATTCCAGGTAAACCATTTAGGCATTCACAAGCTTTAGCCAAAACCTTTGTATTAGGTAACCTAAACAATAATAACTATGCAACCCAACTGCCCCTGCACTTACAGGACTGTGCACACCCACTCATTGAAGCTGATTCTGGTCAATGCACTTCCATTTGCATAGCTCCTGATTTAACATGCAGAGTGTTCCAGGATAGTAGATGTGGTTATGTGGTGTGGACAGTGTGGGACTGGACCACCTTGGATACCACTTGCTATTGTGGAATAGTAGAGTGCTCTACATTTATCATCTTGTTGGTGTGAGAGGAGACAGGAGCTGGATTTTAAAGGACAACTGTAGTGAGAGGTATATGGAGGCTGCCATATTTATTTCCTTTTAAACAATACCAGTTGCCTGGCAGCCCTGCTGAACCTCTGCCTCTAAAGCTCCGTCTACACGGAGCGATGTACAGCCAATGTTACTTATCTGATGCGGCTCAATTGATAAGATCCGTCAGGTTGGATTTCGCCACCGCCATTTCCCTGCTCGTTCCCCACGAGGGGACACTGGCAGGGAATCAAGTGAAAGATAAGCGGCGCCGGCAGGGTCGAGCAGGGGATCGAATCCGGTGGGTACGCGCGGGGATGCGGAAGAGGCGATCCGGCTGCTAATCGAGCCGCCAGATCGCCTCGTGTAGACTGGGCTTAATACTTTTAGCCATAGACCCTGAACACGCATGTGCAGATCAGGCGTTTCTGACATTGTCAGATCTGACAAGATTAGCTGCATGCTTCTTTCTGGTGCAATTCAGACACTACTGCTGTCAAACAGACCAGCAGGACAGCCTAGCAATCCGCATTGTTTAAAAGGAAATAAATATGGCAGCCTCCATATTATTCACACTTCAGTTTCCTTTAAGGGTCTATAAGTTGAAGACCTCCATGGCTGTGAGCTCAGGGCTGATGTTGAGCTTGGAGATGGGTTCAGTGGTGTCTGGGAGGTTATATATAATACAGTTTGGTTTGCTAAACCACTTATGTAGCAGCCTTAGTTTGTACATTATTTATACACACTAATGCTAGAATGCTAGAAGCGCTTTTCTGAGCGTTTTGCGAATGATAAGCATTTTTTTAAATCGCTCCCATTCACTTTCATTAAGATCATGGAAAAAATTGCAGAAACATCGCTGTGATTTCGCGATCGCTGCGATTTTTACCACAATTTTAATGAAGGTGAATGGAAGCGATTTTAAAAAACGCTAATCTATCGTAAAACGCTCAGAAAAGCGCTTCTAGGGTTAATGGGCCCTAGAGGAAGTTTACTATCAGAACAGGCAGAAAGTTAAGAGCTCACGCTATCCATACAAGACCACTACTGTAAATGTTTAGTCCTCTGGTATCCATATTAATTCAGCATATTTGTGGAGATACTACCATGTTACATTACATAAAGTTACTTAAGAATTAGAAATTTTTATAGACCATATTAACATTTGTAATTTTATATGGGAATATCATCAGTTATGCAGATATACAGGGAGTGCAGAATTATTAGGCAAATGAGTATTTTGACCACATCATCCTCTTTATGCATGTTGTCTTACTCCAAGCTGTATAGGCTCGAAAGCCTACTACCAATTAAGCATATTAGGTGATGTGCATCTCTGTAATGAGAAGGGGTGTGGTCTAATGACATCAACACCCTATATCAGGTGTGCATAATTATTAGGCTACTTCCTTTCCTTTGGCAAAATGGGTCAAAAGAAGGACTTGACAGGCTCAGAAAAGTCAAAAATAGTGAGCTATCTTGCAGAGGGATGCAGCACTCTTAAAATTGCAAAGCTTCTGAAGCGTGATCATCGAACAATCAAGTGTTTCATTCAAAATAATCAACAGGGTCGCAAGAAGCGTGTGGAAAAACCAAGGCGCAAAATAACTGCCCATGAACTGAGAAAAGTCAAGCGTGCAGCTGCCAAGATGCCACTTGCCACCAGTTTGGCCATATTTCAGAGCTGCAACATCACTGGAGTTCCCAAAAGCACCAGGTGTGCAATGCTCAGAGACATGGCCAAGGTAAGAAAGGCTGAAAGACGACCACCACTGAACAAGACACACAAGCTGAAACGTCAAGACTGGGCCAAGAAATATCTCAAGACTGATTTTTCTAAGGTTTTATGGACTGATGAAATGAGAGCGAGTCTTGATGGGCCAGATGGATGGGCCCGTGGCTGGATTGGTAAAGGGCAGAGAGCTCCAGTCCGACTCAAGACGCCAGCAAGGTGGAGGTGGAGTACTGGTTTGGGCTGGTATCTTCAAAGATGAGCTTGTGGGGCCTTTTCGGGTTGAGGAGGGAGTCGAGCTCAACTCCCAGTCCTACTGCCAGTTTCTGGAAGACACCTTCTTCAAGCAGTGGTACAGGAAGAAATCTGCATCCTTCAAGAAAAACATGATTTTCATGCAGGACAATGCTCCATCACACGCGTCCAAGTACTCCACAGCGTGGCTGGCAAGAAAGGGTATT
The DNA here is from genome assembly GCF_040937935.1 of Hyperolius riggenbachi. NCBI lineage: Eukaryota > Metazoa > Chordata > Amphibia > Anura > Hyperoliidae > Hyperolius > Hyperolius riggenbachi. The sequence continues at coordinate 319,405,431 of NC_090650.1, read as the reverse complement.
AAAGAAGAAAAACTAATGACATGACCTCCTTGTTCACCTGATCTGAACCCCATTGAGAACCTGTGGTCCATCATAAAATGTGAGATTTACAAGGAGGGAAAACAGTACACCTCTCTGAACAGTGTCTGGGAGGCTGTGGTTGCTGCTGCACGCAATGTTGATGGTGAACAGATCAAAACACTGACAGAATCCATGGATGGCAGGCTTTTCAGTGTCCTTGCAAAGAAAGGTGGCTATATTGGTCACGGATTTGTTTTGTTTTTGAATGTCAGAAATGTATATTTGTTATATTTTTATATTTATTTTATATAAAATGTTGCTTTTTTTTTTTATTTATATACTGCCCTCCCTCCCCTGGCCAACCTATCAGCGGATCGCTTCCCTGTGTCCCAGGGGGACAGCCGTGTCATACGGCTGTCCCCAGTACAGCGCTGCTTCATATCACAGCGTTGTGCAAAGTAATTAGATGGCGCCGTCTAACAGTCTCCCGAGCAGCGATCGCCGATCGTAGACTGAATGCGAAGCTCCGCTCCGCCTTCCAAGCAGGAGATGCGCGCGATCTCCCGCTAGCCCCATAAACGGCCGTTCACGTCAAGCGGCGTGGAGCGGTCCTGAGGCTGCCGCACTGCTCACGCCACGTGGCGTGGAGCAGTTGGCAAGTAGTTAAGCAATGTTGGGGCTGGAACCCACTAGAGCAATTTTGTTAGCATTTAGGGAGCGATTAAAACTGCTAGCGATTTCCCGAAACGCTAATGTTAATGGATGGGCTAAATTCCACTGGAGCGACTGCGATTATTAAAATTGCAAATGCAGGACTTGCAGCATTTTTAGCATTTAGCGATTAGCATTAGTGTTTCTGCATTGTAAAGTATATAAACTCTGGCATAATCGTTCAAAACCTACACAGAGCGATTTTACTAGCATTTTTACATTACTGCACACTGTAAAAAAAGTTAAAATTAATTGAAAGGACCAATCAGAATTAAAAACGCTAATCGCTACAGAATTGCTGGAAAAAAGCTGACACTTTTTAAAAAAGCTACCATAATCGCTCATGAAATCGCTTACAAACCGCTCATACAAAACGCTAGCGATTGTGATTTGTATTGGGTTCCAGGCCTAAGCCTGTTTTGTGTTCCATTATATAACGCTGTAATGCCCCTGTGTAGCATTGTTCAACCTTGTATTGCTTTCCCCTATAGTACATCGTTGCGTAGTATGTCAGCACATTAAGTTTAATAATAATAACAACAATGTGACCAGCACATTTATGTGTATTTAAAGTATCTTTTTTTTTTTTCCCTTCATAAAAGATCCTCTATGCTAATGAAGGAGAATGTAGGAAGGACCAGGAACTGGAGCCAGTGCAACAAGCTGAGAAGACCAATTTCCTCTGCCATAAAGGACACGAGTTCATTCCAACACTCTACCACTTCCCTGCAAATTGTGAAGCTTGCTCTAAGCCTCTGTGGCATGTTTTCAGACCGCCTCCAGCCCTGGAATGCCGGAGGTGCCATGTCAAGTGCCATAAAGACCACTTGGATAAAAAGGAGGAAGTTATAGCTCCATGTAAAGGTTAGTGCAGGAATATTTAATCAATATTTGGGTAAAATGTAATCTAAATGTGTCTTACAATAAATCTCCCTCATATCATTAGTTCATAACAAGAAATGGATTTTGAAGAAGAATCTATGCTCTTTAACAATGTAAACAGTTCTGAGCCTTCGTTTTCTTTTTTAGCAAATATTTTAAAGCCTATTTTTTTTCTTAGCCTTTACTATGTTTACTCTCCAGTGTGCATAGCATGCAGACCTCTGTCCCGTACTGTAGACCTGTGAGCCGGTCACTGTAATTGAGTGCAGTTAGTTTAAACTCTGTTGCTTTTTATTTGGCCCTGACCTCGTGCCGGTGTACACTTCTATGTAGAGACCAGTGAACTGACTCACATAAACTCAATTATTTTTTGTTCAACCAGGCCGGGCACAGTCTTCCAGTTTATTAAAGGGTACATCTGTAATAAGTAGTAAGTCATACATAACCATGCACGATATATGTGTAAATAATAATTCCTTTTTTTTTTTATAGCACTTTTCTCCTGTCGGACTCAAAGCGCTTGCGAGGCAGCCACTAGAGCGCACTCAGTAGGCAGTAGCAGTGTTAGGGAGTCTGGCCTAAAGAACGCCTTACTGAATAGATGCTGGCTTACTGAACAGGCAGAGCCGAGATTTGAACCCAGGTCTCCTGTGTCAGTCAGAGCCCATTACACTATCCAGCCACCGCTGGAGCCCTGCTATGATTTAAAGGACAACCATTGCAAAAAAATTGTAACATTTTAAATACATATAAAATGTACATTTTAGCATATAAATTATTTATGTCACTGTCTCCGTAAGTAGTAAAAATCTTGGCAGATCTGACAGGTTTTGGACTAGTCCATCTCCTTATGGGGGATTCTCAGCCATTTCTTTATTTACAAAAGTCATTGAACTACAGTTACTTAGTCCAACTGCCAGAATTATATGCAAATGATGGGAAGCTGGCTAGCATCTTTGTATAGATCTTTTCCTGGTAGTGCTTTTGTACAGGGCTGCTCTCATGAGTGATTACCCGTGATTCAAATAAGGCTTAATTGGCGCAGGTGTGTAGCGGGGATAGAAGGGGTTATTTACCCATAATTCCGCCGTCCGCACTGCATTTAAAACAGCTTGCACGCGTCCTGTTGGTCGCGTTGCAAGCCTCACACCGGAGCACTTAGTCTTTCCGGCTTGTTAGGCTTGCAACGCGACCAATAGGACACGGCAAGCTGTTTGGAACGCAGGGCGGACGGCGGAATTGTGGATAAATAACCCCTTGTATCCCCGCCGCACACCTGTGCCAATTAAGCTTCATTTGAATCACGGGTAATCACTTGTGATTACTCATGAGAGCAACCCTGATTTTGTAAGGAATAAAGGCAATTCTGAGAATCACCTATGAAGAGATGGACTAGTCTAAAATCTGTCAATCATTTACTACCTACTGTACGTGACAGCAATATAGGAAAAAAGTAATGAATAGCTTATTTTACTCTGGGGGAAATGTATATTTTAAATGTATATATTTTAAATTTTACAATTTGTTGTGATGGTGGTCCTTTAAATTTAGTTTACAGAAAATGCAACAATGGTTGTGAAAATCCAATTGTGGTTGGTAAGAAAGCTAAGAATGTTTGTAAGTAGAGATGTTGTAACAGCTCGCCAGCGAATCTCTATGGGATGGCTGGACGTGTACTACTTCCGGGTGGCAATGTCCCGCAGTAGTACGCATGCCTGTGTTTGCACGCGTCCGTTAGTACGCATTCTCTATCCTGGCGGTGCACCTCCCTGATTGCAACAAAGCGTGCCTGGCCACAACCGCGCAATCAAGGACGCGGACTGCCAGGGCATGCGTACTAACGAAGGCGTCCGGGCCAGGGCATGCATACTACTCGGGGACATTGCGACCCGGAAGTAGTACTGGGCCACCTATTCGTCGCGAGCTGTTCGTCCACATCACTCTTTGTAATGTCATCTTGCTGTGAGTACCAAGGAGACAGTGAGTCAACTAACACAACTACATCTGTTACTGAAAAATAATGTTATTGGTGGACTGATCATTTAAAGGGATGTAACTCTTCCCAATTTTCAGTGTTTTTTTTTTTTTTTTTTAATATTATGACAGTGAGTTATGATGTAACAACTGCAAGAGATCTACTTATGCTGGCATGCTCTCAGGATGAGCAGAAAAAATGGGTGTCTCACTTGGTAAAGAAAATACCGAAGACACCACCATCAAACTTCGTCCGTGTTTCTCCAAGAACAATGTCTACCAGATCGACAAACCAGTCCTTCAGAAAGCCCTCAAAGAACGCATCAGGAAAAGCCAGGTAAAAGCAGCTATACGGGTTTAGGGAAAGAGGCTTCTGCTAATTAGACTGCATTAGTTAAGTCTGAGGGGAAAGTAGAGAAGCAAAAAAGGACAACCCAGCATGCCATGCAACTTCTCTTTTGCGTACCAAATTTGGTGTGTACCAAATAAGTCAGGTAAACTGGGGAATGATCATTTATCAACAAGAAAAGTTATAGTGATTTTAACTTTTGGATTGCCTCGTTAGCAACCTTATTACTTGTTTACCAGATACAAATAAAGAATTGATTTTTAATTGTATGCCCGACAGTTACACTCTAAAGGGAACCTACACTGAGAAGGATATGGATTTTTCTTTTTAAAATAATACCAGTTGCCTGGCTCTCCTGCTGGTCCAATGTCTCTAATGCTGGGTACACACTGAGATTTTCTGGCCGATTTACTGTCAGATCTATTATTTCCAACATGTCAGATTTGCTTTCCGATCGATTTCCAAGCATTTTCCGATCGTTACCTGTAATAGGAAATCGCTCGGAAAATTCTGGGAAATTGATCGGAAAGCAAATCGGACATGTTGGAAATAATCGAGCTGACAGTAAATCGGCCAGAAAATCTCAGTGCGTACTCAGTATTCTACTTTTAGCCACAGTCCCTAAATAAGCATGCAGATCAGGTGCTCTGACTGAAGTCAGACTGGGTTAGCTGCATGCGTGTTTCAGGTGAGTGATTCAGACACTACTGCAGCCAAAGAGATCAGCAAGACTGCCAGGCAACTGGTATTGTTTAAAAGGAAACATGGGGGGCGCTTGCGCGGCGCGCTAGAGGGTGGAAGCAGCCTAATGTAGCTCCGTCTAGGACGAGCTCTTTTTAGCCTCACCCCGGGGTCAATCTGCATGTGGGTGAAAACTTCAGCCACCATGGTCAATCTGCAAGTGGGTGAAAACCTCAGCCACCCTGGTACCTTGCCGTTGTGCATGTCACGGATGACAAAGAAATCTGGAGCATCGGGGAGGCAGAAAACGGTGACTGATTATCTTCTTAGGCCGCGCTCCTCCACCACGATGTCCCAAGATGGCCGCGGTTCCCCAGCTCCTTCGATTGATTGCTTATCTGATGCTGGTCAGGACTGGACGCAATCTAAACCTGAAAGAGAGAAGAGACTTACCAGATCCGAGCTGGAAGAAAATCTTGAGCGTTTGTATGGAAAGCTGGTCGGGAAGCTTCAATCTGAGCTCCGCCGTGTTGAGGCCTCTTTGACACAGGAGATTTCCGCCCTTGGCAATCGAACCAACGTATTAGAAACGAGTGCAATAGTGAAGGCGGTCCGCAACAATATCTCTTCTTGTGCTCAATATTTATTCAGGATATGTCCTGAATAAATATTGAGCACAAGAAGAGATATTGTTGCGGACCTCCTTCACTATTGTACTCCTCAATTGGACTAGACAATCCAGGGTCCAGCACGGTCTCTGACTGACTGCAGTGTAGCGGTGAACACTTTCCTTTCCACTCTGTATTAGAAATGAAGCATGATGATCTTCTAGCTGCTCATAAAGCACTCCATGCAGAACATACTTCTCTGAAAGAGTCGGTCTGGGCGTTGCAATCCCAATCGCAAGATTTTGACAACAGAACTTGCCGAAACAATTTACGTATCAAAGGTCTGTCTGAATCTTACCAGGATCTCCAAGCAACTGTAAGTCAGATATTCTCCTTATTGCTGCACGATTTACCCCCAGAAAGTTTCATCTGTGATAGGGTCCATCAGGTCCTTAGACCACAACCAACCCCTGAATCTCCTCCTAGAGATGTAGTAATGCGCCTAAAAGACTTTCTGGTAAAAGAACAGATCTTACAAAAAGCACGTCAAACGCCCGATTTTGAGTTTGAAAATTACAGGATTCAAATTTATCAAGATCTGTCACCTGTCACAATAAAGCACAAATCAAATATCGCTGGGGTTTCCCCTTTAAACTCCTCGTTTTCCACAATGGCGTCAATCACTCTGCAGTTTCTCCCGAAGAAGGATCTTGGCTACTACGCAAGCTTGGCTTACAATCACAACCTGCCAACACTCCTCAGAAGCAAACCCCTCGGGCGTTATCCCCTATCTGGACTCCCAGAAAGACGCAATCCCAGGCTCTGGACTCTCAAGCATCGGAAAATGGGTGATATTTTCTATGTTTTTTCTTCTTTTTATTATGACCTTTTTTTTCCTGATTTTTAATAAAGGAAGACTTGGCCTTTTTCCTACGGTTTTCTGCCCCCTGTTACTGGCTATCTTTTTTTAACAAACTGAACTCTTGATGCACAGCTATGTTGTTTGAGGCTAACTTCCGAGCTTGGCTACCGAGCATTGTGTTTCCCCCCTCAGTTGCGGAGTATTCCTCTGGAGATGTTGTATTTCAAGTCAATTTTTTATTTTGGTGTAGATTGGACTTTAAAACCTACTGTTTTTTTGTTTTTCCACTTTATACAGTGTCTTTTTTTTTTGTGTGTGCATACTTTCGGTTCATTATCCCACCGCTTAGTGGCTAAAAGTTTAAAAGTTCATTTTCTTCTTAGTACAGTTGACCATATCTTCTGTGGTTCTTTATTCTAAATGTTTCTAGAAGTTTTAATGACTAGCTTATGGGTTTACGTCCTTTGCATGGTTTCTGATATAATCCTAACCTATCTCTTTAATATTATATGTGCATTCCTTAGAATAGCTTTCGGTATGTTCTCAACCAGTTTTGTAAGATGGCACCACCACTTGATTAAGCTTACACTTTATGTACTAATCCCATGGTCCTAACAATTCTCATGCACAACGTGCAGCGTTTTAATTCCCCAAATAGGAGGAAAGCATTCAAACAGTATAAACAACTTCATGCAGATATTTTATTTTTTTTACAGGAAACGCATTTTTCAAAAGACCACTGCCCCTCCCATTTTGATAAAGCCTATGCCAAAACCTATTATACTACATATCATAATAAAACTCGTGGTGTTGCCATCTTTATTAAAAATACCATAATGTTTGATTGTGACAAGGTATTTAAAGATACAGAGTGCAGATTACTGATTAATTGGGTGTCTTGGGTGGTAAGGAAGTTACTTTATGCATTATTTATGCCCCTCATACCAATCAGGCAAGTTTTGTTTAGAGAGCTATTTCAGCGTCTGGAGGCTTTTTCACTCCTCCCATTTAATTCTAGCAGGAGATTTTAAGTCCGTTAATAATCCCATAGCTGACAGAAGTAACACTGCTAGTGGCAGCAGAACTTTCCCTAAATCTTTATCCTCTGCCCTGCGCTTTTTCCAGCTGTCTGATTTTTGGAGAGCTTTTAATATGGGTGAGGGGTCTTATACATATTATTCCCATCCTCAGAACACTTTTATGTTAGACTGGATTACATAATGCTATCGCCTATCCTTTTAGCTAATGCTACAGCTTCAGACATCTACCCTGGTGTATGGTCTGATCATCAAATAGTTACAGGTACTTTGGGAAATTTGGGAATTCCATTCTCTATTGAAAACTGGAGACTTAAGGTGGGTACACACGTCAGATAAAAGTCTTTGGAAAATGAAAGATCACAGACCAATTTTACCCCCTTTCATGTAGTATGAGAGCCACACTCTACACAGTCTATTTTATGGAGCTGAACTCCCCATCAGATAAAAATCTTTGCAAAATGCTGCACACAAAGATGCTGTACACATTCAACAGATCAGTGTCTGCAAAAGATCTGTTCCTGCAAAAGATCCATTCCTGCAAAACTCATTCATAGTCTATGGTATCTACAGATCTCATACACACCTTGTTTAACCACTTGAGGACCTAGGGCTTTCTACCCCTTAAGGACCGGCCACTTTTTTTCCATTCAGACCACTGCAGCTTTCACGGTTTATTGCTCGCTCATACAACCTACCACCTAAATGAATTTTGGCTCCTTTTCTTGTCACTAATAAAGCTTTCTTTTGGTGCTATTTGATTGCTCCTGCGATTTTTTTCTTTTTATTATATTCATCAAAAAAGACATGAATTTTGGCAAAAAAATGATTTTTTTAACTTTCTGTGCTGACATTTTTCAAATAAAGTAAAATTTCTGTATACATGCAGCGCGAAAAATGTGGACAAACATGTTTTGGATAAAAAAAAATCATTCAGTGTATATTTATTGGTTTGGGTAAAAGTTATAGCGTTTACAAACTATGGTGCAAAAAGTGAATTTTCCCATTTTCAAGCATCTATGACTTTTCTGACCCCCTGTCATGTTTCATGAGGGGCTAGAATTCCAGGATAGTATAAATACCCCCCAAATGACCCCATTTTGGAAAGAAGACATCCCAAAGTATTCACTGAGAGGCATAATGAGGTCATAGAAGATATTATTTTTTGTCACAAGTAAGCGGAAAATGACACTTTGTGACGAAAAAAAAAAAAGTTTCCATTTCTTCTAACTTGCGACAAAAAAAAAATGAAATCTGCCACGGACTCACCATGCCCCTCTCTGAATACCTTGAAGGGTCTACTTTCCAAAATGGGTCATTTGTGGTGTGTGTTTACTGTCCTGACATTTTGGGGGGTGCTAAATTGTAAGCACCCCTGTAAAGCCTAAAGGTGCTCATTGGACTTTGGACCCCTTAGCGCAGTTAGGCTGCAAAAAAGTGCCACACATGTGGTATTGCCATACTCAGGAGAAGTAGTATGTGTTTTGGGGTGTATTTTTACACATACCCATGCTGGGTGGGAGAAATATCTCTGTAAATGACAATTTTTTTATTTTTTCACACACAATTGTCCATTTACAGAGATCTTTCTCCCACTCAGCATGGGTATGTGTAAAAATGCACCCCAAAACACATTATACTACTTCTCCTGAGTACGGCGATACCACATGTGTGGCACTTTTTTGCACCCTAACTGCACTAAAGGGCCCAAAGTCCAATGAGTACCTTTAGGATTTCACTGGTCATTTTGAGAAATTTCGTTTCAAGACTACTCCTCACAGTTTAGGGCCCCTAAAATGCCAGGGCAGTATAAGAACCCCACAAATGACCCCATTTTAGAAAGAAGACACCCCAAGGTATTCCGTTAGGAGTATGGTGAGTTCATAGAAGATTTTATTTTTTGTCACAAGTTAGCGGAAAATGACACTTTGTGAAAAAACACAATTAAAATCAATTTCCGCTAACTTGTGACAAAAAATAAAATCTTCTATGAACTCGCTATACTACTAACGGAATACCTTGGGGTGTCTTCTTTCTAAAATGGGGTCATTTGTGGGGTTCCTATACTGCCCTGGCATTTTAAGGGCCCTAAACCGTGAGGAGTAGTCTTGAAACGAAATTTCTCAAAATGACCTGTGAAATCCTAAAGGTACTCATTGGACTTTGGACCCTTTAGCGCAGTTAGGGTGCAAAAAAGTGCCACACATGTGGTATCGCCGTACTCGGGAGAAGTAGTACAAAGTGTTTTGGGGTGTATTTTTACACATACCCATGCTGGGTGGGAGAAATACCTCTGTAAATGGACAATTGTGTGTAAAAAAAATAAAAAAATTGTCATTTACAGAGGTATTTCTCCCACCCAGCATGGGTATGTGTAAAAATACACCCCAAAACACATTATACTACTTCTCCCGAGTACGGCGATACCACATGTGTGGCACTTTTTTGCACCCTAACTGCACTAAGGGGCCCAAAGTCCAATGAGTACCTTTAGGATTTCACAGGTCATTTTTGTTTCAAGACTACTCCTCACGGTTTAGGGCCCCTAAAATGCCAGGGCAGTATAGGAACCCCACTAATGACCCCATTTTAGAAAGAAGACACCCCAAGGTATTCCGTTAGTAGTATAGCGAGTTCATAGAAGATTTTATTTTTGTCACAAGTTAGCGGAAATTGATTTTAATTGTTTTTTTCCACAAAGTGTCATTTTCGGCTAACTTGTGACAAAAAATAAAATCTTCTATGAACTCACCATACTCCATACGGAATACCTTTGGGTGTCTTCTTTCTAGAATGGGGTCATTTGTGGGGTTCCTATACTGCCCTGGCATTTTAGGGGCCCTAAACCGTGAGGAGTAGTCTTGAAACCAAATGTCGCAAAATGACCTGTGAAATACTAAAGGTACTCATTGGACTATGGGCCCCTTAGGGTACTTAGGGTGTAAAAAAGTGCCACACATGTGGTACCGCCGTACTCAGGAGAAGTAGTATAATGCGTTTTGGGGTGTATTTTTACACATACCCATGCTAAGTGGGAGAAATATCTCTGTAAATGACAATTGTTTGATTTTTTTTACACATTGTCCATTTACATAGAAATTTCTCCCACCCAGCATGGGTATGTGTAAAAATACACCCCAAAACACATTATACTACTTTTCCTGAGTAAGGCGGTACCACATGTGTGACACTTTTTTGCAGCCTAGGTGCGCTAAGGGGCCCAACGTCCTATTCACAGGTCATTTTGAGGCATTTGTTTTCTAGACTACTCCTCGCGGTTTAGGGTCCCTAAAATGCCAGGGCAGTATAGGAACCCCACAAGTGACCCCATTTTAGAAAGAAGACACCCCAAGGTATTCCGTTAGGTGTATGGCGAGTTCATAGAAGATTTTATTTTTTGTCACAAGTTAGTGAAAAATGACACTTTGTGAAAAAAAACCAATAAAAATCAATTTCCGCTAACTTTTGACAAAAAAAAAAATGTTCTATGAACTCGTCATACACCTAACAGAATACCTTGGGGTGTCTTTTTTTCTAAAATGGGGTCACTTGTGGGGTTCCTATACCGCCCTGGCATTTTACGGGCCCAAAACCGTGAGTAGTCTGGAAACCAAATGTCTCAAAATGACTGTTCAGGGGTATAAGCATCTGCAAATTTTGATGACAGGTGGTCTATGAGGGGGCGAATTTTGTGGAACCGGTCATAAGCAGGGTGGCCTTTTAGATGACAGGTTGTATTGGGCCTGATCTGATGGATAGGAGTGCTAGGGGGGTGACAGGAGGTGATTGATGGGTGTCTCAGGGGGTGGTTAGAGGGGAAAATGGATGCAATCAATGCACTGTGGAGGTGATCGGAAGGGGGTCTGAGGGGGATCTGAGGGTTTGGCCGAGTGATCAGGATCCCACACGGGGCAAATTAGGGCCTGATCTGATGGGTAGGTGTGCTAGGGGGTGACAGGAGGTGATTGATGGGTGTCTCAAGGTGTGATTAGAGGGGGGAAGGGGGAATAGATGCAAGCAATGCACTGGCGAGGTGATCAGGGCTGGGGTCTGAGGGCATTCTGAGGGTGTGGGCGGGTGATTGAGTGCCCTAGGGGCAGATAGGGGTCTAATCTGATAGGTAGCAGTGACAGGGGGTGATTGATGGGTAATTAGTGGGTGTTTAGGGTAGAGAACAGATGTAAACACTGCACTTGGGAGGTGATCGGACGTCGGATCTGCGGGCGATCTATTGGTGTGGGTGGGTGATCAGATTGCCTGCAAGGGGCAGGTTAGGGGCTGATTGATGGGTGGCAGTGACAGCGGGTGATTGATGGGTGGCAGTGACAGGGGGTGATTGATGGGTGGCAGTGACAGGGGGTGATTGATGGGTGGCAGTGACAGGGGGTGATTGATGGGTGGCAGTGACAGGGGGTGATTGATAGGTGATTGACAGGTAATCAGTGGGTTATTACAGGGGAGAACAGATGTAAATATTGCACTGGCGAATTGATAAGGGGGGGTCTGAGGGCAATCTGAGCGTGTAGGCGGGTGATTGGGTGCCCGCAAGGGGCAGATTAGGGTCTGATCTGATGGGTAACAGTGACAGGTGGTGATAGGGGGTGATTGATGGGTAATTAGTGGGTGTTTAGAGAAGATAACAGATGTAAACAATACATTTGGGAGGTAATCTGACGGCGGGTTTGCGGGCGATCTAATGGTGTGGGTGGGTGATCAGATTGCCCGCAAGGGGCAGGTTAGGGGCTGATTGATGGGTGGCAGTGACAGGGGGTGATTGATGGGTGATAGGTGATTGACAGGTGATCAGTGGGTTATTACAGGGAAGAACAGATGTAATTAATGCACTGGTGAATTGATAAGGGGGGGTCAGAGGGCAATCTGAGCGTGTGGGCGGGTGATTGGGTGCCCGCAAGGGGCAGATTAGGGTCTGATCTGATAGGTAAAAGTGACAGGTGGTGATAGGGGGTGATTGATGGGTAATTAGTGGGTGTTTAGAGGAGAGAATAGATGTAAACAATGGATTTGGGAGGTGATCTGATGTCGGATCTGCGGGCGATCAATTGGTGTGGGGGGGGTGATCAGATTGCCCGCAAGGGGCAGGTTAGGGGCTGATTGATGGGTGGCAGTGACAGGGGGTGATTGATGGGTGATAGGTGATTGACAGGTGATCAGTGGGTTATTACAGGGAAGAACAGATGTAATTAATGCACTGGTGAATTGATAAGGGGGGGTCAGAGGGCAATCTGAGCGTGTGGGCGGGTGATTGGGTGCCCGCAAGGGGCAGATTAGGGTCTGATCTGATAGGTAAAAGTGACAGGTGGTGATAGGGGGTGATTGATGGGTGATTGATGGGTAATTAGTGGGTGTTTAGAGGAGAGAATAGATGTAAACAATGGATTTGGGAGGTGATCTGATGTCGGATCTGCGGGCGATCAATTGGTGTGGGGGGGTGATCAGATTGCCCGCAAGGGGCAGGTTAGGGGCTGATTGATGGGTGGCAGTGACGGGGTGATTGACGGGTGATTGACGGGTGATCAGGGGGGATAGATGCATACAGTACATGGGGGGGTGGGGGGGTCTGGGGAGAATCTGAGGGGTGGGGGGGGTGATCAGGAGGGAGCAGGGGGCAGGGGGGGGGGAATAAAAAAAAAATAGCGTTGACAGATAGTGACAGGGAGTGATTGATGGGTGATTAGGGGGGTGATTGGGTGCAAACAGGGGTCTGGGGGGTGGGCAGGGGGGGGGGGGTCTGATGGGTGCTGTGGACGATCTGGGGCAGGGGGGGGGGAATCAGTGTGCTTGGTGCAGACTAGGGTGGCTGCAGCCTGCCCTGGTGGTCCCTCGGACACTGGGACCACCAGGGCAGGAGGCAGCCTGTATAATACACTTTGTAAACATTACAAAGTGTATTATACACTTTGTATGCGGCGATCGTCGGGTTAACATCCTGCCGGCGCTTCCGTATGGCCGGCGGGATGTTGCGGCGGGTGAGCGGCGCCAGGCGGAGGCGGAGGATTGCGTCACGGATGACGCGATCGCTCCGCCCATGCCCCTACAAGGACCGCCGCCATTTGTCTATACGGCGGTCCTTGCGGGGTGCACTTCCCGGCCGCCAATTGTATATACGGCGGTCGGGAAGTGGTTAACGGACAATTATCTGTAGATCAGATCCACCAGGTTGGATCTTCAGATCAGCAGATAATTGTCTGATCTGCAGATGAATGTCCATTAAACAAGGTGTGTATGGGATCTGCAGATGTCATAGATTATGAATGCATTTTGCAGGGATTGATCTTTTGCAGATACTGATCTGTTGCATGTGTACAGCATCTTTGTGTGCAGCATCTTGCAAAGATTTTTATCTGATGGGGAGTTCAGCTCCATAGAAAAGACTGTGTAGAGTATGGCTCTCATACTACATGAAAGGGGGTAAAATTGGTCTGTGATCTTTCATTTTCCAAAGACTTTTATCTGACGTGTGTACCCACCTTTAATGATCTCCTTCTTCAGGACACTAGCATTATAGGTGAAATTCACCAAGCACTTGAATACTTTATTTTGAATAACAATGGAGAATTTTCTATTAGTACCCTCTGGGCCTCACATGAGGCTTTTATAAGAGGGAAATGTACCCAGTTGGCTTCCAGACGTAAAAAGGCACGACTCTCTCTAATATCACTCGCCTGACCTCTGAACTCTCAGCCTTATATAGAGTTCATGGCTCTTCACTTGATAATAATACACTTTCCGCTATTAGGGAAAAGCAACAGATGCTGAACGATCTACTCTGAGAATACTGAGAAGGCTTTAACATTTTCTAGAGCTAAATTTTTGCTATATGGTAACTCAGCTAGTACCATGTTTGCTAGGAAACTTCAACAATATCAGAAACCTCCCCATACATACGGTACAAGCTTCAAAACAAACATGGTGCAGTTGAATCTAGACCATCAATGGTTATTAAACTTTTTGAAGATTATTATAAGAAACTATTTGATTTTTCTCCCAGGTCAGAGTCTAGTGAGATAGATGATTGGCTTCAGTCACTATCTCTTCCTAAACTTACTACAGAACAAGCCGAGCAGCTTAATCAGCCAATCACCACTCTTGAAATATCTAACGCTATCTCTTCCCTCAAGAACTCTAAAGCCCATGGCCCTGATGGATTTTCTGGTTTATACCTCAAAAGCTTTGATAAAATCCTTACACCCCAACTAAAAATTCTCTATAATACTGCCCTTCAAGGATCTAAATTCCCTGCAGAACTCACTCAAGCATTTGTTTCCTTAATTCCCAAGCCACATCTTGATCACACTCGACCACAAAATTTACGTCCAATCGCTCTTATTAATGACTTCAAAATTGTTTCCAAAATAATGGCTGACCGTTTATCTCAAGTAGCATCCCGTTTGGTCTCTTCGGCTCAATCAGGTTTTATACCTCAGCGCCAGACTACTGAGAACACAAGACTGGCCTACAATATTTTTCAGGATGCTGAACTTTCAAATGAGAGGTTTTTATTGATTAGTTTGGATCTCTGAAAAGCTTTTGATTTGGTTTCTTGGCCTTTTTTGCATAAAGTTATTTCACATATGGGTATTACTGGCCCTTTTGTCAATGCAATCTTCGCTTTATACAATGATCTGCAAGCTAAATTAAGGATCCCAGGGGTCCTTTCTGACCCCTTGAAAATTAAACGTGGGACAAGACAGGGCTGTCTCCTATCTCCATTATGATTTTCTTTGGCCATTGAACCCTTATCAATAGCTATCCAAAATAACCCAGATATCAAAGGCTACTCCCATGAAGGCTCAGAATACAATGCAATTTTTTATGCGGATGATGCCCTATTATTTCTCACGCAGCCTATTACCTCTATGCCCACCCTTTTTTACAACTTTTAGATCATTTTGGCAAACTCTCTGATCTTGAGGTTAATTTACATAAATCACAAGCAATGGCTATTAACCTTCCACCTAAGGTAATCAAACTTTATCAAGCTAACTTTGACTTTAAATGGATGCCCTCTGAATTATCCTATCTAGGAATTAAACTTACCAATAATTATGATTGCTTAATTAAAGCTAATTATCTACAATTGCTTAGATTTATACAGAGTACCCTCAAGGACTGGAGTATTTATAACATTTCTTGGTGAGGCAAGATTGTTGGCATTAAAATGGTTATTTTGCCTCGTCTCCTATATTTAATGAGAGCTTTACCCCTGAATCCTGGGTGTTCAATTATCGACATGTTTCAAAGATTGATTAACAAATTTATATGGGCTGGTAAACCTGCTCCTTTAAAAATATAGATGTGTATCGCAAGACAACAGACGGAGGGGCAGGTGCGTCAAATTTATGGTTTTATTTCTTGGCCACTAGATTCGCTCAGATCCTTCCTTGGTTTGATGATCAGCCAACAACTTCATGGGTTAATTTAAAAAAAAAATCAATATTACCATATAATATATCCTCAATTCCTTATCGTGAAACCTCTCTTTTGAAAGAAATTAAAGGTAGAAATCTTGTGGTGTATGATGGTCTTGCCCTATAGTATAACTCTAGATATAAGTTTAATCTTTCTCTTAAACCCTCTAGTTATCCTTTATTGGACATCCCAACTTTCCCCCGGCCTTTCATGATAGTTATTCTTTTGCTTGGTGGATCACTAATGGGTACACATCATCTAATAGTTACTGGCTGGGTGGTAAATTTGTCTTAGGTTCACTAGAGATGTACCAAGAACTCAATATTTTACCTATTCACAATTGAGACCCTTTTTTTTTTACCAATGCCTCTAACTCTGAAGGTCTCACAAATGGGACATTTTGTGAAAATATGTACTTTACTTCTACTCAGCTTATTGGAACTATTTCACGAATGTACTCTCTCCTAATTACCCATAATGCTGATACCAAAACTAAATATATGCTAGACTGGGAAACAGATTTTTAAATTGCAATGGAACCCCAAGAGTGGACTAAAATTTGGGAAAATCTACAAACAGCGACTAAAACGCCACTCAAACTCCATAAAATGTTCCACTTCCATCTCTCCCAACTACTTTCGTGGCTGTCAGGCAGAAGGCTCTATGTTACATATTCTGGAACTGTCCTATTATTGTGTAGGTATGGGATACATTTAAGTTGGGATTCCAATCTCTTTTAAACAAAAATATTAGTTTGACAGCACAACAAGCGTTGCTTTTAGCCCCTAATTTGAAAATTCCACGTAAATGGAAAAGTTTACCATGGCTTTATATGTTCTATATTATGGATGATTGCTAAAAACTGGAAAAAATGGAGACTCCTTTCAATAGTGTTTTACCTAGAGTTGAGGATATACGTACTATAGATCTTATTCACCACTCCTTGCATAATACCTTGCCTAAATTCCATTCTGACTGGGATGACTGGTCTGTTGCTCGAATGTATAATGATATATAGTAAATTTGTCTTAAAACCTTTCAATGCTTAGGACGTACCCATTTCTTTTGTTTTTCTTCTTTTTCATTTATCCTGATTAGTATTAGTAGCTTATACCTAACAATCATTATCACTAATTTTCTGATGTATCTACGATCTAGAAAAGGAAACATCCATGTCCCTCTCAGTTAAGGTTCCCTTTAAGGGCTAATTTACACACACCTGAACTGAATTTTTGACTCGTATAGTTCAGCTGCCAGTTTGCTAGGGAACAAGTGCTCTTTGTTATTTGTGTAATGCAGCCAAATGGTGGCATTTGTGACAACACGGCAGTATGTGACACATGGTGCCGTTACTGCAGTATGTTATATCTAGTGTGCGTCTGCCTCCTGCTCATGTACTTGAACTGTAGAGAGTAACTTTTCCTACAAATCAAAGGAAAAAAGTGTGTTATGAGGAAAAGCGTGTTCCGCCAGCCGGAAGATGGATTGGGGAGCACTTAACATCAGGGAGGCGTCGCTGGATCCATCGTCCTGTCGTTAGGTGAATATTCAGCTTTACATATTGCCTAGCAAGCTCATGGTGAACTAGAACTCCTAGGAAGTGTGTAAGGTGCTAAAAAGCACCAAAAAGCCCTCTTACTAAAAACACTTTGTGATTAAATTGCCCCTTTTTGTCCCTTAAAGCCGAACATATCTCCAGATCCGCTGGAATGCAATGATGTGTTGGCTATTTTTACAGATCCACAATAATCCATGCAACAACTGCATTAGTGGACTCAGGTCCTGAGGGAGTCTATGGGTCATGTGACTTTTTTTAATTGAATTTTTTAAGGGACAAGTGCATTAAATATGAAAATGGTGTGAATATTGCAAGTCTTATATTTTATTGTTTTCAATTTACAGAATTCTTTTAAACTTATACAAGCTTTCCCCTCATATTCTTGTAGCTAATCAGTGTGAACCACTATGTGTGTTCATGAAGCTGGTGTTCCTAATGAGAGACTGGTGCAGAGAGGCTGCGGTGACCATCAGGACCAGCGCCACAGGCTTCAGGGTTCTTGTGTGCTTCAGTTTCCCCCTGCTTAGGCAGAAAGCATGCTGTGAGGGTCTTTTTTATTGCGGGTTTGCCTGAAGATAGATTAGACAAATTATTACTATGTAATGCAAGTAAAACAAAGCTTAGCAATGTTTATTTTCATATATATATTTATATTATTCAAATCAATATAAAGATATTCTTTGGATATCTACAAAAGCCTGTTGGATAGGATGGAATGCAGCTGATGCACATAGGAGGATTGGAGCTACTACACCTTGTATGGACAAGCGGAGGAATATGTCTCAAAATGAGAACAGATGTCCCGAGATAGTCTCTCCATCTTCTTGAAGACTGCAGATCCAGCTTGTAAGAAGCTAAGTGACCACTTGAACTCTAGTGCCTTCACTTTACAGCTCTTGGCAGCCTTACAGCAGAAGCACATGCAAGCAAGAAGACCCTGTCCTATGCTTTGCAAAATATTAGTTATTCATCATGGTGAAAGGTCAAGATATTTGTTTTAACTATGCATTTTACTTTCATTTTCTTATCGTTTTGCCAAGCCATATTGAAATTGTGTTAGTACATAGAGGCATTAGATACTAACAGTACAAATCCAAGTTTTACGTGTGTTTGTTTTGTATTGTTTTTGCCTTACAATTTTTAAAGATTAAGAACGTTAAGTTAACGGACATATAAAATATGTATGCACTGTGTGAACTTGTAAATTATTGTTAGAACACTTTTTATTGGGTATTTGCTTTGTTTTTTTTAGTGCCTTATTTCAGTTTATTTTACTGCCATGTTTTTAGGGTCTGCAAGTTTATGCCATTCCCAGTTTTTTACATTTCCATTAAGAGATTGAGGTTGAGACAGCTTGTATGGATAAAAGCAGGATAAGGGAACAATGTACATGTGTAGAAGGTACTTACATGCTTTTACACTCACATGAACACTTGTGTTGCTTTTACCCACATTGACTATAATAATTTCCTTTCAGGTTTATATGAGAACCTATCACACTGCATCGATTTCAGAGTGATCCAACTACTGCTTAATACTGCATGGGTCACATGGCCTAATAATGAATGGCAGGCTTCTCCAGATAAAATCCATCCTATACACTGAATCTATTTTTGGTGCAGTCAGCAGATAGACTTATAAAATGTAGGTAGTAATTTGTAGTCATGATGGGCAGATATTGCCTGCTAGCCTTGTGTACATTCCTTAAGCAATGACTAATTATCCAGAAGTCCATTTTGCATACATAGACGTCATGACAAGTTCCAGAGTTTTAAATAGTTGATGTGCTCCATATTGGAGCAGACCAGACTTTAAGCCATCTATTGGACTAGCATTCAAGGGACCAGTGTGGCTTCTGACACTTTTGGGGGTTATTTCCTGTGTCAGTTACTTGTGAAGATAGAAATAATGGAGCTGGCATTGCTAAATTGTTTTAAATGAGGAGGCACTTGGGCTGTCGTTTTGAGCTTGGTGTTTTCACACAGTAGACCATTGATCTGTAATTAGCATAAATTGCAGAATGTTGGGAGTTTGCAGAAATCACTGTCTGGTTGTTTGCTCCAAGGCAGTGATTTTGTAGGAGGTGATGCCAGGATCAGAATGACGTGCCCAGAACCTGCACTTCTAGACGCAGTTTGGCATTGTTGGCCTCTGTATTTGTGTCCTCACAGTCCCACTTATATGTCTAGGTTTTGAGCTGGTCCAATAAACAGGGTAGCATCTCTTCCCTCAGCTGGTACTGATGCCCAATTCTATGTGTCGTAGTTCTGCTGTTGCGTTGATTTTTTTTATGTAGACCTTTGTTTGCTATTTTATCTTTCAATAAAATTTTATAAAGACGTATCATGTGATTCCTGTACAATCACTGATCTAAACTACCTGCTAAGCTTTGTGTGTTAAATTATGCTGAGCATACGTGCAGTTGGAAGCATTAAAACAAAAAGAAAAGAAGTGTTTCACATTTTGTTTTTTATAAATTCTTGTTGATATAGGGATTCTAATATAAATGCCCCTGCTCCATAGCAGAGGCAAATTAAGGTATGGGCGGCAATAATGGTTTATTATTTTTTTTTTACCAAATACCTCTTCAATAATTTATAATGGCTTTGCAGTTGTGTTATTAAACAAAAATTAGAAAAAAAAAGCACTGGAAAACTGGTTCCTCTGAAGGCAATTTGCATGTTTCAAGTGGTATTGAAATCCGCACTGATGGATATGTAATAATAAACATATCTGTTATTAATATGCTAATGACTGTGTGATCTTTGAAAAAAAGAATAAAACATATTTATAGAAATACAGTTTTCAAATTATTATTGATTCTTGCTATTGCTTTGCCAATTTTTTTTTTTTTACAATTGTGGTCTGCATCAGGGCAACAGAAGATTCTGGCACTATATAAATCCATAACAATAATTTGCCTTTTTCCAACTTTGTTACTTACCTGAACTGAGAAACTGACATCTAGTCACAGTAAGGTTAGTGTAGTGTGGGGGTCAACTCAATGCTGGACGAGCTGCCTAGTGATTAGATGGGCCAGTCCTAAAAGCCCACAACGGGGTAATCCGTAGTATAGAAGATGGTTAATCCAGGCGCTCTTCTATACTATTGACATCTAGGCACACTTGACAAGGTGACCTGAGAACGCACAGTATAGTCGACTTTACTTGCAAAAAGATAATACATTCGCAAGACGAAGTGGAAGAGGTACCTTCAGTGATTTCCAAAAAGTCATCTGTCTGAAGTTCAGTGTAGTCTGCATTATCTTCCTGTCCTATCTGCTGATGGAAAATGGCATTTCCTGTGAGCCACACTAGCTGTGCCACCTTGTGGAAGTAGATGGTAAGTGGCATGAGCCTGTCTTCTTTGCCTTTCATGAACATGCAGAAGCCATGTGTTGTGCCTCAGTAATTATTGTGTGAGGTAAATGACTTGGGATGAACTTTGGACCTGCTGACCTGGAAACATCTAAAGGTGGTCATTAAAGGTACAATTTGTTTACAGACAATCTGCTGTCTGAGTCAGAAATCATTAATCGCAGTCATCAATGAGATGAGAAATTATATCCAATCCGATCATTTCAGAGGAAATGAATCTGCTGGATATTATTAATTGTTGACAAACAGCAGCATCTAGCCCTTCTCTTTTCAACCAATTTGATAGCGATTATCGAATTGGAAATTGTATCATTAACCACTTCACTGCACAGCCTGTTTTACCCTTCCCACCAACCACAATTTCATTTTTCACCTTTTCCTAACTTTATCACTCCTAAATGACCTATATCTTTTTATTTTTCGAGACAAACTAGGCTTTTTTATTGGTGATATTTGTTTTCAGCAATTACTTTATTTTCTATGCATTTTAACCACTTGCCGACCGCCCGCTCATAACGCGCGTCGGCAAAGTGGTAGCTGCAGGACCAGCGACGCACATCTGCGTCGCCGGCTGCAGGCTAATTAATCAGGAAACAGCCGCTCGCAGCGCGAGCGGCTGCTTCCTGTTAATTCACGGCGGGGGGGGGGGGGGGGGGGAGGGGGGTTGCTCCGTGAATAGCCTGCGGGCCGCCGATCGCGGCTCGCAGGCTAAATGTAAACAAAAGCGGAAATAATCCGCTTTGTTTACATTTTTACAACGTTGCTAACAGTAGCAGCGTTGTACTAGATCAGCGATCCCTGGCCAATCAGCGGCCGGGGATCGCTGTCACATGACAGGCAGGAGCCTGTTAGAGGCTGCACAGGACAGATCCGTTCCTGTGCAGCCTCCGATCTCCGGGGCAGGGAGGGAGAAGAGGGAGAGGGGGAATCATGCGGTGGAGGGGGCTTTGAGGTGCCCCACCCCCCACACGCATGCAGGAGCGATCAGACCCCCCAGCACATCCCCCTAGTGGGGAAAAAAGGGGGGCGATCTGGTCGCTCTGCCTGTTATTTGATCTGTGCTGGGGGCTGT
Organism: Hyperolius riggenbachi; assembly: GCF_040937935.1. Lineage (NCBI taxonomy): Eukaryota > Metazoa > Chordata > Amphibia > Anura > Hyperoliidae > Hyperolius > Hyperolius riggenbachi. Next base: position 319,383,890 of record NC_090650.1, on the reverse strand, counting down.
AGAGCCCACCCAGCACAGATCTTAGAAATCAGCGCTGGTCCTTAAGGGGGGGGGGGGGGGGGTGTAAAGGCTGAGTCCTGAAGTGGTTAAAGGGGAAAACAAGGAAAAAAAATACACTATTTCATCCCCTACAGTTTTAAAAGAAAAAATACAACTATAGATTATATCCACACATTTTATTTGCCTGTTTGTCCTGGAAAGCACAACATTTAAAGGGGAACTTCAGCCTAAACAAACATACTGTCATTAAGTTACATTAGTTATGTTAATTAGAATAGATAGGTAATATAATTTTTTACCCACCCCGTTTTAAAAGAACAGGCAAAAGTTTGTGATTCATGGGGGCAGCCATCTTTTTTGGTTGAAAGGAGGTGACAAGGAGCAGGAAACACAGTTCCAACTGTCCTGTGTCCTGATAACCCCTCCCAGCTGCACACGTTAGACTTTAAATGTCAAATTCAAAATGTAAAAAAATTTTTTTACACAAACAGCAGAACGAGAGCAACAACATCAGAAATCCCATCATGCTTTGCAGAGCATCAGGGGAAAAAAGCCCGGGCAGTTTTCTTCTGTGCAGCTAAAAATGAGGCTTGTATAAGAGAAACAAAGTTCTGATGCTGTGAAACTGTTAAAGAAACACCAGGCCTTTTCAGTGCTGCTGAGTCGATTTTTAGTCCGGACGTTCACTTTAAATTATATTCCTAGTACAATGTATGGCGACAATATATTATTTGGAAATAAAGTTTTATTTTTTCTGTTTAGGGCCGGGTTCACATTGGCAGTAAAAAGGTCCGTTCGTGGATTGTAACAGAACAGATTGTAACAGATACAAATGTTAACGTATGGATCAGTTCACGCTGGTCTGTTCAAACTGATCTGTTCTGCACGCTTCGCTGAACGGACTGCAAGTTTGGTTCTGCAGCATTTTTTCCAGACCTAGCGGAACAGCAATGAGATACAGATATTTAAATCACACTGGCTAGAAAACTGACTGTTCTATCCAGCAAAATCTACTTTGGTTATGGGGGTCTGTGGGTATGGGAAAACTGAACTGAATCGACAAAATGGAAACAAATGGAAATAGATCCGTTTTCCACGGGTCAATTTCTCAAAGTGCCAGTGTGAACCGGCCCCTAAGTGGTTTTTGTACCCTATCAATAATGACAAGCCCTTATTTGCTATAATAATGTACCCTCATAACATACATATTATAAAAGCGGAGTCCCTAAGGTAACTGTGTTTTTGTGTAATGCTTTTTTTTTTTTTTTTTTGTAAACAAGTATTGGACATGGATCAACAATAGATATGACACTTTGATACAATGTGAAGTAGTCCATGTACAGCTTGTATAACAGTGTAAATTTGCTGTCCCGTCAAAATAACTCAATAGTCTAAACTGCTGGCAACAAAAGCTAGTACACCTCTAAGTGAAGAATGGCAAAAGTGTGCCCACAGTGTCAATGTTTTCTGTTCCCACCATTATTTTCCAGCAACGACTTAAAGGGAAGGTTCAAGCAAAATAAAAAAATGAGTTTCACTTACATGGGGCTTCTACCAGCCCCATGCAGCCATCCTGTGCCCTCGAAGTCACTTACTGCTGCTCTAGTCCCCCGCTGGCAGCTTGCCGACCTCGTAGGTCGGCGGGCCGCATTGCGTACATTTTTACGCATTCCCGCTAGTACAGGAACATGAACACATACATTTTTACGCATTACTGGTTCCATGCGTACGCATTGAACCAGTAATGCGTAAAAATGTATGTGTTACTGTTCCTGCACTAGCGGGAATGCGTAAAAATGTACGCAATGCGGCCCGCCGACCTCCGAGGTCGGCAAGCTGCCAGCGGGGGACTAGAGCAGCAGTTAGTGACTACGAGGGCACAGGAAGGCTGCACGGGGGTGGTAGAAGCCCCAGGTAAGTGAAACTCATTTTTTTATTTTGCTTGAACCTTCCCTTTAACCCTCTTGGGCATGGAGTTCACTAGAGCATCACAGATTGCCACTCCTCCATGATAAAGCTAATACAGTGTTCTCCCCAGAAATTTTTTTCAGCCGGGTGGCATGAAAAAGTAGCCGGGTGGGGAAGTAAGGGACCTTTTCCACTAGGAAGCCTGATCGCAATCGCGCTGCGATCACACAGCGTACAATTTCCACTATCCGTGATTTCGCCGTATAGCTGCCGGGAATGGTTCACAATTGATCACAATCGCCCGACAATTGCCATTCTGAAAAAAATGACAGTTTACCATTTATTTTTAACACTTTCAGACACAGAAAGAAAAAAAAGGAACACTGCATAGTTATTTGTGTGTTTGCCACTGTACATACACATTTCAATCTCATAACATGTCACCTCAAGTAGCTTTTAAGTTAAAGGTATAAGGGAACTACCACTTAAATGTACTTATCGATCAGAGGGTACACACTGGGTGTAAACACAGTGTGATGAGAGTTCAACCAATTTTCAAACAAAGTAGGGGAGGAGGGGAAATGCATTGCATGCCCCACGGGAACAGTGGCAGCTCCCAGCATCCCTGCACAAACACCAAATATTCCCACATAGGATGAGGTGAAATGACATGCTGACACATTTTCTGTGACAAAAAATCTGAATGTGCTGCAAATTCCAACAATGTTAGGGACAAAAACCAATCACCCACAGCAGAACTATAAAATCCAACAGATTCTGTAACTGTTCTAAGAAAAGCGGCAACTGCATTTCACTGAAGTAGAAAGATAATTACAAGAGCTCAGAAATCTTCACAAACACTCAGAAGTATACTTTAAAATGTCAGCAAATTCTCGATAACTGCAGAAATCGTCAGAGATGAGTACTGTAGTGCTACGCTGAAAGACAATGCAGAAAGCAGCACTGCACTTTGTATAAAGCCGTTTACAAATTCACCAGAGGCTCCAACTCAGAAAAAAGGAGATTCCAGTTCAACAGGACCACAAATACACGTGAGAAGCAGTGTCTCTAATCCTGCATCCTCTATCAAGCTACATTCCTCACCCGCCGTCCAGTCTTCTCCCACTTTCCTCTCCACTCAACCGCGTCTCTGCCTCCAGGTCACTTCAGGCATTCCTTAGCCTCACAGTTATTCTTCGTCTTCCTCCCCTGCGCGTACAGCGTGCACACAGCTAGAATGACAGTTTCCGGGGGCGGGTGTCTCCTCCGAGCAGCAGGCATCTCTGGTCTCAGGACGCATCTAATCTCTTTGCTGCTCGGACGCTCTTTGCTACTCGGACGCGGGCTAATTATACCGCATGGGTGGCCAAATGTTACCCGGGGCGGCCGCAGATTTTACCCGGGCGGCGCGCCCTGCTAATATGCTCTGGGGAGAACACTGGCTAATATATGTTGGAGGAAAAGGAATGAAGATGTTAGAGACTTTTTGCACTCCTCCACCTTCAGTTCGAGTATGCCCCACAGATGCTCACTAGGGTTTAGGTCTAGAGACATGATTGGCCTATCCAGCACCTTTACCCTTAGTTTTTCCCACTATACTCCAGGGTGAGACCACCTCCCCTATAAATTAATCACACGGTTAGCTCACCCTCAGTGCTGTTTGATCCGGTGTCCAGGCAGGTCGACATCACCCCTGGGGGATAGCCTGTGCATTCTGGATGGCAGGGTTTTTTCTCCTTGTTATACACCGAGCCTGTGGTACTGAGGCAGCCTAATGTGATTGGACTCACTCCTGAAGTTTTGGTGGGTCTCCCTGGCTTTCTGTCCTCTAGTACTTAAGGAGAAGCAAGGCAGAAGGTGCAGTAGCTTTGCTTTTTCCCTCTGGTAAGTTACCTGGATGGTGATGATGCAATCGACTGTTGCTGGATGAGCAAACAGGTCTGGTGGAAGTAACACTTTATTAGCTTTTCCTATACTCGTTAAAGTTTGGGTCCACCTTCCTTCCTGTTCACATAAGGGAGAGGTCTTTGAAGAGCAAGCTGGACTTTGATAACTCATAATATACATTTTGTCTAATATTGCATGTTAGGGCTATGCCACACTGGAGAGCTCTTTTCAATCAATCAGAACTATGTTTACATTTAAAAAAAAAAAAACGCTCCCACTTGACTTGCATTAAAATAGCAAATCAGCGATGGGATAACGGCGCAATCGTCAGCCATGTAGTGTGATGTTGGTAGGCCCTGTTTTTTTGAAGCAGCGGTCTCTGGTCCTTGAGGGACTAGAGGCTGCTGGTACCAGGGCTGTGGAGTCGGTACAAAAATCTTCCGACTCCTCGGTTTATGAAACCACGACTCCGGGTACCCAAAATGGCTCAGACTCCGACTCCTCGACTCCGACTCCTTAGTTTAATACTTAACAGGGCTGTGGATTTTGTACAGAAATCTCCTGACTCTGACTCCTCAGTTTATGAAATCAACGACTCCGACTCTGGGTGCCCAAAATTGCCCCGACTCCAACTCCTCGACTCCAACGCAGACTCCACAGCCCTGGCTGGTACTGAAGTGGTTATCCTTCCACCCCTCATTCATATTTGTTTTTAAAGCGTACCTGAAGGGGAAGGTCTCTGTTCTGTTACTGTGATGTTCTCCCACTTCTGTGCAGTGACGGTTATACATTAGTAAGAGGCATCCCCGGAATCCCTTAGATCTACATCATCTCTCCTAGTCCCTCTGAATCTATTAATCTTTCTTAACACTTTATTTAAATAGCCTGTGTTTAGGTGAACTTCTAAGAAACATACGACATGCCATGCTTAGATGATTTCAGCACTTGCTCCTCACCATCTTCAAACAGGAACCCTAAAGGTTTACTTGTCGTAAGGGCAATTTTTTTTTGTGCCGGCTTTCGGCTGCCTGGAGGAGGCTGCCTGGAGGGTAGAGAAACTCATCCCTCCTGAGAACATATTAGAGCCTAGTAGATGGACTAGTAGGAGTGGGAGACTCTACCTATTGGCTCTCTGCTGCAGCCAGTCATGGGCTATCGCACATCCGAGCTGGAGGTAAATACCGAACATGTAACTTAACTTTACAGCATGCTCTAATCTTTTTGAATTGACATTTAGTGACGTGTTGAGGTATTTACCACACAAGTCAATAATTTACCTCTCTGCTCTAATTTCTGCTTGCCATGGGGTAACAGTCTGTATGAATTGACAGTTCATTAACCTCCCTGGCTGTACAATAAATCCGCCAGGGGGCAGCGCAGAACTTTTTTTTTTTAAAACATGTAGCTAGCCTAGCGCTAGCTACATGCTTCCCCCCCCCCCCCCCCCCCCCCCCCCTTCGCTATCCCTCCCACCCCTCGGATCTCTGCCGGCGCTTTTACCCTGCAGGGAATCCCATTCTGAACGGGATTCCCTGTATGGGCTTCCCCGTCGCCATGGCGACGATCGCGATGACGTCACCGAAGTCATCTATGTCGTGCCGTCAGCGGGTGTTCCGATCCACCCCTCAGCGCTGCCTGGCACTGATTGGCCAGGCAGCTAAAGGGGTCTGGGGGGAGGGGGGTGGCGCAGCGGATAGCGGAGGCGATCGTTATGCACACGCAGCTTGCGTGTAGCAAAAAAAAAAATTATGTAAATCGGCCCAGCAGGGCCTGAGCGGCACCCTCCGGCGGCTTACCCCGTGTCACACACGGGGTTACCGCCAAGGAGGTTAAAGGTCTGGTAAAAATCAGCTGTTTTCTGCATTACTGCATGCGTTAATGCTTTATTAACCTCCCTGGTGGTAATTTCGAGCTAGCCGCCGGGAGCTCTATGCAGAGTATAAGGCACAGCTGCGTTTTTACTCACCTCCCAGGGGATCCAGACGTCGGTAGCCGTTCTCCTTCCTGTCCTCTGAGGCACTGAATCACATTGGTGAGATCGCTGTCATCTGTCTCATCACGCGCCACCCAGAGGATGGCGGTAAAATTGCAGCGCCGGAGCTCAGGGAGGTGAGTGAGAGCAGGGGCTGCTGCAGAGATTCTGGTGGCATGATTTTTTCCTGATTTTAGGGTCTGAACGTTTTAAAAAGACCCTGAAATCCAGAAAAAAATCGTACCACAAAGGAGGTTAATTGAAGCCTTTATGTGCAACACTGAAGATAACATAAAAACCTGTGGACTTCCATGTTAACATTCACTGTAGATAAATGTTTCCCATGCGTTGTGATGTAACGTGCCCTGGAACACCTTATTGCACAACACATGCAATTTTCCATTGGGTTAAGTAATGCTAGCGCCCCCGATTCAGGCCGAAGTGCTACCCCCACCACACCTTGTCATGTGTCGTAATACGTGCATGAAATCTCATTCGTGCACGCATTAGCCAGTGTTTGATTTTGCTAGTTTGGCCCCCTAGCAATCTAAACAGTCATATGGCCCTTTGCCTGAAAAGTTTGGACACCCCTGACCTATTTGGTGCCCTAGGTAAGAAACCCAGTGCTGCACCCCCCCCCCCCCCTGGTACACCCTACGAATGCATACCCAGCACTCCTGGCACTGCGTGTAGCTTTTGTTAATGGGGTTGAGGTTTAATTGCCTTGTTGGCATTTTGTGATAATTATGTGGGTTTTAGGCACTTAGGCCTCAATTCACTAAGATCACGCTGGAGATAAGGCAAGAGAAAACTTACCTCCACAAAAGAGAGTTATCTTATCTCTTCATTCCTTAAGTTACCTCCTCTGTAGTTATTTTACCTCCTCTGTAGTTATTTTACCTCCTCTGTAGTTATTTTCACATGCAGTTAATTAACAGCCTGTCTTTAACTCTGGAGTTATTTTAAGGATTGGAGAGTTAACTTAAAGACAGAAGAGTTAACTTTAGGTTTTCCTGAGGTAAAATGTTTCCTGAATACTACATGCCTTATCACCATGGTAACAATTCTAGAAGAGTTATTAAAGACAGGAGATAATCTTAGTGAATTGAGGCCATTGTCTCTTAACCACTTCAGCCTTCAGTCGTTTTTCACCTTATGCATCCGAGCAATTTTCACCTCCCATACATTCAGCAATAACTTTATCACTAATTACCACAATGAATTGATCTATATCTTTTTTTTTTTTTTTTTTGTACATTTTGCTAAGAATTATCTTTTCCTAAATGCATTTTAACAAGAATATTAAGAAAAAATTTTGAAAAAATTAATTTCTCAGGTTTTCAGCCATTATAGTTTTAAAGGACTTACGAGGCCTGTTTGCTAAAAAAAAAATAATAAAAAAAGTTAGATACCTGTGTCCCCGCCGCTCAGTATCCCCCCCGAACGTCCCCCGACCGCACGGCCCAGGTCGGGCTCTCCAGCCTTCACAAAGATGGCCGCCGGAGCTGGCCGCGGCTGCGCAGTCCGCATAGCCGCGAGTGCGGCTGCGCAGCTCTAAGGCCAACCCCCCCGATCCACGCTACAGGAAACAGCCCGTTACGTGGATCGGGGGGTTGGCCTTAGAGCTGCGCAGCCGCGGCCAGCTCCGGCGGCCATCTTTGTGAAGGCTGGAGAGCCCGACCCGGGCCGTGCAGTCTGGGGACGTTCGGAGGGATACTGAACGGCGGGGACCCGGCGGAACGGCGCGGATGGCGTCCTCCGTGCCTCACAAACTGACACAGGTATCTTTTTGAGCAAACAGGCCTCGTAAGTCCTTTAAAATGCATGCTACCATAATTAAAACCTATGTATTTTATTTGTCCATTTGTCCTGGTTATTACACCATTTAAATTATGTCCCTATCACATTGTATGGCACCAATATTTTATTTGGAAATAAAGGTGCAACTTTTTAGTTTTGTGTCCATCACGATTTACAAGCTTATAATTTTAAAAATATTAGGTGTATACCCTCTTCACATGCATATTAAAAAAAGTTCAGACCCTTAGGTAACTCTTTATGTATTGTTTTTTTTTTATTCTTTTAGTTAATTTTATTTGGGTATTTTTTGGGTATGGGGGGCAAACAGTTAATTTTAAAGCGAACCAGAGATGAAGCACCCTCATGTATTTTACCATATATATATATATATCAATGGAAACATACAGTAAACACCTACTGTGCTCTTTGTTTCATTCTTCGCTGCACAAATCTGCCTGTTATCAGCTCTAAAAAAAAAAACCCAGACTGAGCATTCAGTCTAGCTTTGCCCGGAATGATTATAGCTGAGTCAGTCTTCTGTGATGTCTTTTCAAGCCACGCTCGCTTACAGAAACTATGAGGACGTGATTTTTTTTTTTTTTTTTAAGAAAGACCCCGGCTTCTGATGAGAAGCTGTCTGTTTTTCTTCCGGGGACTTAGATCAATGAATGGGAACTATATTCCCATTTATTGATCTCCGGGCTTATGGGGGGCAGCACACAGGAGCGCACAGCGGCAGCCTTTTGGACATGACAGTCAAGTCCAAAAGGCTAAAATGGTTAAAGGATCGCCATCACTGTCCTAGATGTTGTCCCAAAGTAGTGCCTACTTTTTGCACAACTCTATCTGGTAAAATAAGAAAATAATTGTCATAGTTTAGATGTCAAGAGATGTGTCTTGGAGTATTTAAGGACAACTGAAGTGGGAGGTACAGTACAGACCAAAAGTTTGGACACACCTTCTCAGTCAAAGAGTTTTCTTTATATTCATGACTATGAACATTGTACATTCACACTGAAGGCATCAACATGTGGAACTATAGTACATAACCAAAAAGTGTGAAACAACTGAAAATATGTCATATTCTAGGTTCTTCAAAGTAGCCACCTTTTGCTTTGATTACTGCTTTGCACACTCTTGGAATTCTCTTGAGCTTCAAGAGGTAGTCACCTGAAATAGTCTTCCAAGAGTCTTGGAGATCCCAGAGATGCTTAGCACTTGTTGGCCCTTTTGCCTTCACTCTTCGGTCCAGCTCACCCCAAACCATCTCGATTGGGTTCAGGTCTGGTGACTGTGGAGGCCAGGTCATCTGGCGCAGCACCCCATCACTCTCCTTCCTGGTCAAATAGCCCTTACACAGCCTGGAGGTGTGTTTGGGCTCATTGTCCTGTTGAAAAATAAATGATGATCCAACTGAATGCAAACCGGATGGAATAGCATGCCGCTGCAATATGCTGTGGTAACCATGCTGGTTCAGTATGCCTTCAATTCTGAATAAATCCCTAACCGTGTCACCAGCAAAGCACCATCACACCACCTCCTCCATGCTTCACGGTGGGAACCAGGCAAGTAGAGATCATCCGTTCACCTTTTCTGCATTGCACAAAGGCACGGTGGTTGGAACCAAAAATCTCAAATTTGGACTCATCAGACCAAAGCACAGATTTCCACTGGTCTAATGTCCATTCCTTGTGTTCTTTAGCCCAAACAAGTCTCTTCTGTTTGTTGCCTGTCCTTAGCGGTGGTTTTCTAGCAGATATTCTACCATGAAGGCCTGATTCACACAATCTCCTCTGTTGTTCTAGAGATGTGTCTGCTGCTAGAACTCTGTGTGGCATTGACCTGGTGTCTAATCTGAGCTGCTATTAACCTGCGATTTCTGAGGCTGGTGACTCAGATTAACTTATCCTCCGCAGCAGAGGGGACTCTTGGTCTTCCTTTCCTGGGGCGGTCTGCACGTGAGCCAGTTTCTTTGTAGCGTTTGATGGCTTTTGAGACTGCACTTGGGGACACTTTCAAAGTTTTCCCAATTTTTGGGACTGACTGACCTTCATTTCTTAAAGTAATGATGGCCACTCGTTTTCTTTACTTATCTGCTTTTTTCTTGCCATAATACAAATTCTAACAGTCTATTCAGTACGACTATCAGCTGTGTATCCACCTGACTTCTCCACAACGCAACTGATGGTCCCAACCCCATTTGTAAGGCAAGAAATCCCACTTATTAAACCTGACACCTGTGAAGTGAAAACCATTTCAGGTGACTACCTCTTGAAGCTCATCAAGAGATTGCTAAGAATGTGCAAAGCAGTAATCAAAGCAAAAGGTGGCTACTTTGAAGAATCTAAAATATGACATATTTTCAGTTGTTTCACACTTTGGTTATGTACTATACTTCCACATGTGTTAATTCATAGTTTGGATGCCTTCAGTTTGAATCTACAATGTTCATAGTCATGAAAATAAAGAAAACTCTTTGAATGAGAAGGTGTGTCCAAACTTTTGGTCTGCACTGTATATGGAGGCTGCCATTATTATTTCCTTTTAAAGGACAACTAGTGAGTAGAATATGGAGGCTCTTTCCTTTTAACCACTTAATGACATGCTGACTTAATAAAAATGTCCTGCTGGAGCCTTTCAATGGCTCCAGGACGTTTTTATAAGTCAGACAGTGCTGCTGCCACTGTGCGCGCACGCTCCCGCGGGTGCACGTGCATCCCTGTGCACGTGAAAAAAAAACCTTTATTTCCAAATGATATATTGTCACCATACTTTGTACTAGGGACATAATTAAAATCTTGTGATAACCAGAACAAATGGACAGATAAAATGTGTGGGTTTTATGTACAGTAGCAGTGTTTATATTAAAACCATAGGGGATGAAATTGGAGAATTAGTGTATTTTTAATTTTTTCCTTGTATTTCCCTTCAAAATGCATAGAAAATAAAGTAATTACTGAAAACAAATAACCCCAAAAAATCCAATTTGTGGTGAAAAAAAACAAGATATAGATCATTTCATTGTGATTAGTAGTGATTAAGCTGTTGGCAAATTAAAGGGATGAGCACTGAAAGGTGAAAATCGCTCTTGTCCGTTAGGGTAAAAACCGCCTTGAGATGAAGTGGTTAATCAGTACCAGTTGCCTGGCAGCCCTGCTGATCTATTTGGCTGCAGTAGTGTTTGAATCACACCAGGAACAAGCATGCAGCTAATCTTGTCAGATCTGACAATGTCAGTAACAGCTGATCTGCTGCATAGTTCAGTGTCTATGGCTGAAAGTGCATGCCTGTTCAGGGTCTATGGCAGAGAATAAGCAGGGAAGTCAGGCAACTGATATTTCTTAAAAGGAATTAAATATGGCAGATTCCATATTTCTCATGTTACAGTTGACCTTTAAAGGGGAACTGAAGTAAGAGGTATACGGAGGCTGCCATATTTATTTCCTTTTAACCACTTGCCGACCGCACACTCATAACGTGCGTCGGCAAAGTGGCAGCTGCAGGACCAGCGACGCAGTACTGCGTCGCCAGCTGCAGCCTAATTAATCAGGAAGCAGCCGCTCGTACGAGCGGCTGCTTCCTGTCAAATCACGGCGGGGGGCTCCGTGAATAGCCTGCGGGCCGCCGATGGCGGCTCGCAGGCTAGATGTAAACACAAGCGGAAATAATCCGCTTTGTTTACATTTGTACGGCGCTGCTGCGCAGCAGCGCCGTAAGGCAGATCGGCGATCCCCGGCCAATCAGCGGCCGGGGATCGCCGCCATGTGACAGACCACATCCTGTCACTGGCTGCACAGGACGGATAGCGTCCTGTGCAGCCCGGAACACCAGGGGGAGGCAGCAGGTAGGAGAGGGAGGGGGAATTTCGCCGCGGAGGGGGGCTTTGAGGTGCCCCCCCCCGCCACCCACAGCAGGCAGGAGAGATCAGACCCCCCCAGCACATCATCCCCATAGGGGGGAAAAAAGGGGGGCAATCTGATCTCCCTGCCTGCACCCTGATCTGTGCTGGGGGCTGCAGAGCCCACCCAGCACAGATCAATCAAACCAGCGCTGGTCCTTAAGGGGGGGTAAAGGGTGGGTCATCAAGTGGTTAATCAATACAGTTGCCTGGCAGCCCTGCTGGTCTATTACTCTGCAGTAGTATCTGAATAACACCAGAAACAAGCATGCAGCTAGTCTTGTCAGATCTGACTTTAAAGTCTGAAACACCTGATCTGCTGCATGCTTGTTCAGGGGCTATGGCTAATAGTAGAGGCAGAGGATCAGCAGGGCTGCCAGGCAACTGGTATTGCTTAAAAGGAAATAAACATGGCAGCCTCCATATACCTCACTCTTCAGTTCCCCTTCAAACAAAACCAGTTGCCTGGCAGCCCTGCCTGCCGTTCTGTTTGGCTGCAGTAGTATTTGAATCACATCAGAAACAAGCATGCAGCTAATCTTGTCAGATTAGACAAAAAAGTCAAAACACCTGACCTGCTGTGTCCTTGTTCAGCAAGGGTGCAGCTAAGGTTTTGGTGGTCCCAAGCAGTCCATAACTTGAGACCCATCCATGAAAGAAGCGGCATGCCATGGCGGAAAATGGATAGCCACACCTCAAAAGGTGAAAAATGGGTGTGGCCAAAACATGATGTGGGTGGAGCCAAATACTAGCAGTTTCTTGGCTAAATTGCACCCAGGGTGAAGGCCTAAGATGTGCCCCCAACGTGGAGATAGGTATAGGTAGCCAGCTACAGGTCGTCCCCCCAGTACAGGTAGTCCATATAGATGCCCCCAGTATAGGTTAGATAGGTATATGCCCCCAGTATAGCCAGGAGGGTGTGCGCAGTGGCAGGGGGTGTGGGAAGTTTCCACTTACCTGGCTGGATCCTGCACACAGCTTCTATCTTCAGCCTCTCCCGGCGCGCGTCGCATCGGTAAGAGCTCCCCCTGTGATGACATGCGGCACGTCATCACAGGGGGCGCTGTTACCATAGTGACAGACGCAGGGACAGGAAGTAGATAGAAGCTGCGTGCAGAATCCAGGCAGGTAAGTGGAAACTTCTCTCCCCGCTCCGCCTGCCGCTGCACCCACCCTCCTGCCGCTCCGCCTACTGCCCGCAGCAGAGCGAGGCTGTGCCTTGCCTGTATGCTGGCGACATCCCTGTTGTTCAGGGTCTACGGCTAAACGTCTTAGAGGCAGAGGATCAGCAGGACTGCCAGGCAACTGGTATTGCTCAAAAGAAATCAAATATGGCAGCCTCCATATCTTGTTCACATCAGGTTCACTTTAAGGAGTGTCTCGGTGAACAGTGGGGGACCAAAAGACAGCATGGGACGGAGCAGTGCTTTTCAGAGCTGCTAGATTTGGGCGCAGCCGGCGCCACATAGACTATAAAGGAAATCACAACTGAATAGCGCTCAGTGAGTAACGGCGCCATCAGAAGCCGGAGCTGAGGTTGCTTAAAAAACATAATTCGGCCTCCAGCAATCGCTGGAAGCCGAATTCTATCATTCCCCCACTACAGGGGCGTTTCTAGGGTCCTTGGAGATCGGGGGCACCTGTGGGCACCAGGTGGGGAGTGCGCCGTGGCAAAAAAATGGGCATGGCCATGAGGTGAGTGGGCGTGGACATGGGTGGGGCCAAATGTACATGAACTCAGCAGCGGTGTAAGCTACAGATAACGGGCCTGCCCATCGAAATATTGGATGGAGCCCCCTGTCCTTTATTTAGATAATTTACAATCAGTATAGGCATAGATCAAAGATGTATACGCACATACAATTTTGATTGGTCAATCACTGACCACCAATTTTACCACCCCCGTGCAGTAAGTGGGCCAACAGACAATGAATTTTATGAACCGAGCTAAAATTGGCTAATCAAAATTGTATGTGTGTACCAGGCTTTACAGCTAATACTGTACATACTGAAAGTAGCAGGGATCAGCATACAATAAAGCTGGTTTACAATCAGTAAAGGCACAGAGTAACACCTTACACTGTACACACTGGAGGTAGATCAGCACACAGTACAGGCACTAGAGAACAGCGTATACTGTACATACTGTAGGCAGCAGAATTCAGCACACTGCAACTAGCGTGCCAAAAACATGAGGATCACGTTGTGCGGCGCGCTTATCGCGCCGCACCGAAAAATGGGTGGGCCATGGACCAGAATGTAGGTGTGGTAATGGGCGGAGACAAATTTACATGACCCTAGCAATGGTGGGACATTAGATTAGGACAGTGGTGGCGAACCTTTTGGAGGCCGAGTGCCTAAACTGCAACCCAAAAGTCACTTATCTATCGCAAAGTGGCAACCGCAATTTAAACTAAATACTGTACATACGTTTTAACTCATACATGAACATTATCGAAAATCCAAGTTGAAAATAAACTGTGAAGATAAACAATTTCATCCATCCTACTCCTGAAAAATGTATTCAATTTTTTAGAACCTCCCAATTTTATTTTCTGTTTTAAAAAGCTAAAAAAGTAGGTTTAATGCTATTGTCTCATATAATAAGGATTCAGCTTTTCCCATAGTCTCGCAGTTAGCAAACATGTGACACCCAACAAGACAAATTCAGCAATCATGAGGCCCCCGACATGACAAATTCAGCAATCGTGAGGCTCCCGACATGACAAATTCAGCAATCGTGAGGCCCCCGACATGACAAATTCAGCAATCGTGAGGCCCCCAACATGACAAATTCAGCAATCCTGAGGCCTCCAACATGACAAATTCAGCAATCCTGAGGCCCCCAACAAATCATGAGGCCCCAACAAGACAAATTCAGCAATCTTGAGGCCCTCAACAAATCATAAGGCTCCCAACAAGACAAATTCAGCAATCATGAGGCACATAAATAGACAGCATTTCACATAAAAGGCAGAATGCCCCCTTAATATGGTAGCCCCCCAAGTTAGGTAGTGACAGGGACCCCCAGGTTAGCTAGTGAGTGGCACGCGCCTCCAGTTAGGTAGTGACAGGGACCCCTCGTTGGTGAGTGACAGGGACCCCCGTTAGCTAGTGAGTGACAGGGACCCCTGATAGTGACAGGGACCCCCGATAGTGACCCCCGTTAGTGAGTGACAGGGACCCCCGTTAGTGAGTGACAGGGACCACCGATAGTGAGTGACAGGGACCCCCGTTAGCTAGTGAGTGACAGGGACACACGATAGATAGTGACAGGGACCCCAGTTAGCTAATGAGTGACAGGGACCCCCGTTAGTGAGTGACAGGGACCCCCTTTAGCTAGTGAGTGACAGGGACCCCAGTTAGTGAGTGAAAGGGACCCCCGATAGTGACAGGGACCCCAGTTAGCTAGTGAGTGACAGGGACCCCCGTTAGGTAGTGAGTGAAAGGCGCGCCACCTTCCTTACCTCGCAGCCAGCAGACCTCGATCAGCGCCGCAGGCGACCCGACCAGATAGAGCGGGTGCCGGACGCACCACGCTGTATATGCGGAAGTGATGTCACTTCCGCATATCAGCGGTGTACGCTAGGTCCTAGCGCCTGCTGTATCTGGTCGCCCGCTGATCAAGGTCTGAAGCCCTGGCCGCGGGGACAGCCGGGGGGGGGGGGGGGGGGCAGCGGCGGCCAGGAGGGGACAGCGGGCAGTGCCGGGCACCCCTGGGGAAGAGATCCGTGGCACCCCAGGACAGATTGGGGGCACGTGCCGACCCAAAATAAGGCTAGCGACGCCCCTGCCCCACTAAGCCACCGGGCAGCGCGGTGGCTTAGTGGTTAGCGCTCTCGCCTTGCATCGCTGGGTCCCCAGTTCGAATCCCAGCCATGTCAACATCTGCAAGGAGTTTGTATGTTCTCCCCGTGTTTGCATGGGTTTCCTCCGGGCACTCCGGTTTCCTCCCACACCCCAAAAAACATACAGATAAGTTAATTGGCTCCCCCCTAAAAATTGGCCCTAGTCTAATACATACACTATACAATATAGACATTTGTAGGGACTAGATTGTGAGCTTCTTCGAGGGACAGTTAGTGACAAGACTATATATACTCTGTACAGCGCTGCGGAAGATGTCGGCGCTATATAAATACTAAATAATAATAATATCCATGGCGGCCTGGAGGGGGAATAATAATTTATATGGCTCGGACTTGTGCAGAAGCAGGATCAGCCATATACCGTCTGTATCGTGCGCCCAAGTCTACAGGCGTCGATTTCAAATGTATGCACATGGGAAGTCTCTGAAGAATTCAGAGGCTTTCCTCTGCTTAGGTATTTACTTTATTAGCTTTGTGAGGCCTTAGGTTCTATGTCTGTTGCCATACTACTGAGACATGGACTTATTAAGAGATGTTATAATATCCATGCTAATTTTCCTGCAAATTACGGTTTTCCCCTTGCCTTTGAAAAGGACTTTCTCCGATGCTACTTTAATGCTTGGCTGTTTGTGTCGCAGCTTGTTAGTGTCAACTGAACTTTTGCTCCTGAATAAAGCTATGGAATTTCATCTTTATATTCATTGAAATGCTAGTCGTTTGAATAAGTTTTATCCAGTAAAAGGGTGGCTAGCCCAGGGCAGATGATACATCACAGCAATTTGGAAGTAAAAGGAGTAGATAAGGAACGCATGGCCTTCAAAAGATAAAAAGAAGACGGGAGTCAGAAGGAGGGGACTGAATGAACAGTGTGTAGAGAGAAGGATCACCATGCTGCCGCTGTGGTGAAAGTTATTGAAAACTTCATAAGATTTTGTAACCAGTTGCAATAATTTATAGGTATTGGTATCAGAAAGTGCAACCTAACCATTGACTTAAAGGATACCAGATGTCAAAAGTTTTTTCAAAAACGAATATGCAGTGGGTAGAGGAGTAGGAGCTAATACGTAATACCGCTCCTTCCGTTTCCCTCTGTCAGCCGCCATCCTCCTGTAATCCATCCTGGTCTTTTACGCAAGTCAGACGACTCTTCTTGCTTGTAATCTGGACATACTGCGCCACGCATGCCTAGTATGTCCGTTCTGCTCCCCTCCGCCCCCTCGTGGCCGCGTATAATGATGTAGCATTACAGGAAACCGGTGGCTGACAGAGGGGAACAGAAACGTATTCGTATCAGAAAATGCAACCCAACCTAACCCTTTTCTCACACAGAACCCTGATCTGCCGGGCAAGTAATAACCCGCCTCCCACACCCCGCCGAGAACTAATAACCCCACGCCCCTTGGTGGGCATCTAATAAACATTACAGATAATGTATAACCCCCCAGTGGTCAACTAATAACCCCACCTTGAGGGAAGTAAACACCGGTGTCAGGAACCGGCCTGCGGCACGCCTGCGTATACGGTTCCCGACTGCGGGTTTGACCAGATCAAGCGGGGAACAGCCTTATTCAAGCTACAGACAAGGCTTGGTCCCCTCAAACGCTCCTTACTGCCACCACTAGCTGTTGCTAGAAACGTCCACTCTGCGGTCGAGTGCTTATGCAATCCGCGTTTTCGTATTCGGGTCAGCTTTGCGCTTAGGCCGAATACGAGAACGCCACATACGCACAATTGAAATCTTACACTGTAGTGAAGCAAAACCACTAACAGTCGTTCCGAACGATACTGTTAGCCACTCTGCTGTCGAGCTACTCGCACTGGCGTTTTCGTACGTTGGGTCAGCTGCGCGCTTAGGCCAACGTATGACAAACGCCCCACACACAATGCAATTACAATCTTATACGGTAGTGTCGCTCAATCATACAATCAGGCATGAACTTGGACTTGGGTTTTGTGGACGGACACAGTTCTGGTTGGACCAGGAGTCACTTAGCGTCAGCTACCGTCAGGAGTGGACTGATTTTAGGTATCTGCCTCCTGCCTTTTATGCTGGGAGATTTGGCTTGAGGCTGCAAGCCTGTTTGGACGACATCCTCAGTCATAATTTGATTCCCAGAGATCTGATTCCACATCTAAAAAGTGTATTATAGCACACACACAACAAAAGACTTCCTTACTCCTGGTACAGGTGACAACACATGGGTGACATTAATTCCTAGCATATCAAAGGGAAGGATTTGACTGGCTATTGACTAAGTAGCCATCTCCTTGCCAGGGGCTAGCAAATCCATTTAGCATTCCCTGCTCCTTAAGCTACGTACAGACATGCGATAACGATCGTTCGTAAGCAACGACGAACGATCAATTAAGGAGAGAAATGAAAAGGTCGTTAGTAAAGAGGTGTTGAAAGTGGGAAACGATCAGATCGTTTCCGAACGAACGATGCGGAAGTGACGAACGTATGATACAGCGCATCTAGTATGCTAAACGTTATTCAGATCAATGAACCCGGAACGAACGTCATTGTTAATGGCCAGTAGGAAAGAGGAAGTTGCGTACATATATATATATATATATATATATATATATATATATATATATATATATATATATATATATATATATATATATATATACACACAGGGAGAGAGAGATATAGATAGATATATCTCTATCTATGTCAACATATATCTATATATCTCTATACATCTATCTACATCTATATATATATATATATATATATATATCTATATACATCTCTCTGTCTCTCTCTCTCTGTCTGCGCATGTACGGTACTTAACGAACGATCGTTTTTGTAACGATCAGCATACACACGTACTTTTGCTAACGATCGTCGTTACAAAAAATCCGCCAGGACGGATTTCCAGTTTGCAACGACTTCAGTCACTGATCGTTACCCTTAACGATCGTTAGCGGTTATTTTGTAACGATCGTCGTTATAAACGATCGTTAGTCGTTCGTTACCAACGACTTTAGTCGCATGTCTGTATGCCCCTTTAGAGTCCCCTAATTAGCAGCAGACAATGATAGAGTTAATTCACATGTATATTCAGACTCCAGGAAGCTAGCTGCCACCTTCAAAGCCAGACTGGCTGACATCTGAAGTACACAGCAGACAGGAAAATGAAGAAATATGTTCATGTTTTATCCTTACATCATAAGCACCCCAGTATATCACCACAACCGGCATTTGCAAAAGCTGGGAAAAGTGTAAGATGGCGTGCATGCACAGTTATGCAGTCCGTACAACACAAAATCTTATGGGTTGCAATATCTTAGACTTTCACCACACCATGTTATTACCAAGTCTGGGCAGGGCTGGCTCTAGACCAGGGATCTCAAACTCACGGCCCGCGGGCCATTTGCGGCCCTCGATACAATATTTTGTGGCCCTCGCCGGCAAAAGCTTTCTTATAGTTCGCTTCAGTGCTCCCAAGTAATCTGCCCCATCCCAGCCGCTAAACGAGGGCTGCAGAGCCCCCAAATCGCCCGGGGGGCAATCTGCCAGCATTTCCTGGAAGGGGCAGAGCTTTCAGCTTCAGCTCTGCCCCTCCTGACGTCAATCGCCGCCTCTCCCCGCCCCTCTCTGTGAAGGAAGAGTGAGAGGGGCGGGCAGAGGCAGCGATGCAACGCAATTGTGAAATTCCTTATGCGGCCCATCCTCATCCTGACTTTGCCTCCTGCGGCCCCCAGGTAAATTGAGTTTGAGACCCCTGCTCTAGACTTTTTGCTGCCTGAGGCAATCTTGTGTAACCCCCCCCCCCCAGGCGGCCGTCCTCCATTCCTCCTCAGTCAGGACAGCAGTGCCACCTCCTCCCTTCTGCTGTGCAAGTCAAATGTAACACTGCTGCTCTCCTGCCTGAACACTAGGAATTCAGCGCAGGAGGTTTGGGCGCAGCCGACGCCACCATAGACCGTAATAGGAATTACGGCTATAGCGTCGCACACTGAGTAACTTCGGCGCCAGAACACGGAGCTGAAGTTACTTTTTAAAACACTGTAATTTGGCCGCCAGCAATCGCTGGAACCCGAATTACGTACTTCCCTACCATCCAAGTCAACCTGGAGGGGGAATAGTAATTACCGCCGCCCGGAGTTGTGCAGAAACAGGGTTTGCCAGATACCGGCTATATCCTGCGCCCAAGTCTCCCGGCGGCTTTTTCATAGGTTGGCCTCCTGCCTCCCACCTCCTCACTCACTGTCAGACTCCTCACACAGCACAAGCTGCTTTTCCCCCAATGATTGATGACCTCTTCATCTCACTCTCTGCTTACGTCTTCCCCTACTCTGACAGCATGCTGTGTGAACATCAGAAAGTGCAGTCTATGCACTTTCTAATGTCGTGCGTGTCGGCCTCCTGCACGCGTTGCCGAAATCCGCAACGCGTGCAGTGTGAACGGGGCCTAACAGTCAGTACAAAAATGCTTAATCATCACGCGCCGACCCCCTGCTGCGATTGAGAGGGGGCGATGGGACCTACAGGAATGGCTGGGTCCACGTGAGGCAGATGTAACTTACGGAGCGGGACTTATCAAGACATTGAGTTGGTGAGATCACCCCATTTATATAGCCTTAAACTACGGTGACCATACATCCCGCTTTACCCGGGACGCGTCCCGCCTTCGGGGGGCGCTGTCCCAGGCTGCATGAGGTCCCGGAAAAAGTCCCGCTTTTAGCAGCGGGACGTCCCAGCCTCGGGACTCTGGCCACCGTACAATGAACTAGCCGCAGCGTCTACTAGACGCTGCGCTAGTTCATTCCCCGCAGCCCCGCTCTAGCCTGCATTGTCCTCCGGCAGGGACAGGCAGAGCAGGGCTACGGGAAGATGGCGTCCGGAGGCGGAGCCCTGTACTGGAGACCATTTGTGTCTCCAGTACAGGGCTCCGCCTCCGGACGCCATCTTGCCGTAGCCCTGCTCTGCCTGTGAGAGGCTGAGCGGGAGATTGAAGATCGTCCAGGCCAGGGGGAGCTGCACACACCAGAGGCACCAGAGGCCGGCTGCGTGAGGGGACGTCTTCTGCCAGGTGAATAAATGCTTTTTCTTGCAGGTGAAGTGTTTGCTCACATTGTGTACATTTTGTACTGACATGTTTGCCCAAATTGTGTTCATTTTGTACTGACATGTTTGCCCGCATTGCGTTTATCTTGTACTGACATGTTGCCCGCAGTGCGTTTTATCTTGTACTGACATGTTTGCCCGCAGTGCGTTTATCTTGTACTGACATGTTTGCCCACAGTGCGTTTATCTTGTACTGACATGTTTGCCCGCAGTGCGTTTATCTTGTACTGACATGTTTGCCCGCAGTGCGTTTATCTTGTACTGACATGTTTGCCCACAGTGCGTTTATCTTGTACTGACATGTTTGCCCGTAGTGCGTTTATCTTGTACTGACATGTTTGCCCGCAGTGCGTTTATCTTGTACTGACATGTTTGCCTGCAGTGCGTTTATCTTGTACTGACATGTTTGCCCGCAGTGCGTTTATCTTGTACTGACATGTTTGCCCGCAGTGCGTTTATCTTGTACTGACATGTTGCCCGCAGTGCGTTTATCTTGTACTGACATGTTTGCCCACAGTGCGTTTATCTTGTACTGACATGTTTGCCCGCAGTGCGTTTATTTTGTACTGACATGTTTGCCCGCAGTGCGTTTATTTTGTGCTGAAATGTTGCACCCATTGCGTTTATTTTGTGCTGACATGTTTTCCCCCATTGCGTTTATTTTGTGCAGACATGTTTGCCCCCATTGCGTTTATTTTGTACTGACATGTTTGCCCCCATTGCGTTTATTTTGTACTGACATGTTTGCCCGCATTGCGTTTATCTTGTACTGACATGTTTGCCCGCAGTGCGTTTATCTTGTACTGACATGTTTGCCCGCCCTGCGTTCATTTTGTATTGACATGTTGCCCGCCGTGCGTTTATTTTGTACGGACATGTTTGCCCAAATTGTGTTCGTTTTGTACTGACATGTTTGCCCGTAGTGCATTTATCTTGTACTGACATGTTTGCCCGCAGTGCGTTTATCTTGTACTGACATGTTTGCCCGCAGTGCGTTTATCTTGTACTGACATGTTTGCCCGCAGTGCGTTTATTTTGTGCTGAAATGTTGCCCCCATTGCGTTTATTTTGTGCTGACATGTTTGCCCCCATTGCGTTTATTTTGTGCTGACATGTTTGCCCCCATTGCGTTTATTTTGTACTGACATGTTTGCCCCCATTGCGTTTATTTTATGCTGACATGTTGCCCGCAATGCGTTTATTTTGTGCTGACATGTTGCCCATTGCGTTTATTTTGTGGTGTCTGGGGTAACTGTTGCTGCATTTATTATTTAATGGTCATAGTTGGCTGTGTTTGCAGCTTTGGGGTTATGGCATACTATTAAATAGCATCACACAGTTTCTGCACACCTATGATGTGAATCCACGTTTGACCACATCACAGCGTAAACACTGCTTTCTTATGCCTCGCTGTTGCATCATTATGTTAGCTCCGCCCATAGAATGTCATGGCCACGCCCATTTTTTTGCGCGCGCTGCAGACACCACATTTTTCGGCGCGGCGCGCGAGCCCCCCCCCCCCCCCCCATTCCCCCCGTCCCAGGTTGAGCCTACAAAAATCTGGTCACTCTACTTAAACGGCACCTTGAGCAATAAGGAATTGTCCATCAATCAGCGTCTGTTGTGACATAACTATCCACGCTGTCATTGGGATTACAGTCGGATCTTTGCTGCTTTGCTCTAGGAAAGGGCCCCCCCCCCCCTTGAATTATATGCTGGGCACGGTGCACTTTGAGTTGAATGCGTGGGCGAATGCTATATGTGTGATAGTTATACTTTAACACATGTATATTACATTATGGAGTATATAAGATGTCAACAGCTGATCCATGAAGCTGTCTGCTGGGCTTGTGCTTTTAATTAATTGTATTATTGGCACTGGGTGGTGTAGATGTATTATTCCTGAGAATTGATGTCAGTTTTGTATAATTGAACTAATAAATTTGTATTCCTTGTATTCCTTGTTGACACGAGTAGCCCAAAGCTTTACTCTTTTTTTTATTATAGGCAATTAACAGGGCTGTGTCACGCTCTGGATCAAATGAGCATACGGTGCAATGATTGTTCTGACATATTTCATGCATGTGTATTTTTAAAGCTTTCTCCATTGTGTGTTCCTGTAATTTCTGCGCCTGACGCAAATCTTGCTTCATGAGAGAACTGTTCCTGGGTCTAGGATTATACTATGGCCCACCATGTAAAAGAGTTGCAGGTAATACGTTATGGGCATGATTCACAAAGCTTTTTCACCTGTTTTCCCCTTATCTGTTAAATTTTTAAGCTCCCACAGAGCAAAAATATATTATTATTAAGGTAAGAAAAGTAATATTGACACGAAGTATCAGGAACAAATTATTTGGAGTTTGCTTGTAAATGTACTGAAAGGCTATTTTTATCAGTTAGTGGTCCTCAAACTAAGGCCCGCGGGCCGAATGTGGCTAACCTCCCCCCCTCCCATACCCCCCCCCCCCCCTCACCACACACACACGCACACAAAATGTATTACTTATAGATGCGGTCAGCTACATCTTTCAATATTTGTGGTCTGCATATAGAATATCAGTGCTGGCGAGTACATTTGAAATGGGTGCCGGTAAACTTGGGCGCAGGATACAGCCAATATATGGCTGCTCCTGCTTCTGCACAAGTCTGGGCCATGTTAATTACTATTCCTCCATAGATAGTGGGGGATTGAAATAATTTGTCTTCCAGCGTTTGCTGGAGGACGAATTATTGTTTTTTAGCAACCTCGGCTCCGTCTTCTGACGGCGCCGACGTTACTCACTGAGCTAGTAGGTGTGATTCCTATTGTAGTCTATGGAGGCCCAAATCTAGCAGCGCTGAAAAGCACTGCTCTGGTGCTGGCACCACCCATCCACATGGAAGCCAGAAAGCAGTAATTTTCTGGTTTCCAATCAAATTCCAGTGACACTGCTGTCCAATTGGACTGCAGGTTGTCACCTGGGTATGCTTCACTGTCTGGCCCACAAAGACTTCTCTATCATTTTATGCATACTCCGGCCCCCCAGCGGTCCGAAATATGTTGACCCGGCCCTCGACCCAAAACGTTTGGGGACCCCCTGAGTTAGGTGATAAGTCATGTTTGAGAAGTGCTACCTACCACTATATTTGCATTACAGGGCTGAGTAGTTTGAGCACAGGCTTCAGGGATTCTCAGAATCTCACTATTGAATTTAGGAAAATTGGATACTTACCTGCCGGTAATTTTCCTTTCCAGATGTGTCCATGGCAGCACGATAGGGTTAAGTCCCACCCACTTCACCCCATAGGACCAAGAATGATTAAATTAAATCCCTTAAGCGTCCCTCCCCAGTCTTGTAACTCGGAATCACTGAATCTAGGGAGGGAGCCTCGTGCTGCCATGGACACATCTGGAAAGGAAAATTACCGGCAGGTAAGTATCCAATTTTCCTAATTCCATATGTTTCCATGGCAGCACGATAGGGAGATAACAAGTCACATAATACAAAGGGAGGGATGAGGTGCGATTCAGAAGTTTTAATGATATTTACACAGTATTTACAGTATTTACAGATAACACACTTGTACCAAACTGTACAGAAGAACTAGCAGCTGGGTCTACCCTTTAATGTCTCATAAAGGTGTTAATTGAACTCCAATTTGCAGCTTGACATATCTTTTCGGGTGACACCTTGGTGAACGCTGCCCAGGAGGCTGCCAAACCTCTCGTTGAGTGTGCACCGATTTGTTCCGGAGGAACCAGGTTACGTCTCCTATACGCCTCCTGGATAGTCTTGACCAACCAATTAGCTATCGTCCTAGATGATGCTGGTAGGCCTTTCCTATATCCGGTAGATATAACAAAGAGTCTGGGAAGAAGGTTAAAGATGGTTCCACCGAGCCTAGCGCTTGGATCTCTGAAACTCGTCTGGCTGATGCTATGGCGACGAGAAACACTGCCTTGTATGCTAAATGTATGAGGTCACAATCCTTCACCGGTGTGAATGGTGGTTCCGACAGGACTTCCAGGACTAGAGGTAAATCCCACTTGGGGAAGAAAGTTCTCCTGGGCGGTTTCTGTTTCATTACCCCTCTGAGGAACTGTATCACTAGGAGATGCAGAGCCCATCTGGAATCAGTAAGTGCCGATAAAGCCGAGACTTGGACCCTTAATGAATGATACCCTAGTCCCTTATCCAATCCCGTCTGTAGAAATAAAAGTATCTCCTTCACCTGAGGTTTGAGTGGATCGAGATTACATTGTCTCATAAATGTAATGAATCTATGCCAGATGTTCTGATATGATGTCTTTGTTGCTGGCTTCCGCGCTTTTAGTATGGTGCCAATCACTGAGTCTGGGAGATCTAACAACTCCAACTTCCTCCTTTCAATGTCCATATCGCCAATTCCAGTTTGGCAGGATTGGGGTGGAGGATCGGTCCCTGGTGTAGTAAGTTGTAGCAGTTTGGGAGTTTCACCGGTTGACACGTCTTCAGACGCCATAGTAGCGGAAACCAGGGTCTCCTTGGCCAGAACGGAATAACTGCTATTAAAATGACTGGCTCCCTGAGTAGTCTCAGTAATAGTCTCTGAATCAACGGCACTGGGGGGAATACATACCCCACTGAAAAGTTCCATTCCGACAGTAGTGCGTCTGTCGCTATTGCTTTCCTGCACTGCCATCTGGACATGAAGATTTCACATTTCGAGTTCTTTGAGGTTGCCATCAGGTCCACCTCTGGTATTGCTATCTGACTGCAGATCTCCCGAAATATGCTGTCGCTGAGGGACCACTCGTTGTTGTCCAGGCGATTCCTGCTTAGAAAATCCGCCTGTGTATTCTCGGGACCTGGAATATATGTTGCTGTTAGATTGAGTAAATGGCTCTCCGCCAGATAGAATATTGGGGCTACCTCCTGCAGAAGTCGCTTGGATCTTATTCCGCCCTGCCTGTTTACATAGGCTACTGCGGTGCGGTTGTCCATTCGTAGAAGAACCTGTTTTCCTCTTAGGCGTGCTTTGAACTTGTGTAGGACTAGATAGGCCGCACGTATCTCCAGTATGTTTGCTGGGAGGCTGGTATCCTGATGTCCCCAGACACCCTGCAACACTTCTCCTAGTAGGTGACCTCCCCATCCTGACTGACTGGCATCCGTGGTCACTATAATTGGAGGAGGTGGACAAATCTGTAATGGAACTGAAAGATTGTTCTTGTCTGTCCACCAGAACAGGCTGTTCCTCATTGCCTGAGATATTAGGATCTGCTGGGACATCTCCCTGCTGTGCCACTGACTCAGGAAACCCATCTGCCAAGTCCTGCAATGCCACTGCGCCCACCGAACCATAGGGATCGTTGAAGTCATGGTTCCAAGTAAACTCAGGCACTGAGTCGCTGATGTTGTTGACAGACAGATCATGTTCCGTACTTTCTGAATAAGCTTTTCTTGCTTCTCCAGCGGAAGACTTATGGAGTTCAGATGAGTGTGGAACAAGGCTCTTAAGAATATGATACTTCTTGATGGTTCTAGTTGGCTCTTTACTAGATTCACTCTCCATCCAAAGTTTTCCAGCTGTAATAGTAATGTCCGTCTGTGTAGCAGTATCTGATCTTTGTCTTGATCTAACAGTAGCAGATCGTCCAGGTAATGGAACAGTCTTAGTCCCTGTACTCTCAGGATCTCCACCAGAGATAGTAGGATTTTTGAGAACGTCCTTGGCGCTGTAAAGATCCCGAAGGGAAGACAGCGGAACTGGAAATGAAGGTTGCCAATAGCAAATCTGAGGAATCTTTGGTAATGAGGGTGGATCATAATGTGCAGATAGGCATCCTCTAGATCGACTGAGAGGGCCCAGTCGTTTTTCATGACTACTCTTGTTATTGTCTGTAAAGTTTCCATCTTGTACTTCGCCAGGCTGATATGTCTGTTTAATCTTCTTAAATCCATCACTGGACGAAGGTCTCCAGATTTCTTTTTTACAAAGAATAACGGGGAATAGACTCCCATCCCTCTTTCTGCTTGAGGAACCTGAATGATAGCGTTCTTTGCTAGAAGATTCTGAATGTACTCCATCAGAATGTGTTTCTTTTCGTGCGATACTGGAATATTTGTAGCCTTGAATATTCTTGGGGGCATCGTGGTGAACTTCCAGCGATGTCCGTATCGTACAGTCTGTACTACCCAAGGATCTTTGATGTTGTCCGCCCAGACATCCGCAAAGGCCTGTAGTCTCCCGCCTACTGGTAATGCCTGAGCGGTCCGACCATCAAAAAGACTTTTGCTGGCCAGACTCCTGGGTAGTCTTTTTCTGTTTGTTTAATCTCTGCCTTGTTTTTTAATGTCTGTGTCTGTTCGTCATTGCATGTTTTTCCCGATGTGCACCACATACAATTCCGAGTGTGGCACCTGCTGCACTTGGCGAAATAAATCTGATTCTGATTCTGGGTAGCCTGTGAACTCTGCCAGTTTCGTCTAAATCCTCCTGAAGGTCTATATCCGACTGTAGATCTGAACCTGTTCTGCTGATAAGCTGGTCTTTGGGTTGTAGTCGGCTTCCTACCCCTACGGTCCTGGGGAATCATTCCGGACTTTCCTCCAGTCACCCTACTAATGGCTGAATCCATAGCTTGTCCGAATAAGTTTTTTCCATCGTAGGGAATCCTACACCACTCCTGCTTAAAACCTTGGTCTGCCGACCAATGTTTGAGCCATAGGGCTCTTTTGGAAACCACAGAATGTAACATGGATCTTGATGAGCAACGGAGGATATTAACTGCCGCTTCACCGACAAAGTCGGCTGTCAGCTTGAAGTCGTCCAGAGCAGCAATAATAATCTCCTTATCCGCATCTGATCTTATGGCTTCTTCGATATTATCTGTCCAGCCCCTTAGCGCTCCTGCAACTGCTGTTAGCGCCACCGCGGGTTTGCAGGCACTTCCTGACGAAACATACGATTTCTTCAGTTCTGAGTCAATCTTCCTTTCTAAAGGATCGGTGAATGAAGTTGAATCTTCCCGGGGTAATGTGACATGCCTGGCTAAATTCATAATTGATGCATCCACTTTAGGCGGTTTGTCCAACACTGCCGTTTTACTCTCTTCTAGAGGGTATAGTTTATTAAATTTATTGCTTAAAGAAGGCTTCTTATCTATCTTCTTCCACTCATCCAGAATGACCTCATTAATTTTGTCGATAAACGGGAAAGTTTTAGTATTCTTCTTCAGATGAGCGTAGTAATCCTTTCGCGATTGTGCTGATGTAGATGGTACCTCCTCGTCCTGCCACTCCATGGCCTCTCTCACCGACTTAATATATGGTTGTACTAAACCAAACTCAAAACCAACTGCCGGTTGGTCAGGTTCTGTGTTAGTCGAGGGGCCCATTGAGGTTTCAGAATCTCTATTCTGATGTTTGGTTTGAGGAGGTAAGGAGGCAATGTACTGGTCCATGGACTCCTGTACCGCCTGTTTAATCATGCCGGAGATATCCATGGGTTGTTCCGGTTCCCTGGCCATACAGTTAAAGCAAGTTCTGCACACTAGCTTCCCACTCATCACTTCATTGCCACAGGCCCAGCATTTCTTTCTTGAATCCGATCTCGAGTCTCTACGCCTAGGCGATAAGCTTCTGTCTTGTCTCCTAGAGCAGTGTTTCTCAACATTTTATAAGTGTGTACCCCTTTTAAAACCCTGTACTCATCGAGTACCCCCTAGCATAGTAAACATGATCACAAGTACCCCTTGACAAATATATATTTAATCGTAGTACATGATAATTGGTTCTAAACAATGTGCAAGCATTTATTATTGCTTTTAATTAGCTAAAATACTAATATGATGTTGTTTAAATAAGAATTATAATTTTCTAAATCTCTAAATTTGTTATTCTTGGTTAAGTATATCAAGCCCGAGTACCCCCTGGACCCATCAGAAGTACCCCCTGGGGTACGCGTACCGCATGTTGAGAACCTAGGTCCTAGAGGAGGAGCGCTTGCTGGATCGTGATCGGGAGCGAGAACGGGATCAAGATGGAGATCTCCTTTTAGGGGTCAGTCTCCTCATGGGAGAGTATGGTTCCGAAGGACCCTCGTATAAACTTGACTGGTCCAATCCCCGAACTTGCTCCTGAATTAGGCTGAAAAATAAATAGAGCCTAATTAGTAGGCACTCTTTTACCTAAACTAAAATAGGCCACTTACTATTTGCTTCCTACCTTAGGCCATCAGGCTGGTTACTGTCAGGTAAGGATGACTCCATACTACAGCAATCCTGCTGTGGAGAAGAAAGAATCTAAATCAGTAAGGAGGCAGCCACTAAAGCAACCCAGCGCTGCCCCCTCCAGAACATATTAGCCTACCAAGGTAACAGTGAAATCTCAGGGTGCGCACAATCCCGACTGCCTCCTCTCCGTCAGACTCGCAGACCCGGTCTGACAGAGAGAGCCGGCTTAAATCTTCCTCCACTCCGCCCTGACCAATGGGCGAACAGAGGCGGAGCCGAGCGCCGCCGTCATCCCCTTCCGCATCCCAAGCAGCCAATGATACGCGTCCGCCCGCCGCGGAAGTGCACAGCGGAGAGGCTGGAGCGCACGCCAGCGCGTCCCAACACGTGGAGGAAAGATGAGAAGGGAGATGGAACGCACGCTGGTGCATCTTCGAATCCGATACCAAGAGGAAGAGAACCAGCAATAGGAAAGGTATGGAGTACCTGAAATAAGTGCATTGCACATATAACACAGTTGACATGGTCATAACAGGGAGCATTGCAACCATACGACCTGCACTGCACCATGGCCAGAAATGGTGATTTCACCAGCCAGCGCCATTTAGTTGCTGGCAGGAAACCTCAGCAGCAGAGGCTGAACCTGCTGGTAGAGGAAGCAGGTTATCGGTCATCATGTAGGAATCCAAAACTTCTGACAGCACCGGTCCCAGGGGTGAGGTGATTTGCGAGGACAAAAGACTGGGGAGGGACGCTTAAGGGATTTAATTTATTCATTCTTGGTCCTATGGGGTGAAGTGGGTGGGAATTAACCCTATCGTGCTGCCATGGAAACACATGGGAAAGGTATTTGGAAGCTGAAGGAACGTACTGAGAACATCACGCACGCTGCTGGATAAAAACAGGTGAAGTTTAAAGGAGAACTGTTGTGAAAGGTATATGGAGGCTGCCATATTTATTTCCTTTTAAGCAATACCAGTTGCCTGGCAGCCCTGCTGATCTATTTGGCTGAAGAGTGCCTGAATCACACCAGAAACAAGCATGCAGCTAATCTTGTCATATTTGTCAAAATTGTCAGAAAAACCTGATCTGCTGCATGCTTGTTCAGTGTCTATGGTTTAAAGTATTAGAGGCAGAGGATCAGCAGGATAGCCAGGTAACTGGTATTGCTTAAATGGATATAAATATGGCAGCCTCCATACACCTCTCTACAGTTCTCCTTTAAATCTATACACCTCTCTACAGTTCTCCTTTAAATCTCCCGGGCGCAGCACACACACTACATCCTCCTCCCCACAGCCCGGAACCCCACGTGACGCCCGAGGAAGCGGCGACACTACTACTGCTTCCAGGTTAGCGGGAAACACAGCGCCGCTGTCACTGGATCGCCTGTCAAAAGTCCCTGCATGTGATTGGCTTACACTCCTCATGCCAGGCTCGTGATTGGCCGGGCTACGGAGAGCTGCGATACTATTGGCGTAGCAGTCGGGACGGCGTGTGATTTCGCAGCGTCACTGTGGTGCGGGGCCCTGTTTGAATGAAACTGAGAGAGAGGGAGTCCGGCGAGCTGATCGTGTGCTCTTACTACCCGGCATGCCCCTGTACACAGGTACCGAAGTCCCCGGGCACGCCACGCCCATCTCCCCTCCATGCTGCTGCTGTGTGGTGTTCTCTGTAGCTGATTTCATGCTGTAATTCACTGCACTGACCGGTGTATCCAGTGTACTCCCAGGACGCAGGTGTTCGCCTTCCGGGGCTGCTCTGGCCAGCAGCCTGTGGGAGAATGCTCTGAGCTGGTATTTAGCTGCTACTATAAGGCAGCAGTGAGTGCTGAAGGTGCACCATCCCTGCACAACAGGCAGGCTTACTTACTTTCCCTCACATGGGTGGAGTGAGTGTGAGCTGTCACTGGATTAAAGTGTCTCTGATCACAAAGACTGGATGACTGCCATTCTTTCAGTGTATAGAGACAAACGAAAGAATGCTCAC
The DNA here is from genome assembly GCF_040937935.1 of Hyperolius riggenbachi. Taxonomy (NCBI): domain Eukaryota; kingdom Metazoa; phylum Chordata; class Amphibia; order Anura; family Hyperoliidae; genus Hyperolius; species Hyperolius riggenbachi. The sequence goes on along the minus strand of NC_090650.1, from coordinate 319,353,287 downwards.
AGTGTGTACTTAGCTGTAAGGACAGGTGTCATCTGGTTCTTATGGGCTGTGTGAAGGATGCAACAGCCAGTGATGGTGGTTGTCCCACTTGTGGCCGGGGACCAGGCTCTCGGAGTAAGTTCTGTTGCCCAGTCTATGCAGAACTAAAATGAAATAGAATGTCTCAGGTCAACAACTATAAGGCTAGTTGTTGACCTGAGACATTAGTCTCAGGAAATCTAACTTTTCAGACTGTCGAGATCCATGAAATATCAGTACAGTTATTTCAGTTGAGCGTGTGTTTAACCTCCTGCCGACCGCGTCACACCGATGGGCGTGGCCACGGCGGCAGCTCCAGGACCACCTAACGCTGATCGGCGTAAAGTCTTGGGGCCAGCTAATGCAGGAGATGGCGCGCAGGCTGCATCTCCTGTTTAGGAGGCGGAGCTCTGCCCCGCCTTCAGTCTCCAAGCGGCAATCCCAGCTCAGGAGACTGTTAGATGGCGTGATCGCCGTCTATTTACATGTACAGCGCTGCGATCCACAGAAGCGCTGTACTGGGGACAGCCGTGTGACACAGCGGTCCTCTATGACACTGGAGAGTGATCGGCTCTCATAGGCAGAAGCCTATGACAGCCGATTGCCATGATTGGCCGGCTGTGGGGAGGAAAAATGTTTAAAGAAACAGCATTTTTTTTTTTTTTTTTAATAAAAAAAAAAAAAACCAATAAAAATATTTGTAAACAAAAAAAAACATGGGGGAAGCAATCAGACCCCACCAACAGAGAGCTCTGTCGGTAGGGAGAAAAGGGGGTGGGGGGGGGAGAGAATCACTTGTGTGCTGTGTTGTGCGGCCCTGCAGCTTGGCCTGGTCACTAGGGGAGTTTAGCACTGCAGTCTTCAAGAGGTTAGAGACTCTGAAGCGAGTCTAAATTTACTTTAACAGGTAGTCATGTTAAGCAGTATAATTCCTGCTAAAATACCGCTATCCTGCGGCAAAACGAGGAGTTTATACCCCCCATATCCCCTCTCTTACCTCCGGGGAGCGCTTCCTGATGAGGCAGAGCTTATGGCTGTAGCTCTGCCTCTCAGCGCGTCAGTCCCCGCTGATCGCCGCCTCTCCCCACCCCTCTCAATCTGCCTTCACTGAGAGGGGCGGGGAGACGCAGAGATCCGCGGGCAGATTGTTGCGCATGGAGGCAGAGCTGCAGCTCATAACTGCCGCCACGAGCAGCAAAATCCACGACCAAGAAAGTTGTGGATTTTGCAGGGGGGATTTGGGGGGATATAAACCCCTCGTTTTGCCGTGAGATAGCGGTGTTTTAGCAGCGGTTATACTGATTAACATGACTGCATGTTAAAAAAAGTAAATTTATACTCGCTTCAGAGTCTCTTTAAACACAGACCATGTTCCTCCAATGCTGGTAATATTCATCCATAATGGTGTCTTGTTTGAATGTAAACAGTTTGTATGGAGCATTAGGGCCCTTTCATACTATATTTGGCATTGCCCTGCATTTTAACACAGCAGAGTCTTTGTGGTGGATGGATGCTATTCATTTCAGTGAATGGGAAGGTGTTCATTGTTTAGAAAACTGCGAGCAGCAGTGTGTTGAGTGCTGCATTGGAGAAGTGAGAAAGGCCCATAAAGGACAACTAAAGTGAGAGAGATGGAGGATGTCATATTTATTTCCTTTTAAACAAACCAAGTTGCCTGGCAGCCGTGCTGAGCTATTTGGCTGCGGTAGTGTGAATCACACCAGAAACAAGCATGCAGCTAATCTTGTCAGATCTGACAGTCAGAAATACCCGATCTGCTGCATTCTTGTTCAGGGTCTATGGCTAAAAGTATTAGAGGCGGAGTATCAGCAGGACAGCCAGGCATCTGGTATTGCTTAAAAGGAAATAAATATGACAGTCTGCTGATTGGATCATTAGCGTAAACTTGAAAATGAGCACCCAGAAGGCCGTAGTTAGCCAAATGTAAGTAGTTTGAATGGAGCGATTGTGTGTTATTATTCCATAGGTACAACTAGTGTTGGTGTTTGAATTCAGAACATTGTTCTGCATTCACCTGAACATCACACTTCTGCACCATTCAGCACTGAACCTGTGGACAGGGTCAGGGGGAGTTCACTTACTTGTGCTTCACAGCGCATTTCACATAACTCCACACTTCCACCCTGCTTTCGAAACTGAAAGGAGGAAGTATTGGAGTCATGTATCAAAAAGTAAGGGGCGCTATCGGTAAAGAATAATGAAAATCAATAAGGGAGAAGGGTCACTCCCTTTCCTGCTGCTACCTCACTCACATTTTCTCTATATAAAGTATTGGAGTCACATGAAGCACAAGTAAGTGTGCTGACCCTGCAACACCAACACCATGAACAACTGCCACTGATTATTCTCCAAACCAATCCACTAGGATGAATCTGTATATATGGACGGTAATCAGTGTCTCTTACTGTCGGTGGTACACTTTTGGGCAACGATGATCAAGCAGAGCTTAGTCATTAAAATGAAAGCCCAGCTCCACCTACAACGTTTTAGGAAACTTTGAGTAGAGCAGGGAAGATTGAGAACCTCTGCCAGGTTTTTATTGCTGCTTGGTTCGTTACTGGGGAGAATTTCACTCACTTTATGTTGCTTTTGTGGTTGTCACAAAGGATAGGTAATGAGGGGTTGAGGGAGCAATAAAGAGAATTCCTTTACTAGGATAAGTTTCATAAATGTTTCCTAGTTCACAAAACGAGAAACGGACTGTGGTCTTTGCCCTTGCCCACTCTGTTAGGCCTTGCTCACATCTAAAATCAAAATCACTGACATCAGCGTTTTGATATATTATAATTTTTTTTTTTTTTGCGCATCCCGACGCTTACCTGCACACTGCGATTCTGTGTGTTCACTTCCTGATGCCAGTCAGGAAGTGAACTCTTTCACCCGGTATTCATGAAAGCGCTGGGGAAATCGCTATACAAAGCACTTTTTCACGCGTTTTGTGATTTGCCTATACCTTCCATTGAGGAAAATCGCCCTGAAAATGGTACAGGCAGTGCTTTGGTGAGTGGATCGGAATATTGAAACGCTCAGATTTGAACACTCTCGTAGGGAATCACTGCATAAGCGCTTTTACGGCGATTTTCAAAATCGCCGGCACTTGAAAAATCCTGACAGTGCTCTTAGTGTGAACAAGCCCTTAGAAGATGGGCTTTGTGCTTCATTTTTTGTATTGCTTGCAAATACAGTTGAAGTACAGTAGTTGTATCCTCCTGTCCTGGTATTTGTAATCATAGTTGTGATTTTTAAATTTTTTGTTCAACTGCTCTACAGACTGTTTAAAATCTTTCTATATTCAAAACCCATATGCTGGTATTTAGATGGACAGAGGTCAAATTGCTTGAATATTTTTCTTTGTAGGAAACTCACTACATTGTTTGTTTTGGTCCTTCATATTTCAAACCATATACCGTACTTAGCAGCTTTACAGTGATCATTATGTTGGGGGGGGTTAAGTATTTAACTTGCTAATAGCGGTATAATAATCGCTGGTTATACATAATCTTTCAGATACATTTGATAGTATCTGAACATAACGCAGTGAAAACCATTTTTTTCACAGTAGCTCTCATTATACCTTTTCTCCTGATCGTTTATTATCAGCCGGGACAATCGCAGTTCACACAACTGTTATCTATATAATGCCTTAATGTAAATGGATAGGAAGGCATATGATTCAGCAATACTGCACGCCGACAAGTAATAGATGCAGCTTAGATGTGCTGATGTTGCCAGTAAATGCTTCCTCATGCGGCACAGTGATGACTAGATCAGTGATAAACATTAGAAGACGAAGTATGTAATTTTTTTCATATTGCTGAACATTGACAAACAAAAAGTAGGTACTCCTGGATGTTTAGCTGCTTAAAGTAGATCCGAGATGAACTTTTACTCATTGCATAATTGTGTTCCTTTCCTATTGTTTATAGGGCATTCCTCAAGCCAAATTACTTTTTTGTTTTTGTTTTAATACTCTAATTCCCTATAAACTAAACAAGCCACGCCCACAGGTTTTCAGAGAGCCAAGGCACTTTCAGACAGTAGCAAGGGCTTATGGGAGCTCAGTCTGGGCAGGAGGAGGGGGAGGTGTTACTAGCCAGAGATTTCAGAGGGGAGGAGGGGGGGGGGGGGGATTAGGTTTTTTGCTCAAGATGCAGATAAGCCTGCCTCTGTGTAACGTTTACAAACATGGCTGCTGTCATTGTATCACAGGAAGAAATAATCATATTCTATTTAAGCTGTTTGCAGCTAGATTTGCTGTGCAAACTATCTAAACTTTAGATAAGATATATAGACAAGTTACTTGTTATAGTTAGTTTTTCATCTCTGATCAGCTTTAGAGACACCTGCACTTCTCCTATGGTTTTGTCATCTATGCTATGAACCGGATTTGCTAAGATTCTCCTGGGTTGTAGATCTCTGGTCAATACAGTATAAGTGATGAGAAAAACCTTTAATAAAAGTGGCCTTCTGTTATGTGACCGATCCCTGGCTCATATTTGACCATAGACAGGGTAGCTAAAATTTTATTGAATAAGCTCCCCTTAGATTACTTTATTCAGTGACAAGGAAGCTCTGTGGTAAGCTTGGAAGGTCCCATGTTGTGACTGGTACCACAGATACTGGCTAAGAGGCTCAAGTACGGTGTCTTTAGGCCATACCTGCTGAGATTTTCTAAGGCTAGGGTCGCACTTGGAGGAATGTCAGTTTTCCCACATGCAGAATCACACCAGATGTGACAGCCTATGTTTATCAATGGGCTGGGTCACATTTAGTGTGGTTCCCACATGTGGGAAGTAATTTTGCTACGTGCACTACATTATTGCACACTGTGTGCAATTCCCATTGCCGACAGTCAGCTGATTGTTGGCTGAACGCTGCAGAAAACGCACTCGGCAAAAGTGCTTTTGGGAAACTGAGAAGAAAGTGTGACCCCTGCCTAAAGCCTTTTCCATACACTAGAGAATCTATCGTGAGTACGGTAGTCCCCGATTCACGTCCCCCGTCCCTAGGCCACAAACCGTTTTGTATCCAAGTCCTAATCCCTGAGGGTGACATTAGTTAAAAATTTGTACCCATCTTATGTGCTGCCTCCTACCCACCCACGTCACTGTTTCCAGAAGCCCCACCATTCATGCTACTGTGTAAAGTTTTGTTGACAATGTGAATGTTATTTTCTCCAAGTACCCTGCTGGACATATTGGTTTTGCCATCCCCTCTTCCCTTAGAGGAAATCTAAGCACAGTAAGAAAAGAGGTTAAGGCTACTTTCACAGTAAGATGTTGCGTTACATGCTACGTTAAGGTCGCATAACGTGCACCTAACGCAACGCATACTGTGGTAGAAGCTGGACGTCAGATCGAGCCGCGTTAAGTGGCTCTTCATACGTCCTGTGATGCCGTGATGCGCACTCTTGGACGCATGCGGCATCACATGGTCCTGCCGGCCAATCGCTGCACAGAGCGGCGTCCAGGAAGTAAACACTGCACGTCACACCGTGCAGTGAATATTAATTAGCCATGTGCCTGGCTGAGGAGAAGGAGGAGGGGGAGACCTCCTCCTCCTATACTACTGAGCATGTGCAAACAGTCTAGAACGCACAGCATGCAGCACTTTGAAATAACGTGAAGCATTACAATGTAACGCAACATGGGCACTGTGAACAGCCCATTGATTTTTCATTGCTATGCGGTGGGCGGTGGGCGGCGTTACAGGCTGCTCTAACATGCGCCTGTAACGTCTTACTGTGAAAGCAGCCTAAATGCTCACCCTTCAACAAAGCCAGTTATTTTGTGTATTAAGCTTGTCTGCAAATGATGAGGGATTTTTTTTTTTTGTGGGGGGGGGGGGGGGGGGGGGGGGTGTTAGCCATTACTAGCATGGGTAGTCTATTGCCATAACCCTGCCTTGCTTGAAGCCAGTTTTAGTTCAGGTAAGTGGTGATTGCTTGGTACTCCCCACTCAGAATTGTATTGTGGATACACTCAATGGACCACTTTGTGTTGAGATGGGGGTTTTTAATTAAAAGCAAGACTCATGCGCTCCAAGTTAGCCTGTCATCTGAACATGCCATTCCATGCTATACCTTATTTATTGTCAGCACTGCATAATATGTTGGTACTATACAGTATAAATCCAATTAATAATAATGCTATCAATTCTTTTTTTTCTCTCTGTTTCTTGGAAGTACTTCCAAATCAGGGGTGTGCACATACACAAAACTTTCACTTTTTGGGTAGGTGGGCATAGATTCTTATCAGTTGAGGGTTTTACGGCACAGCTCTAAGTACACTGTTTCATAAGATCATCATTGCACGTTCTCGTGATGAGTCATTCCTCTATCCTGCAAATTGTTGTGATAAGTAATTCTCATTCCCACTACAGTATGTAACTGTCTGTGCTTGTGTCTTTCCAGTGAACGTGAAGTGGGGAAAGGAGAAGTTTGATAATGTGGAGCTTAACACAGATGAGCCACCAATGGTCTTTAAGGCCCAGTTGTTCGCCTTGTCAGGCGTGCAGCCGGACAGGCAAAAAGTCATGGTGAAAGGAGGAACTTTAAAGGTATAAAGTAAATTATATTTTTTTCTGTATGTTGCATGATAGGTTTTAAAAGTTCAACAAATATTGATCAAGAGGGCCTTGATTTTCAATATAGTTTCATTAGATTTGATATTTTTTTTTTATTGCATCCAAAGTCTAATTTGTTGAAAAATAGTGTATGGTAGGCATTACCTCCTGATCAACCCTTTAAAGAGACTCTGTAAAAAAAGTCATCCTTTTTTCTACTATCCTACAAGTTCCTAAACCTATTCTAATGTGCTCTGGCTTATTGCAGCACTTTCTACTATCACCATCTCTGTAATAAATCAACTTCTCTCGCCTGTCGGACTTGTCGCCCTGTCTGGAAGGCTGCCAACTCTTCAGTGTTGTTGATCTGTTATGACCCCCCCCCCCCCCCCCCCAATGCTGCTGATAGCATGCCAATGCCTGCTCAGTACGAATGATTACATATATGCAAAGTGTTCCGAGTTGATGCAAGTTTTTATGGACATGTATGCAGCTTGAAAATGGAATGATCAGTTTAAACCTGTGTTTAAATTGACTGGTCCATTTTCAAACTGCATACTTTTGCATAAAAATTTGCATAATTTTTAAAGAATTTGCATCTCATTGATCATCACTACTGCTCAGTAGGGCTGCGAGGGAACAAATGTACTTCATATACAATAGGATGTCTATAAAATCAACAGGGTTATAGCTTGTCATTTTGACTTTAATACTAATACATATTTGTTTTATGTCTATAGGACGATGACTGGGGAAGCATTAAAATTAAAAATGTAAGTATTAAATACATTTGATTTTACATCCTAAGATTACTACTGGTATGAACTATCAGTACATAGATAGTCATCATACATTAACAAGGCCTGTACTAAATCTAAAGCCCAATCTACACAATACGATTCTTTATACGATTCGATTACGATTCTATGTACGATCCGATTAAATCCAACATGTCCGATCGGGATTCGATTCAATTCGATTTGCCATTGTTTTGCAATGGCAAATCTAATTGAATCGAATCCCGATCGGACATGTTGGATTTAATCGGATCGTAAATAGAATCGTAATCGAATCGTATAAAGAATCGTATCGTGTACATTGGGCTTAATAGACTGATTCCTGAAGGCTTCCAAGCATGTAGCTGGTTGGATACACTGACACACACTGACTCAGCTTGAGCCTTTGACCAGAAGTTGTTGCTGGGCAACAGTATCAGTCTTCCAGTTATTAATTTTAGCACATGGGGCATCCTTCTATAACTGAGTAGCCTGGGCAGTTAGCTATCAGTATCATCCGTATCAAGAGACCATACTATGGAAATTCCTACCCTGCGCTCAATTTTTTTTTTTTTTTCTTTTTGGTTTTCTTTTGTCAACTCATTTTCGCCAAGATCAAGCAGTTCCTATACAGCTGTTTGTGTATGCTCCACATATACATCAATTGAGCTGCCTGACGATCTCCATTCTCCTCTAGGGCATGAGCTTGTTAATGATGGGATCAGCGGAGGCTCTTCCCGAGGAGCCTTCAGTGAGGCCAGTCTTTGTGGAAGACATGACGGAGGAGCAGCTGGCCTCAGCGGTAAGTGGCGTTTCTTAGAACGCTTTCCTTTTTCTGATTTAGTTTATTTACTGACAAAACGGCTGTGTATGCCAAAACTGTGTCCTCTTACTGAAAGTTCATCTGTCAGAAATCTGACCTGTAGATAGATCATTCATATGTGATATGAGGGCAGTTGCTGGCTTCAGTGAAAACTGCTTGTAAAAATGATTAATTTGAAGTAGGGTATTTGCTTAATGTTGAACTAAGCATAAGTGATTCAATACACTACCTAAAGCAACCTGTACTAAACGTTAACTGGTGAGATGAACAATTATATCCATCATTCTGCTCTTAAATAGGTCTAGACTACAGTGTGCGTGTGTGAAACCTAAAAAAAAGTTTGACTTGCACGTTATTTTTTTTTTTTGTTTTTGTTTTTTTTTGTTTTTATGGCATGTAATCAGTTATCAGCTAGAGTTGAGCTACAGTCTGAGTGAGGCCCAGTGCACACCAAAAACCTCTAGCAGATCTGCAAAAAGCTAGAGGTTTTTGAAGCAGATTTCAGAGCAATTCTAGGCATGTTTTCTAAACATGCCTAGCGTTTTTTGGAGCATTTTTGTGTAGCAGATTACAAATCTTGTTACAGTAAGGGCAGGTTCAGACGGACGCTTGCGGAGCGTTTACCGCAAGCGTTCGGAACGTCGCGGTAAACTCTCCCATTCAAGTGAATGGGAGCGTTTACACCGAGCTTTTGCACGCTTTTACCCGAACGCGGCGTTCGGGCTGCCCCTGGAAGCAACATGTAGCTTCCAGGGAGCGGCAAACCGCGACGACTAATGTTCCCCTAGGGGAAAAACCCACGACCGCATCAGAACGCGACCGAAGGCTACTGAAAGCCTGACCGCGCAGCCGCCGCAACGCCCCCAGACGCGACGCTACGCAGACGTCCGTCTGAACCAGCCCTAAAGCTGCTACTGAACAGATTCTGTAACAAAAACGCCTGGAAAACAGCTCTGATCTAGCGTTTTTCAGAGCTATTCCCACTTTCCTATACTTTAACATTGAGGCAGAAACGCCTCAGATCTCAGAAATGCTGCAGCCCCCGAGTTTGCGTTTGTGGAAAAAACAAACCGCTCTGGTGTGCACTGTCCCATTTACTTTCATTAGCCAAGCGGTTTTCCCCCTGCAAGCGTTTAAAAAAAAAACGCTCCAGAACCGCTCTAGTGTGTACTAGCCCTGAGAGTGTAATTTGCATACCTGAATTCCTAGCCCTTGGTGAGGGGAAAAAAAGAGCGAAGCCTCATTCTACTGTACATACACATGTCTATCTCATCATAGCTCGTCATTTCAGGTAACCTCCCTGTACCCCACCATGCAAGGAAGCACATAAATTGGCCCACAGTGTATCCCTTCCCTCCCTCAAAATGTATATTTGTTAATTTAAAGTAGATACCATGAGTGTGTATTACATTTCAGTTTCTGTCTGTGGGATACCTGATGATGCAGTTTTGCAGTCCTATAATACAAACCTTCCTTGGTGGTGCTTCAGATTATGTAGCTATAGGAAGTACTGTAATGTATAGGGGAAAAAAAGAAATATTTTGTTGTTTTGAAATCGAGATACCATTCAGCTTTTGTCAGTAAAAATTGTTTTATATTTTGCTAAATGTGTTTATGCAAGTTGGTGAAAATGTTTCCTGTCCTTCAGATGGAACTGCCCTGCGGCTTAACCAACCTGGGGAACACCTGTTATATGAACGCCACTGTTCAGTGTATCCGTTCAGTGCCCGAGCTGAAGGAGGCTCTTAAACGGTATTTATTGTAGATCACATAAAGGAAAGGCACAGCATACTGATTGAGACCATATGAAGAATCCAACATGTGCAGAGTTATTTTTAATATTGATTACCATAGTCCTTTGTAGATGTTGTAAATCTAGATATGCTGTGAATTGGTTTATAAACCTCTAGATATGCTGTGAATTGGTTTATTCCCTTAGGTCCCATCACCCTTGCAGGCTGATACAATGGTTATATATTCTCTACTGTGTACACGCATTGCAGTGCACATGTATTCAGTTTATTTACATTTGGTAGAACAGCGAGGAGAACACCAGCGCATACCACTAAGGCTGCATCTGAAATGACCACCAGCTCAGTGTGTAGCACCTATATAGACTTTCTGCACACTTCGCATTCAATTCAGATGTAAATCATATGCAAATCTGCTACTACTTATCATGCAAACAGGACACTCAGGAGGAGTTTAATAAATGTTAGCACTTGTCTTGGATGCAGGGCATGCATTTTTCAGTCTAGCAGAGGCGGTGTATGCCTGTGCGATTAACCATTCAGTTGCAACATGTGTTTAGGGATGCGCAGCCTTTCCCCCCCCCACCTTTCCTATTCAGTTTATTGGAGGCAAGAGGGTTTACGGTACTTTTTCCTTATTTTGGTGGAATTAACATTTCAGGCAATACCACTACAGTGGCTTGCAAAAGTATTCGGCCCCCTTGAAGTTTTCCACATTTTGTCATATTACTGCCACAAACATGAATCTATTTTATTGGAATTCCACGTGAAAGACCAATACAAAGTGGTGTACACGTGAGAAGTGGAACGAAAATCATACTTTATTCCAAACATTTTTTTACAAATAAATAACTGCAAAGTGGGATGTGCGTAATTGTTCAGCCCCCTGAGTCAATACTTTGTAGAACCACCTTTTGCTGCAATTACAGCTGCCAGTCTTTTAGGGTATGTCTCTACCAGCTTTGCACATGTAGAGACTGAAATCCTTGCCCTTTCTTCTTTGCAAAACAGCTCCAGCTCAGATTAGATGAACAGCATTTGTGAACAGCAGTTTTCAGATCTTGCCACAGATTCTTGATTGGATTTAGATCTGGATTTTGAATGGGCCATTCTAACACATGGATATGTTTTGTTTTAAACCATTCCATTGTTGCCCTGGCTTTGTGTTTAGGGTCGTTGTCCTACTGGAAGGTGAACCTGCGCCCCAGTCTAAAGTCTTTTGCAGACTCCAAGTGGTTTTCTTTCAAGATTGCCCTTTGGCTGGTATTTGGCTCCATCCATCTTCCCATCAACTCTGACCAGCTTCCCTGTCCCTGCTGAAGAGATGCACCCCTGGAGCATGATGCTGCCACCACCATATTTGACAGTGGGGATGGTGTGTTCAGAGTGATGTGCAGTGTTAGTTTTTCGCCACACATAACGTTTTACATTTTGGCCAAAAAGTTCCATTTTGGTCTCATCTGACCAGAGCACCTTCTTCCACATGTTTGCTGTGTCCCCCACATGGCTCGTGGCAAACTGCAAACGGGACTTCTTATGTTTTTCTGTTAACAATGGCTTTCTTCTTGCCACTCTTCCATAAAGGCCAACTTTGTGCAGTGCACGACTAATAGTTGTCCTATGGACAAATTCCCCCACCTGAGCTCTTGACTGCATTTCTGATCAGCGCTCTCCTTGTTTGGCCTGTGAGTTTAGGTGGACGGCCTTGTCTTGGTAGGTTTACAGTTGTGCCATACTCCTTCCATTTCTGAATGATTGCTTGAACAGTGCTCCGTGGGATGTTCAAGGCTTTGGAAATCTTTTTGTAGCCTAAGCCTGCTTTAAATTTCTCAATAACTTGATCCGTGACCTGTCTGGTGTGCACTTTGGACTTCATGGTGGTGTTGCTCCCAATATTCTCTTAGACAACCTCTGAGGCTATCCCAGAGCAGCTGTTTTTGTACTGACATTAGATTACACACAGGTGCACTCTATTAAGTCATTAGCACTCATCAGGCAATGTCTATGGGGAACTGACTGCACTCAGACCAAAGGGAGCTGAATAATTACGCACAGCACACTTTGCAGTAATTTATTTGTAAAAAATGTTTGGAATCATGTATGATTTTCGTCTCACTTCTCACGTGTACACCACTTTGTATTGGTCTTTCACATGGAATCCCAATAAAATAGATTCATGTTTGTGGCAGTAATATGACAAAATGTGGAAAACTTCAAGGGGGCCGAATACTTTTGCAAACCACTGCATGTAGTTTGTGAAAGGATAAAGAATGTTCGCTTTTTTTTTTTTTTTTTCTTCTTTTGGTGGCATCTGAGAAAGATGAAATTGTATCTGTTGATCTTGCTTAAAGGGATACTTACCGGTAAGTCAAAAATAAAAAAATATTTTTACTCACCTGGGGCATCCCTCAGCCCCCTGAAGCTGTATGGTGTAGCCGCTGGCGGGGACAGGAGGATCGGAGCGAGGCTGCGAGGGCACCATACAGCTTCAGGGGGCTGAGGGATGCCCCAGGTGAGTAAAAATCATTTTTTATTTTTGACTTAAGTATCCCTTTAAGGTGGCCACACATGATGCAATACAATGATCCGATTTTTACTATTATTATTATTATTATTATTATTTATAAAGCGCCAACATATTCCGTGGCGCTGTACAATGTAAGAAAACAAACAAGGGATACATAATGATACAGACAATGATATACATCAAATATGAACACTGATACAAGATACAGCACTGCTGATTACAATTTGTTTTAACATGATGACTAAAATGTATAAATGTCTAACAGTGTGCAAGCAATTACATTAATAACAGTCCATGACACAAAAGGGTGAGAGCACTGCCCTTGCGAGCTTACAATCTAAAGGAATGGGGTGGAAACAGGAGGTGGGGATGTATACAGTATACCACATATACTCGCAAGCAAGCCGACCCGCATATAAGCCCCCCCTCCCCCCCCAACTTTTACCTGAAAAAACAGGAAAAAATGATTGACCCTCACATAAGCCGGGGGTAGGAAATGCTGGCCGTGTGATTCTCCCCCCCCCCCCCTCCCCCAATGTGTCCCAGTATAGTTAGTATAGTGCCCAGTATAGCTAGTGAAGTGTCCAGTATAGTTAGTATAGTGCCCAGTATAGCTCGTATAGTGCCCGGTATAGCTCGTATAGTGCCCGGTATAGCTCGTATAGTGCCCGGTATAGCTCGTATAGTGCCCGGTATAGCTCGTATAGTGCCCGGTATAGCTCGTATAGTGCCCAAGTATAGCTCGTATAGTGCCCGGTATAGCTCGTATAGTGCCCGGTATAGCTCGTATAGTGCTCGGTATAGCTAGTATAGTGCTCGGTATAGCTAGTTTAGTGCCCAAGTATAGATAGTATCGTGCTCGGTATAGTGCCCCCCGGCTCACCCAATGCAATGTGTATCGCCGTTACTATGGAAACCGCTCTGCCTACATCTTCCTGTCATCACACAGCAGCCGCCGTGGAGCGAGCTGCTGTGAGCTATTTACATGCGGGAGACGGAGAGGGGACTATTGGAAGCCGCACAGTAAGCTAATAGCAGCGGCGGACGCGGGGCGACCTATGACCAACGAGACTCGCAAGCAAGCCGACCCCCCCCCCCCCCCCCCAACTTTTGTTGGGTCAAAAATTTGGCTTGCTTGCGAGTATATACGGTATGTACAGGCAGTGCGCAATTAGGTTATATATTCAATAAATATGATCGGATCTCCCAAAAAAAAATCTAATTTTGTTTTTTCCAGGTTTTTTTTTTTATTTATTTATTTTTTTTATAGATTTTGGAATGCTGGAAATTTCTCTAAAGATTGTATGGTGTGTGTTTGTCAATTAATATACACACCCTAGCAATTTTCTCAGTTTCCAATCATTTTTATTATAATTGGGGAAAAATTAAATGTGTGTGGTACATTGGTCATATTTTTGAAATGTTACAATCAGAAAAAATGATTGCAATTCTTAAATTGAACAGGTATTTAAAAAATTGTATGGTCAACTTAGGACTATTGTCAAATGTTATTAAAGGGAAGGTTCAGGGACGCCTTAAAAAAAATAAAAATCCATATCCACTTACCTGGGGCTTCCTCCAGCCCGTGGCAGGCAGGAGGTGCCCTCGCCTCCGCTCCAGAGGCTCCCGGTCGTCTTCGGTGGCCAGGCCGGCTGCCAGGTCGGGCTCTTCTGCGCTCCAAGGACGGGCTCTTCTGCGTCCCGCGCGCTGACGTCATCGGACGTCCGCCGGGCTGTACTGCGCAGGCGCAGAACTACTGCACCTGCGCAGTACAGCCCGGCGGACGTCCGATGACGTCAGCGCCCCCGCGTGGGGCGCAGAAGAGCCCGACCTGGCAGCCGGCCTGGCCAGGTCGGGTCGGCCACCGAAGACGACCGGGAGCCTCTGGAGCGGCGGCGAGGGCACCTCCTGCCTGCCACGGGCTGGAGGGAAGCCCCAGGTAAGTGGATATGGATTTTTATTTTTTTCAAGGTGTCCCTGAACCTTCCCTTTAAATTGGATAAATCCCTATGCATTATATTGCATTAAATGGAATAAATCACTATAGGGCCTCAATTAAAGCGCTGCGGAATATATTGGCGCTATATAAATAAAAAATCATAAAAAAAAGTTAGTGGCATGGTCTGCTGTGACTGTAGTTATTGTCCATACCACAGATTTGTCTTAACCATTTACCGCCATCCTAATGTATTAAAACGTCATGCTTACCTCTATTAACAGCAACATGACGTTTTAATACGTCGTGCATTCCCGCCGCTGCTACCGCCGTGTGCGCGCCGCTACGGCCGCTGTTTCCGTCGGGATCCCGTGCTGGGTGATTGGGGAAGAGGACCGAACGGTCCTCTACCCAATCGCAGTGCCTGGAGTGAATGGACGTGACCGCGAACAGCGGCTAAGTCCATTCACATAAATAGGAAATGTAACAATTAAATAAAGTGTGGGAAAAAAAAAAAGTGAACACTTCCTATAACGAGTGTTCACTAGCGCCATCTTGTGGCCAAAAAGTATATTACATCTACAAAATACATACATTTTCAAGTACATACACTTCATTAATAAAATTACACTTCCAACCCCCCCCCCCCCCCCCCTCCCAAAAAAAAAAACCACTTGCAAAAAAAAATCAGCTTAAAAAAAAAAGTTACCTTAGGGACTCAGCTTTTTTAATCTATATTTTATGGGGGAAATTTTATTTTAATTTATTACATTGGGGCTTGTAATTATGGCCAGAACAAAAAAAACAGAAAAATAACACTTATATTTCAAAATAATATACTGTCGCCATACATTGTGATAGGGACATAATTTAAATGGTTTAATAATCGGGAAAACTGGGCAAATAAAACGTGTTTGTTTTATCCACAGGAGAATGTTTAATTTTAAAACTATAATGGCTTAAAACTGAGAAATGATTTTTTTTTCCCTTTTTTTTCAGTTTTTCTCATTAAAACTCATTTAGAATAAAAAAAAATTCCTAGCAAAATGTACTATCCACAGAAAGCCTAATTGGTGGCGAAAAAAACGAGGTATAGATCATTTTCTTGTGATAAGTAGTAATAAAGTTATAAGGGAATAAAAGGGAGGAGCACTGACAACTGAAAATTGCTCTGGTCCGTTAGGATAAAAACCCTTGGGGGTGAACTGGTTAAAGAGAACCTGTGAGAGTAATACAGAGGCTGCCAGCTTCACTCCTTTAACTTATGTACATTTGCATGATCAAAGTTGACAAGGCGGCTGATAAAGACCATCTTACCTCAGCCGATAATCGTCCATGTGTAAACCGGTCCCTGACCGCCGTCCTGCAAGTGATCCGCCCGGCGGATTAACTCACCCGAGCTGTAGCCAACTACATTGTGTGAATAACTGCATGCTTAGTTGATAAAGAACTTATGCGGGAAAAGCTGCAGTGGGGATCGTCCACACAGAAATGTCGGAGATCAACTGAAACTGGTGTACGAAACTAAACCTACCTTTGTTTCATTCTGCGCAGCTTGTTCACATGTATGCATGTTTACATATCCGTTTTTGTACATATACTTCAGTTTTACACCAAAATGCGTGTTTTAAAGGCCCTCATGCAAAACATAACTAATACTGGCCCTAAACTGTAGTAATAGTTTTAGTGAAGGTTTTCTTTTAGGATTAGAATTTACTACATTCTATGTCACTACGGTGCCAATCGCACCGAAGGAAGCCAGCTGAAGAGTCGGCTGAATGCTAGTATACAGCGTCTGAAGCGATTTAGAATACCTGTTTTTATTCAGCAGGTAGCCTCAGCATTATAAACCAAACTGATTTGCCACATCCCTGCGGCAGAACAAGGTCTTAATTCACCAACTGCCCCCCCCCCCCCCAATCCCCGGGCCAAAAATCTGCTGTCCTTCCTGGTAGCCTCTAGAGCTTTGTGCAGTAGCTCTGCCTCTGCTCCAGTCAATCTCCGCCTTTCCCCGCCCTTCTCACTCTTCTTTCACTGAGAGGGGCGGGTAGAGGCAGAGCTACAGCGGAAAGCTTTGCCTCCCCTGGGCAGCAAAATCCACGACCTGGAAAGTCGTGGAATTTTGCCCTGGGATTTCATGGGGATAAAGACCTCATTCTGCACGGGGATGTGGCAAATCAGTTTGGATTGTAATGCTGCATACACACTTGAGATAAAAGTCTTTGGAAAAGGCAAGATCACAGACCAAATACAGGATCTTCTCAAAAAATTAGCATATTGTGATAAAGTTCATTATTTTCTGTAATGTACTGATAAACTTTAGACTTTGATATATTTTAGATTCATTACACACAACTGAAGTAGTTCAAAGCCTTTTATTTTTTTTAATATTGATGATTTTGGCATACAGCTCATGAAAACCCCAAATTCCTATCTCAAAAAATTAGCATATCACGAAAAGGTTCTCTAAACGAGCTATTAACCTAATCATCTGAATCAACTAATTAACTCTAAACACCTGCAAAAGATTCCTGAGGCTTTTAAAACTCCCAGCCTGGTTCATTACTCAAAACCGCAATCATGGGTAAGACTGCCGACCTGACTGCTGTCCAGAAGGCCATCATTGACACCCTTAAGCAAGAGGGTAAGACACAGAAAGAAATTTCTGAACGAATAGGCTGTTCCCAGAGTGCTGTATCAAGGCAAGTCAGTGGGAAGTCTGTGGGAAGGAAAAAGTGTGGCAGAAAACGCTGCACGAGAGGTGATCAGACCCTGAGGAAGATTGTGGAGAAGGAACGATTCCAGACCTTGGGGGACCTGCGGAAGCAGTGGACTGAGTCTGGAGTAGAAACATCCTGAGCCACCGTGTACAGGTGTGTGCAGGAAATGGGCTACAGGTGCCGCATTCCCCAGGTCAAGCCACTTTTGAACCAGACAAGTGGCAGAAGTGCCTGACCTGGGCTACAGAGAAGCAGCACTGGACTGTTGCTCAGTGGTCCAAAGTACTTTTTCGGATGAAAGCAACATTTGCACGTCATTCGGAAATCAAGGTGCCAGAGTCTGGAGGAAGACTGGGGAGAGGGAAATTCCAAAATGTCTGAAGTCCAGTGTCAAGTACAGGTCAGGCACTTCTGCCGCTGTTTCTCGTTCAAAAGTGGCTTTATCTGGGGAATGCGGCACCTGTAGCCCATTTCCTGTACATGCCTGTACACGGTGGCTCGGGATGTTTCTACTCCAGACTCAGTCCACTGCTTCCACAGGTCCCCCAAGGTCTGGAATCGGTCCATCTCTGCAATCTTCCTCAGAGTCCGGTCACCTCTTTTTGTTGTGCAGCGTTTTCTGCCACATTTTTTCCTTCCCACAGACTTCTCACTGAGGTGCCTTGATACAGCACTCTGGGAACAGCCTATTCATTCAGAAATTTATTTCTGTGTCTTACCCTCTTGCTTGAGGGTGTCAATGATGGCCTTCTGGACAGCAGTCAGGTCGGAAGTCTTACCTATGATTGCGGTTTTGAGTAATGAACCAGGCTGGGAGTTTAAAAAGCCTCAGGAATCTTTTGCAGGTGTTTAGAGTTAATTAGTTTATTCAGATGATTAGGTTAATAGCTCGTTTATAGAACCTTTTTGTGATATGCTAATTTTTTGAGATAGGAATTTTGGGTTTTCATGAGCTGTATGCCAAAATCATCAATATTAAAAAAAATAAAAGGCTTTGAACTACTTCAGTTGTGTGTAATGAATCTAAAATATATCAAAGTCTAAAGTTTATCAGTACATTACAGAAAATAATGAACTTTATCACAATATGCTAATTTTTTGAGAAGATCCTGTATACCCCATTCCATGTAGTATGAGAGCCATATTCTACACAGTCTATTCTATGGAGCTGCACTCCCCATCAGATAAAATCTTTGCAAGATGCTGCACACAAAGATGCTGTACACATTCAAACGATCATTATCTGCAAAAGATCTCTTCCTGCAATAGATCCATTCGTGCAAAATGCATTCATAGTCTATGAGATCTGCAGATCCTCATACACACCTTAACAGGCTTCATCTGCATATCTGGCAATCATCTGCAGATCTGAAAATCCATCCTGGTGGATCTGATCTGCAGATGATTGCCTGTTAAACAAGGTGTGTATGATGATCTGCAGATCTCATAAACTATGAATGCATTTTGCAGGAATGGATATTTTGCAGGAAGAGATCTTTTGCAGATAATGATCTTTTGAATGTGTACGGGCATCTTTGTGTGAAGCATCCTGCAAAGATTTTATCTGATGGGGAGTTCAGCTCCATAGAATAGACTGTGTAGAGTATGGCTCTCATACTACATGGAATGGGGTATAATTGGTCTGTGATCTTGTCTTTTCCAAAGACTTTTATCTCAAGTGTGTATGCAGCATAATGCTGAAGCTTCCTGCTGAATAAAAACAGGTATTTTAAATTGCTTCAGTCTCTCTTTTAAGTGCCTTGAAAAGTGGAGTGTACTTTTAAAACCAGTACTTTCTAATGGATTGTGTTACTTTTTTTTTTTTTTTTTTTTTTTTTAATTTATCCTGACAAGTGCCACCTAATGTCACTTCCATGCTTCAGTTCCTATTTGAACCTGTCCAATTAATGCAAGTTCTGTTTTATCACGCAATTAAATGTTAATTGGCCACACAATTTAATGGGATTTCTACTTGTAATGTTTTTCGATGAGCAAAACTATGCATTCACTGACAAGTGGTATTGGGACCTTTTATATAGACCAGTGTTTCTCAACATTTTATTGGTATGTACCCCTTTTAAAACCCTGTTCTCACCAAGTACCCACTAGCATAGTAAACATTATCACAAGTAACCCTTGACAAATATATATCTTATCGTAGTACATAATTGGTTCTGAACAATTTCTAAGCATTTGCTATTGTTTTATATTAGCGGAAATACTAATTTGGTGATGTTTAAGATTTATCATTTTCTAAAACTCTAAATTTGTTATTCTTGGTTAAGTATATGAAGCCCGAGTACACCCTGGAACCATCAGAAGTACCCCCTGGGGTACGCGTACCACACGTTGAGAACCTAGGATATAGACAATAGCATTGCACTCCTTTCCACCGTGGACATCATTTAGCAACATTTTGGTTTGAGTTTTAACTAGATTTGTTTTTTTTGTTATGTGGAGGCTAAATTTTAAATACAGGTATAAGCGAAGTATGACAAATGGCTGGGCTTGTAACACTAATTTAGTACAGTTGCAGTAGTGTCACTTTGTGTTTGCAGTAATGCTTATTGCGTGTTTTGTTTTTAGCTATACGGGTGCCTTGAGAGCTTCTGGGGAAATGGCTTCTGCTCAGTACATTACTGCAGGTTTGTAACTTTTTTTTCTTAAGGTTTTATTTATTCTGCTAATGTTATATGGCTGCATTTGTTCAGTGCTATCTTTAATTTGCTTAGTAAAAACAGCATTTCTGCTATTGAAAATGCAGTGTCCTGGAATGAATATAAATGGACTTTCTGTTATTAATTTACATCCTGTGGTGTGCTAACAGTTAATAAACATATGGCAGCATATGGTATCTTAAGTCTTGTCGGGGATCAGTGCCTAATCCCTTGGGTGATATGGTTGGGCTGAGGCAGACAGATGCATCGTTGGCCTACATGCTAACAATGTGTTTTATTCCCATGTGGGGTTGGAACAATTCGGGCATGACGTCACATGGCTGGGTAAGTAGAGAGAACCTTGGCTTGGCAGATCTGTCGGGGCAGCCGGGAGGGATCAGGGGCTGCTGTACACACAAACTTGAGCGCCTCCAAACTTGAATGAACCGTTCATAATTTTGTTCCTAATTTGTAACCTGCTCATATGCTGATATAGCTTACAGTGTGTCCTCGTATTTTCTTCTTTTCGAACAGTTACTGTATATACTCGCATATAAGCCGAGGTACCCACTTTTCACTTAAACAGGAAAAAGTGATTGACTCGCATATAAGCCCCCCTTCTCCCCAGTGTAGACCCTTCACAATAAAAATGCCAAATGTGCCCCCAGTGTGAGGCATCCCTCTCCCCAATATAATTAGCCAAATGTTCCCCCTGTATTCGGCAGCTCCCCCCCCCCCCCCAGTATGGGGCAGCTCCCCTCCCTTCGTGTCAGCAGTATGCGGACAGGTGTGGCCCTATAGCCCCCAGCTGTATCCGTGGACCCCCCTCCTGTGGAACATCATGAGTAGGGCACAGTGATAATATGACTGCTGACCTGCTGGTGGCTTTGTTGAAGTGGAGAGAGCAGTTGCGTCACATGCAATGCTGATCTTCTGGTGGCTTTGGTGGAGTGGAGCAGCGGCATCAGGGACAATGCTGATCTGCTGGTGGCTTTGGTAGAGCGGAGAGAGCAGCGGCGCCATGTGGTTTTTCCGGGGATCTGTTTGCCTCTGTTTCGCGTCACGTGCACTGCTGGGCATCAGGGACAATGCTGATCTGCTGGTGGCTTTATTATAGCAGAGAGAGCAGCGCCGTCGTGTACTATGCCAGGGATCCCCTAGCGCCTCTGTCCCCTGTCTGGTGCATTGCCGGGGATCGATTTGCATTTGTCTCGCTCGCTGTGTCCGCTTCAGTGCCGGTCATTTCCTTGCCGCTCTGTCCTGCCTGTTGTGTTTTAAGGCGCCACTATATGGCGTCATAGATTTGAGACACGGCAAGCAGGACAGATAGGCAAGGGAATGCCCGGCACTGTTCTCTCCACTCTACCGAGGCCACAGCAGGTCAGCATTGCCCATGATGCTGCTTCTCTCTCCGCTCCACCGAAGGCACCAGCAGGTCAGCAATCATACTATCACTGTGTCATATTCATGATGTTGCAAAGGAGGGGGAACGGAAACAATGGAGGGCATGGACGCAGCACCTGGGTGAAGATGACTCGCATAGAAGCCGAGGGGGGGGGGGGGGGTTTATATAATTTTGGTTTATATGTGGGTATATAGGCCAAATTACACATTACAATCATTCCTCCTACCTAGACTCTGATTGGGTCCTGACACATAAGCTAACCATTGGAACACACAATACTGCATACATGAATAAATATAAAGACGTAAGTAGATGAGGTCAGTGAGTTGTTTATTATTATAATAGGTATTTGCTTCAACAGTAGCTTGTTTAGTTTAGTTAGTTTGACTGGTTCAATTCACAGGGCACCATCTCTTATCTACACGACAGCACAACTAGTCTATACGGGTTACTGTGTAGAACAAAGGGAGTGTGGCAGAATGGCTTACAGGCGGCCATTTTATAATGCTATTAATTTTACTTCAGAACCTTCCCAAATGAAAATGGTTTGTAACTTGTTTCACACTTTGATGTCTCATATAATGCAAGCTGTCTCTGGATTGCTAGGGGATTGGATTGTTTGATCGCTAGTGACAAAGTTTTTTTGTCTTGTCAAGTGTCATTGTTACTTACAGTTCATAATCTGATTCCAGCTCTCCGTGATCTGTATGAATCTATGGACAAGACTTCATCCAGTATCCCTCCCATCATCCTCCTCCAGTTCTTGCACATGGCCTTCCCACAGTTTGCAGAGAAAGGTGAACAGGGACAATATTTGCAGCAGGTAATTGTCAGCCTAGTTTGTTCTTCTTAGTAGTGGGCATGTTGTAACAGTGCAAGGTTGCCATATATAAGCCACGCGGGGAGACATGGACAGGATGTGCTCTTGACAGTGGGCACTCTTCCTCAGTGGAATGCAAATGATGCACAAGTAAGCATGTTGTAGTAACCTTGGTCATTAAAAGTGGCATGTGCTTGGCGGGCATGATGTGGCTAGGTGACAAGACAAGACAAATAACATTTATATTGCGCTTTTCTCCTGGTGGACTCAAAGCACCAGAGCAGCAGCCACTAGGGCGCGCTCTATAGGCAGTAGCAGTGTTAGGGAGACTTGCCTAAGGTCTCCTGCTGAATAGGTGCTGGCTTACTGAACAGGCAGAGCCGATATTCGAACCCTGGTCTCCTGTGTCAGAGGCAGAGCCCTTAACCAGTACACCATCCAGCCATAGAGGTGGACACCTCTCTCTCTGTATTTAACCAGGGCACTAGCTGCATGCCGTTTGCATGGGTTTCCTTCAAGTCCTTTTATAACTACTCCCCCCCCCCCCCCCCCCCAATAAAAATGGATGGGTCATGTGCCGCCCACAATAACGCACATAAAACACAAAATGGGCTAGCACTGTGTTGGGATGTTGGATAATGAGCACTGCTGAGTGCTGGATAGTGATGTGGACTATTACAGATTTTTGTTAAGCACTGTGTTTTGTCATTACAGTATAAAGGCATAATAATGGTGACTGACTGAATATTTTACTAATATATGCAATTTCTCTAACCTCACTAGAACCAATCAAATTTGGGCGTAGCCATTAATCTGACGGTTTGTCTGATTTTTGCCCTTGCAAAGTTGTAGTTAAGCCCAGTAATTTGAGGTTCCTGTTGAACCAGGAATTTGATATTGGCTATATTATCTTCACATTCACCACATAATAAGTCATTAGTAATGCTATATCTCTGCACAAGGCCAGCCAAGGCTGTTTTCATGTAGTTTGAATTCATTGAGATGACAAGCAGCCAAAGTAGGCATTAGAAGGTTGGATTTGCCTTTATTCTACTATCAATTGTTGTTTTTCAGGATGCCAATGAATGCTGGGTACAAGTAATGCGGGTGCTACAGCAGAAGCTAGAAGCTGTAGAAGAAGACACTGATATGGAGGTAACAACTTGCACCACACTAATCACCCCTTCTATATGCCGATGTTATTGATGAGAAGTCACTCAATCCATTGTGAAATCCGTGGCAAGCATTCATATTTTGTTGTCAGTACTGAATGGGCATCACACTGACACTCTTTTAAGCACAGTCCCAAAACGTATTTCTATAAAGGTTATTATGCTGTTGCTTATCCTTTGAAGCAGAGAGTAAGTTCCGAGTTTAGGTCTGCTTTAAGTGAAATTCCACTCGTAAATTGGAAATTGTGAATCCTTCTAGCTGTGTATCCATCTAATGGTGGTATCTGTACTCAGGGCCGGTTCTAGACTTTTTGCTGCCTGAGGCAAACTTGTAATGATGCGCCCTCATCCCGATTTGGGAATGATCGCATATCGCTGACAATTTACACTTCTTCATTTAATGTTCCCACACGACATGCTGCAGCACAACACAATAGCACACTGGCTGGCTGTGAGTCTGTGACAAACAAACTGCTCACCAACTCCATTCCTCCTCAGTCAGGACAGCAGTGCCACATCCTCCCTTCTGCTGTGCAAGTCAAATGAAACACTGCTGCTCTCCTGCCTCCCCCCCCTCCACACTCACTGTCAGACTCCACACACAGCACAACAAACTGCTTTTCCCCAATGATGACCTCTTCACTTCTCCTACTCTGACTGCATGCTGTTAGTGTAAACACAGTACAAACATTCTGTCCCACTAATCTCTGCTGCCTGATGCAAATGTTTCACCTTGCTTCATGAGAGAACCAGCCCTGTCAGCACTATACATACAATGTAACATCTGTATAGAAGTCTTTCTAGGAGGATCTATATGGAGATGGCTGTGTTTAGAGCCAGCCCCAGGAAGTGCTGTACTGACTTGTGCTCAGAGCATGGCTGGATGTGAGATGAGACAATGCACATTAGAACAAGTGCAGTGTGGCAGTTAAAGAGAAGCTTGAGCAAAAAGGGGAAAACATACATCAATACACTGTAAAGTGAGAAGTTAAAAAATAGAAGAGAGATCAATAAATTATTGATATTCACCATCTAATTTGTTCATGTTGATTAAACCACAATGAGCCTGCATGTCATCATCTTTACTACTAGCCGACAAGAAAAAAAAAACTAGACGGCAACTGCTATTATCTATAACCACACCCACTAACAGCTGTTATTTCCCACAATGCAACAAGGTTCAAAGACGGCAAACTGTCAGGATCTAGGTCCTGACATCACTCTGTGGGAAGGGTTTCACCTCAGTATCAGCCACCCTGTTCTATTTGAAAAAAAGGTTAAGATGCCTCATGGGAAAGGGGGTATCTGCTACTGATTGGGATGAAGTTCAGTCCTTGCTTACAGTTCATCCTGTGGCAATTTCATAAGTGAAATTTCCATTTAAAGTGAAATTTTACATTTAAAATCTTTTTTTTGCAGGTTACAGTCCCTTTTCTAAACTTATTATTATTATTATTATTATTATTAAACATACATGCAAGATGGAATGCTTAACCTTCCACTGACCAGTGCTACTTGCTCCCGATGTGCAAAACTGATTTTTAAGGTCCTCTTTAGTCTTTACTTTCTAGCAAGACATGTCTGTGCACTATTAATGTATTTATACCTGATGATCTTTTAACTGGACTTTTTATTTTGTCTCCCAGGCCGGTTCAGGAGCTGCTGCACCAAAGAAGAAGAGCTTTATTGATCAGTTTTTCGGCATTGAATTTGAATCTGCGTATCCTTTTTATGGTGCAGTGGTTTGAGAAATACCAGTCACAATCAGGCATTTGTTATTACCTGAATTTGATCTGAAATAATGTTTTAGGTGCCTGAATCGGTTACTTGCCCAGTCACTTAATTGTATTGCATTTTCCAACTTCAGCTCAGTGTAGTATTCAGTGTACAGAGAGCATTTTAACGCCTGTGCTCCGTGTGTGTATTCTTTTGTCTCTTTTATTTATTTTTTTTCTTTGCACACATCGCTCTGTACAAACTGCAGGCAGTGCAGGTCCTTATATGAGGAGTCAACGTAGAGGGCATTGCATAATTCCAGCTGGGATCTGATAAAAAATATATGATCAGCTCATTTCTGGGCTGCACTGATCACTTGGGCCCCTCCATAAGCCATACTGAGAATTACAGCCATAGCGGGGCTCAGTATTTTGGACACAATTTGGGATCATATAATAGTTTGAGACTGCACACATGGTCAGAGCTTCTTCTGAGCGGTCTACCCTCCATTGTGCTGCCCTCTGGTGACAAGCTTCAGACACTGTGGAAAGCGCAAAGAGGCATGCTTTTTTAAACAATGACCTTACCTACTAGCACTGGTTAGTTGCATTAAATAGTCACTCATACAAAAATCTCTGTCCAAAAAAAAGTCTTGCTTAAATTGGCAATATCTATAAGTACAGAGACCCATTTCCAAACTTAGTAGAGCTAACTGCTTTTTGACTAGTCAGACCAGATGGCATAGCAAGAATATTTTAGCAAAATCGCATGACTCAGAGCACGCTAAACCTACTTAAGTGGATCCTCTTTGCCGAGACCAGATCCAAATGAGCTTCGCAATTATAAAACTTTCCCCCAATTGACTCTCTCTCTCTCTCTCTCTCTCTCTCTCTCTCTCTCTCTCTCTCTCTCTCTCTCTCTCTCTCTCTCCTTGCGGAGAGTGCGTATAACTGTAGTAGCATGACCGCTAGTTTACAAACCTTTCAACAATCTCACCATATTGTGATATGACCTGGGGAAGGGTAACAAATCTATTTATTGCTAGCTCTTAATGTCTATTTTTTTTCTCAATTAGATTGTGCCTTATATCTTATATGCCACCCACTACATTGGCACTTGCACAGTATCGTCTACCGTTTTCCTTAGCTATATTTGTAAAGCATGAAATGCACAGAATCCGAAGAGGAAGAGGTAACAAAAAGCAAAGAGAACCAGTTACAGCTCAGCTGTTTCATCAATCAAGAAGTAAAATATCTTTTTACTGGACTTAAGCTGGTGAGAATTGCATTTTT
The DNA here is from genome assembly GCF_040937935.1 of Hyperolius riggenbachi. Taxonomy (NCBI): domain Eukaryota; kingdom Metazoa; phylum Chordata; class Amphibia; order Anura; family Hyperoliidae; genus Hyperolius; species Hyperolius riggenbachi. The sequence continues at coordinate 319,327,089 of NC_090650.1, read as the reverse complement.
TATTTTAATTCTGCTGAGTATCAGGGCCCATTCTCACTAGGATTATTCCTGCCAATCGCCAAAGCGCTGGCACTTTTTAAAGTGCTAGCGCAATAGACCCCTAATGGCAGTGATCTCCCTGCCGCACTTGCTGCTGGTTGCGGGCATTTCGCGATTAAAAGCAATCACAACACATGTTACCTGCAGCAATTTGCCACGGTGCTCGAGCGATCACGGTACAGTGCTTTTTACAAGCGCTGATCAGTCGCAGGGAATCACGAAAGTGTACAGTGATTTTACAGCGTAGCGCTACCGTTTTTGTGCTTTTAAGTGTGATTGGGCCCTCATACTGTTCTAAAGGAATAAGTATTAGTGTCAATTCAATTTATTAGGCTTAGTACCCACATGTATTTGCTTGGATCTCCATCTTCTGGATTGGCAAGTTTTGCAAGCTGAAAAGTGTCAGCATGTACAGCTCAAAACAAATATCAAGTTTTTTATATCTTGCTGAGTAAAGAAAACCTTTTTAAATCTCTTGTAATACCACAGTTGACAGTAAGCTCATAGCTTCCTCTGCCTGTGTTTTTACTATGTAATCATTACATTTTTCTTTGTATGCCCAGATGCTATTAATAGACCTGACCTGTTGATTTAGGCTACTTGCACACCAAGACGTTGCGTTAGGTGCTACGTTAAGGTCGCATAACGTGCACCTAACAACGTATGGTGCTGCAAGAGAGGACGGTAGAGTGAGCCGCATTAGGCGGCTCTATCCCTATAAGGTCTCCCAGAGTGGCGCTGATTGGCCGGCGGGACCACGTGATGCGGAGCGAGACACTCCGCATCACGTGGTCCCGCCGGCCAATCAGCGGCCGCCAGTGCAGTGAATATTAAGTAGCCATGTGCGCGGCTACTGTAGCTGGCTCTCCCCGCCTCCTCTCCGCCCCCCACTGAGCATGTGCAAACAGTCTAACGCGGCTATAGCCGCTCTAACGCCGTAGCATGCTGCACTTTCCGGACAACGTGCAGCGTTACATGTAACGCAACGTGGGCTGTGTGGACAGCCCACTTTTGTTACATTGCTGTGCGTTGGGGGAGCGTTACAGGCGCACTAACGTGCGCCTGTAACGTCCCTGTGTGTAAGCAGCCTAAGGGTACTTGATAGATTATGACACCTCTGGCATTTGTATGGCAGTCCTAATAATCCATGATTGAAAGCAGCTATAAAATGGAGTATTAATATTGCTAAATGCACTACAGCAACATGCACTCAATGGGAAAGCACTGTTACCAAAAGTTAATTATGATTATAAATAAATATAATATAAAGACTTCAAAATGTTCATCTTGTTCTGCCTATGTGTAACTTCTTTCATAAAATACTGCACAGGTTCTTACATCTTCTATAATCCAATGTTCTCTGTGGGTGTTATTTTTTTTTTTTTTTTTTTTTTTATATTTGTACGTAGCACACTATTGCTGTTCAATTGACATAAAGTGGGATTAAGCTCTATATATGATAAATTAAGAAAATGCATGATTTGTCAACCTCACATTAAAGGAATACTGTAGGGGGGGGTCAGGGGCAAATGAGTTTATTTTACCCGGGGCCTCTAATGGCCCCCCGCAGACATCCTGTGCCCGGCAGCTGCTCACCGATGCTCTGACCACTCCTCCGGTTCACTTCTGGAATTTCAGACTTTAAAGTCTGAAAACCACTGCGCCTGCGTTGCCGTGTCCTCGCTCCCACTGATGTCACCAGGAGCGTACTTGCGCAAGCCCCGTATGGTCTCTGCTTGCGCAGTATGCTCCTGGTGCCGTTAGCGGGAACGTGGATACGGCAACGCAGGCGCAGTGGTTTTCAAACTTTAAAGTGTGAAATTCCAGAAGTGAACCGGAGGCGGGGCCAGAGCATTGGTGAGTGGCTGTGCGGGCACAGGATGTCTGCGGGGGACCATTAGAAGCCCCGGGTAAGTTCAACTCATTTCCCCCCCCCCCCCCCCTACAGTATTCCTTTAAATGTGTACTGTACCTGTAACACCTTATTTTGCTTTTCCTGTGACTTAAGCCTAGTCTGTATATTCATCCTGGGTAAGCATCCATGTTTAGCTCCATAATCGCAATGGCATTAAAATCACACCCAAAATCGCAATAGCTGACAAGTTTCTCCTCCTTGGGTTCAGACATAACAGATCAACCTGGTGATTAATAAAGGTAATGACCAGTTTTCAAAATGCTTGCCATTTTGAATAATACTTTTTTTGGTGTATACATTACCCTTTGAAATATTTTTTCACCCCACTTTAATGGTTGAATGGTCACTATTGCCACCAGCGGTACTCCAGTGTCTGCATTTATCTGCTGTAATTGTAACTTATCAAATTAGATATATATATATATTTATTATAAATTCACATGAGAGGGAGGAAGCGTTAGTGTTCTCCCCAGGCTCTTTTAGCCGGGTGCTCCACCCGGCTAGTTTTGGTGAGCACCTGGCTGTCATCGGCTCACCTCCTCCTATGCTGTAAGCAGAGTTGCTCACCGAAGCACCGGCCCTGCATTCTCCTCTCGCCCCACCCGGCTACTATTTCATGCCACCCGGCTGGAAAAAAAATCTGGGGAGAACACTGCATTAAAATGTTGGATTCAAGTAAGCCTCTTTTCTTAGCAGAACTATAGATGAGTTTTTAACAATTGGAATGCATGATCGTTAGGCCTCGTTCACATTACACGCTTTTGTCATCCGTATTTTGGCAAAGCGTGTAGGAGGCAGACACGCACTAACATCAGAAGTGCATAGACTGCACTGTCTGATGTTCACATTGCATGGGTTGCGTACCAGTGCGGTGCACGAACGCATGCTGCATGCATTTTAGGGCAAACCGCGTGGCTGACCCGTTCACTACAGTGAATGGGATCGGCCACGCACCGTATGGAAAGGCAGGTGGCGTGCAATCATACGCGCTGCGTCCTGATCGCACGCCCATCTGCGTGTGATGTGAACGGGGCCTAAGGTGTTAACACTGAATATAATGCTGAGTCTTCTTCAAAGCGTATTTTTTCCAGCTCTGCCCCATGTGCTGAAGTGACGCTGTTTGGTCCTGCATTTTGGACAAATTGTGGGCAGACTTGTAATTTTATTTGGAAATTATTATTCAGTGTTCTTTATACATGACATGTTATGTAGCACTTAACAATGGCTAAGGAAGACATTATGACATTTAATAAGGCTACATAGGGACATTACAGCGTTAAACAACTGTACACAGAATAGTTATGCAACCATAAACAATGGTGCACAGATTGCAGTGTAGGGCTATAGAAGAGACTTCACTGAGTCCAAATGATGGCACGGAAGAGCACGCAAGGAAGAGGGTCCTGACAAATAAGCTTACAACTTAAGGGTTGCTTAAAGAGGAGCTGTTAGGTATAAGGTCTCAGAGAAAATAAACACATATATCAGTAGCTAAAGATTGGCTGTACTTACATTACATATGCATTTCACTGTCCACGTTTGGATTTCACAGAATATTTATATAGTATATGCAGAGAATGATGCTCCTGACAGCCCATGGCAGGTTCCATGTTTGTGAAGCCAAATGTGTCGTCATGTCCTGCCTGCTTCTGATCACAGAACAGCTCGTACAGAATAACAGTGTGCAGTGAATATTAATGAGCCATGTGGCTAGGAACAATAGCTGACTCCTGCAGTGTACTCTGCCCCGGAGATTTATCTGTGCTGTGGCTGGACTGAGTTAGAAGCTGCTGAAACTTGATCCCGTCTTCTCCTTAGCAGCCGAGGGGAGGGCCCCAGAATGCTTTGCAGTATGGAATGCGGCTTGCGTCCTCCTTAGGAGCTTAGCTTTGCTGATAAGAACACATTAAATGTAAGAGAGATTTTTATCTTTAGTAATGTCTTTTTGGCTTCTGTCTAAACTGTTTAACACAGGAGAATAGAGGTTTAAATTAGCTTCTGCAGCCTGACAGTTACTCTTTAAACCTACTGATCTAGTTTTGTATTATTATTGCTGCTATACTTGTCCCCAGCAAACCTGAACAATGGAAAGTACTCTTCAGTGCTCTGTAGATGCAGATTGGTATTGATAAGCTGTATAAAGAGCTGCAATGTGTCATAACTTTTTTTTTCAAATCTAATCATCGTGTCGTATTAACATAACTGATTTTAAGTTATTATTTTAAAGTAGCAATAGACTACTTTTTGAAGCATGTTGTCGTTTCATTTTCTAGCGCCTCCAAGAGGAGATCACCAAACATTCACCGTCACTGCAAAGAAATGCTTTATATAATAAAACTGTAAGTGCTCATCCATAATTGTTCAATGTGTATTGTAGTTAATGATATATTTGTTAAATATGTAATGGTATACCTGCAAATACATTTTAACCCTTGCTTACACTTGCCCCAACGCAGAGCACACAGCAATAAAAACTGCCAAACAAAATGGAAGATCTTAGCTCTCCAAAAGGGCTGCAGCATTCTTACATGTAAGCCCACCCAACAGATTTGTCAAGGTTTCCCCTTTAGGATTGGCCTACTTGTACTAATCGGCATGCAAGCAGACACTTCATGCATACAACTTGACATTTAGACTGGGAAAAATTAGGGTTCTTAATAAGTGGAATTCACAACCACGCCCATACTGTGCCTGCGTGATTACAGCTACACCTGCAAAGTAGCTTCCTAGCAAATGAGTGGCTTTAGTTTACTGTGTAGTTTGGCCGCATTCACATAGGCACAGATGGGGAACGCAGCAACAAGAACATATCTAGCAAGCTCTTGTCTGATATGTACAGAGGGTCCACGCACGGTAACAGCGGGGTCAAGTAGGATATGGGAAGCCTCTGGACCATCCACAGGTTTACCTCTACCTAGGTAAAAATCTAACTTTCTGTTCTCCGGTTAGTTAGGCCCCATTTACATGTAATCAGTTACTCTGTTATAACTGAAAGGACAACTGATTTTCAAAGTAGTGTCTGTCACCGCCGCTCCCCCGCCTCCTCTATAGCACGGCTTCCCGCCTGTGTCGCTTCCCTCACTGCCTCTGTAAGCCGATTGGAGGAAGCTTACGGGGGAGGGAAGGGACACCGGCAGGGAGCCGCGCTGTACAGGAGGCGGGGGAGCGGTGGTGACAGACAACCTTCAGGTAAACAGCCAGCTAGCGACAATCTGCCTGTCGCTAGCATGGTTTTTTTTTTTTTTTTTTTTTTTTTTTTTTTTTTTTGGGACAGCAGAGCACGGGGGAGACTGGGGGGCACTGTACGGACACAGAGACTGGGCATTGTATACTCTGTGTTTTTAATATTTGAATAGCGGGTTGTAACAGAGGCGCCAAATTAGAATAAAATAGTTTAAAACCGTTTAAAAGGAGGGGGGTAGGTGGACGCCACCCTCAGGTATATATTGAACAGCCAACGAGTCGTTGTAAATAGACAAATTCATTACAAGATCTCCAAGTATGCAACGCGTTTCACGGGTCAACCGCCCGCTTCATCAGGCAATCAAAATTTGGAGGTACACGAAGCTGTGTTAGTCTCAGAGCCAAGCGCCTACTGTGCCTACAGTAGGCACTTGGCTCTGAGACTAACACAGCATCGTGTACCTCCAAATTTTGATTGCCTGATGAAGCGGGCGGTTGACCCGTGAAACGCGTTGCATACTTGGAGATCTTGTAATGAATTTGTCTATTTACAACGACTCGTTGGCTGTTCAATATTTACCGGAGGGTGGCGTCCACCTACCCCCCTCCTTTTTAAACGGTTTTTAACCATTTTATTCTAATTTGGCGCCTCTGTTACAACCCGCTATTCGAATATCTAGTCCACCTAGGGTGGAGGGGTGTATCCCCATTTCTTCCGATCTACAGAGAGCGACTTCTTATACCTGAGTGGGGTCAGGTGACAATTCTCCCCACCTGCACCGTCAGTGGTTGCCTGTGTGGTAACCCAGACTTGTGAGTATAACTTTCTCATATTTTCGCATTACGTGCTTTTCTCTTGACATACTACACTATATTGGGCTCTCGGTTTTGTCACCTTTTGTATCCTTCCCTGTGTTTTAATAGGATTCTTCAAACCCACCTCTTTGCAGTCCTAAGCTTATACTACACTGATATAATACAATTGTCCAAATGCTTTCTTATACAATCTTAAACAGTACCTGAGATGAATTATGAAAAATTGATACTCTACCTCGGGCTTCCTCCAGCCCCATGTACACAGTTGTTGCCAGCCACTCCATTAGTCTGCAATTTTGGCCAGTATTAGGGCCCCAGCCGAGGTGCACTACACGTGTCTGGCCATCTGTGTGCCCCCATCGCGCTTCCATTGTCTAGACCAGAGGTGTCGAACTCAAATAGAAAGTGGGCTGAAATTGAGCTCTGGGCCCAAGTTACGGGCTGACCTCAATGTCTAGTGGCCACCTCTCTCCCTTATAAAGTTCTCTGATGTCTAATAGCCCCCCGCCTTCCCCTATACAGTTCCTCCCTCATGTATACAATTTCCTGATGTTTAGTGGGTTTCCCTCCCCTATACAATTTCCGAGTGTATAGATGCCCCCTCCTTCCCCTATACAGTTTCCTGGTGTCTAGTGGCCCCCTACCTTTTCCTATATAGTTCCTGGGATCTAGTGCTGTCCCCCTCACCATATGTCTTCCCTGGTGATCTATGGGTTACCCTCCAATATAGCTTCTATGGTGGTCCTAGAGTGGGCCAAACATAATGCAAAGTGGGAAAATGATCTGAGGGCAAAATCTGATGGCTCAGAGGGCCATGGGCCAGAGGTGACATGTATGGTCTAGACTGATCTGCACCCCCGCAATACTAACTATGGCAACCTGTATGTTGGGGGGGGGGGGGGGGGGGGGGTGTTACACGTCTCAGGATTTGAACATATACACTTTAAGGTAGCAGTTCACTTCAATAATGTAACGTTTGGAATTATTCAGCATGTAATAAGGACACTTGGGAGACGTTTCTTTTCTTATAACAGGAAGTCTGAATGTATAAGAAGTTGCCACCAGCAAGGTCTGAATAGTGAATTAACAAACATTTGAATTGTTCCTTTGCAGTCCAGAATAAGCCGTCTGCCTGCCTACTTGACTATCCAGATGGTCCGATTCTTTTATAAAGAGAAGGAGTCTGTGAATGCCAAAGTTCTCAAGGTTTGTTTTATCTTTGTGTCAGGAAAATAGGATACATGTAATATGTTACTCTTTGCATGTACATTTGTATTGTTCTTTTATATTTCCATGCCTATAACTAGAGTTGGAGAACCTGAGATCTATTAATAGCCTTAATTTATACTTATCTGGAGCTACCTCCAGCCCCATGAGGTCCGTGGAGTCCCTTGCCTTCCTCCTCAGTCACTCCGTTGTGCCGCTTTCTGGCCCGGTAATTGGGCCAGCCACCTCTTCTTCAATGCATGTGCAGCTAGGCTGTGCACGCACTCCTTCCTACGCCCCCCCCCCCTTGCACTTCTGCACCTGGGAGCTTTTTGTGCCTTCACAGTAATACTGCGTAGGCAGCTTGCGGGGAGCGCACATGGACGAGCCATGCATGCACTTAAGGGGACGACTGGCCGGTTTACCGGGCCAGATAGCAGCAGGTCAGAGCGGCTGAAGATGACGAGGGAACCCACTGACCTCATGGGGCTGTAGATGATCCAGGTAAGTATAAATACAGAGGTTTTGCAGCAAGCATGCGTGTGCATTCCCACTTGAATGACTAAACTACTCTTAAAGGGGTTCTGTGGATCTTTAAAAAAAACAAAAACTGACACCTGGGGCTTCTATCGGCCCCCTGCAGCTGTCAAGTCCCGTGCCGTCCTCTTACGATCCTCCATTTCCCGCCGCCAGTCCAGGCCCAATTATTCGTCTAAATAGACGAATAGTGCTCGCTCGCTTCTCCGGGAGCTTACTGTGGCTTTCTGCTACTGTCTAAGGTATAACCTTGATGCTACAACCCCACTTCTTAATACAGCACCAGGGAGTCAACCAGTCCACACCCGTATACACCAAGGGTGCAACAACAGTCCAAATGAAGAAAGACCGGGTCTCGACCTGGATTTTAGGCCAATTGGCCAATTTTTATTTGCAGAACCACAGTGCTAGAGCACAACGTTTCGACCAGATGGTCTTTATCAAGTGCTTACCAAGTATTTGTGCAACAATCACATATATAGACAATTAAAACACACCCCACTAAGGGGCGGGCACAACACTTAAAGAGACAAGCCACATTGTATTATTATTATCACAGGAAACATTTTAGATTATATGCCTCGTTCATGCCAATTGGCGCCAAAGTGCCAAGGTCATCAATCCACCTACTCTCCCTGCGCAACAAGGAGGCTTGGGGGTCCACACCCTCCTGTGAGAACACCTTTTCCAGCACACACCATCTTAGGTCGCCTACTGCATGTCCACATTCGAAAAAATGACGACCCACAGGGGATTCAAATTTATCCTTGGATTTCTCATTATCCTCCTTTTTGTAATTCCTAATGCTACTCCTATGCTTATTTATCCTCCTCCTAGCATCCCTAGTAGTCTGGCCCACGTAGCCCATGCTGCAGGGGCACTTCAGCAAGTAAACAATATTTAACGTTTTAGACGAAAAATTTCCTTTAATGTTCATTCTTGTTCCCGTAGTGGTATGCGTGGCATAGTCACCACGCATAATTGAGGAACAGTTCTGGCAATTCATACATGGGAAAGTGCCCCTGCGGCGAGGGACAAACGCAGCATCAGCGTTCCTCGAATCCTTTAGGTCAGCCCTCACTAGCTGGTCCCTGACACTTTTCCCTTTCCTGAAAACCATTTTAGGGGGGGCACAAAATACCCTAGAGAGCAAATGGGTCAGTTTCCACCACTGCCCAGGCACCCAACAGACATCGTCTAATGTCTGTTGCATGATTATCATACGTTAATATGAATTGTACCCCCTCCTGGTAATCATCTTTTTCTCTTTCCTCTTTCTCAGCTCCTTTCTATCCATGCTAGCTACATCAGCTGCTATTCTTTCCACTTCCTTACGTTGGTAACCCATTTCTACATACTCACCCACCATCCTCCTAGATTGTGCCACATATTTCTCATCACTAGATGTAATTCTACGGGCTCTAATCAGTTGACTTTTTGGAAGTCCCCTGATCAGAGATGGTGGGTGACAACTACTAGCCAGTAGTGAGTTGTTCCTATCTGTACTTTTGCGAAACAAATCTGTTTCAAAGTTACTCCCCTTGATCTCAATATCTACATCGAGGAAATGCAGTTTTGTAGTGTCGTATTCCAGGGTGAACTTAAGTGTATCATGGCAGAGGTTGAGACCATGAAAAAAATCAAGCAACAGCTGTTCGGGCCCTGTCCAGCAAAAAAACAGGTCATCAATATACCTGCAGAAGCCCCTGCTGTAAGTTTTAAAAAGATAATTCTCAAGCATAAATTTGGCCTCAAACTCTGCCATGTACACATTCGCCAAACTTTGCGCATACGGGGCCCCCATAGGAACTCCCTGTACCTGTAGAAAAAAATCCTGACCACATCTGAAATAGTTAGATTTCAAACAGAACTCCAAAAGGGTTATTGCAAACAACATTTGGTCTGTATTACCACCATCTCTCTCAAAAACATTTCTCACTGCTGCCACCCCCTCGTCATTTTCTAAGCTCATTCACTTTTGGATGCAAATACTGGATGGTCAGGTACATCAAATCTTTTGAGCATTGATTAAGGATGCCATACCATTTTTTCATAAATTCTGGGTCCTCCTTGCAGAATATCGGGGTAATAGTAATTCTCAGGCCTCTGGGGATGCGATCAACTTTGATGTATTCAACAAGCGTGGATATGTGCATAGAGAGATTTACTACATCCACCTGGCAGGCCTATCTTATCTGCCGTTAATTCACTTTTGGAGCCGCTGGGAGTGTTTATAGATACGGTACTGCAGCCTGAGGTCTGGTCCAATTCCAGATGTCTCAGGGATACCACACATTTTCTTTCATTTCTGGAACAATTGTGAGCGGACGATGTGACATTCTTGGTCAGTTTAGACGTAGTTAGTCTTTATACTAACATTCCCCATGACGAGGGGGTGGCAGCAGTGAGAAATGTTTTTGAGAGAGATGGTGGTAATACAGACCAAATGTTGTTTGCAATAACCCTTTTGGAATTCTGTTTGAAATCTAACTATTTCAGATGTGGTCAGGATTTTTTTCTACAGGTACAGGGAGTTCCTATGGGGGCCAAGTTTGGCGAATGTGTACATGGCAGAGTTTGAGGCCAAATTTATGCTTGAGAATGATCTTTTTAAAACTTACAGCAGGGGCTTCTGCAGGTATATTGATGACCTGTTTTTTTGCTGGTTAGGGCCCGAACAGCTGTTGCTTGATTTTTTTTCATGGTCTCAACCTCTGCCATGATACACTTAAGTTCACCCTGGAATACGACACTACAAAACTGCATTTCCTCGATGTAGATATTGAGATCAAGGGGAGTAACTTTGAAACAGATTTGTTTCGCAAAAGTACAGATAGGAACAACTCACTACTGGCTAGTAGTTGTCACCCACCATCTCTGATCAGGGGACTTCCAAAAAGTCAACTGATTAGAGCCCGTAGAATTACATCTAGTGATGAGAAATATGTGGCACAATCTAGGAGGATGGTGGGTGAGTATGTAGAAATGGGTTACCAACGTAAGGAAGTGGAAAGAATAGCAGCTGATGTAGCTAGCATGGATAGAAAGGAGCTGAGAAAGAGGAAAGAGAAAAAGATGATTACCAGGAGGGGGTACAATTCATATTAACGTATGATAATCATGCAACAGACATTAGACGATGTCTGTTGGGTGCCTGGGCAGTGGTGGAAACTGACCCATTTGCTCTCTAGGGTATTTTGTGCCCCCCCTAAAATGGTTTTCAGGAAAGGGAAAAGTGTCAGGGACCAGCTAGTGAGGGCTGACCTAAAGGATTCGAGGAACGCTGATGCTGCGTTTGTCCCTCGCCGCAGGGGCACTTTCCCATGTATGAATTGCCAGAACTGTTCCTCAATTATGCGTGGTGACTATGCCACGCATACCACTACGGGAACAAGAATGAACATTAAAGGAAATTTTTCGTGTACAACGTTAAATATTGTTTACTTGCTGAAGTTCCCCTGCAGCATGGGCTACGTGGGCCAGACTACTAGGGATGCTAGGAGGAGGATAAATGAGCATAGGAGTAGCATTAGGAATTACAAAAAGGAGGATAATGATAAATCCAAGGATAAATTTGAATCCCCTGTGGGTCGTCATTTTTTCGAATGTGGACATGCAGTAGGCGACCTAAGATGGTGTGTGCTGGAAAAGGTGTTCTCACAGGAGGGTGTGGACCCCCAAGCCTCCTTGTTGCGCAGGGAGAGTAGGTGGATTGATGACCTTGGCACTTTGGCGCCAAATGGCATGAACGAGGCATATAATCTAAAATGTTTCCTGTGATAATAATAATACAATGTGGCTTGTCTCTTTAAGTGTTGTGCCCGCCCCTTAGTGGGGTGTGTTTTAATTGTCTATATATGTGATTGTTGCACAAATACTTGGTAAGCACTTGATAAAGACCATCTGGTCGAAACGTTGTGCTCTAGCACTGTGGTTCTGCAAATAAAAATTGGCCAATTGGCCTAAAATCCAGGTCGAGACCCGGTCTTTCTTCATTTCTGCTACTGTCTCACAGCCGCAGTAGCATCAGAGGAATAATTGGACCGGCGGCGGGGAACAGAGGATCATTGGAGGATGGCATGGCACATGACTGCTGCAGGGGGCATCTTTTTAAGATCCTCAGAGCCCCTTTAACTCAAGTGATGTATGCGTGATTTGGTACAATAAGTTAACTTAACAAAAATGCATTTAAACCCCACAGGATGTCAAGTTTCCTTTGATGCTGGATATATATGAATTGTGCACACCAGAGTTACAGGAGAATATGGTTCCTTACCGAGAAAAATTTAAGGATGTGGATGATAAAGTATCCACACAAGTAGCAAAAGTAAGTAGCACTGTTCCCTGTGCTGAACGTATTCACTCTTCCCATGTCAGCAACATTCCGCTAATGAACATTCCCACAATACTCTCCAAATGCTTGGAAGAGTGTTAATTCACCGATCACTGTTCACTGTGGACCACATATGGCCTCAATTCACTAAGCAGTTTAAACTAGTCTACTGATGGTTTTAAGGCTCATACACACATCAGACTATAGTCTTTGGAAAATTAAAGATCACAAACCAATCTTACCACCCTTCATGTAGTATGAGAGCCATACTCTACACAGTCTTTTCTATGGAGCTGAACTCCCCATCAGCAGGGGTGCCTCTAGCCATTTTGTCACTCCAGGCGAGAAATCCTGTGGCGCCCCATTCCCCCCACCCCCAAAACCCCTAAAAATAATCATAATGCAGCAGTGTTTCACCAGAAAATCAGAAAATACACTTATTGCGGCATGGGTTCACCAGAAAATAGTTGTAATGCAGCAGAGCGTTTCACCATAAAATATACTTATTGCGGCATGTACTCGCACACACCACACACAGTATATACACACACCACACACACCACACACAGTATATACACACACGCACACACCACACACAGTATACACACACACACACACACACACACACGCGCACACACTATACATACACACACTATACACATGCGCACACTAACACCACACACACACACACACACACACACACACACACACACACACACACACACACACACACACACACAATTTATTATTTATTTATTGTATTTATAAAGTGCCAACATATTATGCAGCACTATACACACACAGTACACACTATATATATATACACACACACACACACACACACACACACACACACACCTATGCCCTCCCCTTCACCACCATCTCTACTAATCCCTGCTTTCGCTACCATATAGTGTGTCTGAGCCCTTATGCAGAGAAATAATGAGGAGAGAAAAGCTGAAAGAGAGGGAAGAAGATGTTTGCCCCACCAGGATTGCACTTTTATTTAGCTTTCCTGTATGACAAGAAGGCACAGCCAGCCAGCACTAGGGAAAGAGGAAAACAAAGGTGAATGAAGGAGGCTGGTGCACACCAAGAGTGCTTCTGAGCGCTTTTCAAATCAACAGTGATTTGAAAAGCGCTGGGCTATTGTTACCCTATGACGGTGTTCCCACAGCAGCGTTGGGATTTTTTCTAATTTTTTTGAACGATTCTCTCAAAAATCGCTTCACAAAGTCGCATTCGCAAACTGCTAGCGATTGCTATTGCTATTTTGTCGTGCAGTAGCCCAGAGAGAGGCGGAGTGGAGAAACTTAGAATAGCCTGAGATGGAGCAGAGAGCTTATCTGTATTGCAGTCCTACATTACACAGAGACTACTTACCTGTAATAGGATTCCTGTCCCTGGCGGTCTCTCACACAAGTCAGAAAGCAGCCCTCCTGGAGTGTAGGGACTGTCAACATTTTTCCACTTGTTTAACACCTTATCTGCACAGGCAGTCATTTTAACAATAACCAGAACAATTATTAATTGGCCTCAGGCTCCATATTATCTTGGTTCAAACAACAATTACTTTATTGCACAGCATAATTCAAATCACAAACAGGCTCCTGAATTGGAACCAATACACAGGTATCAGTTAAAAACTTATTTCTGCGCAGAAAGTCTCTACATTAAAACCACCAGAGCCTGCCCACATTACCCCTCAATAGATGCTAGGCTTGCGTGCATGGAGTCTGTCCTCGGACCGTTGTGCTCCATGCACCCAAGCCCAGACCACCCAACTGTCACACAACAGCACACCACCAAACACACAGCAGCTGCCTCTCCCTATTGGGGATAAGTCCGTTCAGGATGTAAAGCACAAAGCTGCAGCACAAATGGGTTAGCCAGTTTAAGCACAAAAAGGCAGGTTAGTTGACTTAGCAAGCCACATAGAGACAATGCTGCCCAGACATCATTCCTCCAGCGTTAATCATAGATCATTATACTTGCGTTAGTCCACAGGGTATAGCTTCTCCCAACTGAATGCCAGAGCGCTCTTTTCACCAGATGATCTGTGGCTGTTACTGTAGCGATCGTATTCTTTTGTATGGGAGCTCAGTCTCTTCTTAATGCTTCCCAGTATTTCGCCTCAGCGCCACCTCACACATGCCCCCTGTTTATGGGTTGCTGCACTCGGCTGCCATAGCCCTCTCATGCCCTTTGGTTAGCGCTTGCTATTACCGGCTGACTCTGTCAGTGTATGGTGGCGGGGGACGCTAGTGTAGCGTGGTGCGGGGTCAGGCTCCTCCCACCGACCAGTTTCGCGTCACATGACTCTTCATCAGGGCTGGGCTATTGTTACCCTATGACGGTGTTCCCACAGCAGCGTTGGGATTTTTTCTAATTTTTTGGAGCGATTCTTTCAAAAATCGCTTCACAAAGTCGCATTCGCAAACTGCTAGCGATTGCTATTGCTATTTTGTCGTGCAGTAGCCCAGAGAGAGGCGGAGTGGAGAAACTTAGAATAGCCTGAGATGGAGCAGAGAGCTTATCTGTATTGCAGTCCTACATTACACAGACTACTTACCTGTAATAGGATTCCTGTCCCTGGTGGTCTCTCACACAAGTCAGAAAGCAGCCCTCCTGGAGTGTAGGGACTGTCAACATTTTTCCACTTGTTTAACACCTTATCTGCACAGGCAGTCATTTTAACAATGGTGAGAGACCAGACAGATGTTTTCCCACAGACCCTCCAGGCAATCTCTGCATTATGTTGTGTATATTTACCAGCTTGCCTGCCCTCTAATTGCACTTTTATCTGCTAGCCTAGTGTTTGACATTGCCTTACAACAACAAACCTGAATACACCAGGCACTGGACCAGCCCTAAATCACTGAATGAAAGGAGACCTGGGGGGGCAGTCCATGCCTGGCTGCTACACTAAGTCTCTCTAAATCCAAGGAGTTACCAATAGCAGAGAGAGAGAGAGAGAAACTGACTTAATCAGTCAGGACTCAGAAGATGATGCTGTACTCCAATGGATCCCTGACTGAGTGAGCTGGAACTGAGTGAGCTGGGACAAGTGCCTTCTCTCACTGACTCATTCATTACTGTGGTTCTTTGAATCATTGAGCTGAAGGAACTGAATTAATCAGCTATGAGTGGAGTCAGGCGCAGCTTTTAGCTGCTGTTGTAATCTGACCCCTGAGTGAGCTGAGAGGCATTTCTTATCTCACTACTCAGTGCAACAGCGCTCTTCCCTCCTCCTGTCGCCCTAGGCAAAAATTTATAGCTGCCTAATGGCTGAGACGGCTGTGCCCCTCAGAAAAAAATCTTTGCAAGATGCTGCACACACAGATGGTGTACAGACACAAAAGATCAGTATCTGCAAAAGATCTGTTCCTGCCAAAGATCCGTTCCTGCAAATTGCATTCATAGTCTGAGATCTGCAGATCTGACATTCATCTGCAGATCAGACAATCCTCTGCAGATCTGAAAATCCATCCTGGTGGATCTGATCTGCAGATGAATGTCTGTTAAACAAGGTGTGTATGATGATCTGCAGATCTCATAGACTATGAATGCATTTTGCAGGAATGGATCTTTGGCAGGAAAACAGAGCTTTTGCAGATACTGATCTTTTGAATGTCTACAGCATCTTTGTGTGCAGCATCTTGCAAAGATTTCTGTCTGATGGGGAGTTCAGCTCCATAGAATAGACTGTGTAGGTTTGGCTCTCATACTACATGGAAGGGGGTAAAATTGGTCTGTGATCTTCCATTTTCAAAAGACTATGGTCTGATGTGTGTATGTGGCCTTAGTCTACTGATGATTTTGTGTAAATCAGTCACATGAAAAGGGAATTCACTAATAATTACCAAATCTTTTAGACCTGTTTTTAGACCTGGTCTAAAACATTCAGTAATTACACAATTTACAAAGGCAAACAAGAAGTAACCACGCCCACTTTTTCTGGCAGAGATTAGACCAGCTGATTTCTGTCTGTAAAGTAATTCTGTGAGGTATTTTAGATGTGAGGATGGAGCTTTTTGAATAAATTATGCAGGAGTTTAATTGTATCCAGAGGAGAGCTCATCAGGAGAAGGATGTCAGTCATAGCTACTCGTATCTTTATTCTGGATACACACGATACGTTTTTTTTCTGCTCGATTCTCCACTCGATCATTTCTTTTTTTTTTTTCCATTCACTTCTATGAGAAATTGAGCGGGAAAATGATCGAGCGTAATATCGGACATGACGGAATTTATCAATCGAATGCATCTATCCAGTGGAAAAGCAAAACTTGTGTACCCAGCATTACACCTCGCATGGTAATTAGACCTAATTACCGACTGTTTTAAACCAGGCCGTTAATTATTAGTGAATTCCCTTTTGATGCGACTGATTGCTGGTTTACACCAATCCATCAGTAGACTAAAACCATCAATCAGTAGACTAGTCTAAACTGCTTAGTGAACTGAGGCCATAGTCTAAAGCTAGGTACACATGGAGCGATGTTACTTATCAATCGAGCCGCTGATGCGGCTCGATTGATAAGATCCGACAGGTCCGATCTCGCCGCTGCTCGATTCCCCGCGAGCGGACAATAGCGGGGTATCGAGCAGAAGATAAACGGCGCCGGCGGGGACGAGCGGGTATCGAATCCGATGCACGAGCCGGGACGCGGCGGGTACGCACGGGGATGCGGGAGAGGCGATCCGGCGGCTAATCGAGCCGCCAGATCGCTCTATCTAGATTAGGCTTAAAGCTATTTACAGACTTAAGATGTTTGCCACCCACATGACCTTTTGAGGTAATTTCAGGTAGCAGTTTGTACAGACACACTGCTTGGCTCCTGGCAAGTTGAGCTTGTTATGCTCTCTATAGGGAAAGAGGCACTATGAACATTCAATATTGTATATAAAATATATAGAGCTTTTATTGTATATAAAATATCCCCGCTTTTCTAAAGGGGGATATATTAGGAAGGAAAAATGGGCAAGCCTATGTTGCTGTGGAACTTTGATAAGGGTGTGATTGGAAGACTGGATCAGGGTATCTCCAGAACTCCAGGTATTGTGGTGTGCTCCCAGTATACTGTGGTTAGTACTAGGGATGGTCAATGGGATACAAATTATTCAGTTGATGCAGGGATTATGCAAAAAAAAAAGTTATGCAAATGAATGCAGCTTGAAAATGTAGTTATCAAATTCTGCCAAGCTGGGGTACGTTATCACCTCTGTAGTTATCCTTGTATGAGGTAGGAGACTTGTGCTTACACACAGGCAAGTTCCATCCATCCTGCTGCTTCCTCTGTCAGGAACATTACAGCCAGCGTGCAGGAAGTTCCTGTCCTGTGTATGGCAGCCAGGGAAGTGAATTCCGTGTGACTGCTGTGTGTGTTTCTCTATCTACAATGTTTTTTGCTTAAAATTCTGTAAATTTAAAACAGAATGAACTCAAAATCCCCTATTTACAGTGCAGCATCTAAACACACTACCTGGACAGGTGGCTCTGGTCTCTTTATGTCTCATCGTCTCCCCGTCCTCGTTTTCTTCTGTGATCTCTATGATTGGCTCGCAGTGATAACTGTTCTATGAGGCTAGACTAAATTATACAAACCTGTTACGATATCTTGGATCAGTATGCGTAGCCAGTAACAAAAACACCTTCTGAGTAGCTGCAGTTGTTTAATAATGTCTGTGTTGTGCACATGCCATTACACTTAACTTATCACGTAAGCCAATGCTTGCTTAGTAATTTGAAGTAGTGATAATCTATAAGCGGTGTAATGTTATGACTATCCTACCAGTGAACCTCATGAGTTTAGTTGTCTGGTGTTGCTGCTCCTGTGGCCAGTGACTTGGCAACTTGCACTCTCTCAATGTGGCAAAGAAGCTATCCTCTGTCTCCTCTTGCCAGCAAACAAAATAGTTTTTTTGGAGTGGAGTTTAGTTTTAAAGTGGAGTTTTATACATGAAACTAATTGTTTTGCTTTTTCATGTCTTGTTTTTTAGACTAAGCAAGGGGCACAAAAAGAAGTTAAATATGAACCATTTGCATTTCCTGATGGTAAGATTAAAAAAAAAAAAGTGTTGTGATGAAATATTTGAGGTTACAAACAGATTTGGGGGATGGGGTGACAATTAGTGATGACTGTTACAAAGCTGTGGTCCAGCAGAAAAGGTGTCCAGTCATGACAGCTTTGTATCAGTTTTCTATGGCTGTGTTCATACATAAAAGGTGTACCGTTCCGATCCTGTCAGTTAAAACGGATAGAAAACTGATGCAACTAACAGGACTGAACCGGAAATGTAGAGATTCATGTGTGAACCAAGCCTTACTCAGGAAATTTTCAGTTAAAGCCAAGAATAATTGGTTAGTATGGATTTTTTTTTTCTACAAGGCTGTGTTCACATTGGGAGTTGCATTGCATTCCCTGGAAAAGCAGGAACAGAAGAGTCGCACTGCATATTGTATGACTCTTGCGTTGCATACAGTCAGTTAAAAGTAGGCTTCACTGAACATGCGTGTAATGCACTGCATGCAGTGTGTTGGGCTGCTGCACTCTGTTAGATTGCACCTCCTGGAGGCACTGTCAATGTCCCATAGGTTTTACATTGTAGTGCGATATTCCACATTAGTGTGTCTGTTACATCGCACCACTGTGAATGTAGCCTTACATTTTCACTAGGTGAAAATGTCGGTTCATATTAGCGTTCCAGCTCCGGCTTCCCGGGACCCGGAACGCTCCGTACACAGCGGATGGTGAATGGATATATTGTTAATCAATGTATCCATTCACACTCGTGCGCCGTCTGGATCCGATCCGGGAACGCAGCTCCGGGACGATCCGGCTTTTTTTCCAACATGCGCTATTTTTCTCATCACACTGGATGCTTCCAGCACCGGTCCTATGCCACTTGGGGGGCCCGGACTACACGCCGGTATCCCCCATGCTTGCGGTGCCTTTCTGGCAATGCAATGTATCTAGTTCCGGCTACTTTATTGTAGCCGGAACTGATACATTCCGGATCCACAACTGGTGGCAACTTGTGGCCACCGCAGAGACCCGGACGGTCTCTTTGCGGCACCCGGACCCCCGGACAATAAAGTAGCCAGAACTGATACATTCCGGATCCGCAACTGGTGGCAACTTGTGGCCACCGCAGAGACCCGTACGGTCTCTTTGCGGCACCCGGACCCCCGGACACTTGCGGACTCGAACTAAGACTTAAAATAGATTCAAAAAAACCTGTCAATTGTTCTTTCTGCAAATCTCTTGAAATGGAGCATGCATGCTAAAACGGGTGCCTTATGTTTGTCTTTTGAACGCTGCCTTCTCTTTCATTTTTTTGAAAGAAGTCCGTACATAGTCTTGCACTAGCTCTCATTTTGCTCCTAGAACCAAATACCCTGCAAACACTTATTGTTCATGAGCCCTGTGGAAATCAGCTGACTACAATATGCTCCTTTTCTGTTGCATTCCCCTCCACTCAAAAAAAATATGGTATGCTCCGGTACCTTGTTAGTGCACTGCATACCGGGGTCTCAACTGATCCTAAAAACAGCTTGTTTTTGGTTGTCTGTGCTGTACAAAGGCCTCATGACAGGCAGTGCAAATTGAGGTGTGACTTTATGGAGGTTGCTGAAAAAGACATCAGTACTTACAAGATGCTCTTAATCTGTTGTTGAGCTATTGTTCTGTCACTGACCTTTTTTTTTTTTTTTCTCCTTTTTATGATTATTATTATTATTATTATTATTATTATTAATGAATTGAAATTCAGATATTGAAATGTTTTCTTCTTTTGCTGATTTATAGATGTTGGTTCTAATAATTGTGGTTACTATGAGCTGCAGGCAGTTCTTACTCATCAGGGCAGATCAAGTTCATCTGGGCACTATGTTTCATGGGTTAAAAGAAAACCAGGTAAGGCCAATTCCTTAGTTACACATTACCTTTTAGGATACTTTAGCATGTGGTCGGTTTACTTGTCAATACTCACATCTATGTGAAACCCGCCAGACACTGGTCAGGTCTGTGCTTTGTAGCTGATACAGTTATGGCAGAAGGGGTCACTTTGTGGTGCCCCAGCTGAAATGATCTATAAATTATGGAAGCACGACTGTAGTGAACCTCCAAGGACAGCTGCCATTTCTGAATAGTGTAAATTGTAAGCAGTAACTTTGACATCCTGATTGTTTAAGAATTGTGTTTGGACTTCTCAGGCATTTGTGGCTGCTGCTTGTTTCTGGTTGGTTCCTGAATACGTAGAAAAAACAGAATCGGGAAGATGGCCCTGAGGTTTACCCTTTAAGAAATAATCTAGCAGTGGCATATGTTTATCCTGACCAATTTACCGCCCACTGTGCTAACCCCCCCCCCCCCCCCCCCCAACGACCAGGACATTTTTTGCAGTACCGGGCTGTGCAGGCTTTTCAGCCTTCTGCACATCCTGCACAGCCCAGCTAAGGAGCCCTAAGGGGACATGCCGCCGGATTGGTCCGATCGCTGCAGCCGTTTATTTTTTTTCCCCACAGCCTCTATGAGGCTCTCTCTTCCTCCCTCCTCCCCTCCGCCATCAGAATTGGAACAGGACGGCGATCCGTCCTGTTCCGCCTCTCATAGGCATTAGCCTATGAGAGGACGGTGCTCCACGGCCAATCGGAGGCCAGGGATCGCCGATCTCGTACAGCGCTGCCAGGGACTGCAGCGCTGTACAGTTGTAAACAAAGGGGATTTCTTTTCCCTTTTGTTTACAAACAGCCTGCTAGCAGGCTAATCACGGAACTCCGTTCCGTGAAGTGGCAGGGAACGATCGCGCATGCTCGTGGCTGTTCCCTGTGAAACTGCAGCCCCAGGACTTGACGCCAATTGGCGTTAGGCGTTTCTGGGGCTGCCGCCGCAGTCACGCCCGTTGGCGTGAGGCGGTCTTCAAGTAGTTAAAGGACACCCAAAGTGAAAATAAACTAATTAAATAAACAATTGTATCTATTCTCATGCTCCTAAAAAATGACTTAAGATATTCCAGTTTTATTTTATATTTAAATCCACTTTTTAACCACTTTACCCCCGCCCGTACGAATTTCTCCGTCCCTTTATTCCATCCTTTAACCCCCAGGGACGGAGAAATCCGTACTTTCCGCATTCCCGCCGCTGTCGCGCTCCCGCTCGTAAACACGCTGCCCGCCGCTAGTAAACACGCCGCCGCCCGCTCGCCCGAAGATCAATGAACGGGAAAATCCATTCCTGTTCGTTGATCTAAGCCCCGCAATGATCCGCTGCTCTCCGATGGGCAGCGCGATCATTGTGAAAAAAAACAAACGCTCACAGCCTCCTAGTACTGGACGCTCGCAGGTGGCAATAAACAAAAAGTTACTGTTGCCATCTTGTGGCCAAATAGTAAAACTACACCCTAAGCATTTTTTACATAGAAATAAATTAGTTTTACACTAAAAATTAACTCATTACCTCCCACACTCCCCATTTTTTTTTTTTTTTTGTAATTAAAAAATTTACAATAAAAAAAAAAAACCATAAATAGTTACCTTAGGGACTGAACTTTATAAAGTGACAGTGTTATACCCTCTTGACATAAATATTTAAAAACTATGGGCTTGTAATTAGGGATGGACGCAAAACTGAAAAAAATGCACCTTTATTTCCAAATAAAATATTGGCGCCAAACATTGTGATAGGGACATAATTTAAACGGTTTTATAACCGGGACAAAAGGGCAAATTTCATGGGTTTTAATTACAGTAGCATGCATTATTTAAAAACTATAATGGCCGAAAACTGAAAAATAATTAATTTTTTTCCCCCACATTTTTCCTATTTTCCCATTAAAACATATTTAGAATAAAATAATTCTTGGAATAATGTCCCACCTAAAGAAAGCCTAATTGGTGGCGGAAAAAACAAGATATAGTTCATTTCATTGCGATAAGTAATGATAAAGTTATAGACGAATGAATGGAAGGAGCGCTGCAAGGTGAAAATTGCTCTGGTGCTCAGGGGGTAAAACCCCTCAGTGGTGAAGTGGTTAAGTTTGTTTTTTTTTGTTTTTGTTTTTTTCTGTTTTTGTTTTTTTCTGTTTTATCGTTTTTGCTCCATGACACATTAAAGTATGCCAGAGCTAAAATGTATTAACTATTGACCCTCTTTCTCTCTCCTGCTCTCAGAAGCCATTTTCTGCTAGGATAGTGTTTTTATAGCTGTCATTTATCAGGGTCACACTGTAGTCTGACTCAGACAGAAATGGACACTTACATACTTGATGTTTAACTGTATTAGGAAGATAAATAAAAAAAGGAACACAGCCTAGTTATTTGTGTGCTAGGCACTGTACATACCCATGTCTATCTCATCATGTCACCTCTGGCATTCTTTAAAATGTTCAGAATTCTGACCTGGTGTTGTCACTGCCACAACATATACTAGTAGCCTTTAATCTTGCTAAGGTTACATGATATGGACTGGTTGAGTTTAAACGACCACTATGGTGAAAAATGCAACATTTTAAATAGATGTATACAAATGCATATCCTGTGCATTTGTCCCAAAGTAAGATGCACTGTAAACGAATAATTTCCCATGTAGCTGTCAGTGTTTATTATTAATGATGCCTCCAAACCTCTTCATGACCAGTTTTGGACTACTACATCTCCTTTTGAAAGCACTTCCTGACGAGGATCCATACAAAGATCATGTCCAATCTGCCTGCTTGCTTGCGCACTATTTTGTCAGTTAGACTAAATTAAATACTTTTATTACAGGTAGTCCCCAACTTACAAACACCAAGTGGGGTGACAGTAGGGGGCACTGGAGACACAAAGGAGGTACAAGGGACAGGTGCCACAGCATTTTAAGAACTGAACAGCTTTAAGGTAGCCATACACTGGTCGATTTGCCATCAGATTCGACCAACAGATAGATCCCTCTCTGATTGAATCTGATCAGAGAGGGATCGTATGGCTGCCTTTACTGCAAACAGATTGTGAATCGATTTCAGCATGAAACCGATTGCAATCTGTGGAGCTGCCGACTGCCCGCCAGCTATACATTACCTGATCTTGCCGACTCCCCCAGTCTCCACTGTCTTCTTCTCCGCACTGGTCTCCGGTTCAGCTGGCTTGCTTCACTGAACTTCCTGTCCAGGGGAAGTTTAAACAGTAGAGGGCGCTCTACTGTTTAAACTTCCTGCCGGGACAGGAAGTTCAGTGAAGCTGGAGCCCGGAGCGGAGACCAGGGAGTCGCGCTGGCCGGAACAGGTAATGTATCTCCGCTGTATTGCGTCAGTCGTTGGGCATTCGAACGCCGCTATCGACGCACTCCCGACCCGCTGGCGATCGAGAAAAATCTTCCACACGGACAGATCGATGGGAACGATTGATTTCAGACGGAAATCGATCGCTCTGTCAGCGTTTGCACGACGATTTCACAGCAGATTCGATCAGTGATCGAATCTGCTGTATATCGATGGGAAAATCGTGGTGTATGGGCCCCGTTAGAAGGAACGTACAGTCCCTATCTTGCTCATTAACCTCTTGATGACTGCAGGGCTAAACCCCCCTAGTGACCAGGCCATTTTTAGTAAAATTGGCCACTGCAGCTTTAAGGCCAAGCTGCAGGGCCGCACAACACTGCACACAAGTGATTTCTCCCCACCAACAGAGCTCTCTGTTGGTGGGGTCTGATCGCTCCCCCATGTTTTTTTTTTTTTGTTATTTTGTTTTTTTTATAAAAATCCCTGTTTCTTTAAGACCATTCCCTCCCTCTCTCCCCACAGCCAGCCAATTACGGCGATCGGCTGTCATAGGCTTCTGCCTATGAGAGCCGATCGCTCTCTTGTCCCCCAGGGGGACAGCCTGCTGTCCCCAGTGCAGCGCTGCTGCTGATCGCAGCACTGCACAGTGTAAATAGACGGCGTAATCGCCGTCTAACAGTCTCCCGAGCGGCAACAGCCACTCGGAGACTGAAGAGGGGGCGGAGCTCCGCCCTCCAAGCACGAGATGTGCGCGCGATCTCATGCAAATTACAGCCCCAGGACTTTACGCCAATCGGCGTTAGGCGGTCCTGGGGCTGCTGCCACGCCCATCGGGGTGACGCGGTTGGAAAAAAGTTAACCGGGTACTACCTGCATATGTATTTTACAGTTTTCATCATGATTCATTCTCACATGTGAGCTCCAGCTTCCCTACTCTGTGCCTATTTTTCAGCTGGTGTTAGAATGGCTCCTCTGCACACTAGTTATACTGTATATGTTCACAGTTATATGGGTAACTGGTGCAGGATGGTGAGTGACAGGTGCTTTATCCCCAGGGGAACAGGCAACCTTCAACAGTGTTGCTGGCACAGCCCTCCTCCCCTAGCTTGCCTCTTTTCCAGGGTGGGCCTCTGCCTGTAGCTGGCTGGCCACACATCACTCACCCATGGCAGCTCCTGGCATATCTATCCTGAGATATCTTGTAGAATGAGTGTTACTACAAATAACCAGTTCTCTGTAGTCCATGCCTGTTATGTCTTACCTGTATCCTTGACATAAAGGCTGAGGTCCAAGCTATAATGAACATATTATATAGAAATGTCTTTAATCCTTTTGAAATGAAGAATTGCCTAACGTGCTTCAATCTCTCTATTAGATGAATGGATAAAATTTGATGATGACAAAGTGAGCATTGTGTCCCCGGAAGATATACTGAGGTTGTCAGGAGGCGGAGACTGGCACATAGCTTACGTTCTACTCTACGGACCGCGGCGAATCGAAGCTTCTGAGGAGACTGAACAAAAATAATGACATTCTGCCGTTTCTAGTCATTTTTTTTTCTTAGGTGTGAAATAAATGTTCCACGATTAGACTCTCCTGAGCCAGAACTTTTGCTTTAGAGGAGGATATGAATTGTATAGCGCAATTCACCATGACCTGCCGAGCTTGAGAACCCCCATCATTTCTATTGAGAAAAAATGTCTCTGGTTTAAGTATCCTTTTCTAACAAAGTCTTAATAGAATTTTAAAATTGGAATCTGGTAATGCCAAATGGCCAGCCACTGTGCAGTGGTGCTAAAACTATTTTTTTACTTGTCTGGAACAGAGGCCAAAAATATTTATTGCACACCTACATCTCATCCATTGTTACTATTGCATGGTTTATACCACAGTACTTACCGTCCTTGCCTTATCTGACAGTACTGCCAGGAAGGAGGAAGGATTAATGTTGCCTCATTGTAACAGTGCTGCTTCCCATGACTGACGACGTGGCCACACTCACATCTGTGTCCAGCCTTATCTGACATTCTGTTCCGGGGTGCCCCCGGCACCTCGGTGACTTCAGAATAAAATTGTGATCAATCCTGTCTCTGATTACCTCTTTCTTTGCACTGCAGGTAAGCTGTCAGCTTCTCTGCAAGGGAAGTCTGCCTGGCCATATCACTGATATTTAGGCTTCAAGACTTTGAGGGCCAGATTTATCAAAGCATTACCAACAGATTTTTTTAAACTGTTCTAACCAGCAGAGGAACTGTTCTGCATGATAAGAAACTTCTCAAATCCTATATAATAGCAGCAGTTTAGCGTGGATTTCTAAAGCGGCACTACAGTTAAGAAAAGTGCAAATCCATCCCTAAACTGCTGCAGATTAAGAAGTGCTTATAGCAGTTCTACAGACAGTGCAGTGGAGACTTTACATGATTTGTGAAGTGTTTCTCCCCCTTGCTGGAAAGTCCTGTGCTTAACCCTTCCAGTGCTGGGCATTAATGCAATACAGCAGATGTATTGGTTACCTCAGCAACAGCAATTTTCCTCACACACTGCACTGTTTGATTGACCTTCCTAACTACTCCTATTCCTAGCAGTTTAAGAAGGAATCTGCACTGTTTAGTGATTTCTTAGGATGTCTGAGACAGTTCTGCATGGATTTCTAAAAACCTACCAATATTTTAACTCGGACACTGTTGATAAATATCCCCTAGAGTCTCTTAACTGGAACGAGCAGAGTCGAAACATCTGATTTGCATACTTGATCTTGGTCAGTGGTAAAGGCTAAAAACTAAAACAAATGGCAATTTTTGTAAGTTTGCAATTGCAGCTTCCATATCCCTAGCACTTCATGGTAGTTCTGACCAACTGATAATTTCCTGGGAGACAGTTTCTACTGTAGTATGAAAACATGAAGGACCACTATTGGGAAAAAAATTACATTGAAGTGGTTAAAGGCACAAAACATTGTACTTTTTCTTGGACAGGTAGGGTATTTTCAGATTTCAGGATGTGAGTTGTATCTCCTAAAAATCCATTCTGCAGATATCAGGGAGTGAAACTTGTGTCCACATCTCCACAGATCCACATCTCTCCGTATGGCAAACTTTTTTGCCCCAGTCAATCTTTACCATCTGCTTCCTGAGTTGTTTCATTAATCAGTGTCAGTTTTTTACATCTCCACCTCTTCCTTAAAGGGGAACTGAAGATAGAGGTATATGGAGGCTGCCATATTTATTTCCTTTTAAGCAATACTAGTTGCCTGGCAGCCCTGCTGATCCTCTGCCTCTAATACTATAAGCCATAGCCCCTGAACAAGCATGCAGCAGATCAGGTGTTTCAGACTTTAAAGTCAGATCTGACAAGACTAGCTGCATGCTTGTTTCTGGTGTTATTCAGATACTACTGCAGAGAAATAGACCAGCAGGGCTGCCAGGCAACTGGTATTGATTAAAAGGAAATAAATATGGCAGCCTCAGTATACCTCTATCTTTAGTTCCCCTTTAATTCATTTTCTTTGCTATGAAATAGAATATCTGCAACATCAATCTCCTGTTTTCCTTGACAGGGCCAGCATTCCCGATAGATAATACCATACAAATTGTTGAGTTGATTTAGGGATTATGCAAATTGAAGCTTGAAAATGGACTAATCAAATCCTGCCAAGATGGAATATTCAGGCTGCTTAAATTTGCACAATCTTGGAACTATTTGCATCTCATTGACCATCCCTAGCCAGCAAGCCATGACCTAAGGGTATGTACACAATAGATTGAAGTAAACCTGAGATGGGGTGAATAAGATGACACCTTGGGCTTCTTTCAGGTCTCCCGGTGTCCTCCAGGTCCCATCCGTTGTGCTGCTGTTAGCCAAATTAAAGTCCAAGACCCAGCTAGGTCATGTGCTACTGCGTATGCCTCCTAAGTCACGCGCAGCCTTCTGCACATAA
This sequence comes from Hyperolius riggenbachi, assembly GCF_040937935.1. Classification (NCBI taxonomy): domain Eukaryota; kingdom Metazoa; phylum Chordata; class Amphibia; order Anura; family Hyperoliidae; genus Hyperolius; species Hyperolius riggenbachi. The sequence goes on along the minus strand of NC_090650.1, from coordinate 319,299,864 downwards.
CAGTTACAAGTCTTTACTAACTGCGCACGTGCAGAACACTAGTGGCAACTGGAGTTCAATCAAGGTGGTGTGCTGCGAGGACAGATGTGCAGTAGCCTGTGACTCTGTCAAATTAAATTCAGCAACTGGCTGAGTAGCATAATGGAGGAGACCCAGAGGGACCTGAAATACTTCAGGGTAGGGGGCTTAGAAAAAAACCCAAAAATAAAATCTCCCCCTTAGGTTTCCTTTAAAATGTGGCCAATGGAGACCACCTGTGCTGTGAACCTTGTCCAACAGGCTAGAAATGTGTCTATACAGCCTCAGCCTATAATCTGTGGCCTGAGTAATGTGCTCCAATCCCTGCTGAGCAACAGTAATCTTAAGTGTGTGCAAGGCTTTAGTGCAGTGGTTCTCTAACTTTTTGTGGTGAGGGTGCATTGATGGCTTTGACTTTTCAAGGCACCCCTGGGCAAAAACTAACAAAATGCTGTTGTGACCTATATTAGGCAGCACCTGCCCTCCAGTGATGCTCATTAGGCCACATGACCCCTTCAATAGTCACTGACCTATTAGGTAGCATCACCCCTCCAGGTTGTCACTGACCCACTCATTGTATATCAATGTACGGTTGCATTACCTGATGGCAATGCACAAAGAATGGAGAGGAGTGCCGAGGCACATGAGGCTGCCACCCAGTTTTAGAACCCCTGCTTTAGTGTCTTAATACCTCTGCCTATGAAAGTTTCAGTTAAGGGGGACCATACACCTAATGATTTTCCCGCCGATATACAGCCGTTTCGATCAGTCATCGAAACGGCTGTGAAATCGCTGCGCACACCGCTGACAGAATGATCGATTTCCGTCTGAAATCGATTGTTCCCGTCAACCCATCCGTGCGGAAGATTGTTCTCGGTCACCGGCGGGTTGGGAGTGCGTCGTTCGAATGCCCGACACAATACAGCGGTAATACATTGCCTGCTCCAGCCGGCGCAAGTCCCCTGGTAGTCTTCTCCGCTTCGGGCTCCAGAGCTACACAGAACTTCCTGTCGTGGCAGGAAGTTTAAACAGTAGAGCGCTCTCTACTGTTTAAACTTCCCCTGGACAGCAGAGGGACTCACGCCGGCTGGAGCAGGTAATGTATGCGGGGGGTTGGGGGGGGGGGGGGCAGCACCACCAGATTTTGATCGGTTTCAGGCTGAAATCTATTCACAATCTGCAGTAAAGGTGGCCATAGGATCCCTCTCTGATCAGATTTGATCAGAGAGGGATCTATCTGTGGTCGAATCTGATGGCAAATCGACCAGTGTATGGCCACCTTTAAAAGTAAAACTAGATGAAGTGCTAATTTTGGTGTTAAAACTCCACATAATACACTATAAAATGCAACAAAAGGGTAGGGAAGAGAGCAGCTTGTCACTTGAGATGTAACCTCTTTAGCTCCAGAGGTTTATACCCCCTAGTGACCAGGCCAATTTTTACAGTTCGGCACTTCACAACTTTAACAGTTTATTGCTCAGTCATACAACTTAGCACACAAATTAATTTTACCTCCTTTTCTTCTCACAAATAAAGCGCTTTTAGTGGTATTTGATTGCTGCTATGTGTAGTTTTTTTTTTTTTTTATATTAACCAACAAGGCCAAAATTGTGTTCTAAAAACATTTAGATTAGCTTCCCCCTAAATTGGCCCTAGACTACAATGCATGCACTACACCAGGTTTCCCCAACCAGGGTTCCTTGAGGACTCTGCAGGGGTTTCTTGGCATTTTCCCCCATCGTGGGGGAAGTATAATAGAGCACACTATAATAGGTGGTTCTGTAATAAGAAGCACTAAATTGGGCCATCAGGAGACAGTATAATGAGTAGCAGTGTAATGGGGGTAGTGAAATAAACAGCCACACATACTTTTAAAAACCATGCCTCCTGCAAAATAAATGCAGGGGTTCCTCGAGATCAAAACATTGTTTGCAGGGGTTCCTTGAGATCCAAAAGTTATTTGCAGGGTTCCTCCAGGGTAGAAAGGCTGCACTACACTATACATACATAGGCATATGACTATGGTAGGGACCAGATTGTGAGCCCCACCGAAGGACAGTTAAGTGAAAGATTACACTCTGTGTGGAGCTGCGTAAGATGGCAACACTAAATATTTAAATACATAACCAAAAAAACCCCACCTGCCAGCACTGATTATTGGCTGATTGCTGGGGCTCGCTGTGTAAACGGACGGATGAGAGCTCCCTTTAACCTGCTGAGCGGTCTGGACGAGCTCAACTCGTCCAGTACCGCCGGAGCCTGCCGCTCAGGCCCTGCTGGGCCCATTTGGCTCAAATAAAAAGCAGCACACGCAGCCGGCACTTTACCAGCCGCGTGTGCTACCTGATCGCCGCTGCAGCGCGGCGATCTGCCGCATGCAGCGGCGAAAGAGGGTCCCCCCAGCCGCCTGAGCCCAGCGTAGCCGGAACAAAAAGTTCCGGCCAGCGCTAAGGGCTGGATCGGAGGCGGCTGACGTCGCCATGGCGACGAGGTAAGCGAAACACGGAAGGCTGCTCATTGCGGCCTTCCGTGTTACTTCTGGCCGCCGGAGGCGATCAGAAGAATGCATCCGGAGCGCCCTCTAGTGGGCTTTCATGCAGCCAACTTTCAGTTGGCTGCATGAAATAGTTTTTTTTTTTTTTATTAAAAAAAAAACCATCCCGCAGCCTCCCTGGCGATCTTAATATAACGCCAGGGAGGTTAAATCTCGTTCCTCGTGAGATGACGCATATATACGCCGTGGGGGAACGAGTGAGCCGCTGTCCCACAGTCATCCCATGGTCGGAAAGCAGCTTTTGTTTTTCTGCCTTTACAATGAGTGGAATTATCGAGGGCAGCAGTGGCTTAGTTTTAACCCTGGACTAGATCTTGAGACTATTCCAGGCACAGTGAAATTAAGGTTCAAGGATACCCGAAATGATATGATAGACACATGTATGTACAGTGCCTAGGGTCACACTCCAGTCACTTCCGGACTGGGTCAGCCACTTACATACCTGATATTTAACTTTCAGTCAGCAGAAAAAAAAAAAAGGAACACAGCATAGTTATGTGTTCTAGGCACTGTACATACCGATGTCTATCTCATCATGTAATATGTCACTTCAGGTATCCTTTAACCACTTTTCCCCCATGAAATGATCTGTGGTTTAATTAAAAGTAATCTCCTGAAGTAAATTATTCTTTAATTAGAATTCATTGGCTTCTATTCACCAAGCATTACAGCATTCAGTAATGCAGAAAACAGCTGATTTTTCCAAACATCTTGCTAAACACCAATTCACTGATGCTGTTACTGCACTAAAAGTAAAATTACTGACAAGTGAGGTAAATTATGGACTTGTGAGGTAAATACATAAAGAAATGTCAATTTTGAAAGATCAGAACATGTTGTAAAACAAGTGAGATGTTTGGCATTATAGAGACTGTACAAAAAAAAAAGTCCCCCTCGGGGTACTTGCCTCAGGAGGGGGAAGCCTCTGGATCTTATTGAGGCTTCCAACATCCTTCTCCGTCTCATTGTGGCCTCGCTGCAGCCCATGGAATGCATAGCCGACAATTTGTCAGCTGTGCAATATTTAAAGGGGAACTCAAGAGAGAGGTATATGGAGGCTGTCATGTTTATTTCCTTTTAAACAATACCAGTTGCCTGGCAGCCCTGCTGATCCTCTGCCTCTAATACTATTAGCCATAACCCCTGAACAAGCATGCAGCAGATCAGGTGTTTCAGTGGTTCAGACTTATAAGTCTGATCTGACAAGACTAGCTGAATGCTTGTTTCTGGTTTTAATCAGATACTACTGCAGAGAAATAGACCAGCAGGGCTGCCAGGCAACTGGTATTGATTAAAAGGAAATAAACATGACAGCCTCCATATACCTCTCTCTTCAGTTCCCCTTTAACTTACCCTGTTCCAGCGGAGGGCGCTGTTGCGGCACTCAGCACGGAAATAGCCGATCTCAGTTGGGATCGCTCTGCGGCGCAGAAGACTTGCGTCTGCGCAGTAAAGCGGACTTGCCTGGGATCGGCTATTTCCGAGCCGAAAGCTGCTACTTTGCCTATGCTGGAGCCGGGAAGGTAAATATTTACATGCCTGCCATTCGGGGAGCTCTATCGCTGCCACCATGGGACAGGGGAAACCTAGATAGGATCCAGAGGCTTCCCCCTCCCAAAGCAAGTGCCCCCCCCCCGGGGCATTTTTTTTTATTAATACAGATGCTGATCTGTCCGTAACTAACAATTAGCATGCGGTGCAATGTTATATACAAGGAAGACAGCCAATAGGAAGAGCCTTCCCCTCCTGTTACTGACCCGATTTGATCCGATGCACTGTCAGGTGGGCACAGAGAATTACAGAGCACGAGACAGAAACTTTTCTGTATCCCATTAGATGAGCAGATCTGTTTACTGATACACAGAAGAGAGACCTCTAGCAGCATGCATGTACGCATAAAGCCTTGTACTTCACAAAACTGACACAGGATCAGCCTATGCAGACGCTTGTAGGAAGACACAGTTTCCTGCCAGACCTACACCACAGCTGGTGAGACATTACTGAGCAGGGCTTAGTGAATTGAAGCAACACTTTTTGGTAAACTACTGAACTTTACTGCATTGTGGAAATCTTATGTGGTATTTTACCAACCAAAGTTTTTTACCGCCCTTAGTGAATTGAAGCCATTGTCCCATGATTTAGTTAAAGAGAACCCGAGGTGTGTTTAAAGAATGTTATCTGCATACAGAGGCTGGATCTGCCTATACAGCCCAGCCTCTGTTGCTATCCCAAACCCCCCTAAGGTCCCCCTGCACTCTGCAATCCCTCATAAATCACAGCCATGCTCTGAGGCTGTGTTTACATCTGTAGTGTCAGTCTCAGCTGCTCCCCCGCCTCCTGCATAGCTCCGGTCCCTGCCCCCGTGCCTTCCCTCCAATCAGCAGGGAGGGAAGGGATGCAGGCGGGGACTGGAGTTCTGCAGGAGGCGGGGAGAGCAGCAGACTGACACTATAGAGATAAACACAGCCAGCTCTGACAAGCTGTTTGTCAGCAGCGTGGCTGTGATTTATGAGGGATTGCAGAGTGCAGGGGGACCTTAGAGGGGTTTGGGATAGCAACAGAGGCTGGGCTGTATAGGCAGATCCAGCCTCTGTATGCAGATAATAATCTTCAAACCCACCTCGGGTTCTCTTTAATATAGTTAACCACTTGAGGACCTAGGGCTTTCTACCCCTTAAGGACCGGCCACTTTTTTTCCATTCAGACCACTGCAGCTTTCACGGTTTATTGCTCGCTCATACAACCTACCACCTAAATGAATTTTGGCTCCTTTTCTTGTCACTAATAAAGCTTTCTTTTAGTGCTATTTGATTGCTCCTGCGATTTTTACTTTTTATTATATTCAGCAAAAAAGACATGAATTTTGGCAAAAAAATGATTTTTTTAACTTTCTGTGCTGACAGTTTTCAAATAAAGTAAAATTTCTGTATACATGCAGCGCGAAAAATGTGGACAAACATGTTTTTGATAAAAAAAAACCCATTCAGTGTATATTTATTGGTTTGGGTAAAAGTTATAGCGTTTACAAACTATGGTGCAAAAAGTGAATTTTCCCATTTTCAAGCATCTCTGACTTTTCTGACCCTCTGTCATGTTTCATGAGGGGCTAGAATTCCAGGATAGTATAAATACCCCCCAAATGACCCCATTTTGGAAAGAAGACATCCCAAAGTATTCACTGAGAGGCATAGTGAGTTCATAGAAGATATTATTTTTTGTCACAAGTAAGCGGAAAATGACACTTTGTGAAAAAAAAAAGTTTCCATTTCTTCTAACTTGCGACAAAAAAAAATGAAATCTGCCACGGACTCACCATGCTCCTCTCTGAATACCTTGAAGTGTCTACTTTCCAAAATGGGGTCATTTGTGGGGTGTGTTTACTGTCCTGACATTTTGGGGGGTGCTAAATTGTAAGCACCCCTGTAAAGCCTGAAGGTGCTCATTGGACTTTGGACCCCTTAGCGCAGTTAGGGTGCAAAAAAGTGCCACACATGTGGTATTGCCGTACTCAGGAGAAGTAGTATAATGTGTTTTGGGGTGTATTTTTACACATACCCATGCTGGGTGGGAGAAATATCTCTGTAAATGACAATTTGTTAATTTTTTTTTTACACACAATTGTCCATTTACAGAGATCTTTCTCCCACTCAGCATGGGTATGTGTAAAAATACACCACAAAACACATTATACTACTTCTCCTGAGTACGGCGATACCACATGTGTGGCACTTTTTTGCACCCTAACTGCGCTAAAGGGCCCAAAGTCCAATGAGTACCTTTAGAATTTCACAGGTCATTTTGAGAAATTTCGTTTCAAGACTACTCCTCACGGTTTAGGGCCCCTAAAATGCCAGGGCAGTATAGGAACCCCACAAATGACCCCATTTTAGAAAGAAGACACCCCAAGGTATTCCGTTAGGAGTATAGTGAGTTCATAGAAGATTTTATTTTTTTGTCAAAAGTTAGCGGAAATTGATTTTAATTGTGTTTTTTCACAAAGTGTCATTTTCCGCTAACTTTTGACAAAAAATAAAATCTTCTATGAACTCACCATACTCCTAACGGAATACCTTGGGGTGTCTTCTTTCTAAAATGGGGTCATTTGTGGGGTTCCTATACTGCCCTGGCATTTTAGGGGCCCTAAACCGTGAGGAGTAGTCTTGAAACGAAATTTCTCAAAATGACCTGTGAAATTCTAAAGGTACTCATTGGACTTTGGGCCCTTTAGCGCAGTTAAGGTGCAAAAAAGTGCCACACATGTGGTATCGCCGTACTCGGGAGAAGTAGTACAATGTGTTTTGGGGTGTATTTTTACACATACCCATGCTGGGTGGGAGAAATACCTCTGTAAATGGACAATTGTGTGTAAAAAAAATCAAAAGATTGTCATTTACAGAGGTATTTCTCCCACCCAGCATGGGTATGTGTAAAAATACACCCCAAAACACATTATACTACTTCTCCCGAGTACGGCGATACCACATGTGTGGCACTTTTTTGCACCCTAACTGCACTAAGGGGCCCAAAGTCCAATGAGTACCTTTAGGATTTCACAGGTCATTTTTGTTTCAAGACTACTCCTCACGGTTTAGGGCCCCTAAAATGCCAGGGCAGTATAGGAACCCCACTAATTACCCCATTTTAGAAAGAAGACACCCCAAGGTATTCCGTTAGGAGTATGGTGAGTTCATAGAAGTTTTTATTTTTTTGTCACAAGTTATCGGAAATTGATTTTAATAGTTTTTTTTCACAAAGTGTCATTTTCCGCTAACTTGTGACAAAAAATAAAATCTTCTATGAACTCACCATACTCCGTACGGAATACCTTTGGGTGTCTTCTTTCTAGAATGGGGTCATTTGTAGGGTTCCTATACTGCCCTGGCATTTTAGGGGCCCTAAACCGTGAGGAGTAGTCTTGAAACCAAATGTCGCAAAATGACCTGTGAAATCCTAAAGGTACTCATTGGACTTTGGGCCCCTTAGCGTACTTAGGGTGTAAAAAAGTGTCACACATGTGGTACCGCCGTACTCAGGAGAAGTAGTATAATGCGTTTTGGGGTGTATTTTTACACATACCCATGCTAAGTGGGAGAAATATCTCTGTAAATGACAATTGTTTGATTTTTTTTACACACAATTGTCCATTTACATAGAAATTTCTCCCATCCAGCATGGGTATGTGTAAAAATACACCCCAAAACACATTATACTACTTTTCCTGAGTACAGCGGTACCACATGTGTGACAATTTTTTGCAGCCTAGGTGCGCTAAGGGGCCCAACGTCCTATTCACAGGTCATTTTGAAGCATTTGTTTTCTAGACTACTCCTCGCGGTTTAGGGCCCCTAAAATGCCAGGGCAGTATAGGAACCCCACAAGTGACCCCATTTTAGAAAGAAGACACCCCAAGGTATTCCGTTAGGTGTATGGCGAGTTCATAGAAGATTTTATTTTTTGTCACAAGTTAGTGAAAAATGACACTTTGTGAAAAAAAACCAATAAAAATTAATTTCCGCTAACTTTTGACAAAAAATAAAATCTTCTATGAACTCGTCATACACCTAACAGAATACCTTGGGGTGTCTTTTTTTCTAAAATGGGGTCACTTGTGGGGTTCCTATACCGCCCTGGCATTTTACAGGCCCAAAACCGTGAGTAGTCTGGAAACCAAATGTCTCAAAATGACTGTTCAGGGGTATAAGCATCTGCAAATTTTGATGACAGGTGGTCTATGAGGGGGCGAATTTTGTGGAACCGGTCATAAGCAGGGTGGCCTTTTAGATGACAGGTTGTATTGGGCCTGATTTGATGGATAGGAGTGCTAGGGGGGTGACAGGAGGTGATTGATGGGTGTCTCAGGGGGTGGTTAGAGGGGAAAATAGATGCAATCAATGCACTGGGGAGGTGATCGGAAGGGGGTCTGAGGGGGATCTGAGGGATTGGCCGAGTGATCAGGAGCCCACACGGGGCAAATTGGGGCCTGATCTGATGGGTAGGTGTGCTAGGGGGTGACAGGAGGTGATTGATGGGTGTCTCAAGGTGTGATTAGAGGGGGGAATAGATGCAAGCAATGCACTGGCGAGGTGATCAGGGCTGGGGTCTGAGGGCATTCTGAGGGTGTGGGCGGGTGATTGAGTGCCCTAGGGGCAGATAGGGGTCTAATCTGATAGGTAGCAGTGACAGGGGGTGATTGATGGGTAATTAGTGGGTGTTTAGGGTAGAGAATAGATGGAAACACTGCGCTTGGGTGGTGATCTGATGTCGGATCTGCGGGCGATCTATTGGTGTGGGTGGGTGATCAGATTGCCCGCAAGGGGCAGGTTAGGGGCTGATTGTTGGGTGGCAGTGACGGGGTGATTGATGGGTGATAGGTGATTGGCAGGTGATTGACAGGTGATCAGTGGGTTATTACAGGGAAGGACAGATGTAATTAATGCACTGGCGAATTGATAAGGGGGGGGTCTGAGGGCAATCTGAGCGTGTGGGCGGGTGATTGGGTGCCCGCAAGGGGCAGATTAGGGTCTGATCTGATAGGTAACAGTGACAGGTGGTGATAGGGGGTGATTGATGGGTAATTAGTGGGTGTTTAGAGAAGATAACAGATGTAAACAATACATTTGGGAGGTAATCTGACGGCGGGTTTGCGGGCGATCTAATGGTGTGGGTGGGTGATCAGATTGCCCGCAAGGGGCAGGTTAGGGGCTGATTGATGGGTGGCAGTGACAGGGGGTGACAGGGGGTGATTGATGGGTGATAGGTGATTGGCAGGTGATTGACAGGTGATCAGTGGGTTATTACAGGGAAGAACAGATGTAATTAATGCACTGGTGAATTGATAAGGGGGGGTCAGAGGGCAATCTGAGCGTGTGGGCGGGTGATTGGGTGCCCGCAAGGGGCAGATTAGGGTCTGATCTGATAGGTAAAAGTGACAGGTGGTGATAGGGGGTGATTGATGGGTGATTGATGGGTAATTAGTGGGTGTTTAGAGGAGAGAATAGATGTAAACAATGGATTTGGGAGGTGATCTGATGTCGGATCTGCGGGCGATCTATTGGTGTGGGGGGGTGATCAGATTGCCCGCAAGGGGCAGGTTAGGGGCTGGCTGATGGGTGGCAGTGACAGGGGGTGATTGACGGGTGATTGACAGGTGATTGACAGGTGATCAGGGGGATAGAAGCATACAGTAAACAGGGGGGGGGGTCTGGGGAGAATCTGAGGGGTGGGGGGTGATCAGGAGGGGGCAGGGAGCAGGGTGGGGGATAAAAAAAAAAATAGCGTTGACAGATAGTGACAGGGAGTGATTGATGGGTGATTGGGTGCAAACAGGGGTCTGGGGGGTGGGCAGGGGGGGGGTCTGATGGGTGCTGTGGGCGATCTGGGGCAGGGGGGGGGAAAAATCAGTGTGCTTGGTGCAGACTAGGGTGGCTGCAGCCTGCCCTGGTGGTCCCTCGGACACTGGGACCACCAGGGCAGGAGGCAGCCTGTATAATACACTTTGTAAACATTACAAAGTGTATTATACACTTTGTATGCGGCGATCGCGGGGTTAACATCCCGCCGGCGCTTCCGTATGGCCGGCGGGATGTTGCGGCGGGTGAGCGGCGCCAGGCGGAGGCGGAGGATCGCGTCACTGATGACGCGATCGCTCCGCCCATGCCCCTACAAGGACCGCCGCCAATTGTCAATACGGCGGTCCTTGCGGGGTGCACTTCCCGGCCGCCAATTGTACATACGGCGGTCGGGAAGTGGTTAAAGGGATACTTAAGCGGAAAAAAAATATGATTTTTACTCTCCTGGGGCTTCCCTCAGCCCCCTGCAGCTGTCCGGTGCCCTCGCAGCCCCGCTCCGATCCTTCTGTTCTCACCGGCGGCCACTTCCAGGTTCGGGGACAACCGCTGACAGGCTGGGAATGCGAGTGATTCTTCGCGTTCCCAGCCACAATATATCGCCCCCTATGCTGCTATTGCATTCTTGCCACAATAGCAGCATAGGGGGCAATATATTATGGCTGGGAACGCGAAGAATCACTCGTTCCCAGTCTGTCACCGAACCCGGAAGTAGCCGCCGGCAGGGACAGAAGGATTGGAGCGGGGCTGCGAGGGCACCAGACAGCTGCAGGGGGCTGAGGGAAGCCCCAGGTGAGTAAAAAAATCTTTTTTTTTCCGCTTAAGTATCCCTTTAAGCTTTCACACAAGACTGTGTTCAGAGCACTCACTGCATTACATAAAAAGCATTAGTGTGGTCAGGTAGCATTTCATCACATTGTAATCAGATCTTACAGCAGAGGGTGTACAAGGTGGAGCATGCTATGGAGCTGATGCCTCCTTGGATGTAAACAGAGTTCCTCTCCAATGTCACATTATTCAGGCTCACTCCTGCCTTGAGTGATATCACACACTTCCAACAATAAATATATGTCTGCCACTAAATAGGAGACTAGAGCAGGAAAGTGTTTATTATAAGTTTGTGACAAGTTAATTCAAATAAAAAAAAAAAAAAGAGACCTATAAATCTTCCTTGACGACAGTAAGAAAGCAGCAATGTGCCACATGACACAGCTACCAAGTAGGCAATATGACAGCCTTTTATTACAAAACCAGCCAGTCAGACCAGTGTTATGTGATGTTGTCTGTGTCGCAGGCTAGGCTGTCCGCCAACTTGTTCAAGTGAGCTTGGTTTAGAGCAGCGATGAGATTCTCAGCAGTGGCGTGGACTCCCTCTCGATCTTGCCAGGCCACTAATAACAACTTAGCTCTCATCTTTACATCTTCACTGTCTGATTCAATGGACCTGATGTCCGAGTCTTTCATCTCTAAGTGAGGTGCCAGTGTTTTCCATTGCTCTCCAAGCTTGCTGGCAAGTGAATCAATCAGAACACCAGTGACTGGTTTCAGCTGCTGGACCTCTGGACCTGTAATACAATTCAGAATTTAGATTGTTGAAATAGAAGACTGTTACATCCAAACAGTCCTGTCTGCATTAAAACATGGAAAATACAGTAATGTTAAAACTAAAGCCATTTACTTAGTTAATTATGTTGCCAGTACAGGGGTACAGTACCCGGTGAGATGCATCTTTACCAACCAGCACAGTCTTCAATGCTTCCAGGTCATTCTGGCCCCTAAAGCAGTCAGTTTTGGTGCTGGTGGATTGAGCACTACGGGCATGAAGTCCATATGCAACCATCCAGAAGTTAAAGGACCACTCCAGTGAGAAAATTAAGCAGTTAACAGGGACCCAGAGTAGAGTCCTAAAATAAAAATCAGCATTTACCTGGGACTTCCTCCAGAGTTCTTCCCTCGGCATCCTTCGGTTCCCTTCCGTGGTCCCACTGGTGGCCCAGTTAGTTTGGCGACTTCGGCTGAAGTCGTCCGCAACTGCGCATGCGTGGCCCGGGCAAGCTCCCGGCTCGATCACGCATGCGTTGCAGTAAGCCTCATGCGCAGTTCAGTATTTCAAGAACCTATCGGTTCTGCCAGATTTTAACCGCTTACTTTTTTCCGCTGGAGTGGTCATTCAAGGTCTGGCATGCCTTGCACACAGAAAGGCAAAATTTGCGCACTTTACACAGAGTTCATGTAGAGGCCTACTTCTAGGGATTGTTAAAAATTAATTCATATATCAAACTGCACAAATACAACATCAAAAAACAACTTTATTGTGCAGACATCATTAATTCAATATAGTACTAATATTGGCCACACAACTGCACTTCTCCCAGAACTTCTATTCGGATTGGCTGCTCACTTTCTTTTTTTTAGGAATTCAGAGCTGCCAATCATAGCGTCTTTTTGTCCCCCAGTCAAGAATGAAATCTTCGGTCGCTGGTCACCTAGGCGTGAACATGTGACACAAAAGGGACCAGTCTGGGGCAGCACGATGAGGAACAGTGGTGTCCTTTACTAAAAATATATAGCTGCACATCACAGAGAGCAGAGAAGCATGTAAAAGGTGCCCATTATGGTACAATATTTTCATCAGATGCGATCTTTTGATGATATAATTACGATCAAATTGTGCAGAGAACTGCAGTGTTAAAATTGTTGTGAAACGTTTCTGTATTCAAACTGTCAATCTGCAAGTTGGATTTTACAATCGTATCTTATGGTGGCCATACACTGTACAATAAAAATGTTCGATTATTCCGTTTTTCGATCTAAATGATCGAATCGAATGAAAGTTAAAAAAAATTCGATCAAGAAATTCGACCGATTATCCCGTTTTTTTTAAAGAAAAATGTAGATCGGACACGCTGGAAAAATCTTTATATTCGATCTAACGGAATAATCGAACTAAATTATCTAATCGAAAAAAATGAAAAATTGTACCATGTATGGCCACCTTAAAGGAGAGAAAATTGACCTGTTTATGGGAACAACCGAGAATTACCTTCTGGTTACTTTTGATCGTAAAAAAGTGCATCAAAAGATCGCATTTGATGAAAAAAAAAATTGTACCGTTAATGGCCACCTTTAAGAGGAATTCCAGTGAAAATAATGTAATAAAAAAAGCTTAATTTTTACAATAATTATGTATAAATGATTTAGTCAGTGCTTGCTCATTGTAAAATCTTTTAAATCCCTGATTTACATTCTGACATTTATTACATGGTGACATTTTTACTGTTGGCAGGTGATGTAGCTGCTGCATGTTTTTTTGGCAGTTGGAAACAGCTGTAAACAGCTATTTCCCACAATGCAGCAAGGTTCAGACAGGAAACTGCCAAGAGTACGTACTCAGAATTTCTTTGTAAGAAGGGGTTTCACCACAATATCAAACATACAGCGCCACCAGATGGTCTGTTTGTGAAAAGGAATAGATTTCTCATGTAAAAGGGGATATCCGCTACTGATTGGGATAAAGTTCAATTCTTGGTCGGAGTTCTCTTTAAAGTAGTGCTTTCCACTGCTTTATAAATCTTCAAGTGTCCAGTAATGACACAATCTTGATTGTACAATTGCTGCTCAATGCGCCGCTCTCTCTCTTTTTTTTTATGCCTTGCAGGAGTGGTACTCCTGCAGAACACCCACTGATGGCGTTCCCAACACCCCTTCCCCAGCTCTCATTGGGCAGCTGTCTCTAACCTGCCTCCCTGCTCTGTGTTAAGACGTACAGAGCTGCAGCTTCGTGATCCTGGGGTCGCTGAAAGTAAAAGTAAAGGATTTCTGACCACAGGAGCAGCAGAGAGGGGCAGTAATTGAGGCTACCTGATCCGGCTAGCCCCCCAGATAAGGTAGCATTAACAAAAATGCCCACCTCATATTGACTTTAAATTTCAAATGTAAAGTCCCTGTCTACATTGAAGAAACGCAAAACTTACTTTCATTGGTTTCCTTTAACAAAGATTCATTATCTACATCATCGTCGTCTTCATCCTCTCCTGTTTTTATTTCCTCTGATGGGGGCTGGAAAAATACAAACTTATAAGCATACACATCTTAAAAACACTGTACATATACTATACTATTTACCCTACATGGTTCATTACATAATATAACCCTAAACAGTATTCCCTGAAATTTCCAATCTATGTCATTTGAATACATGAACATCTTTACACTTCCCTCCAATCAGCGGGAGGGAAGGGCCGATACGGAGGAGGCGGGGGAGCGGCGCTAACAGATAGGCGAGAGGTAAACATTGTGCTGGCGACACACTGTGTGTCGCCAGCACTGCGGGGGGTATAGCGGCGAGCAGGGGGGTCTTGGAGGCACACCATGGGGCAAACAGAGGCTGGTGTTAGTGTGCACAACCAGTCTCTGTGCCCCACTAGCATAAGTAAATCCCACCTCGGGTTCTCTTTAACCACTTGACTACTGAGGGTTTTTCCCCTTCTGTACCAGAGCAATTTTCACCTTTCAGCGCTCCTCCCATTCATTCGTCTAGAACTTTATTACTATTTATCACAAGGAAATTATCTAGATCTTGTTTTTTTTCTGCCATCAATTAGGATTTCTTTGGGTGTTAAATTGTGCTAAGAATTATTTTATTCTAAATGCATTTTAATGGAAATAAGAAAAGAAAAATATGTCATTATTTTTCAGATTTTGGCCATTATAGTTTTAAAAAAAAAAACAAACACACATTTTATTTGCCCATTTGTCCCGGTTACTGCAACGTTTAAAATATTTCCCTAGTACAATGTATGGCGCCAATATTTTATTTGGAATTAAAGGTGCATTTTTTCAGTTTTGCGTTCATAAATTGAAAAATAATAGTAATACACCCTCGTGGCATACATATTAAAAAAGTTCAGTCACTAAGGTATTTAATTTTTTTTTATGCAAAAAAAATTATTTGGGTACTCTGGGAGAGTGTGGGAGGGAAGGAGTTAATTTTAAATGTAAGTGTGGGTCTTTGTATTAAAATACATGTATGCAGTTGTAATTTTCCTATTTGGCTACAAGATGTCCTCGCACATTATTTACTATTAGTGTACTATCAGTATGCGAACAGGAAGTCATGCATGGACGTGTTACTTCGAAGTTACAATGACGCAGACATCTCATTGATGCCGGCGATCATTGACATGGGAACTTGGATTAATCATTGGGAACTGCATTCCCATTCATTCATCTCCCCTCTAACGGGCGGCCACCTGCCTCAAGAGACGAATATGTATGTCCCTGGGCAGGAACTGAAGTCCTGCAGCACGTACCATCTGTAACTACATAATCCGTTAAATGATACTTACAACTATATAAGTTACCAACTTACAGGCAATTCCTTGGCTAACTTTATCACCATATTCTCCAGATATTCTGGTAAACTTCTAAACTGCTGGTTGGTAGGCTGAAAAAAGTGAGGACTTCTCCGAGCCAATAGTCTCAATGCTCTCCATCCATAATTGGAATTGTTCACCACCCTGTGAAAATAAATAAAATCAAAAAATGTTTACACATCACTCACAACTGGAAAACAATGACACTGTGACATCCCCATCCCATGTGGAGGTGTTTTCACTCTGGAGGAAAAGTTACTCTAGACCCCCATTAATCTAAAGATGGTTGTCAGATTTCCATTCACTAACTATTTTGTTTGAAGACTTGACAGGCATATACTGTTGTTTATGAGGCCCCCTTCTAGGTGGGGAGGAAAGGTGGGTAAGTAAATATATGCTGCCCCTCAAAAGCCCACATAATTGATGAAACTCCCTTAGGGGGAGATTCGTTCGCAACTTATTTTTTTTGCACTTTGGTGCACCCAGGTGCTCTGTATACTTTCAATTATTTCCAGCTCGTCGGTTAAAGGGAACCCGAGGTGGGGATATAAATAAAAACAAACAAAACAATGCTACCTGATCCGGGGCCTGGGCAGATCAGGTAGCCGCTGTCTCTGCTGCTCCCGCAGCCTACATCCTTCGTTTCATTTTCATGACCCCTGGGGTAACGAAGCTGGAAGAGCTGCTCTGTCTCACAGAGTGCACACTGTGTAAGCTGCTTTGTGTGCAGGGAGGTGGGGGAGCAGCAGGGGGATTGGTCGTGAAGAGGCAGAGCTACCCAATGACAGCTGGGGAAGGCCTGCAAGAATGCCCCCAGTGGGCTTTAAGCAGGCAAAACCTCTTCTTCCTTCCGCTATGAGATTGGTGACAATTGCATGCTGCCAATTTCGGGGGGTTATAGCGCAGCAGTGGGGGAGCAGAGAGATGTTTTGCAGCAGGGAACATGCCTATGTGTTCCATCTGCCCTACTGCCACACTGCCTCAGGTACACTAAAGGGAATCTGTAACAAGAGAAAAGTGCTGTCATTCTGTGATTCCTTGGTCACATAACCATTCTACCGAGCTGCTTTGCACCATGACCGCAGGGCTACATAACAACAATGCTGCTGTGTGACAACTGGCCATCAAAACTGCTCTGACTGCTGTGCCACATAACTGCTGTGTGACTGCTGTGCCACATAACTGCTGTGTGACTGCTGTGCCACATAACTGCTGTGTGACTGCTGTGCCACATAACTGCTGTGTGACTGCTGTGCCACATAACTGCTGTGTGACTGCTGTGCCACATAACTGCTGTGCCACATAACTGCTGTGTGACTGCTGTGCCACATAACTGCTGTGTGACTGCTGTGCCACATAACTGCTTTGCTCGGTGACTAATGGGCCGCAGAACTGCTGCGTGACTGCTGGACCACATAACTGCTGTGTGACTGCTGGACCACATAACTGCTGTGTGACTGCTGTGCCACATAACTGCTGTGTGACTGCTGGACCACATAACTGCTGTGTGACTGCTGTGCCACATAACTGCTGTTTGACTGCTGTGCCACATAACTGCTGTGTGACTGCTGTGCCACATAACTGCTGTGTGACTGCTGTGCCACATAACTGCTGTGCCACATAACTGCTGTGTGACTGCTGTGCCACATAACTGCTGTGCCACATAACTGCTTTGCTCAGTGACTAATGGGCCGCAGAACTGCTGCGTGACTGCTGGACCACATAACTGCTGCGTGACTGCTGTGCCACATAACTGCTGTGTGACTGCTGGACCACATAACTGCTGTGTGACTGCTGTGCTACATAACTGCTGTGTGACTGCTGTGCCACAATACTGCTGTGTGACTGCTGTGCCACACAACTGCTGTGTGACTGCTGTGCCACACAACTGCTGTGTGACTGCTGTGCCACACAACTGCTGTGTGACTGCTGTGCCACACAACTGCTGTGTGACTGCTGTGCCACACAACTGCTGTGTGACTGCTGTGCCACACAACTGCTGTGTGACTGCTGTGCCACACAACTGCTGTGTGACTGCTGTGCCACACAACTGCTGTGTGACTGCTGTGCCACACAACTGCTGTGTGACTGCTGTGCCACACAACTGCTGTGTGACTGCTGTGCCACACAACTGCTGTGTGACTGCTGTGCCACACAACTGCTGTGTGACTGCTGTGCCACACAACTGCTGTGTGACTGCTGTGCCACACAACTGCTGTGTGACTGCTGTGCCACACAACTGCTGTGTGACTGCTGTGCCACACAACTGCTGTGTGACTGCTGTGCCACACAACTGCTGTGTGACTGCTGTGCCACACAACTGCTGTGTGACTGCTGTGCCACACAACTGCTGTGTGACTGCTGTGCCACACAACTGCTGTGTGACTGCTGTGCCACACAACTGCTGTGTGACTGCTGTGCCACACAACTGCTGTGTGACTGCTGTGCCACACAACTGCTGTGTGACTGCTGTGCCACACAACTGCTGTGTGACTGCTGTGCCACACAACTGCTGTGTGACTGCTGTGCCACACAACTGCTGTGTGACTGCTGTGCCACACAACTGCTGTGTAACTGCTGTGTGACTGCTGTGCCACACAACTGCTGTGTGACTGCTGTGCCACATAACTGCTTTGCTCAGTGACTAATGGGCCGCAGAACTGCTGCGTGACTGCTGGACCACATAACTGCTGCGTGACTGCTGGACCACATAACTGCTGCGTGACTGCTGGACCACATAACTGCTGTGTGACTGCTGTGCCACATAACTGCTGTGTGACTGCTGTGCCACATAACTGCTTTGCTCAGTGACTAATGGGCCGCAGAACTGCTGCGTGACTGCTGTGCCACATAACTGCTGTGTGACTGCTGTGCCACACAACTGCTGTGTGACTGCTGTGCCACACAACTGCTGTGTGACTGCTGTGCCACACAACTGCTGTGTGACTGCTGTGCCACACAACTGCTGTGTGACTGCTGTGCCACACAACTGCTGTGTGACTGCTGTGCCACACAACTGCTGTGTGACTGCTGTGCCACACAACTGCTGTGTGACTGCTGTGCCACACAACTGCTGTGTGACTGCTGTGCCACATAACTGCTGTGTGACTGCTGTGCCACATAACTGCTTTGCTCAGTGACTAATGGGCCGCAGAACTGCTGCGTGACTGCTGGACCACATAACTGCTGCGTGACTGCTGGACCACATAACTGCTGCGTGACTGCTGGACCACATAACTGCTGTGTGACTGCTGTGCCACATAACTGCTGTGTGACTGCTGGACCACATAACTGCTGTGTGACTGCTGTGCCACATTACTGCTGTGTGACTGCTGTGCCACATAACTGCTGTGTGACTGCTGGACCACATAACTGCTGTGTGACTGCTGGACCACATAACTGCTGTGTGACTGCTGTGCCACATAACTGCTGTGTGACTGCTGTGCCACATAACTGCTGTGTGACTGCTGTGCCACATAACTGCTGTGTGACTGCTGTGCCACATAACTGCTGTGTGACTGCTGTGCCACATAACTGCTGTGTGACTGCTGTGCCACATAACTGCTGTGCCACATAACTGCTGTGTGACTGCTGTGCCACATAACTGCTGTGTGACTGCTGTGCCACATAACTGCTGTGTGACTGCTGTGCCACACAACTGCTGTGTGACTGCTGTGCCACACAACTGCTGTGTGACTGCTGTGCCACACAACTGCTGTGTGACTGCTGTGCCACACAACTGCTGTGTGACTGCTGTGCCACACAACTGCTGTGTGACTGCTGTGCCACACAACTGCTGTGTGACTGCTGTGCCACATAACTGCTGTGTGACTGCTGTGCCACATAACTGCTGTGCCACATAACTGCTGCGTGACTGCTGGACCACATAACTGCTGCGTGACTGCTGGACCACATAACTGCTGTGTGACTGCTGTGCCACATAACTGCTGTGTGACTGCTGTGCCACATAACTGCTGTGTGACTGCTGTGCCACATAACTGCTGTGCCACATAACTGCTGTGTGACTGCTGTGCCACATAACTGCTGTGTGACTGCTGTGCCACATAACTGCTTTGCTCGGTGACTAATGGGCCGCAGAACTGCTGCGTGACTGCTGGACCACATAACTGCTGTGTGACTGCTGGACCACATAACTGCTGTGTGACTGCTGTGCCACATAACTGCTGTGTGACTGCTGGACCACATAACTGCTGTGTGACTGCTGTGCCACATAACTGCTGTTTGACTGCTGTGCCACATAACTGCTGTGTGACTGCTGTGCCACATAACTGCTGTGTGACTGCTGTGCCACATAACTGCTGTGCCACATAACTGCTGTGTGACTGCTGTGCCACATAACTGCTGTGCCACATAACTGCTTTGCTCAGTGACTAATGGGCCGCAGAACTGCTGCGTGACTGCTGGACCACATAACTGCTGCGTGACTGCTGTGCCACATAACTGCTGTGTGACTGCTGGACCACATAACTGCTGTGTGACTGCTGTGCTACATAACTGCTGTGTGACTGCTGTGCCACAATACTGCTGTGTGACTGCTGTGCCACACAACTGCTGTGTGACTGCTGTGCCACATAACTGCTGTGTGACTGCTGTGCCACACAACTGCTGTGTGACTGCTGTGCCACACAACTGCTGTGTGACTGCTGTGCCACACAACTGCTGTGTGACTGCTGTGCCACACAACTGCTGTGTGACTGCTGTGCCACACAACTGCTGTGTGACTGCTGTGCCACACAACTGCTGTGTGACTGCTGTGCCACACAACTGCTGTGTGACTGCTGTGCCACACAACTGCTGTGTGACTGCTGTGCCACACAACTGCTGTGTGACTGCTGTGCCACACAACTGCTGTGTAACTGCTGTGCCACACAACTGCTGTGTGACTGCTGTGCCACACAACTGCTGTGTGACTGCTGTGCCACACAACTGCTGTGTGACTGCTGTGCCACACAACTGCTGTGTGACTGCTGTGCCACACAACTGCTGTGTGACTGCTGTGCCACACAACTGCTGTGTGACTGCTGTGCCACACAACTGCTGTGTGACTGCTGTGCCACACAACTGCTGTGTGACTGCTGTGCCACACAACTGCTGTGTGACTGCTGTGCCACACAACTGCTGTGTGACTGCTGTGCCACATAACTGCTGCGTGACTGCTGGGCCACATAACTGCTGCGTGACTGCTGGACCACATAACTGCTGCGTGACTGCTGGACCACATAACTGCTGTGTGACTGCTGTGCCACATAACTGCTGTGTGACTGCTGTGCCACATAACTGCTTTGCTCAGTGACTAATGGGCCGCAGAACTGCTGCGTGACTGCTGTGCCACATAACTGCTGTGTGACTGCTGTGCCACACAACTGCTGTGTGACTGCTGTGCCACACAACTGCTGTGTGACTGCTGTGCCACACAACTGCTGTGTGACTGCTGTGCCACACAACTGCTGTGTGACTGCTGTGCCACACAACTGCTGTGTGACTGCTGTGCCACACAACTGCTGTGTGACTGCTGTGCCACATAACTGCTGTGTGACTGCTGTGCCACATAACTGCTTTGCTCAGTGACTAATGGGCCGCAGAACTGCTGCGTGACTGCTGGACCACATAACTGCTGCGTGACTGCTGGACCACATAACTGCTGCGTGACTGCTGGACCACATAACTGCTGTGTGACTGCTGTGCCACATAACTGCTGTGTGACTGCTGGACCACATAACTGCTGTGTGACTGCTGTGCCACATTACTGCTGTGTGACTGCTGTGCCACATAACTGCTGTGTGACTGCTGGGCCACATAACTGCTGTGTGACTGCTGTGCCACATAACTGCTGTGTGACTGCTGTGCCACATAACTGCTGTGTGACTGCTGTGCCACATAACTGCTGTGTGACTGCTGTGCCACATAACTGCTGTGTGACTGCTGTGCCACATAACTGCTGTGTGACTGCTGTGCCACATAACTGCTGTGCCACATAACTGCTGTGTGACTGCTGTGCCACATAACTGCTGTGTGACTGCTGTGCCACACAACTGCTGTGTGACTGCTGTGCCACACAACTGCTGTGTGACTGCTGTGCCACACAACTGCTGTGTGACTGCTGGACCACATAACTGCTGTGTGACTGCTGTGCCACATAACTGCTGTGTGACTGCTGTGCCACATAACTGCTGTGCCACATAACTGCTGTGTGACTGCTGTGCCACATAACTGCTGTGTGACTGCTGTGCCACACAACTGCTGTGTGACTGCTGTGCCACACAACTGCTGTGTGACTGCTGTGCCACACAACTGCTGTGTGACTGCTGGACCACATAACTGCTGTGTGACTGCTGTGCCACATAACTGCTGTGTGACTGCTGTGCCACATAACTGCTGTGTGACTGCTGTGCCACATAACTGCTGTGTGACTGCTGTGCCACATAACTGCTGTGTGACTGCTGTGCCACATAACTGCTGTGTGACTGCTGTGCCACATAACTGCTGTGTGACTGCTGTGCCACATAACTGCTGTGTGACTGCTGTGCCACATAACTGCTGTGCCACATAACTGCTGTGTGACTGCTGTGCCACATAACTGCTGTGTGACTGCTGTGCCACACAACTGCTGTGTGACTGCTGTGCCACACAACTGCTGTGTGACTGCTGTGCCACACAACTGCTGTGTGACTGCTGTGCCACACAACTGCTGTGTGACTGCTGTGCCACACAACTGCTGTGTGACTGCTGTGCCACACAACTGCTGTGTGACTGCTGTGCCACATAACTGCTGTGTGACTGCTG
Organism: Hyperolius riggenbachi; assembly: GCF_040937935.1. Lineage (NCBI taxonomy): Eukaryota > Metazoa > Chordata > Amphibia > Anura > Hyperoliidae > Hyperolius > Hyperolius riggenbachi. The sequence goes on along the minus strand of NC_090650.1, from coordinate 319,277,767 downwards.
TGCCACATAACTGCTGTGCCACATAACTGCTGCGTGACTGCTGGACCACATAACTGCTGCGTGACTGCTGGACCACATAACTGCTGTGTGACTGCTGTGCCACATAACTGCTGTGTGACTGCTGTGCCACATAACTGCTGTGTGACTGCTGTGCCACATAACTGCTGTGTGACTGCTGTGCCACATAACTGCTGTGCCACATAACTGCTGTGTGACTGCTGTGCCACATAACTGCTGTGACTGCTGTGCCACACAACTGCTGTGTGACTGCTGTGCCACACAACTGCTGTGTGACTGCTGTGCCACACAACTGCTGTGTGACTGCTGTGCCACACAACTGCTGTGTGACTGCTGTGCCACACAACTGCTGTGTGACTGCTGTGCCACACAACTGCTGTGTGACTGCTGTGCCACATAACTGCTGTGTGACTGCTGTGCCACATAACTGCTGTGTGACTGCTGTGCCACATAACTGCTGTGTGACTGCTGTGCCACATAACTGCTGTGTGACTGCTGTGCCACATAACTGCTGTGTGACTGTTGTGCCACATAACTGCTGTGTGACTGCTGTGCCACACAACTGCTGTGTGACTGCTGTGCCACATAACTGCTGTGTGACTGCTGTGCCACATAACTGCTGTGCCACATAACTGCTGCGTGACTGCTGGACCACATAACTGCTGTGTGACTGCTGTGCCACATAACTGCTGTGCCACATAACTGCTGCGTGACTGCTGTGCCACATAACTGCTGTGTGACTGCTGTGCCACATAACTGCTGCGTGACTGCTGTGCCACATAACTGCTGTGCCACATAACTGCTGCGTGACTGCTGTGCCACATAACTGCTGTGTGACTGCTGTGCCACATAACTGCTGCGTGACTGCTGGACCACATAACTGCTGTGCCACATAACTGCTGTGTGACTGCTGTGCCACATAACTGCTGTGTGACTGCTGTGCCACATAACTGCTGTGTGACTGCTGTGCCACATAACTGCTGTGTGACTGCTGTGCCACATAACTGCTGTGTGACTGCTGTGCCACATAACTGCTGTGTGACTGCTGTGCCACATAACTGCTGTGTGACTGCTGTGCCACATAACTGCTGTGTGACTGCTGTGCCACATAACTGCTGTGCCACATAACTGCTGTGTGACTGCTGTGCCACATAACTGCTGTGTGACTGCTGTGCCACATAACTGCTTTGCTCAGTGACTAATGGGCCGCAGAACTGCTGCGTGACTGCTGGACCACATAACTGCTGCGTGACTGCTGGGCCACATAACTGCTGCGTGACTGCTGGACCACATAACTGCTGCGTGACTGCTGGACCACATAACTGCTGTGTGACTGCTGTGCCACATAACTGCTGTGTGACTGCTGGACCACATAACTGCTGTGTGACTGCTGGACCACATAACTGCTGCGTGACTGCTGGACCACATAACTGCTGCGTGACTGCTGGACCACATAACTGCTGCGTGACTGCTGTGCCACATAACTGCTGTGTGACTGCTGTGCCACACAACTGCTGTGTGACTGCTGTGCCACACAACTGCTGTGTGACTGCTGTGCCACACAACTGCTGTGTGACTGCTGTGCCACACAACTGCTGTGTGACTGCTGTGCCACACAACTGCTGTGTGACTGCTGTGCCACACAACTGCTGTGTGGCTGCTGTGCCACACAACTGCTGTGTGGCTGCTGTGCCACACAACTGCTGTGTGGCTGCTGTGCCACACAACTGCTGTGTGGCTGCTGTGCCACACAACTGCTGTGTGACTGCTGTGCCACACAACTGCTGTGTGACTGCTGTGCCACACAACTGCTGTGTGACTGCTGTGCCACACAACTGCTGTGTGACTGCTGTGCCACACAACTGCTGTGTGACTGCTGTGCCACATAACTGCTGTGTGACTGCTGTGCCACACAACTGCTGTGTGACTGCTGTGCCACATAACTGCTGTGTGACTGCTGTGCCACATAACTGCTCTGCTCAGTGACTCAGTGTTCTGGGGGTTTCACGCAAGTCCTTTGTGTAGTACAGGGGTCTCAAACCCACGGCCCGCGGGCCATTTGCGGCCCTCGATACAATATTTTGTGGCCCTCGCTGGCAAAAGCTTCCTTATAGTTCGCTTCAGTGCTCCCAAGTAATCCGCCGCATCCCCGCCGTTAAACGAGGGCTGCAGAGCCCCCAAATCGCCCGGGGGGGCAATCTGCCGGCATTTCCTGGAAGGGGCAGAGCTTTCAGCATCAGCTCTGCCCCTAGTGACGTCAATCGCCGCACGGATCGCCACCTCCCCGCCCCTCTCTGTGAAGGAAGAGTGAGAGGGGCGGGCAGAGGCGGCAATGCGCCGCAATTGTGAAATTCCTTATGCAGCTCAGCCTCATCCTGACTTTGCCTCCTGCGGCCCCCAGTAAATTGAGTTTGAGACCCCTGGTGTAGTATAAAGATAGAAAAGAGAAAGGGAAACAGAGGGGCTTGTAATGTTAAATTATGCTAATGTAAAATGAACAACCAATACTTGCATCCATTGACCCCTCCTGGCCACCAATTGCAGGCAATAACTGCTCAGACCCCAAATGCAAGTAATTAACCCTCTAATCTGTCCACATAACTGCTCTGTTCAGTGACTGCTGTGCCACATAACTGCTGTGTGACTGCTGGACCACATAACTGCTGTGTGACTGCTGGACCACACAACTGCTGTGTGACTGCTGTGCCACATAACTGCTGTGTGACTGCTGTGCCACATAACTGCTGTGTGACTGCTGGACCACATAACTGCTCTGTGACTGCTGTGCCACATAACTGCTGTGTGACTGCTGGACCACACAACTGCTGTGTGACTGCTGTGCCACATAACTGCTGTGTGACTGCTGTGCCACATAACTGCTGTGTGACTGCTGGACCACATAACTGCTGTGTGACTGCTGGACCACATAACTGCTCTGTGACTGCTGGACCACATAACTGCTGTGTGACTGCTAATGAAAAAAATAATAGTATCAAGACAACTTGATGGAAGATAAAACAGCCTGGTGGACATTAGTTATGAGATTATCCTGAATTTCTATAAAGAATGCTTGCAGTGTAGACTTGCCATGCATGGATCACATGTCATATATTCTTCTGACTACATTCTGTCACATAGAACATCATAATATGTGTTAAAGGTTGTGCTTTCAACATACTTGTACTCGTTCTCAATCATGTTTTCAGGATCTGCTTGCTCTATTGCATCTTCAAAGAACTGCTCCAATGTAGGCATGAACTCTCTGAAACAAAAGATTTGGAAGACAATTGAAAAAAATGGGATAGAGCAGCTCACAAAAACAAAGACCTACCATGGAAGCAACATATCCCCCTTACTGCCTGGGAAGATATGTTCTGGGGGTTTCACGCAAGTCCTTTGTGTAGTATAAAGATAGAAAAGAGAGAGGGTAGCAGAGGGGCTTGTAAAGTTAAATTATGCTTATGTAAAATGAACAACCAATACTTGCATCCATTGACCCCTCCTGGCCACCAATTGCAGGCAATAACTGCTCAGACCCCAAATGCAAGTAATTAACCCTCTAATCTGTCCCCTCCCCAGGTAATCATTAAGGCCAGTGCGGGCAGCATCTGTCCCCCTGCTTTCCACCGTAATTGGTCAGTGTGACCAACTGTCCCATTCCCACGACCATTCCCCCCGCCCAATCCAGGTAATCACGTCATTGCGGCCACCTTCGTGTGCCCCCCATTGCAGCCAGTATCTGTGCGTTTCCCTCGTCAAGGTTGTGTGTGTGTCTCCCCTTATTGTGGCCAGCTTCTATGTGTTTCCCCCCACTGTGGTCGGTGTGTTCGTGCCCCCCCCAACTATGCCCAGCATGCTTTTATTTCCCTACCCCAAGGTGATCCACCCCTCATGTGTGCCGTTGGTCCTTCTCCCATCTGCTTCCTGTTCCCCCTTTGTGTAAAAGTAGTGCAGATCGATTGCAGTGGTAGCCACTTACCAAGTCTGGCGCTGTACACTCACTTTGCTCACCCGCCGATCAGCGTATATCGCATGACATCGGGAGCCAGAGGGATGCATAAGTACACTGGCCAGCATGAGTGAGGGAGATAGAAGGATACAGCACCTGGCGCAGGAGTTGGTAAGTGGCTTCCATTGTGATCGCTCTGCGCTACGGCAATAACTGGTACATGGGTAGAGTAAGAGAGGAGGGGGGAGGGAGGGGAGGTACACCATGCTGGCCGCTGGGGCTTGATGTGCACAACTTACCATAGCTGCGAGTCAGAAATGTACGTCCGACACGCATATAAGGCGACTCCTAGACTTTTATATAGCAAATCAGACCTACATTTCTCGACTTATAGCCGAGTATATACAGTATATATTTTTTTCCTAAAAAGATTCTGGTCTGAGTGTTGTAATTATTTTAATGAGGGGTAACTGTTACAAATCTACAGGTAGTCCCTGGTTAATGAACGAGATAGGCACTGTAGGTTCGTTCTTAACCTGAATCTGTTCTTAAGTCGCAACACTGTGCCATCTCTGTCCCCTGTACTTCCTCTGTGCCCTCCTTTGCGTCACCTCTGCCCCCTGTACCTGCTTGTACAAGTTTAAAAGCATTTTTTTTTTATCGATTTTCTCAAAAGTCCAATTTGAAAAAAAAAATGTTTACTAGTTCCCACAGAATCTCAGAATCCATGCCGTTCGTATCGGCAGGTTGTTCGTAAGTCAAGACTACCTGTATATTGTGGCCAACAGTGGTCTTGTAACCCATATAACTGACTGGGAGTAGGAATGCTTTATTGAATTAGGCCCCCAAATATGTTAGTTATCCTATATTGAATAGGAGCTATGAGGACATTTCTTCTTTACATAGTCCATGGTACTTTCCCTCCCACGGCATTGTTTTACTGCTAGTTCCATGTAAAGCAATACAGCATGTCAAGGAATCTACTATGTGAAAATTCTTGATTCTAAAAGAGAGAGATAAAATTCAGTCCTCATGTATGGTTAGTATTTGTTCTTTCACCGATAGATAACAGTCATATTTCTTGCAAGCACTATACAGATGAAAAAGCCAGAAATATTTGGGAGTAACCAACAGTCAAGTTTGCTTAAATGGCCTTGCATAGTCTCAGATATATTACCTAATGGCCTCTAAATACATATTTAAATTTATCAAATTAAGAAAGCTAAAAATAACAAATTTTAGGGAAAACCACAGTGGTCATGTGACCACTTCTGTTTTTTTGCAGTTCTGTTCTATGAGCTAGGCATGAGTGAGAAGCGGTGCGGCCAATCTGGAGCTCAACACCTCTCCCAATTAAAATGTAGAGTGGGTGTGGTACAGCTGAAAATCAAGACCTCTCATGTTGTATTGAATGGAAAGGGGCAGAGTCTGGACATAAAGCGGAACTGAAATAGAAAAAAAAAAAGTTTCACTTACCTGGGGCTTCTGCCGGCCCCTTCCTGTCCCACACCGATCCTCCAGGATTCTCTGTTCTCCCCAGTGTTGCCAACTCATCCCTTTATTACTGACACATCTAAGTTATACAGGTTCTGGGGCTATTTGCACATAATCAGTGCCTTAACTGCATCTACCTAGCCACAAAACCTGTATAATTCATATGTGTCAGTAATTAAAGGGATGAGTTGGCAACACTGGTTCTCCCGCTGCCAGCTACTTTCGGTTTGGTCAAATCAGCAACTGCACCTGTGCATCCTGGGCCACGCGTATCTTTCTCCACAACAGCATCTTCTGCTATTAGCTCAGGACACTATTGCAGGCGGGAACACGATAAAAAAATATGTGTGGCTTGCCGTATGACCGTACCAAAACTAGCTGATGGTGGGAGAGTGGAGGATCGTGAAGGACCGGCACGGGACAGGAAGGCTGCAAGGGGCTGGCAGAAGCCACAGGTAAGTCAAACACTTTGTTTTTATTTCAGTTCCGCTTTAACAGCTGTCTGATTCTGCTGAGAACCAACCCCCGGGGGTTGTAGGGGAACATGGGTCTTATGATTGCCACCAATTTCACTAAAACAGATATATTTACTTTTCTTTAAGCAGTTACATTTATTTTTATGGTCTAGAGGGGAAAGGAGTATGTGTAGTAATAATATTGGAGACTTGGCAGAAATATAACGGTATACCTAAAAAACCTTAACTACTTGTACAATATAAAAATACATTCTCCATCATTGTCTTTAAGGTGAAAATGAATCCTTAAATCAGACATCACACACACTAAAGTACAACAATATCACCATAATGCAATATACACAAGAACCTCATGCCTCACCTGGTCTCTGCTTTGCATGCCTCTATGTTGTCTGGACAAAGATTCCACAATCGTGTCAGTTCTTCACTGTAAGGAAATGTGGGAAACTCAGTTTGTAGAAAACAGAAATAATATATACTATAGCCCCACAAGTGCATACCGGCACAACTTTCCCACACGCAGGGATAGTATAAATAATATAATAATACCTTCAAAATGATTGCAATAAGTATCCTAACTGCATAAAAAGGAAGCGGGGAGGTATTGTGCAGCACTGTTTGTGTTTTTAAAGGTAGCATTAGCCATTGTGATAATTAAAGATCCGTCTTGATGCGGATGGTAAGCCGAACATTTGAGCCAGCTAAAGTATCAAGTCTATGGTTATCTTTAATGTTCAAAATGTGCTTTATTGATATGCAGATAAAAAGTTACAAACAGCAGTACGGATAAGAAAGATTTTAAAAATGGGTACAAATCTGTCTCAAAACGAGAAAATCATAACGTAGAACTAACAGCAAATTCTAACACAAAATATCACAATATTTGGCATCAGGCAAATGTTTAACAATAGCAACATAGGGGTCAATACACACTGCACAGAAAGCGTTGAAGTAGGCATGAGCCTCCATTTTTAATCGAGCTATATTGTGGGGGGTTATCCCTGCATAGGGGGCAAGACGAATGGTGATACTATCAACCGTTAAGCACATGATCCATGGTGGTACTCCCCCCCTGTGGTAGGTCCAGGGTCTCCAAATTTTCTCAGAATGATGCATGGTGTCTGTGACCCTAGCGTTGATACGTACAGCATTTTCTATCTATTTATGGTAAGTCAGAAACGCAGGAAAATGCAAGTCTTGTTGTTTCCATTGCGAAGCAATGTAAAGCTTTGCGGAAGATACAAAGTGTTGAATAAACTTATGAGGGAATGCCTTATCTGGTGGGGCTTATGGCCTAGTAAGAAAATTTGAGGGTCTTTACTAAATGGGCTTTGAAATATTCTAGACATCAGTGCAGCTATTTTGGTCCAGACTCTGGAGACCTTTGGGCATTCCCACAAATATGGTACATAGAGCCAGAGAGTGAAAGTCTATGGTTATCTTTAAAGGGAACCTGGAGTGAGAGAGAGATGGAGGGCTGCCATATTTATTTCCTTTTTTTTTTCATCAATCAAATTTTATTGATTTTACAGGATACAGGGAAAAGTGCCAAAAGAGACATTTCATCGAGGATTGTAACTTGTACATAAATGCAGACATAATAAGCACATGTAAGTAATGTTTATTTCTTTTTAAACAATACTAGTTGCTCGGCTGTCCTGCTGATCTTACTGGCTGCAGTAGTGTCTGATTCGCCATACCTGAAACAAGGATGCAGCTAATCTTGTCAGATAATTATCTGCATGCTTGTTCAGGGGAATGGCTACAAGTATTAGTGAAAAGGGATCAGCAGGACAGTCAGGCAATTTGTGTTTTTTAAAAGTAAATAAATAGGTCAGCCTCCATATCCCTCTCACTTTAGCTTCCTTTTAAAAAACGTCCCACTTTAAAAGGGATACTTAAAGGGAACCTTAACTGTTAAAAAAAATGAGTTTTACTTACCTGGGGCCATCTACCAGCCCCCTTGCAGCCATTCGCAGACATTAACACGTACATTTTACGCGTTACAGGTGCAATCACGCATTGCACCCATAACGCGTAAAAATGTACGTGTTAATGTCCGCGTTAGCATCTTGCACCAGCGGGAATGCCTAAAAAGCCACGCATGGCAGCCGGCCGACTCCCAGTTGGCAAAAACGAGACTAGCTGGCAGCGGGGGACCGGAACAGCCATGAGTGACTGCGAGGGCACAGGATGGCTGCATGGGGCTGGTAGAAGCCCCAGGTAAGTGAAACTCATTTTTTTTTCGGTTTAGGTTCCTTTAAGCCTACTAAAAAAAAAAAAAAAGTTTCACTTACCTGGGGTTTCTACCAGCCTCCTGCAGCTGTCCTGTGCCTGCGCCAGTCCTCAACGATCCTCCGTTCCCCCGCCACCTAGTTTCATTTTCGCCGACTTTGAGTCAGCGGGCCACTGCGTCCATGCGGTCCTGGCCACACGTGCAAGGATTCGTGCAAGGATTTTTTCATTTTATTTTTTTTAGGAGGCTTAAGCATCCTTTTAGGCCTCTTTCACAGTGGGATGTTGCGTTTGAGGCGACGTTAAAGTCGCACAACGTGCCCCTAACGCAGCGCATATAGGTTATGAAATTGGACGTTATTTTGCACTGCGTTGTGTGTCTCTTGGTGCGCCGTTTTCGTCGCATACTGATGGAACAAAAACTGCGCATGCGTTACATAAAAAAAAAAAACACATTACTGAGCATGTGCAACACACATAACGTAGCAAATTTATTGCTAAACGCACAGCATGCAGCCCATCCTAAATATTGCTACACGTTACACACAACGCAACGTGTGCACTGTAATTGTCGCACAGACTTGGTATTGCTGTGCGTTAGTCTGCGTTATAAATTTTTATAACGTGCGACTTTAACGTCCCACTGTGAAAGAGGCCTTAAGCTTCTATAAAAATGTACAATTTCCCAACTGATATTATGAGACAACAGTCTCCAAACAAAACAACCAGTCTGTCCAGGGCTAGGCTATACAAGTGACTATTCCCTAAAGGATACCAGCTGTATATATGTGTCTGAATAAATGTGAGTTTCAGAGCGGAATAACAAGTTCTTACTTTCCCATCAAGATCTTCTTGTTGGCACCTTTGCCCAGGAAATCCTCTGGGGCTGGACGTTTTCTTGCTACTTTCTGTGGTTTGCTGTCTGATGGCCTAAAATATGACTAAACGTTAGTGAACAAATATGTACTCAGCTACGTTCATGTAATGCTTTATTATAGTATTTATTTCTTATGTCATTCCTTACAGGTTATAAATAATAGTAAAACAGAGTACAGCCATGTCAAGAAAAAACATTACCTTTCTTTCACAAAGCTTGGGCACCCTTCATTCTTCCATGAATTCCAGTTTTCCTCCGTATTGAGTATGTGCTAGGAGATGAAATAAGGTAGGTGGTAAGTAAATGAGGTATATGCAATGATGAGACAGGTAACAGCAGCTAAGCACTGAGAAATGCAGCATACCTCCACCATCTTAGAGAACTTCTCTCCATCTGGGGGGGTTTCACACAATAACTGCAATAACACAAGAAAATACAGTTTGGAGTCACTTTGGGCCTCTCCGGTACACATATGTGCAGAGGAATGATTTATCTCTGTCTGTACCTGATGGACAAGTTTGGTGGTATCCTCAATCCACAATGACTGCTCATCCAACAGCACGTAATTAGAGCTGAAATACAAAAGAAGTTTGATTTGCTATTCTGTAATAATATGCACAGACTGCACAGAGTTGAATACTATATTAGAATACATTAAAGAAAACCTGAAGAGTTAAACAAAAAGTTAGATACCACTGTAGAGGGAAGCCTTTGGGTGATCCAGAGGCTACCCTGAAACCCACAACCCCTCCGCTGCAGCTTCCTCTTTACACCTGCAACCCCCTTTATGTACGACCACACAGCACAGGTGTCAGTAGCAAGGAGCTGCTTGTGTACGGAGGAAAAAGTCATGCACCACTGTTTCCGAGCTACTGCACAGTACGGCCACACCCGTACACAGTCAGAAGGCTGCAAGCAATATTTGACATTCATGTCAAACATTGCAAAAAGCGTCTCAGAGCAGGAATGGAGGGTGTAGGCATATCGGAGACGCCTCTGGACTATCCCTTCACTGACGTTCGTATCTAACTTTTTTTTTTTTTTAACCTCTTCAGGTACACCTTAAAGGAAACTGGAGATTAAACAAGTGCAAGAATTCATACTTATCTGGGGCTTCCTCCAGCCCCCGTATGCCATAGGCTCCTTTACTGTCCTCTCGGGCAGCTCCGTTCTCGCACAGTCAGTTCTGGTAGTTGCTGACTACTGCGTATACCTAGCCCTGGTCACGCTCCTGTGGCCAGAAGCGTTCTATGCCTGTGCAGCTGGTTAATGCTTGTACCTGCGCAGGTGCAGAATGCTCCCAGCCACAGGAGCACGACCAAGGACTCTTGCAGCCACGGGCAGACATGCACAGCAGTCCATCGACTGGCCCAGTTGGGGACTTTACTGGAGCTGACTGTGGGAAAGCAGAGTGGCCCGGGAGGATGGGGAGGGAGCCAATGGCCTACAGGGGGCTGGAGGAAGCCCCAGATAAGTATAAATACATGTACTGTTTTCATCTCAGGTACACTTTAATTTATACCGAGGGCAACTTAACCACCCTGGCGTTCTGATTAAATCGCCAGGGTGGCTGCGGGAGGGTTTTTTTTAAATAAAAAAAAAAACTTTCATGCAGCCAACTGAAAGTTGGCTGCATGAAAGCCCACTAGAGGGCGCTCCGGAGGCGATCTTCCGATCGCCTCCGGCGGCAAGAAATAACACGGAAGGCCGCAATGAGCGGCCCTCCGTGTTTCGCTTCCCTCGTCGCCATGGCGACGAGCGGAGTGACGTCATGGACGTCAGCCGACGTCCTGACGTCAGCTGCCTCCGATCCAGCCCTTAGCGCTGGCCGGAACTGTTTGTTCCGGCTACGCTGGGATCGGGCGGCTGGGGGGACCCTCTTTCGCCGCTGCACGCGGCGGATCGCCGCGCTGCAGCGGCGATCAGGCAGCACACGCGGCTGGCAAAGTGCCGGCTGCGTGTGCTGCTTTTTATTTGGTGGAAATCGGCCCAGCAGGGCCTGAGCGGCAGCCTCTGGCGGTGTTGGACGAGCTGAGCTCGTCCAGACCGCTCAGCAGGTTAAACATACTTACAGCTATCTAGCTCTGATACTAGAACACAAGTATATGTAAATGTTCACTGCCATAGTTTTAAATCTCAGCTAAACATTCAGGTCAGGGAACTATTCTTTGGCTGCAGCACTATGACACATTACTGTTGTTATTTGTTGGATTTATATAGCGCCAACATATTATGCAGCGTTGGAGTATAAGGATACAGACAATAGTAACAGGGGTGACAGAAAACACAATACAGGTAATAAGCAGTACGACACACAATACCAGATCCTGCAGTAGAGTAGTCGTCCCAATAATACAAGTTCAAATTATTCTAGTAGCAGGATGCATGGTCAAGTAGGCTACACAATGACGGAGGGCCCTGTCAAAGGCTTACATCTCTGGGAGGCCCAATTGAGAGGGGTGTTTATGAATGTTTAGGCACAGAGAAGCCCAGCATACAAGCAGCCAGGCCATGACTGCACTCTTGGTATATGCATATCTGTGAGGTGAGTACAGTCTTAGTGACTGGAAGTACCTGTCTATGGAGGTAAAACTCTTACTATTACAAAAATCAAATAAAAACTCCAATACAAAACAAGATCAAAAACAGAAGGATAGATTTATATTTGGTCTGCAATTCCACTGTTGGCTGTTTACTCCATTTCACAGGGACAACTCTTCTTAAAGTAGGTAGTGGCTGGATAGTGTAATGGTTAAGGGCTCTGCCTCTGACATGGGAGACCAGGGTTCGAATCTCGGCTCTGCCTGTTCAGTAAGCCAGCACCTATTCAGCAGGAGACCTTAGGCAAGTCTCCCTAACACTGCTACTGCCTATAGAGCGCGTCCTAGTGACTGCAGCTCTGGCACTTTGAGTCCGCCAGGAGAAAAGCGCTATATAAGTGTTTGTCTTTGTCTTTAAAGTGACCCTGTGTCATGTGTGACTCAGTGTCTGCCAAGGACAAGGGTTGATTGTATACATTACCTACTTTCCTACAGTGCTTTTTTAAAAAAAAAAAAACCAAGGCTGTAGAGATCTCTTCTAGGTTTCAGCATTCCAAGCTATTACTTCCTGTACTGGAGCTTAGCCACATCCCCTTTCATCAACATTCAAGCAATCCTATTTATAAGCAATCCTCTGCCACAATGCAGAGCATCTGTATAGTCAGATAAGCACTGCAGTTAGACTCCAGTACCTGGAACCTGAAATTAATGTAGCAATACCCTGTTAGGCTTATTTTTCTAAATGAGCAGCACAGGAGAAATGATATCGTTGTAATCAATATAGATTGATGGACACTGTGTCAGGTTAACACAGAGTCCCTTTAAAGGGAACCTAAACTGAGAAGGATATGGATTTTTCCTTTTAAAATAATACCAGTTTCCTGAATTGCCTGCTGATCCTGTGTCTCTAATACTTTTAGCCACAGCCCCTGAACAAGCATGCAGATCAGGTGCTCTGACTGAAGTCAGACTGGATTAGCTGCATGCTTGTTTCAGGGTGTGATTCAGCCACTATTGCAGTCATAGAGATCAGCTGGACTGCCAGGCAACTGGTATTGTTTAACAGGAAACATCCATATCACTCTCAGTTAAGGTTCCCTTTAAAGAAAAGCTATATGAAAAAAGGGCCCCTGGGGGGTACTTACCTTGGGAGGGGGAAGCCTTTGGATCCTAACGAGGCTTTCCCCATCTTCCTCTGTCCCTCCATTGCCCTGCTGGAACCCCCCAATCCGCTGCAAGGTAAATATTTACCTACCGCAATCCTGCGTAGGCGCACTAGCTGGACCCGATTGATCCGCTCTACTGCGCAGGCGCATGTAATTTGTGCCTGCGCAGTAGAGCGGATTTGTGCAGGATCGCGGAGAGGTAAATAAATCTCCTGCTTGTCAAGCTTGTCAGGGGAGGTTTCGGGGGAGCCAGGGCTGGATTCCTCAAAGCTACAGGGGAGGAGGAAGCCTCATTGGGACCCTGAGGCTTCCCTCTCCCGAGGTAAGTATCCGTCCGGGGGCGGGGGGGATATTAATTACAGAGTCTCTTTAAGATTTCCATACACAGAACTTGTCAGCCAGACTAAAACCACAATTGCATAAAATAGCAATATTATGCAGGTGTATGTGAGGGAGCTATATAGCTTGGAAATATGTATCTGGTATCAAACAGAACATCCATCTGTGCAATGGACTGCAACATTATTCAAAATAAAATGGATTCACTGTTCCATTCCACCAGGCTTTAATTCAGTTTCAAAGGATAGGTCTAACAGTAACCAAGCAGCTCGGGGCAACCCAAAACCACAAGAAAGGTATAGGGGACTTAAAGAGCCCGAAAAGCCCTCCTACTAAAAGGGAATGCTAAGTGTGGTTTGCCTTCTTAAAACAGAAGGAGTTTGCTATAATTCAGCTTAAAGTGAACATTTGTGGTTACCCACAATGCACCGCTACTGAATAAACAAATTATCTATTTATGCCCCAGGATAAAGTATAGGTCTGAAACAGTGGCATAGCTAAGGAGCTTTGGGCCCCAGGTGCAAGTTTTACATTTGCAAACACCCCCACCCTTCCCCCATAGTACTATATACATAATATATATGGTGCACCAAAACCTGCCAAGGATCGCTACGATATTAGAGATGCAAAAAGTGGATGGGGAAGAGTTTGTTAATGATTACCACTATTCAAAGCATCTTTAGATGTGATCATTACCATCACAGGACCAATAAAGAGCTAACAATGCCGTTGAAGGAAGGCCCATAGTGTACCCCTCCGGCCCAAGAACCCCCGGTGCAGTCGCAATCTCTGCATCCCCTATTGCTACACTGCTTGTCTGAGAACATTCATAAAATTAAAAAACAGGCAGCCCTGGTCATGCAGATAAAAAAGTGTGATCCAAATACTTGATCTTAGTGTGTAGGACTAGCGTGTTCTGTTTAGTGAGACAGCGAGGAAAAAAAAGCGGCACAGCAAGTAAGACTCCAGGTTACATTTCCTAGCTGGAGAATGAAGTAAGCACCTTACTGTATGCTCTAGCTAGTAAAGCAACAATCATTATGCCTAAAACACATGCGCACACACACACACGCACACTTACCTTTTGAACTTTACTTGGCCTTTCAAATACTGGAAGTGTATAAGATATTGCACCAAGATATGTCGGCGGAAGTTACTGTCACTCAACTGTAAATCCATTAACTAAGAGAAGACATAAGAATATAGAGACACAATTCAAGCACGAGTACCAAATCATTTTGAACAGTAAAAAGTAGCGGTGCTACGGTTGTCAGCATGAACACCCAATACACAATGCTATATCACGCCCAGGTTACCTTCTCACTTGTCAGGAACTTGGCGAAGTACACGTGTTCACCTCCTGCTTTCAGCTCCTCAATTTTTTTCCGCGATGCCTGAGTATCATCCAATTTGTAACTCTTAAACACTGCCAGGACCTCTTCTGAGAACTGGAGAAAAAGAGGAGAATATTTGTCAATGTGAGTAACTAAGCACATTGGCAAAGATCGAACATTTCAAGACAATTTGTGTGTTAACAACATACAAGGTACAAAATATTATAACACAGAACCATAAAATATTCATTTTGTCTTCCATATACACGATAAACCTGTCATTAGTGTGATACCAGGGATGTGTTATACAACAGAAGAATCCAGACAGAGAAGGAGCGCTCCAAAGTGTATTACAATTAATAAAATCAGCTTTATTCGCAAGACAAATACATACTCACAAGATGTACAGGTTAAAATCGCTTATCAGCGGTGAGGCTAGTCCGCTTAACACCCCGTCAGCAGGTACACACGCGCTGTGGCCAGCAGCGTGGTCTCCGATGTCCCAGGAGCTCGTCTCGCTAGGGGATGGGCGAGGCCTACTCTCAGCGTGCATGTGACGCCATTACGCATTTCGGCGCTCTGCGCCTTCGTCAGATGACGTCACCCGCACTGACACGCCTTATTTATACGCAGCCAGTGCCGTGGTCATGGCAACTGATGCGGTGGTGGTGGAAAAAAAAAAACCTTATTCTGGAAAATATAGGAGCGCAGCGTATTTCACTGGCTCACAACGCATACTCCCTATAGCAATTATTTGTGTATACAACATGCAGCTCTATAGTGGAAGCCTCAAAAACTGAGATTTTCCCTAACTTCTCAGTTCCTAAATAATGGATTGGGAATCTGATCCTCTTAAAAGGAAGGTCCAAGCAAAATAAAAAAAGAGTTTCACTTACCTGGGGCTTCTACCAGCCCCATGCAGCCATCCAGTGCCCTCGTAGTCACTCACTGCTGCTTCAGTCCCCCGCTGGCAGCTTGCCGACCTCAGAGGTCGTCGGGCCGCATTGCGTACATTTTTACGCATTCCCGCTTGCGCAGGAACGGGGGACTGGAGTGTGAGTGACTACGAGAGTACAGGATGGCTGCATGGGGATGGTAGAAGCCCCAGGTAAGTGAAACTCTTTTTTTTATTTTGCTTGGACCTTCCCTTTAGGCTACTTGCACACCAAGACGTTGCGTTAGGTGCTACGTTAAGGTCGCATAACGTGCACCTAACACAACGTATGGTGCTGCAAGTGAGGACGGTAGAGTGAGCCGCGTTAGGCGGCTCGATTCCTATAAGGTCTCCCAGAGTGGCGCTGATTGGCCAGCGGGACCACGTGATGCGGAGCGAGACACTCCGCACCACGTGGTCCCGCCGGCTAATCAGCGGCCGCCAGTGCAGTGCATATTAAGTAGCCATGTGCGCGGCTACTGTAGCTGGCTCTCCCCGCCTCCTCTCCGCCCCCCACTGCGCATGTGCAAACAGTCTAACGCGACTATAGCCGCTCTAACGCCGTAGCATGCTGTACTTTCCGGAGAACGTGCAGCGTTACATGTAACGCAACGTGGGCTGTGTGAACAGCCCACTTGTGTTACATTGCTGTGCGTTGGGGGAGCGTTAAAGGCGCACTAACATGCGCCTGTAACGTCTTGGTGTGTAAGCAGCCTTAAAGTACACCTGAAGTGAGAGGGATACGGAGACTGCCATATTTATTTCCTTTTAATCAATACCAGTTGCCTGGCATCCTGCTGATCTTCCTGGCTGCAGTAGTGTTTGAACCACACACCCGAAACAAGAATGCTGTGAATCCAGTCAGATTTTAGTCAGAAATATCTGATCTGCATGCTTCTTTAGGGTCTATGGCTAAAAGTATTGGAGAGACAGCACCAGGAGGAAAGCCAGGCAGTATGCATTGCAGCAGTCAAACTTTCAGAAACGGATCATGCCATGTTTTCTATGCAGAAATATAAGAATTATGTAGTTTGTTTATTTTAAGGTACACTGCAGGGGTACTAAAAAGAGAAATCAGTATTTTATGAGAGAAAAAGTGATAATTATGTAATCATAGTGATCAGGAGCAAATCCACATCGCCCCTTAAGGTGCCTATACACTCGTCAGATTAGCAGCAGATAGATCATCAGATGGATTTCTTATCTATCTGATGTGTTTTTAGAACATTTTTTACTAGGATAGAATTCCAATAGATTTCAGTTTGAAATCTATTGAAATTCGATCTGATGGCATTTTTTTGCCGTCAGATTTCCATTAAGGCCAATGCAAAATGATAAGCAATCTCATCAGATCGACCTAAATTTTCCACCCTGCCAGTTTGATGGAAGTCCATCGAAATCGGCCGTCGATCGGTCGATTGGCCAACCGATTTGCAATCGATCGATTGATTTTGATCGATCGATCGGCCAGAAAATCGGCTGAGTGTATGGGCCCCTTTATTCATTGCAGGAGGTGTCAGCTGTCAGAGCATGCGAGCCTGCTGCAGTAAAAATCTACTAGTGTCTGAAATCAACATTTATATAAGGTCAGTATTAGATACTGACCTGGTTCTGAAGGGGCTAAAAGGAAATAAATACAATATGTCAGCCTCCATATCCCTCTCATTTCAGGTGTGTTTTAAAAATCAAAATGACAACTTCCTACCTGAAAACCCAAATTGGTAAGAGGATATTTTCCTTGTGAAGATGTCACTTGTGTATGGAGGAGGGACACCGAGCTTTCACATGTACAGAGAATAATGGGTGGCAGGAGAATATTCTCATTTTTAGACTAACTGGCTGGGACAGTTAACTGGGGTTATTCAGCCCTGCGCTTCTTATGAATGGGCATAGTTCAAAACACCTAGCAAATCACGCCAAGGGAAGACTGTAAAGTGAAACTGTGACTAAGGATTGAACTTCACCCCAATCAGTAGCTGAACCCCCTTTCCCATGATAAATATTTACCTTTTCTCAAACGGATCATCAGGGGGCTCTGTATGGCTAAGATTGTGTTGAAACCCCTCCCACAGTGGGATGTCAGGACCATGGTGCTGACATCACATTGTAGAAGCCTTGTTGCATTGTGGGAAATAACAGCTGTTTCCAACTGCCAAAAAAACAAGGAGCAGCTACTTCCTCTGACATCGCCTACCTGCCAGCAGTAAAAATGTCACCATATCATAAAAGCCAAAATGTAATTCAGGGAGAGGAAAGCTTTTACAATGGGCAAACACTGACTAAATCATTTATACATTTAAGCACATTTGTTCATTACGTTATTTTCACTGGAGTTCCTCTTTAAACATTGTTACTACACTAATTCTGGTTTAAGCTGGCCTGCTTTAAAGCAATTGTGAAGGGAATCCTAAAACAAAAAGTTAGATACTTATCTCAGTAGTGGCAAGCGTCTGGATAGCCACAAGATTTCTGGGATCAGCCAACAGCCCACCATGTCTGCAGCACTGCAAGGTCTAATTCAAATAAAAACCCACAATAAACAGCTACTGGAGTTCAGCATGGTTACACTGAAAGCTGTACACTCACTTCTGTGACTGAAGGTACACTTTAAGAGCGGAAATAGCCCACTGACCTCTGCGCCATCAGTGGCCTTGTGCATGCAGAGATATTCTACACCATGAAGATAAGAGACTATTGAGAAACTGGCCTGCAGCTCACAGTGACCCTGTCTGGTTATGTATGAGGTAAAGTAAGAAATGAGGCAAGAAGGGAACTCTACCTTGAGAAATGTCTTCCAGGAGCTCTTATCATAGCACTGTACTGGATTCCTGAAGAAGTCCTGCAGTGACCAGAACTTTCTATACAGGTTGTAGTCTATGGGAATGGAGCTAGAAAATAAAAGTAGAATGAGTCAAAAATAATACTGCACTCACATTTTACCTAACCTGACCTTATCTATATCATATAAAAGAAGATACCATCATAATATTAAATCATCACTGTAGTCAGACATTTCTACTACATTGCATTTTACAGACCTTACTGGACTAAAAAAGTACTCAGTATAAGTACAACAATTTTTGCAGCTTTATTGTTACTATGCTGTACCAGATCTCACCACAGGAGATAAATAGATTCAGAGGCGGACATAGGCCTGTGCAGACCGTGCAGCCGCACAGAGGCCTCTTGCCCTCTAGGGCGCATGCAGCTGCACCACAGTTTCAGGGCATGATTATTCTGTAGGTTGTTCTCTGTGTATTTCTCTCTGAAACCCAGGAGGAACAGTGATATTTGCTTGTGGCCCAGTCATACTACACAAGTATGAAATGTGTGCTACATAAACACAGTGCCTAGTAACCTAGATTAGTGTACTTTTATGTTATTGACATTATTTGGAGCAAACCATAATCTGTTATGATTATGGCCACTCACATGGGGCCCCTTCATTTATTCCGCACAGGGGCCCACTGTTGACTTTGTCTGCCACTGAATACATTGAAATCTGAGATTACAATCCAGAAATTCTGTAAAACTGAAGTAAGAATTGTCAGTAGAGAGGAATCAACCTAAATAGATATTTTTGTTACCTTTAATCCTGCTTAAAGTGAACTTCAACCGTGAAAAAAAAAAAAGTTTCACTTACCTGGGGCTTTGAACCAGCAGGGGGCTGGTTTAAAGCATGAAAAAGAGCGCTCCGTAGTGCATGAAAGTTATTTATTCCTCAGACACGCAATTCTAAAAACACACTTACTGGAAAACAGTAGAAATTAAGCATATAATGGGCAAAGCCCAATTGGACAACAGTAGAAATTAAGCATATAATGGGCAAAGCCCAATTGGACAAAGTTGGCTGGTTTAAAGCCCCAGGTAAGTGAAACTTTTTTTTTTTTTTTCACGCTCATGGCGGGGGACCAGAGGATCCGTGAGTGACTACACGGGAACAGGAAGGCTGCAGGGGGCAGCCTTCCTGTTCCCGCGTAGTCACTCATGGATCCTCTGGTCCCCCGCCGCGAGCGGGTTTTGTTTTCGCCACTGCGCTCACATGGCCCTTGCCATGCACATCCTCGATCACGCTCCTGTCGCTAAGGCCATCCTGCACATGCGCAGTACGTGTACATATGCGTATTGTGCATGTGCAAGATGGCCACGACAACGGGAGCACGATCAATGATGCGCACGGCAAGGATCGTGCAGATGCAATGGCCGCCGAATGATCAGTTGGCGAAAATGAATCTAGCTTGTGGTTGGGGACCGGAGGATCTGTGAGTGACTACGTGGGCACAGGAAGGCTGCAGGTGGATGATCAAAGCCCCAGATAAGTGTAAAAAAACAACAACCACAACAAAACCCCCTTTTTTTACGGTTAAGGTTCGCTTTAAACAGCTAAATGTGTGTCACAATTATACTTACGAACTATTAGGGGCTTCATCATCTCCCATTTCCCCTTCTTCAATTTCCATTCCATCATCCCTGTCTTCCACTTGCTGTAAATACAAAGAATTGGTCATCGTGCAGAAACTGAACCTTGTAATATACACAATCAAGAAGAGAAAAGCAGTTACTAGGAGTAAGAAATACAAAGTAACATCAGCTAGACTCACTTTCTGTCCCAAAGTGCTTTCATTCTCATTGACATTATACACTGTGACATTTTCCAAGTTGAACTGGCTCTGTAAATTCAGTCCTTTAAGAAAACAAACAAAAATAATGTGATAAAGGAAGAGTGATGTATATATACTGTATATATAAACCATGGGACTAGTTCATAAGATCTTTTGTTTTTATAGGATATGCACCGCCTCACATTTTTACTCTCTGCTAAAGCTCCAAAATCACACTAGATAACTAAGCGAGGCAATCATTTGGCGCTGTCCCGGCCGATGGTCTGGTGTGTGTACAGCAAGGAATGTATACAGACATCTTTCAGGGCTGCTACAGCTACAGGACTTTAGTTCTATGTTAAAGCGGAATGAAAGCCAGCATTTCTTCTTTGCTCTGAAAAAATTATTTACAGCATATTATATACAACCAGCATTTTTTTTTTACTAAAACCACATTCAAAGGGTTACACATAGGGCTGGAAAGTTCAGTGCAGAGAAATGTGGACGCATCTGAAGAAGTGGAGATAATGTTATCTTGTGTTTACTTAAATGTATCAAGTGAGGAATGTGAGACATTCTCTGACTGTGGAGAAGCCGCTGGACACAGAGAGACACTGAAAGCATTTCTGCCTTTAATACATAATGAATAAAACCAGTTATGAATAAAATGCAAAGTCAGCTCACAAAGCAAAAAACTGTACTTGTGGGAATGTATAATTTCTAAATGAATAATAATACTTGTGCACAAATGCAAATATGATAACCGTATGGCATATAAAAAGTAGGAAAACATGTTTTTATTGAATATTATGTCAGGGTTTTATACCGCTTTAATACTAAACTTCAGGGTCTGTATATGTCGATCCTTATTGAGATCGAAACTAACGTATCCACATATATAGAATATACAAAATGCAGAGGTTAGTTATTGCCTTCCCTACCTACAGCAGCTTTAGTCTAATGTGTTTATCTGAATACCATGTAATGTCTCTACACTGAAGGGAGAGAGTTCTCTGCATAAAGTTTTTCAGCAACTCCATTACCAGTTTTGTGCCACCACTCATCAATGTTTAGGTAGGTATTTTAGTACAACACTGTGGCCTCAATTCACAGAGCTTTATCAAACACTTTATCAAACGTTTGATAATTTACCTCATGGGTAAAATCTGATTTTGAATTCACTAAGGTGTTATAGATTTATCGATCATTTCATCGATAAAACATTCGATAAATCTATAACACCTTAGTGAATTCAAAATCAGATTTTACCCATGAGGAAAATTATCAAACGTTTGATAAAGTGTTTGATAAAGCTCCGTGAATTGAGGCCTTAGAGATTTATTATACCAATGTTGAATACAACATACTCTTGGCTGGTTGATTCCACTGTACAAGTTGGAAGACTCACCAGATTTTTCTGAGAGTGGAAATAAACGTGCAAGAAACAGCTGAATCCTCCCGCAGAACACCGTGTTCTGTGACTTGGAGAGTCTCCTTAAAAGGTCTAGAAAAAATGAAAAGAAACATTAAAAAATAATCATTTTTCCAGGAAACAAGAAAAGCGAGTGAACTGTTCATGTGCACTGAGCATATTAAAAGCATAAAAGTCCCCATAAGAGAGGTTCATAATGGTTTGTGCCGCTGGGGGTACAGGAAGGGGGAGCACCATTACTTACCTATGGGATGCTGAACCTCTGGCCCGTGGCTCTTTTGGGATCATCCATCTTCTCGAGCCGACCGCAGCTTCTGTGGGCATTTGTAATTCATGGCGGGGGTCACGCTGCAATGCATGCCTGGAGATGTAGTTCAGAAGATGCGAGGATAGTGCTGAACTAGCATCTCCCAGAGTACACTGGGAGGTTGGGGAGGTTCGTTTTTCATAAAGTACAACAATGATGCTCAGTGCACTTTAAAGTTCATTGTGTTAGCTCAGATTAAGATCTATGTTTTAGGATGTTCCCAGGAAAGTTCATCCCTGCATCTCAAACAGGACTTTTTGCTTAATAAGAATGTGGCAGAAAACAAAAATTGTGGATGGTGTAGGGGTCACAACATTTGCAAGCAGGCTGTGGGAAGCACAGACCAATGTATATGGGAAGGGGTGAAACAAACCAAGCATGGGACCCGACAATGTAAAAGAAGCCAGTTTAGTAGAGGAAGGTGGCAGCCTGTAATACCCAGTGACACTGCCAAGGCTTTGGGGTGTAGGGATGCCCTCAGGCTTCATAAGGAGGGACTAGGATTATCCATCCTACTTTCAGAACAGCCTTCTCAAAGAACACAGGAACCAGCATTTACCAGGTTTAGACAGTCAGGGCTCTTGGGCAGGATGTGAATGCCTTAAAGAGACTCTGTAACATGAAAAACATCCCCTGGGGGGTACTCACCTCGGGTGGGGGTAGCCTCGGGATCCTAATGAGGCTTCCCACGCCGTCCTCTGTCCCACGGGGGTCTCGCCGCAGCCCTCCGAACAGCCGGCGACTGTGCCGACTGTCAGTTCAATATTTAACTTTGCTGGCTCCAGCGGGGGCGCTGTGGCGACTTTCGGCATGGAAATAGACGGAAATACCCGATCTCCGTCGGGTCCGCTCTACTGCGCAGGCGCCGGAAACTTGCGCCTGCGCAGTAGAGCAGACCCGACGGCGATCGGGTATTTCCGCCTACTTCGGCGCCGACAGCCATCAGAGCGCCTGCGCAGGAGCCAGGAAGGTAAATATTGCGTCACCGCTGTACGGAGGGCTACAGCGAGACCCCCGAGGGACGCAGGACGGCGTGGGAAGCCTCATTAGGATCCTGAGGCTTCCCCCACCTGAGGTGAGTACCCCCCAGGGGTCGTTTTGTCGTTACAGTTCCTCTTTAATGAAAATAGGTAGCCAATTGAGAGACTGTATGCATGTATGACTGTATGAGTGTATGCATTTCAGCATACAGTTTCATTCTGGATGGTGTATATTTCTGCAGTATTTCTCCACCTATTTCACAGCTAAATTAACAACATGGAATTACAGCCAATTTCTTCCTCTCTAGTTATAGAAAGAATGGGGAAGGGTCAGAACCTCTGCCTAATTTATTTTGCCAGATTCTCCTTCGCTGCCTGTCCATGTGAATGCTGGCACTGGAAGAGTAAACAGAATCACAAAATATTGGGGCATCATCCCCTGAGACACGTTTCTAAGGTTGGCTCTCATACCTTTTGGAAAACTACCTCTGCCTGCTGTGTCACTGGGGCAGGAAGTGAGGGGGAATGTTACGGATACAAATGGTTACAAGTATAAACATCTTTATGCAAAATAAAAAAAATAAAGATTTTTGACTATAGACTTAAAGAGGAACTCCAGTGAAAATAATGTAATAAAAAAAGTGCTTCATTTTTACAATAATTATGTATGAATGATTTAGTCAGTGTTTGCCCATTGTAAAATAATTTAAATCCCTGATTTACATTCTGACATTTATTACATGGTGACATTTTTACTGTTGGCAGGTGCTGTAGCTGCTGCATGCTTTTTTGGCAGTTGGAAACAGCTGTAAACAGCTATTTCCCACAATGCAACAAGGTTCACAGACAGGAAACTGCCAGGAGTACCACGGTACTCAGAGTTTTTGTGGGAGGGGTTTCACCACAATATCAGTCATGCAGCGCCCCTTGATGGTCTGTTTTTGAAAAGGAATAGATTTCTCATATAAAAAGGGGGTATCAGCTACTGATTGGGATAAAGTCCAATTCTTGGTCGGAGTTTCTCTTTAAAGGACATCGAAGGTAAAAATAAACGAATAAGAAACAATTGTATCTATCCTCCTTCTAAAAATGACTTTTTTAGTTATCCCACAGTTTTATTTTATATTTAAATCTACTTTTTAAGTTTTTACTGTTTCACTGGCTCTGCTCAATAACACCTTCATTGAAGTATGCCAGAGCCAAAATCTATGAACTATTGCCTGTTTTAAACTCTTTCTTGCTCTCAGAAGCCATTTACTGCCAGGAAAGTGTTTTATGGCTGCAATTCCTTATCAGTGAGGGCTACGCTATAGTCCAACCCGGTCCAGACCCGGACAGAAACTGTCACTTGCATACCTGATTTTTAACTCTTTCAGGCAGAGAAAGAAAAAACGGAACACAGCATAGTTATTTGTGTGTTTGGCACTGTACATACACATGTCACATGTCTACCTCATCATGTCACATGTCTACCTCATCATGTCACATGTCTACCTCATCATGTCACCTCGTATGTCTGCTAAGCCGTCAGTAAAAGAGCTGACAAGTAGTTCACCTGATAATCAGTGCGTCATAAAAAAATGTGTGTTTACAATAATAGCCTGTGCAGAAAGACAAAACATATACACAAGGCAAGCAATAACCAGGAAATGTTGGGATCTTACCATTACACATCCTCAGCAAGTAGTTTTTACCAGCTGAATAAAATGTATTCTGAAAGAAGAGAAAGTTTATTTTCAGGATAATGCACATGAACGTGGTAAATACATGGCAAGTAAACAGGAGATGTACATATATGTATTCTATAAGCACATGAATGTGTTCTGCACATTTAGTCACAGACAATGAGATGCTAATAATTATGGCTTGTGGGAGGAAAATAGCAGCAGGCAGTGCAGGGCACTGTACTACTTCCTGCACTAGATGTAGCACCCCTCCCCCTTCCTGTCCCATGGGCAATGTGTCTGCTCGCTCGCTACACACAGCATGCAGAGAGCAAATGTGGAGAGCAGCAGGGCGAGTGGAGAGAATGATTACTGTGCTGCAGCTGGGACATTAGTACGGAGAGGAGGAAGGATGTGTTTAGTGCTTCAGAAGTTGCCTCTCATTAACAGCCATGTGCACTAGCTGCTGTAATACCAGAGTGCCCTAGACTATTGATTATTTATCCTGATCAGAGTAATTAATCAATAATGCAGGGCAGTCTGCTGTTGCAGAAGGCAGTGATACAGGTGCTGACAGCCGACTTCTGTAGTGAGCAGAGAAGCAAGCTCCGGGTAATTTAAATTAGCTTGATTGCATCTAATCTCATCTCTTCCCAGCTCCTCCTCCTAATCTGTTGTCTTCCCCATGACCCTTTCCTCTTTTCAGATTTTAGTGGCTTCTTTTAATAGCATGTCCCTGCCAAACAGCACTGGTGATGTCTGCAGTCCTGGTGAGAGGTCTTCCTGCCATTTCTCCTCTCCCACCAGGTTCTCTGTCTTGAGCCTCTACCTCTTTACCCCCCCCCCCCCCCCCTCCTATGCATCTCACTATTTGGTATGTCCCCCTTTTCTTACTGTCCTCAGAGGAACTCGCAATCTAATCGTACCATAGTCATAGTTTAATGTCCTACCATGCTGCTATTGTGTAGTTATATAGCATTGTCATCTTCTGCAGCACTGTGTAGAGTACAGAGTTTCATAACGGCTAGCTCTGTCCACATCCGGACGACTTATTTTCCCCAAAAATTCCCCAAAAATTTGCACCTCCCATCCAAAAAAATTGGGTGGGGGGGAGGGGGGGGGGGGAGAACTTTGAGTGAAGGGTGAACTCAGAGTACAGTTCATGTACCTGCAATGTGTATATTCCAGGTTGGCTCAATTTCAAGGTCAGGCTCATCACGTGGCGAGATGTTTTTTTTGTGAGGACTTGAAACTCGCAATTGTATAAATATGGCCTTGAAAAGCTCAGTCAGATACATAGATGGAGGAACCCTATATCGTATGTGGCTTAGAGTATGAGAGACTCTTAATGTCAGGATCGCGGGTTCAGGCACCCAGTAATGAGAGTTTGGTAAATTATCTTTTTTTTAAATGTATGTACTTCAGATGACCAAAGCTGTTAAGATATTTATTATGTTACTTGAATATTTCTTATAACACTGTTCTATATATATTTTTTTTATATTCTTTGTATACAACAAAAAGAATGCAATTTTTATATAAAAAGGATCCTCGTCTAAGGCTATTATTTCAATGGAGATATCTGTAATATTACAAATACATATTGTTTGTATGACAGTGGCTATACAGCCCATCTGACCTAGTCTAGGATAACCGACACTTGAGTTTAGTATTCTCCACAGTTGGTTCACCTATTTTATATAGGGTCCAACACTGGTATTTTCTAAAATTATTATATATTTGTTTTTGTTTTAAAGGAAAGCCGAGGTAAACCTAATGCAAAAAATGAGATGCTCATCTATGAACAGGAACACCTGTGGATCCTTCAGAAGCTTCCAGTTTCCTTGTGACCACCACTGCAGCAGAGAGCCCCTTTGAAGTCCACGCTCCCTGTTGTGCACGATTGCGGCCATACTGCACCCCAGTGAGCACAAGCTTGGCCATGCTGCAACCCATGAGCACGATCTTGGCCTTGTTGCACCCCCTTGAGCACAAGCTTGGCCTTCCTGCACCCCCTGCCCTTGACCACGAGCTCGGACATGCTGCACCCCCTTGAGCAAGAGCGTACATACATAACAAGGTGGAGGGAAGCCTCTGGATGATCTGCCAGGCCCCTCTTCTTCACAACCATGCTCCCCTCAGTGTAGGAGTTCTGTCAGCACCGTAACACAGAGCCACATGTACAAAAAAGAAAAAGCTGTGCATGAGCAGTTACGCACTACTGCACAGACAGGACTCGTACAGGCGCAGTGGGCTTTGCTTGTACACGGAGGGAAGAACAGCTGCAAGAGCACATCCGACAAACTCTTGTTGAATATGCTTAGGGTCCCAGCACTGGATCAGAGGATGATGGAGGAAACTTCATGGTCATCCAAAGGCTTCCCACTTCTAAGGTAAGTATGTAACTTTTATTCATATTTTCACCTCAGGTTCACTTTAAGACCCAATGAAACTTCCTAGATCATATCTTAACTCTTTCTTATCCCATGGGCAGGAAATACACTTAATAAATGTTTTCATAACTTTAAGCTGTAGATGAGAATCATTTAGCCCAACCACAACACAGAGAAGGGAAGTTGGTTGACTGGAGTTCGACATCCCTTGTTTAGAGGAAATAGGACACATTAGTTACACATGTTCTTAAATGTCATGTGTGCTCAGGCGTCTAGCTATGATGTGCCAGCCAGGGGCTGCTATAGTGGGGTGTGCGGTGGTGCAGAGATGATGGTGCAGCATATGCCTTTTCCAGTACATGTATATATGCCAGCTGCAGCCTGGAGTACAGCAAGTCCAAGTATAAAGGGCTGCCACTCTTATCTACTACTAGACGGTGCATTTCCATTTAATTACATTATTATTTTTAGAATGGAAAAAAAACAGCATTACAGCAAGTAACGGAAATTGAAGAAATCTACAAATTAAGGACTCGTTTATATTTGCATAATTGTACAAAACGCCACTGACTTAATAATAGAAAGTGGATTTGCTAACGGAACAAACAGTTCTATCGGAACAGAAAACAATAGGCAATAAATATGAATAGTGAGGTCATCATAAACCACTTACAGAGCACCGTTCATGGCCACTCTAATACATTATAAATCTCTAATAGCCTAACCTAAGAAATAATCACACAAAATAAAGTGGCTGCAAATAATAAATGTGAATGGTGGAGAAGCTGTACTTCTCACCCACACAGTATCTCTGTAACCATGGCGACACGATATTACGGCATTACAAGGCCACTCATGGGAGGGATGTCATCCATATAATGGATAGCTTTATTTAACAGTGCTTCATTCTAAGACACATGGAAATCAAAGCATTTGCACTTACAGATTTCCAGGTTCCAACATTCTTCTCAACAAATGTGAATATTCGATCGCAGTGGTCCAGAGGAAGACAGTCCAGGACATCTCCCAGGAGCACAAATGGCGTAGTGGCTGTACAAATACCTGCATGAAATAAACAAGCCAAGTTTATATCACACCTACAGTCAACAAATTAAGCTGACTGAACTGTCCAAGAGGGCACAGCAGTCACATCCAGGAGCAGCACCACACCAGCAACCCATCTAAAACATACAGACATGCAGCCCAGCTGCAAATGTAGGTGCTAAGATGCTAAACAACTAGCAGCCACTAAAGTTTAATTGGTTACATTTAAAACCCACTGAAATTTAAATGCAAATGTAATGAAGCTAAAGTCATTAAACATGGCCCATAATGACACTGCAGCCTGTTGCCTGATCCTTGTGAGTATAATGCATTAACCACTGGTGTCAAGCTTCTTTCAAAGGTGACTATCAGCTTGTAAGTGAGAGGAATTTACACACCAGAGATTAGTATTTCATAGATACTCAACATGTTCCCTTTAGAAATCATAACTCTGCTATTTAACAACGGCATAGCGGCATAGGTACTCCTCTTGTGGGAACCCATGCTTTATCTGTGTAGTCAGAGAAGTCAAATAGTCTCCCATGAAAAGTAATTAGAAACCAAAACACTTATGTCTGGCTGAACATACACTTCTGATAATAGGATAGTACTAAAAAGGTCAATATCAAAATGTATTAAAATGTATTTTCCCATTTGCAATCAGCCATTTCAAAATTTACTGAAGCTGAAATTGTCCTTCTCTGCAAGCCTGGAGCCTGTGGAATGCTCTTTAAAAAAAAAAAAAGAAGTTACTTGGCACCACATTTTTCAAACTTATCAAACCAACCTCTCCCAAGAGAGGTTTGTAAATGACGCAGGCCTTTAGGAGGGCAGCAGGCATTAACTTACTTTATGGGGGGCAAGCTGTTCCATACCCCATCTATATGAACATCCAGGTGCTCAGTTTACTTTAACATTGTATGACTAATTAGCTGCACAAAGTAGGACCTCATTTTTCCCACCCGGACCGATCCATTGACCTCAGACAATCCCAAATCCCAGTCTTTCTGAACTCTCCATTAAGAATTTTGAAGAACAACTGTACTTTACAAGCATGTTTTTACATGCATACCTGTTACTAAGCTGAAATATAGGTTGCCATCAATCCCTGCAATTTTATACAGCTGTATAGGGATGGTCAATGAGATGCAAATAATTCTTAAATAATTCATATATGATAATGCAACTTTTTTATGTAAGTGCTGCAGGTTCAAAATAGACCAATCAAACTCCACCTTAGTGGTATTCAATTGGTCCATTTTCCAGCTGCGTACATTTGCATAAATCTGCATGAACTTAGAATTATTTACATCTCATTGATCCTCCTGGAGCTCAACAGAAGGAAAATAGGTAGCCAAGGCCCATGTGATATTGAATATTCACAATGTAAGATAGTGACTAGTGATCCAAAGGAGTCAGCGAGTTTGGGTCCAAAATGTTAAGGAGCAGATCTATTGGGAAATAAACAACTCACTTTATGCACCACAATGCTATCAAGGGGATACCCTCTCTTTCAAGAAGATAAACAAGTAAATGTGTGTATACTGACAATATACTGCACGGAATACTTAAAGTAAACCTGAGATGGGGCAGGAAAAAAAAAAAAAAATAATAATTATACATACCTAGGGATTCCTTTAACTCCTCCAGGCTGATCGCTGCCTCGCGGTCCTCCTGGTTCTTACACAATTTGCCCCGGAAAGTCTGGGGCATACTTCGCCACCGGGAGCATTCTGTGCATGCTCAGTAGTACTGCGCATGAGCAGAACTCTTTCGGCCATGGGAGAGCGACGGGGGAGTGCGAGGAGCCAGACTTCACTGACTGGCCCTATTGGAGGACTTTCTGGAGCCAATTGCGGAGGATCCAGGTGGTGGAGGACCACGAGGGAGCGATCAGCCTGGAGGGGGATGGAGGAAGCCCCAGGCATGTATAATTTTTTTTTTCTTGCCCCAGCTCAGGTACACTTTAGGCTGGCCTTACATGTGTTAGTTTTTTTTTCTGATTGATTTATGGTAGATTCAAACACTTTGATCACTTTGATTTTCCCCCCCACTTAGACCTATTTTGGGTCTTTTTGATGAACTTTGCTTAAACACCCTGGCGGTAAGCCCGAGCTACGCGGGCTAGCCACCGGGAGCTCTATGCAGAGTATAGCGCACAGCGGGCGTTTTACTCACCTCCCGGGGGATCCAGACGCAGGCAGCCATTCTCCTTCCGGTCCTCCAAGGCTCTGAATCACTCTGGAGAGATCACAGTCAGTGATCTCACTACACAGTTACAGCGCCAGGCGGAGGACGGAAGGAAAACTACAGCGCTGGAGCCCAGGGAGGTGAGTGCTGGGGCTTCTGCAGGCAATCTGGTGGTGTGATTTTTTTTTCCTGATTTTAGGGTCTGAAACGGGTTGAAAATACCCTAAAACCTGGAAATAATCATACCGCCAGGGAGGTTAATAATATTTCACATTTACTTTTAATTACAATTTTTGAAAAATGCAATTTTCAACAGTAACCAAGGAGTGCAGGTATGAATGTTGCTCATATTTAACTTCTCAGTTGTCTGCTACTTGTCATTTTGGACTTTCTGGTGTCTTTGGGTGGCTGGCCCGCCCACCACAATATGAGCACATCTACATACATAAAAGAGGTCTGTATCTTCGGGCTGCATGGTCCAGGCATGTGGCCTGTTTTAACTCATGCTGTGCTGTGTCAGTATGCACTTGATAGTTGTGGCTTCTCAATGGTAAACATTCACTTACACTGGTGAGCCGTTAGAAGTGCATTCCTATTACCTACACTCTGTTATGAAGATTGTCTTATGCTGGGAATACACGTTAAGTTTTTACTTTAGATAGATGGGTTCGATAGAAAAATTCCAACCCGTCGGATCTGGTCGATTCTACTTTCGTTTCGATTCTCCTCATTCAAGTGAATGTAAATTGATAAGAAAAGATAAGGAACTGAGAGGAGAATCGAGCAGTGAATCGAGAGTAGAATCTATCGAAAGCGAAAACGACAGCAAAAACGAACGCAAAAACGCATCGTGTATTCCCGGCATTAGACAAGAACTCAATTTCTTTCTTGTATGTTCATTAATGCAAGAACAACTGACCTGAGAGAGATATGGAGGCTGGCATATTTCCTTATAAACCATGCCAATTGTCTGGCTGTCCTGCTTATCCTCTGCCTCAAATACTTTTAGTCATAGACCGTTTCAGGTATGTGATTCAGACACGAATGATGCATGAAAGATCACTAGGATGCTGAACAATTGTTTAAAGGAAATAAATATGGCAGCCTTCATATCCCCCTCAGGTCAGTTGTCCTTTAAAGCCAAATGGGACACTCAAACACATTGGCATAACAAAAAAAGCACAGCAATAGTCATAGGGCCTAAACAAAGTAATATGCTTTCTATAAACGTTTGCAAAAAAATAGCAGCAGCAGTTTTGAAACTGAGCACAGAAAAGTGGGCCACACAGAGACACAGAACCTTGGGGGGGGGGGGGGGGGGGGGGGTCCTGTAACTCCACATAGGCTTCACAGTGGCTAGCAGCATACAAGAAATAGGAAACATTGCAATAAATGTATTAGTACAATGTATACCTTCAGTAACTCCATTGATAGCAAGTGAAATAATCGCAAGGCAGTTGTCACATGACGCTTGGTTTATCTGTATGGACACAAGAGTTCATCAATACAAAAAATAATACCATGATGATACTAACTAGAACAAGTCAGGGAATAATGCAATAATGCATCTCCCAAATGATTAAAAAATATACTCTAGAACACCAATGCTATAATATTACAATTCTGGATCCTGGCATTCCACACAGTCTTATAATGCAATGAAGACAGGGCTGCTCTGCCACATCCGTACAAATCATTCTACTGAAAAGCACATTCAAAAAATAGTTTAAAAAGGAGGTAGTGTTGATCTTACATCTCTTGAAGAAAAAGACCAGTATCACTAGGTTAGATTAGGTTTACTAAAGCACTAAAAATGGACTAGACATCTCAGGACTTTGTCTGTGACAGAGGCACTCACTTTTGTTGGCTCAGACACAAAAGCACGGTTGTTGTACAGACCTGATGAAGGGGCAAAGTCCCCAGAAATGTGTTTGTCATTTTTAGACAAAGAATTGCAAGGAAAGTTCCCTCAACAAAAGCAGCAGTCAGTCAGTGATTCAACTCAACAGATCACCACTAAGTGTCATTTACTGATTTAATGCAAACTCTACTGTCTCCTGACAGCCCAACCTTAGCTCTCATACATGGACTAACCTCTATGCAAGTGGTACAAACCTGAAGCACTGTTAATTTGAAGGACGTTCTCTGTTAAATAGTTAAAGAGACTCCGTAACAAAAATTGCATCCTGTTTTTTATCATCCTACAAGTTCCAAAAGCTATTCTAATGTGTTCTGGCTTACTGCAGCACTTTCTGTTATCACTATCTCTGTAATAAATCAATGTATCTTCCCCTGTCAGACTTGTCGGCCTGTGTCTGGAAGGCTGCCAAGTTCTTCAGTGTTGTGGTTCTGCTATGAACTCCCCCTTCCAGGCCCCTCTATGCACACTGCCTGTGTATTATTTAGATTAGAGCAGCTTCTCTCTTCTCTCTTATCTTTTACAAGCTGAATAAATCGTCCTCTGAGCTGGCTGGGCTTTCACATACTGAAGAATTACAGACAAGGGCAAAGCTGTTTGCAGGAGAAAAACAAGCAGCCTGAAACTTCAGTGCATGAGAACTGCAGGGGGAAAGAAACACACAATGATCTCTTGAGATTCAAAAGGAAGGGTGTATACAGCCTGCTTGTGTATGGATGTATTTTCTATGTGTGGACATACTGTACATCAACCTACTTCCTGTTTTGGTGGCCATTTTGTTTGTTTATAAACAAACTTTTTAAAACTGTTTTTAACCACTTTTATTTCGGCGAGGAACGGCGAAATTGTGACAGAGGGTAATAGGAGATGTCCCCTAACGCACTGGTATGTTTATTTTTGTGCGATTTTAACAATACAGATTCTCTTTAAGTACAACATCTACATTATATTTAATGTCTAAGATAGGGCCTGGTTTGAACGCCAATAAAATTTGATTTTTTTTGGTTTGGCTGCAAAGTCTCCACTGCTGAACATAATTTATACTGATTATCAAACAAAAGCAAATAGAATTTCCAGCATCCCCATAATGCAGCTAGATATTTTTATAGTTTCTGCATCCATCATAAAGGATATTGGAATGGAAGAGATCTACACACAGGCTAAAGCAGGATTTTACACAAAAGACATTTATCTTAATCTGATATACCAAAGACGGAAAACTTTATAAATCAACATTACGTATACATTTCCATGGTTTACTTACAATCTCCTCTTCCAAAACCCCTCGGAAGACTTGATCGAGTGTAACTTTTTTCTCATTTTCACTAAGAAATAAAAATATAAAGAAATTACGGTACATGAAGCAAATAAAGACTAAACAGTGTTTAGTAAACACTAGCATCAGAACAGAAATATATTTTCTCTTATACCTTCCAGGCACCTGGTTAAATACAGTCAACAAATGCTTGACATTCTTGCTGGTCACAGCTTCTCTGGTGGCATTCTGTGGACCAAAGCAAAAAGCGATGTTAGGATTATTAATTTAGCATAATTAATTAAAAGACCCTCTCCTGGCACAGATCAAATCATAGCTCATCATCTAGCAGCTTAGTATGTAGAGGCCAAAATGTTACCTTTTTGTTTGACATGAGGCAGTTGTATTTAAAAACCTGTTAAATACTTTAGTCAAATGATATAAAGTAGCTAAGTTAAAAAAAGGTTAATGGCAGGCTCTGTAGGATAAGCTGCTGATTCTTGGCTTGCATTATTATGATGAGGTACAGCCTACAGGATACAGACTGAAAACTCTGAAAGAAAGAGGAAGGATGAAGGGAGGAAGAATACTATAGTCTACAGCAAACTAGAGTGCAGGAAATGGCTTGAATGGAGACTCCCAATCAGGTATTTTAAAAATCATATCAGCAAATAAAGGTATTTTTGCAATGAAAAGACTATGCTAACACTGAAACCTACACAGGACTGCAAAAACGGTGCAAAAAGCTGCACTTTAAGACACTGTTTAATAATACTTTCTTTTTTTACCTGAGACATCCAACAAGAACTTTTACACCTGTTTACTGGTTTTAAATTACATTTCCAGGGACAAATCTTTAAAGCAGGGCTGTGGAGTTGGAGTTGAAGTAATTTTTGGGTACCTGAAGTCGGAGTCAGTGGTTTCATAAACAGAGGAATTTGATGATTTTTGGAGCAACTCCACAGCCCTGGTAAGTATTAAACTAAGGAATCAGAGTCGAGGAGCCAGAGCAATTTTGGGCACCCGGAGTCGGATGATTTTTGTACAGACTCCACAGCCCTGGCAGTCAGTACAAAAATCATCCAAGCTCTGACTCCTCAATTTATGATACCACTGACACAGTCTCCTCTAATTTAAATATAGCAATGTATTTCCCATTTTAATTAAAAGTATGTAACACAAAAAGCATTTCATCACTGACAAAGCTTAGCGATTTTAACGTGACCTGCGCACCATACATAAAAATATTTAAAATGAACCTCCCCGAATGGAGGTTCGTAAATTTTATTGGCATATATTGGTTGGAGATATAGTCATTTAATCTCCCATAAAGACATTAAATGACTATATCTCCCAGGATGCACTAGCTGCTGGGCATGCTACATCTCTTGGCATGCACCAGCGGCTGGGCACACTACATCTGCCAGCATGCACCAGTGGCCGGGCAAGCTATATCTTCTGGCCTGTACCAGCGGCCGAGCACGCTACATCTCTTGGCATGAACCAGCGGCCGGGCACACTACATCTCCTGGTGTGCACCAAAAGCCAGGACTGACAGGCACTTTGAACTGCAGCCAATCATTTATGAACCACCTTTAGGGGAAGGTTCATTTTAAATATGTATTACATAGAGTCTCAGGTCACTTTAAAGTGTACCTGAAACAACCCCTATGGCAGCATTTATGCTTACCTGGGGCTTCTTCCAGCCCCATGTCCTCGGTTACCTCCCTTCATTTACAATCTTTGCCGTTTACTTTAAAGGTTGTAAATGATTGGATCGGCCAAGGACAACAGCGAGGAAAGCAACAGATGACATGGGGCTGGAGGAAGCCCCAGGTAAGTATAAATGCCGGCATAGGGGTCATCTCTGGTTTCCTTTAAAGCTATACGAAGGCTCCTTTCTCACTGGCATAAAACCCGTAAAGCGCAACATAAAGGGTGACAAAAGAAATCAAGCTATGTGTTCCAACAAACTACCATACATTGTCAAAATAGCATAAATTTAAAGTAATATTCCCTGCTTGCCAATACCATACATTTAAAGGGAATCTGAATTGAAAATAAACTTAGGATATAAAGAATTGTATGTGTAGTACAGTTAAGAAATAGAAAGTTAGTCTCATATTGTTTCCAGTAAAGGAAGAGTTAAGAAACTTCAGTTATCTATGCAAAAGAGCTTTTCTGAGCTCTCTGACCCAACTTGGGCTGGAGACAGTCTTATTTTCTGAAGTACTTATACATCAAAGAAACAGTGAGAGAATTGCTTCAGAAAAGGTTTTACTGCAGGAGTCCAAATGGTCATTAACTGAAAAAAAGAGACTTTTCTTTGCTGCTAATATTCTACTCAATATCCATACTACACATACAATTCATTATATCATACTTTTTTTTTTTGCTTCAGAGTCACTTTAAAAGTGACATCAATGAAATCCTTGTCCCCTTGCCAACTTGCTTAGCTCGGACAACTTTTTATTCTAACTCTACATCCACCTGGATGGTGAACATTGCACACCAGGACCCTTGCCCACTTGCTTCTGTTGCTGGGCTTCGGGCTGCAAAGTAAGTGCTGTTGGTGGGTATTATGGGGTTAATTTATGGGTTGCATGACTTTGCACATGCTCAGCACCTATTTTGATGGGTATGCTGAAATGTTGGAATCCTGTGCACAAGCAACTTCATTCTATTGGGCACACGTGGGCCCATACTCACATGTACTTAGTCGGGATGCGCGCATCCACAGTAGGGCACTAGAGATGCTAGCGAACAGCTTGCCTGCGAATCTCTATGGGCATTCTGGCCACGTACTACTTCTGGGCCGCAATGTCCCGGAGTAGTACGCCTACCCGTGTCCTTTTAGTATGCATGCCGTGGCCCGGAGGTGCGCGTCCCTGATTGCAATGACGCGCACTGCCAGGCCAGGGCATGCATACTAAAGGACGCAAGCAGACATGGACAGGCGTACTACTCTGGGACATTGCAACCCAGAAGTAGTACAGGGCCCGCTGTTCGTCTACATCTCTACTAGTCACATGGCCAGAAGAAAAGGAGTCTTATGTTAAAAAGGTGGGCTTGACAAGGAGCATGGAAGCCCCTGGACCATTCAACTACTGAGTTAAGTTGTCATTTTTAGTTACCCCCCCCCCCCCCCCCTTCCCATCACAGGTTTGCTTTAACTTGTCTGAATACATTTTATTACGATTATCATTTCCTTTCATTATATCTAAACTAAGGATCACAGTGGAAACACAACTGAGACGTCTGCATACAGCAGTTTATAACGTTTATGTCTGCAGTAGCCTAATGAAATCAATCTTGGATCGTTCTTGAATGAAGCCTGAAAGTCGCAGACGGCAAAAGTACACGTTCAGTCCTCACCGTAAGTTTAGTTTTCGCCTCCTGTAGAGTGAACACCGGAGGAGACATTCTTCATACCCAAGTCTCAGCATCAATGTCGCATGTCTCTGACATCACCAACCACTGTCGCGCCTCAGCTGAGGAAAGGACAAGTACTTCCGGTGTAATGTCAGAATGGGCAGCCGGAAGCAGCCTTCCTCACTGAGTATCACGCATGCTCAGTGGGAAGTTAGACATTATTGACCTGAAATATCTCCGCTTCCGCACCACGTACACTCCCGAAATTTTCAGGGTAGGGAGGGGACCTCCAGATCTAGCTCTGTGTCGAATTGCAGCCCCCGAGCCCCGCTAGTTCCCGAGATAGGTTTGCTGCAATCAGTCTCGGGAACCAGCGGGGCTCGGGGGCTGCAATTCGGCACAAAGCTAGATCTGGGGGTCCCCTCCCTCCCCTGAAAATTTCGGGAGTGTACGTGGTGCGAAAGCGGAGATATTTAGGACGTTTTACATGGCTGCGTAATTTTATGGGCCACAGGCTCCTACTGCGCATGCGGGGCTGCCCATTCTGACACTACACCGGGAAAAGTAGTGAAGCTCTAGGCAGCCGCAGACGTTGTTTTTCTGGAAGTGAAGGGGCGTGATTTCAGGCACAGCGTCTGTGTGACGCCGTACGGAGATTGCTGGTGCGTGGTTGCGTGTGGTGTAGATTGAGAACCTTCCGTGTGTGCAATGTGCATCATTATGCTCGGAAGCGCTGCTTCCAGCTAATAGCTATGGGCGTAGGGGAACGTCACATACCGAGGATGCTTTGCGTATTTCGGTAGTGCGGGGACATAGCAGTAGGGTATTGAAACGTATAGAAGTTGAGTGTTCGCTGTTCTGATCTAATGTAGTTGAGGGAAACTTCGTAGACCTGTAGTGAATTTTTTTTGCAACTTTATCAGATTTTGCAACCGGTTGCACTTATTTATAGGTATAGCTAACAGAAAGTGCAACCTAACCATTGTCTTGAACCTGTCTGTATCAGAAAATGCAACCAAACCCTCACACAGAGCTCTCCCCTCTTGCTCAATTAATAACCCCCCCTGGAGGGAACAATCCTCCCTTCTTGCTCCCCAAGGAATTTGTATGTTCTCCCGGTTTTGCGTGGGTTTCATCCGGGCACTCCGGTTTCCTCCCACAACCCAAAAAACATAGATAAGTTAATTGGCTTCTCCCTAAATTGGCCCTAGACTACAATACATACACTACATGATATTACAGGTGTGTTACCAGAGAGAAGCCACGCCTACGCAGTTATACATTGTCCTTTATGGAAAGTTGCAAAATATAATGGGTTACAAAATCTTTCGGTCGCTCCCAGTTTGAAGAAAACTCACTAATTTGGTTGTAACCACTAGCTTGTAAGGAATGGAGTACCTAGTGGGAAACGCTATTCATGCCACCAGCCAAATAGGTTTAGTAATGTGCAAGCACCATCCTAACCGACAAAACTGATGCCTAGCAGCCCTTGTTTAGGGCCCTGGTGTGCAATTTTAGAGTTTAGGGGACAACTGTAAGAAGAGGGATATGGAGGCTGCCATATGTATTTCTTTGTAAACAATACCAGTTGCCTGGCAGCCTTGCTGGTCTGTTTGGCTGCTGTAAGTTTGATTCACACCAGAAACAAGCATTGCAGCTAATCTTGTCAGATCTGACAATAATGTTAAGGTGCCCATACACTAATGCGATTTCACGCCGATAGCAGATTCGATCTGCTGTGAAATCGATAACAAAAACGTGAACCGATCAACCGATTTCCATCTGAAATCGATCAATTCCGTCGATCTGCCCAAGTGGAAAATTTTGCTTGATCACCGGCGGGCCGGGAGCACCTATCCAGCCAGGGTGGGTTCCCGCTGTCTCTCACTTCTACCGGCATCTTCACTTCCTGTCCTGTGAGAAAGCAAAGTTCAAACTATAGAGGTCGCTCTACTGTTTGAACTTTCTGCTTGTGACGGGAGAGGAAGTGAAGGGAAGATGGAGTACGCTGAAAGAAATGAGACTGCAGGGAATCGTGCTGGCGGACAGGTAATGTATTGCGGATGGCCAGGGGAGCAGGTGGCAGTTCCACAGGTTGTGAATCGATTTCGTGCTGTAATCGATTGAAAATCTGTTTGCAATGTATGGGCAGCCATTAGATCCCTCTCTGATCAGATTCGATCAGAGAGGGATCCATCTACTGGTGGATCTGGTGGCAATTGACCAGTATATGACTGCCTTGTGAAACACCAGATCTGCTGCATGCTTGTTCAGGGTCTATGGCTTAACCCCCTTGCAGTTCCAATTATCTCGGCAAGGGGGCGGCGCAGCACTTTTAAAAAAAAAATATTTTTTTTTAATTCACGTAGCTAGCCTAGCGCTAGCTACATGATAGCCGCTGACCAACGGCATCCCCCTACCTACTTCGATCGCCGCCGGCGATCTTTTCAAGCAGGAAATCCCGTTCAGAACGGGATTTCCTGCAATGCTTCCCCCGTCGCCATGGCGACGGGGCGGGATGACGTCGGGACGTCAGAGGGAATCCCAATCCACCCCTCAGCGCTGCCTGGCACTGATTGGCCAGGCTGCGCAGGGGTCTGGGAGGGGGGGGGGGGCAGCGAATCGGCGGGTAGCAAAGTGCTAGCTGCGTGTAGGGGAAAAAAATTACGAAAATCGGCCCAACAGGGCCAGAACAATCCTCCTGCGCGAGTTACCCCGAGCTCAGCTCGGGATAACCGGCAACGAGGTTAAAGTATTTGAGGCAGAGGATCAGCAGGACAGCCAGGCAACTGGTATTGTTTGAAAGGAAATAAATATGGCAGTCTCAATATGCCTCTCGTTACAGTTGTCCTTTAATTTAATGGAGATAGTGTCTCCCACCGAGTCCCCTGTGTGAAGTTGCCACCAAATTACTGAGTTTGCTGTGGGAAGGGTGTGGCCATTGGTCTATGAGGCTACAGCCTGGGTATATAGGTCAGGGGTCACTGAGCTTCCCTAGCCAATTTGAGTTCCAAAAATGAGTTCTAAAAGTTTTGGAATCAATAAAATTACAACAATGCCCAAATTTATGCACCTGCCTAATTTTATTAAAACAATTATTGCGCACTTTCTGTAAATCCAATAAACTTTATTTCACTTCTCAAATATCACTGTGTGTGTCTCCTATATGATGTATTTAACTGACATTTTTTATCGTAACAACCAACCTTTTATACAGGAAAATCATAAAAATTAACAAAGTTGCCCAAACTTTCGCATCCCACTGTATATTTAGGTATTTTAATTGCTAGGCACAGCTGACTGAAATGTATTTCTTTTCTGAGCCTCTTCTGTATCTCTGCCGGTGCATAGATTTTCAGTATCTTAGTGTACTCCCATGGCTATTGCCGCTCAGTCGCCAGCTGAGCTCTGTGCACCAGTTAGAAGCCAATTTCATTAGCTTCTGACCCTGTTATCACAGAATAAAACTGGTGAACAATACTCTGGTCCTAACCACTTGATGACCCACCCTTTACCCCCCCTTAAGGACCAGCGCTGTTTTAGCTGATCTGTGCTGGGTGGGCTCTGCAGCCCCCAGCACAGATCAGCGTGCAGGCAGAGCGACCAGATCGCCCCCCTTTTTTCCCCACTAGGGGGATGATGTGCTGGGGGGGTCTGATCGCTCCTGCCTGCCGGGTGTTGCGGGGGGGGGGGGCACCTCAAAGCCCCCCTCCGCGGCGAAATCCTCCCCCTCCCTCTCCTACCTGGCCCCCCCGGCGATCGAGGCTGCACAGGACGCTATCCGTCCTGTGCAGCCAGTGACGGGACGTCCCCTGTCACATGGCGGCGATCCCCGGCCGCTGATTGGCCGGGGATCGCCGATCTGCCTTACGGCGCTGCTGCGCAGCAACGCCGTACAATGTAAACAAAGCAGATTATTTCCGCTTGTGTTTACATTTAGCCTGCGAGCCGCCATCGGCGGCCCGCAGGCTATTCACAGAGCCCCCCGCCGTGATTTGACAGGAAGCAGCCGCTCGCGCGAGCGGCTGCTTCCTAATTAATCAGCCTGCAGCTGCCACTTTGCCGACGCACGGTATAAGCGTGCGGTCGGCAAGTGGTTAAAGGATACCTTAGCTGTTGGAAATGTTTAAAAATGGGGGAGGCAGGCATGTGTAACAAGCAGATCTCATGCTTATTGCCCGCTCTGTTCTCCACTCCCCTCCGTTATCATTTAAATGCTCCCTGAAACAACCTCCGGGTTGGCCAGGGTTGGTGAACGGTGTGCAGGTGCTGCCCGGGGCCATTCGACCTTGATTGTGCGCCTTTGGCCGGGAATGCTTTGCGCATGCACACTACCTAGTTGTGTCGTGATGGGGGGAGCCTTTAGACTATAATAGAGAGGGACAGGGGGAAGCAGTGGGCATGAGCACTGCTTGCTAAACATGCCTGCTCCCCCATTTTTTTTAATTTCCTACAGCTAAGGTATCCTTTCAGAAGCCAGAGCACCGTGTTTGGAAAAGGTTAAGTTAAAGAGAATCTGTATTGTTAAAATCACACAAAAGTAAACATACCAGTGTGTTAGGGGACATCTCCTATTACCCTCTGTCACAATTTCGCCGCTCCCCGCCGCATTAAAAGTGGTTAAAAACAGTTTTTAAAAGTTTGTTTATAAACAAACAAAATGGACACCAAAACAGGAAGTAGGTTGATGTACAGTATGTCAACACATAGAAAATACATCCATACACAAGCAGGCTGTATACAGCCTTCCTTTTGAATCTCAAGAGATCATTTGTGTGTTTCTTTCCCCCTGCATCTCTCATGCACTGAAGTTTCAGGCTGCTCTTTTCTTCCTGCAAACAGCTTTGCCCTTGTCTGTAATTCCTCACTATGTGAAAGCCCAGCCAGCTCAGAGGACGATTTATCCAGCTTGTAAAAGATAATAGAGAAGAGAGAAGCTGCTCTAATCTAAATAACACACAGGCAGTGTGCATAGAGGGGCCTGGAAGGGGGAGTTCATAGCAGAACCACAACAGTGAAGAACTTGGCAGCCTTCCAGACACAGGCTGACAAGTCTGACAAGAGAGAGATAAGTTGAATTATTACAGAGACTGTGATAGTACAAAGTGCTGCAGTAAGCCAGAACACATTAGAATAGCTTTTGGAACTTGTAGGATGATAAAAAACAGGATGCAATTTTTGTTACGGAGTCTCTTTAAAGAAGACCTTAGTTTGTTATGGCAAGGCATGCAGGGGCAATGCAAAAACTTTAACCAGTGACACCAGGGTGAGATTTATAGCCTCTTAAAGTAAACATTAGTTTTTAAAAATCAAAAAGTCTGGTACTTACCTTGGTGGAGGAAAGCCTCTGGATCCTCATCTCCTCACACCATGCCACTCCAGCGTTGTGTCCTCCAAAAGCTTGTGGCTGCGCTTCCACACGAGCACGGCTGCACTGTACCTGCACTTGGGCTTTGGCGGAAATAACAAGCCTGATTGGGTCCATGCTAC
The DNA here is from genome assembly GCF_040937935.1 of Hyperolius riggenbachi. NCBI lineage: Eukaryota > Metazoa > Chordata > Amphibia > Anura > Hyperoliidae > Hyperolius > Hyperolius riggenbachi. The sequence goes on along the minus strand of NC_090650.1, from coordinate 319,235,759 downwards.
TGTGCATGCACAAGCCGCCAACAAGGGCTTGTCAACAGTTTTCCAGAAGATACTTTGCTGGAATGGGCTGGTGGAGAAGGACAAGGGAAGCCTCTGGATTATTCAGCGGGTTCCCTCTATTGAGGTGAGTACCCATTTGGGGCATTTTTTTCCCTACAGGTACACTTTGAGCTTAGAACACACATGATAAAACTTGCTGAGTATGAATGTTTCCAATGCACAACCGACAATGCTAGTGACGTGACACATACCGCTTCTATACATAACACAGTGATGCAATAGTTAATGAATAGAGCTACGCACATGTACTAACATTGAAGTTAGTACAAGTGAAGTAATGTTCTTTTACAAACATTAGTCTGCTGCGCATATGTACTTGTACAAACATTGTTTATGATCTAGCAATGATTGTACACAGTCTTGCTCGAATGATAATTGTCTGAACCAATCCAGCAAGTTCGATCGTTGATAGTGCCCAGAAATGATATTGTTTAAATTTTTACATTGTCTGGTACCTTTTGCAAATCGCAATGTTGAAAATCGTTTGTGTACAAATTTAATCTAATGTGTGTACACAGCTTTACTTACTGTGCTTTCATATATGCTATTTGACACTTTTTACTGTACATAATTTACATGATAATTTGAAAAAATAAAACTATATTTTTGTTACTGGAATGAATGCGCAGTAGAGGTAGACAAGCAGCAGGGGTCAGCAGTGCTTTCAGTGATTATGTACAGACAGCATTGCCTTCTTCATGTAGAAGGTATTTACATACCATCATCTACAGCACAAAACCCCTTGTTTAAGGACAATGGGCGGAGCAATGAAAATAGTTTCTTTACATCCCTGCTGACCAGCTGTGCATCTAGAACCCTTTCTTTATAGGAAATATGCATCATTCAAGTGCCTAGTTTCCCAAAGCAAATATAGCATGCGTGAGGAAAAAAATATATTTTTGCGATACAAAATTTCTCTTATTAGACAGCAGAATTCAGCAAAGTTTCTTTGAGGTTCTCAATCGAGTTTTTCAGATTTCTCCATCTTTACCATGTGGGCTGCTTTTTCAGTCATGCTTATTACAAAATCACCAGGGAGAACAATCAACCCTAGATGCAGTTATATTTCTGGTATGTTCACATTGGGTGCAGTGCAGCAGGTCCTGTCAGAATAACGCACAGCATGCTGTTTACCAGACAATGGACCTGGTACAGGTCCTTCTAAAAAAATTAGCATATTGTGATAAAGTTCATTATTTTCTGTAATGTACTGATAAACAATAGACTTTCATATATTTTCGATTCATTACACACAACTGAAGTAGTTCAAGCCTTTTATTGTTTTAATATTGATGATTTTGGCATACAGCTCATGAAAATCCAAAAGTCCTATCTCAAAAAATTAGCATATCATGAAAAGGTTCTCTAAACGAGCTATTAACCTAATCATCTGAATCAACTAACTAACTCTAAACACCTGCAAAAGATTCCTGAGGCTTTTAAAAACTCCCAGCCTGGTTTATTACTCAAAACCGCAATCATGGGTAAGACTGCCGACCTGACTGCTGTCCAGAAGGCCATCATTGACACCCTCAAGCAAGAGGGTAAGACACAGAAAGACATTTCCGAACGAATAGGCTGTTCCCAGAGTGCTGTATCAAGGCACCTCAGTGGGAAGGAAAAAGGGTGGCAGAAAACACTGCACAACGAGAAGAGGTGAACGGACCCTGAGGAAGATTGTGGAGAAGGACCGATTCCAGACCTTAGGGGACCTGCGGAAGCAGTGGACTGAGTCTAGAGTAGAAACATCCAGAGCCATTGTGAACAGGCATGTGCAGGAAATGGGCTACAGGTGCCGCATTCCCCAGGTCAAGCCACTTTTGAACCAGAAACAGCTGCAGAAGAGCCTGACCTGGGCTACAGAGAAGCAGCACTGGACTGTTGCTCAGTGGTCCAAAGTACTTTTTTCGAATGAAAGCAACTTTTGCATGTCATTCGGAAATCAAGGTGCCAGAGTCTGGAGGAAGACTGGGGAGAGAGAAATGCCAAAATGCCTGAAGTCCAGTGATGGTCTGGGGTGCCATGTCAGCTGCTGGTGTCGGTCCACTGTGTTTTATCAAGGGCAGGGTCAATGCAGCTAGCTATCAGGAGATTTTGGAGCACTTCATGCTTCCATCTGCTGAAAAGCTTTATGGAGATGAAGATTTCATTTTTCAGCACGACCTGGCACCTGCTCACAGTGCCAAAACCACTGGTAAATGGTTTACTGACCATGGTATTACTGTGCTCAATTGGCCTGACAACTCTTCTGACCTGAACCCCATAGAGATACTGTGGGATATTGTGAAGAGAAAGTTGAGAGACGCAAGACCCAACACTCTGGATGAGCTTAAGGCCGCTATCGAAGCATCCTGGGCCTCCATAACACCTGAGCAGTGCCACAGGCTGATTGCCTCCATGCTACGCCGCATTGAAGCAGTCATTTCTGCAAAAGGATTCCCGACCAAGTATTGAGTGCATAACTGAACATAATTATAAGGTTGACTTTTTTTGTTTTAAAAACACTTTTCTTTTATTGGTCGGATGAAATACACTAATTGTTTGAGATAGGACTTTTGGGTTTTTATGAGCTGTATGCCAAAATCATCAATATTAAAACAATAAAAGGCTTAAACTACTTCAGTTGTGTGTAATGAATCTAAAATATATAAAAGTCTGATGTTTATCAGTACATTACAGAAAATAATGAACTTTATCACAATATGCTAATTTTTTGAGAAGGACCTGTACACGTAGCTGCAGTAATGTTGCCATGCACAGACAGCGCACAGCAATATTACCCTTCTGTCAGCAAATATTATGAGTTACTCTATTAACACAACTCGTGGTACTCAAGTAGCGTGACCATTGCTACGGTAACGCACCTTACTAAAGAGTGTTACCTTAGCAACGGTTAAATACCGCGGGTCATGCTAATAGCATAAGTCGTGGTACTTGCTGGCCAAAGTAAGGGTAAAATTGCCGTGTGCTGTCTGTGCATGGCAATATTACCATAGTTGAGTGCATGAGGCCCAGGGCTGTTTATGAAGACTACGACTCCAGGTACCCAAAATTGTTTCCGACTCCTCGACTCCGACTCCACAGCCCTGATGAGGCCAAATGTGTGCTTGTACAGTGGCAGCAAAGCATACTTTCATTGTACTGTGTGCTTCACTGTTTGGTCACACCTCACATGTAATGCACAATGTGACTTTTCGGCACTGTTGTGATACCATAGTGTGGATAAAAAAAGGGAGAGGAGAATCGGCACTACTGCATGATGCTTTTAATCCAGAGTGTAGCAAAACATAATCCAATGCAAGGCATTACAATGTGACATACCAGTGCTTCAGAAAGCGGCGCAATAGTGGTGAGTGCTGGGCACAAGTAGCTTTACCTATACTATAGTGTTTAAACACACCTGAATTCAATATATTCACAACTAAGTACCTTTTGGAGGAACCAATAGAATAAAACGTAACTTTTACTTATTTATTAGATTAAAAGGAAATCGGCGCAGACATTACTAATAGTGAACATGTGAAACAATTGGGTTGGCGGACAAGGGTTAGTTGTCACACGGACAGGCCTGCCAAGATCCCAATAAGAAATTATTAAACCCCTACACCCAGAAACCCTACATGTTTCGTTTCATTAATAGAAACTTCGTCAGGAGTGAGCAGTAGTAAAGTGTTAGAGTGCCAAACAAAGTGCTAAAATAATAAAGACATATTAACAATCACATGATACACATATTAGAGTAGTAGCTAGTATGGCCCCCAGTTTGGCTGCCAACTGGGGGCCATACTAGCTACTACTCTAATATGTGTATCATGTGATTGTTAATATGTCTTTATTATTTTAGCACTTTGTTTGGCACTCTAACACTTTACTACTGCTCACTCCTGACGAAGTTTCTATTAATGAAACGAAACATGTAGGGTTTCTGGGTGTAGGGGTTTAATAATTTCTTATTGGGATCTTGGCAGGCCTGTCCGTGTGACAACTAACCCTTGTCCGCCAACCCAATTGTTTCACATGTTCACTATTAGTAATGTCTGCGCCGATTTCCTTTTAATCTAATAAATAAGTAAAAGTTACGTTTTATTCTATTGGTTCCTCCAAAAGGTACTTAGTTGTGACTATACTATAGTGCACAGTGCGGAAAGATCCAAGCACCTTTTATACTGTACGCTGAAAAATTGATGATTTGTTGCATAGCAGTGCATTGTGAAAAAGCATCAGTTTTTCAATACACAGTGTGAAAAGTTGTCCTTTCAGTTATAACCGAAAGCAATGGATGCAGTGTAAAAGGAGACAGAGGACTGAGAGGCTATACATAGAGAAACCTGCAAAGATATTACCTTGAACATCAGTTCTCTTTTCATTTATACTGTAAGGGAGCGTTCACAGTAAGGGCGTTTTCGCCCTTTTTTCAAGCTCAGGCAGTTTTCATAATCGCCCACAAAACGCTTGTGCAATGAATCTCTATGAGAAAGTTCATATCAGCGCGTACCATTTTTGGGGCGTTTTTGCTATAATGGAAGGTATAGGAAAAACGCTCACAAAATCGCTTTGTGCAGCAATTGCGTTCGCGTTTTTTAGAATAAATACATTGTATTTATTATTTTCCAGGTCAAAGAGTTCACTTCCTGACTTGCGTCAGAGAGTGAGGGCCCGTTCACACTGCACGCGTTTCCAGCCGCGTTTTGGAAACGCGTGCAGGTGGCCAAAACGCACGACATCAGACATTGCATAGAGTGCAATGTCTGATGTTCACACTGCATGCGTTCCGGACCTGTGCGGTCCGGGAACGCATGCTGCACGCAGATTTTGCAAAAACGCGCGGCTGTCCCATTCACTTTTCAGTGATGGGATCAGCCCGCAACGCACACAAACGCGGATGGCCATGCGTTCGTACGCGTTGCGGTCCGCACGCGTTCCGCACGCATGGCCATCCGCATTTCTGATCTGAACGGGCCCTGAATGAAAAAAAACGCTCTGGAAAAGCGCTTAGAAAAGTGCTTTTAACTAAAGCACAGTGGAGCACCGGAAGGTGCTAAAAAATATGCACAAAAACGCAAAACGCTTGCATTTTTGTTTTTAGATGTGAACGAGGCCGAACTGAATCCAACGGTCAACCGATGTGCAGCCTAGGGGAAGGAAATGTCCATGTTTCCCTATGGGTCAGTTCACATCTACACATTTTAACTGAAAGCTTCTTCACAATATATTGCTGCAGAACAAGAGCTCTTACTCACCCCTAGTGACATGTCTAGCTCTGTCCCCCTCCTATGACTAATACCTTCTTATCTGGGTCCTATAGATAGGTAGCAGTATTCGACCAAAGGAAATCTCTATAGGACCCAGAGCCTTTCCTCTCCTTAGGTAAGTATCTGGTTCATTTTTTTAATTTATTTATTTGTTTTGATATGGTAGTTCCCATTAGCTTTACAATTCAACTGTAACATGTTTGATCTTATTTATTTACTTTCTTTTACATTGTTATTAAGGATCGGGGGTCTCCTATGTAATGCTTGAGGAGTGAATGTGAAATAGTGTTGGGAAATTAAAAAGTTGATACTGAAACTAAAAAAACTTCATCTGAAAATGTGCTACAGTTGAGTTTTAATATATGGCAATTCTAAATGCAAACTCATGCAATACATTGAATTGATTTTAAGACAGAGACAGCCAAAACTAAAGATTTATTTGCAAACATGTTACAGTTGAGGTTTAATATATGATACATTAGTTTGATTGTTAATGCAAACCTATGCAATAAATTGAATTGATTTTAAGATAGAGAAAGAAACTGAAAAGTTTTATCTACAAAAGTTTTATCTGTAGACATGTTACAGTTGAGTTCTAATATACGATACACCTGTGTATTTTCAATACAAACCTATTATTTGATACACCTGTTTGATTTTGAATGCAAACCTATGCAATAAATACTATTGAAACTGAAAAATGTTATCTGTAAATGTGTTTACAAACCTGTGCAATAAATTGAATTGATCCTAAGACTGTATTCTATTAGTGCATGGCGGATCACACACGTTACTGTTATTTTGGGAAGCTAAAGAGAACCTGTAGCACTGCCTACAACAAGTTATATTAGAGAAAGTGAAAGGGCCTCTCCCTGCATGTGTGAGCCTGTCAAATAGCTTTGAGGGCTTGTTCACATTGCAGGCGTTTCAAAATCGCCCTGAAAGCGCTTACACCATGATTCTCTATGAGATAGTTCATATCTACGCGGTTCGTTTCCAATCTGTTCATATAAGTGGTGCTTGAGCCATTTTTGAGCCGATTCCACCTCAATGGAAGGTATAGGAAAAACGTAAAATGCTCACAAAACCACTTTGTGGAGCGATTGCATTTCGCGTTTTTAAGAATAAATACATTGTATTTATTCTTTTCTGGATCAAAGAGTTCACTTCCTGATTTGCGTCAGGGAGTGAATTACCAAAACGCTCAGGAAAAACGCATCAGAAACCACTAACCACAAAAAAGAATCGCCCACCCAAGCGCCGGGAATCGGAAACAAAAAACACCTAAAAATAAGCCCACCGTGGATGGACACGCGAGCCGAACGCAATGTGAACAAGGCCTTAGACAGTTCTAATGAGTGGGGCTGCAAACATCAGGGCAGAATGGGGGGCAGTTTGTAAAAGTGGCAGCCACAGAACTCTATTGGCAGGTATGTTCATTTACCAGCCCTGATAAGGGGGGAGTGGAAGAACACCTAATAAAAAAAAGTGTGGGGGAGCCCATAATAAAATGTATGAAGGGGAGAGAGGGAAATAGTAAAGTATAGTGGAGGGGATGGAAGCACATAACAAAATGTGTGCTTGGGGGGCCTGAGGAAGTGGGTTATGTCAAATGAAATGCGGCACCATTGTCTAAAGTCATGGTGTGAATAAACTCTTTTTAGGCTACCATGAAATTCTGTTACAGAATTCCAAAGCCAACACCGGATTACAGAATGGTTATTCCAGACTTATAAACTGTGTTTAGCTTATGTTCCTGAAGAAAAATGTATCACAACTGTCATGTCATGTCCTGTAGCAGGCCTGGTTCTGCCAGCATTTATTCTGCAACTCATAGAAATCTCATAGAGAGTCAGGATAATATGTGGTTAATGTATTGAGAGAGGCAAGCGGTGGTGGGTTTTGCAAAGCAGCTACCGCATTGCGCAGATGTTACGCACATCATCCTCAGACCTCATTCTTTCATAAGAGCTCACTCCAGAATGGCTGGTTTTATACTCATGGTTTAGCAGCTGTGTGTGGCTTCCTTTTTTATTGTTTGATTTTTTTTTTTGTCTTTTCCATTCAGAAGCTTCACCTAGGCTGTGGAGGAAAATAAAATGTAATTTGAAGGCATTAAAAGATTGGACATGATTTCCACAAGTGGTAAATCTCAATACAACAAAATAAGATCAGATATATTCTGGGTGGGGTTTTTTTGGAGCATTCGTTTGGCATCCGTTTCTACCTGGCATTAGCTGTTGTCCACCCCTACCTGCCACTAACTGTTACCTGCTGCTTGTCAGTAGCCAGTAGCCACCGCTATCTGCCATTATTCGTCACTTGCTACTTGTTACTAAGTCACCAGCCGTTAGCTATCACCTGCTGCTTGTCACTAGCCAGTAGCCCCGCTACCTGACACTGACACCTTCTACTTGTTACTAGCAGTCACCAGCTACTAGCCATCACCTGTTACTTGTCATTATCCAGCTACCTGCCACTTTCTGACACCTGCTACTTGTCACTAACAGTCACCAGCCACTCGCTACCTAAAACTAGCTATCACCTGCTACTTGTCAGTCACTGCCTGTCACCTGCATCTACCTGATACTAGTTTTAATCTACCAGTAGCTGTCACCTGCTACTTGTCACTGGGGGACATTTATTGTCTGAGACAATATATTGGTAGGTTTTTAGAAATCCGTGCAGAACTGTCTCAGGCATTTTAAGAAATTACTAGATAGTGCAGGCTCCTTCTTAAACTGTTCTAAAATAGGAGTTAGGAAGGTTTCTCAGACAGTGCAGTGTGCGAGGGAAATTGCTGTTGCTGAGGTAACCAATACATCTGCTGTATTGAAACAGAAAAGAGAAGTTATAATAGCATAACTACTTAAGGTAGATTATTTGAGGTTAACTGACAAGATGTAATGTAAATAAATAAATATATAATAGAAATGTATTAGAGCTGAAAGAGAGGATCGATGCCCAGCATTGGAAGGGTTAAGCACAGAACAGCTTCACAGGACACCTGGCAGCTGGGGGAAGAGCACTTCACAAATCATATCTAGCCTGCACTGTTGAAGTGCTATTAAGCACTTCTTAATCTGCAGCAGTTTGCACTTTTCTTAAAGGGGAACTGAAGAGAGAGGTATATGGAGGCTGTCATGTTTATTTCCTTTTAATCAATACCAGTTGCCTGGCAGCCCTGCTGGTCTATTTCTCTGCAGTAGTATCTGATTAAAACCAGAAACAAGCATGCAGCTAGTCTTGTCAGATCAGACTTATAAGTCTGAACCACTGAAACACCTGATCTGCTGAATGCTTGTTCAGGGGCTATGGCTAATAGTATTAGAGGCAGAGGATCAGCAGGGCTGCCAGGCAACTGGCATTGTCTAAAAGGAAATAAACATGACAGCCTCCATATACCTCTCTCTTCAGTTCCCCTTTAACTGTAGTTCAGTTCTAGAAATTCACTAAACTGCAGCTATTAAGTAGGATTTAAGAAGTTTTTCAATATCATGCAGAACAGTTCCCCCTGCTGGTTAGAACTGTTTAAGAAGGAAAAAACTTTGCTAATGCTTTGATAAATCTGGGCCACTCTGTCACTATCTATCAGCCGCTACCTGCTGCCACTATATTTCGCTGCATGCCTGCATGGCACTACTTACAGTATGTGCTTCTAGCCAACACTCACTATCTACCACTACTTGCATGGGCGTCCGCATGTTGGGCAAAATGGGGCATGTGCCTCCCCCCAGCCACCCGAACCCGTAGGCGGGGGAAGCAACACAAAAGGAGGGACAGCGGCAGGGAGGGGGGCCAGACCCCCCACCTCCCCCACCTCAAATTAGCAGTGGCAGACAGAAGCGGGCAGGAGCGTGCAGAGAGGAATTACCTTTTTCCTGCGCTCCAGGCGATGGCGCGCAGCGTTATCGTCATGTGACACTGGTCTTAGACTTCTCCGCCGCTCTCTGTGCTTCCTGATTAGCCATCGCCTGGCACACTGGAAGGTGAGTAATTCCTCTCCGCCCGCTGATGCCGCTTCTGTTTGCCTCTGCTAATTTGGAGGGGGGAACCGCCAGAAGGAGGGGACCCAGGTGAGGAAGGTGGGAGGGTCTGGCCGCCCTCCCTGCCACTGTCCCTCCTTCCAAGCTTCCCCCATACCAGGGGCATATATACAATACTGGGGGCGACTATACTAATACTGGGGGCAACTATACTCTCTGCCTTTCTGATGTCCCTTTCTGCTGTCACTCTCTCTGCCTTTCTGCTGTCTCTTTCTCTCTGCCTCTCAACTCTCTCTCTGCTGTGTCTCTCTCTCTCTTCCTTTCTCTCTCTCTCTCTGCTTTTCTGCTCTCTCTCTCTGCTCCCTCTCTCTGTGTCTATGCTGTCTCTCTCTCTGCCTTTCTGCTGTCTCTCTCAACTCTCTCTCTCTCTCTGTCTCTCTCTGCCTTTCTGCTGTCTCTCTCTCTGCCTTTCTGCGATTTCTCTCTCTCAGCGTCTATGCTGTCTCTCTCTCGCGTCTATGCTGTCTCTCTCTCTCTGCGTCTATGCTGTCTCTCTCTCTCTCTCTCTGCGTCTATGCTGTCTCTCTCTCTCTCTACCTTTCTGCTGTCTTTCTCTCTCCCTTTCTGTGCTCTCTCTCTGCTTCTATGCTGTCTCTCTCTCTGCCTTTCTGCTCTCTCTCTCTCTGCCTTTCTGCCGTCTCTCTCTGCCTCTCTGCTGTCTCTATCTGACTTTCTGCTCTCTCTCTCTCTTTATGCCTTTCTGCTCTCTCTCTCTGCCTCTCAGCTGTCCCTCTTCCTCTCAGCTGTGTCTCTCTGCAGTCTCTCTTTCTATGCCTTTCTTTTGTCCTCCCCACACACTGGCACCCTCCTCCTACCCACTGGCACCCTTCTCCTACCCACTGGAACCCCCTCTTGCCCAATTGGCACCCTCTCACATTTACTGGCACCCTCCTGCAAAATCTGGGGTGTGGTTTAATGCCATACAGGGGGCATGGTTTAATTTTCCCTGTCACTACCTACACTGGGGGGCACCTGTGTTGGAGGCACTCGCAATTTAATCCCTACCATTTAATCCCTACCATAACCCTAGTCTAATGTCCCACCATTGCTAAGTTCATGTAAATTTGGCTCCACCTGTGGCCACGCCCATTTTTTGACGCAGTACGCTACGCGCGCCGCATGTCTCCCCCCCCCATTTTTTTACCCACTTGGAATATTTTCTGAGGACGCCCATGACTACTTGTCACCCTTTGGGCTTGATTCACAAAAGAGTGCTAACTGATAGCACGGCCGTTTTCACGTTGCGCGCGATCGCGAATGTTCATGCGAAACAATAATGTTTTTGCGCACAAACACAAATTTTTGCGCGCAAACGCGAAGCGAAAACCATTATCGCTTCCGCGACCACGCGCAATGCGAAAATTTGCACAAAAACGCCTGTGCTATCAGTTAGCACTCTTTTGTGAATCAAGCCCTTTGTGTCTAAGTAGCTATTAACCACTATCTGACACTTCTTGTCCACCGTTATCTGACACAACTTTCTCCCACAATCTGTCACTACTTGTCAAGTAAAACCACTATTGTGATACTGTGTGATTGGGGGACACCTGCAGCATAATTGTTATTTGGGAGACACATATTATGTGGCTGATTTATTGGGGGATACCTGAGACATAATATGTTATTTGTGGGGATACCTGCTGCAAAATTGAGCTGTAGGGGGCACCTGCGGCATAATGTTATCTGGGGGAAACATGCTATTTTAACTATATTATTAGGGGAAACCTGAGGTCTAATTATGTTATAGGGGATAGATTCTGCTGATACCCGAGTTGAAAATGAAGTGTCGCATTTTACTGTCCTGGGGCCTCTTCCAGCCCCTGTAGTCTTGTAGTCCCTTGTTGTCCTCTTCTTTGATCTGCTATGCTGGCCAGTAAAGTTAGCTAAATCTTGCACTACTACTGGTCCAGTGCACGCGCAGTAGTGCACAACTTAGCTAAGATGCAGACTATACCAGTCCGTGCAGTGGATGAATGAAGAGGACAATGAGGGGCCAACGGGTGTTTTGGCCAACGCGGTTGGTTGGGCGCACGGTGAGTTGAATGACGGCTCACCCTGCTGCCCCTGAAATACCGGGCAGTGTAAATCACTATTCCCTCTCCGACTCACAGAAACTCAGAGGGAGAAGTAATTCAGGGTCCGGCTAACGCCAGCACCCCGAATTACACTGTTTAGACGTTAGGTTCATGCCGGCCCCCAGAACAGGCACGGCCTGGTGAAGAGTGCTCCAAAGTGACCTGCTTCACAGCGAGATGGAACAATATTACGGGAGATTGAAGACGGACACTTTATTTTCACTCAACTGGGGTTTCTTTAACTGTGTTTTGGAGGACACCGGTGACCTAACTATAGTATTTGAGGGACACATCCTGTGTAATTTTGTTATTGGGGGAATCCTATTGCATAATATGTTACTGAGGGAAATCATCAGCCTAATTATGTAACCGGGGGGGGGGGGGGGGGGGTGATGCATGCTGCTTAATTGTGTTAGATGTATGGGGCATACTTGAGTTATTGGTGGACCTTTGCTACATAATTGTGGTATCTAGGAACACATGCTATACAGCTGTTTTATTCAGGGAACAGTACTAAGATCCCAGGATTGGACTAGTAGGCTATCTGCACAGAGTTTGTATGTTCTTTGTATGTTTGCATAGGATTCCTTGGGCTTTCCAGTTGCCTCCCACCTTCCAAAACATACAGGTAAGTTAATTGGTCCCTCTTCCCCAAAAATGTTCTCAGATTATGATAGAGATATTAAACTATAACCATGGTAGGGATTACATTCTAAGCTCTTCTGAGCTTAGAAGTTTTTCATTATGTTATTTTTACTGCAGTTCCTCTTTAACCTTCCTCCGGTGGTACCTAATCCTTAAATCCCCCGTTGGTTGGCACCTATCCTTCAAACCCCTCCCCACTCACACCAACACCCCTGGGCATCTGCCATTAAGCCCTCACACCCAGCCTTGACACCTACCCAAACCTTTACCCCGACGTCTGCGCCTAATATCATAGCGGATGTCGGGCCCGCCAGCTATGTGGATCACAGCTACAAAAAGCAATATGATAGTGGGTGCCCTTTTAAACAAGGCTTGACTTGCACCCTTTTTAACTGCTTCGCTCTAGATATTCAGTGTAATATCTTTGCACTCACTGCCAAAGTCTTTGCAAAGAGGTTGTCACAACAGACCTTGTTATATATTTTTTTTTATTATTCAGGGATGCACCATGTCATAAATATTCACTTTACAAATCTCTCTGCTGTCATTTACCATCAGTTTAGAGCATCCACTACTTATTGAAAATAACCAAATCACAATTCGGCCAGAGCAATTTTCATTGTGAATGTAGAGTTTAATATTCTTTGATAGTGACCTCAGGCAGGAAAAAATGCTGCTTCTACTTTCTAAACACAGATGTGCTCCATATGTGAATTTGCAAGAGCCCTTGGGAAAAAGAGTAACTTGCCTTTCTCCCATCTATCCAATCATATTAAACAGTTGGGAAAATCGATGTGTTTTACCGTAACAGGAATTCCCGCTAGAAGGGCTGTGACTTTTCATGCCTTATTAGGGTGACATCAATTTCCAATTAACAGGCTTTATCTAATTAGTCATCTCAGTTAATAAAAATAGCTTGTTATCCAGCTGCAAATAGTGTGTGGGAGGCAATCTGTAAGGCATTTCCAAATCCTGCTTCTATTTTACACGCTATAAATAAGATCAACTATTGCACAACTCTTGCAGTGATAAGTCTTTCTGTCAGATTTACCAAAACAGTAAACATAACAGTAAATAAGAGAAGACTGCATGCGAGGAAGCAATGTTGCATAAGCCAGTTGGAATAGCAAGTCTAAATTTACATATGGTAAAAAATACCTACATTTTTACTAATTACATACACTTTCTAATAACCAATATGGCATGAATGCATGAGTGCTTGGATTACACCTATTTGTTGTCTGCCTCTAACTGTGATCAGTCTTAGTGGCTTCCCAACTGCTTTAAAGCGGAATAAAATCCCAGCATTTCTTGTTTGCTCTAATAGATTATTTACAGCATATTACTGTATATACAACCAGCATTGTTTTTTACTAGAACAGCATTCAAAGGGTTACACACAGGAATTAGAAGTTCCCTGCCAGCAAAGCTGGACACATCCAAAGGCAGATAATGTTATCTTGTATTTAATTGTATCAAGTGAGGAATGTAAATAAACACTTCTCTGATACTGCAGGCTACGCTGAACAAAGTCAGACAATCAGAAAGCATTTCTGCTTATGTTAGAACATGAATAAAGCAGTTATAAATAAAATGCAAAGTCCGCTCTCAGAGAAAAAAAAGTGTACTTTGGGAACGTATAATTTCTAAATGAATAATAATACTTATGCCCAAAAGCAAATATGATAACCGTATGGCATATAAAAAGTAGGAAACCGTGTTTTTATTGAATATTATGTCAGGATTTGATACCGCTTTAAAGTAAATCTGAAGTGGAATTTAAAATAAAAAATAGATACTTATCTAAGGAAAGGGAGGGCTCTGGGCCCGAATGAGCCTTCCTGTTCTCCTCACGGTGCTCGCTACATCACTACTGGTTATTGATATTAAGGTAAAAGTACACCAATTTAGCAGACATAATTAAGTACAAACCTTGGTGTGTTTTTGTGAAGAAATGGGCAAAATTATTTTGTATTCATAATTGTTTCCAAACAGGTGTTTGATAGCATCATTCACTGGGTATTATTGGATGAGCTGGACCTCTAAGAAGATAAGATTGTCTTCATAGATGTAACATCCATATCACTGCCACTATGGCATCTGGTCTGAAGAGTCTTCTTGGAGCCCTGCTCTTGGATTATTGTTTTAAGCTCTCCACAGACATTTTCCCTCCGGGGTGGTCTGTGGAATGGCAGCAGATTTTATTTATTGAGGCCACCTAATGAGTTTCTTCATTTCTTCTGTTCAGCATGCTGCCTGCCTTCCTCCAGTGCTGGTCTGCCCTGGAACAGATGTGTGCGGTGCCTGCTGCTCTCCCCCCTACTGATAGGCTATTGACAAGCACATTCCGGTGTCCTGTGGAGCCTTGTTTTGTAGACAACAAAATGGAGCATGTTGTTATGTTGATCAACTATAGCTTAGAAACTGACATCAGAGTTTATCATTTACTGACTTTGTGACAGTAATTAAAGTAACTGAAACCAGAAATCAGCCTGCCCTTGTATGTGTTTGGTTGTTATGAAGCTTTTATTAGAAACTTGACCATGCAACAGTTCTGATACCTTTTACACATTTTGATTTCTATAACCTGCATAATTGGATTGCATAATAATTTTTCCTTTTGGTTTTACTTATGTTTTAAAATATATATGTATATATATATTTTATTATGTTGGTGTTTTATAGATCAATAAAAAGAATAATTACAAATGGAAATGTAATATTTGTTTTAAAGGACCACTATCGCAAAAAAAGTAGGCAGTTAAAAAATGTGACAGATGACAGGTTTTGGGCCAGTCCATCTTTTTAAGGGGGATTCTCAGGGCTGTGTTTGTTTTCAACAGCATTTCCTGAACAACAGTTGCAAAATCTAACTGACGTAATAGTGTGCAAGTGATTAGGGAGGCCAGCTGGTATCTTGCTATTTTGGCAGTTAAACTGCTGTTCAGGAAATGCTGTTGAAAACAAAGAAAGCCCTGAGAATCCCCCTTAAAAAGATGGACTGGCCCAAAACCATGTCATTTTTTAACTGCCTACTTTTTTCGCGATAGTGGTCCTTTAAGCCCCACTTTGCTGGTCAAACATTCGAGGAAGTGAAATAATGGCATACATGTAAAAAAGGCGTCTGCAACAAAGAGTTTTGGATGTAGTGGATGCTGCAGATCAGAGCCAATGCAAAGAAACAGAGTCTCTCTCTGTGAGAGGCTTAAAGGGAACCTGAACTCTTGCACAGGACATAAGGAAAACAAAGAAATGCACCCTGTATGTAATTAGAGAGTTTTGCCTGTCTAATCCCCCCACATCTGTGGCTAATCACCAGTGTAATTTGATGTCTCAGCTGTGTCAGCTGGCTGCTACGACAGAGCAGCTAATTTGTAAACACAGGATATTAACCCTATGTCTGCTTCCATGAAAGAAGGAAGTAAACACACTGAAGTTTTATTGCAGGATTTGTATCAGCTGTAACAAACAAATGTTTTTCTTTTAATGTTATGCTGTTGCTTATCTTTTAGAGCAGAAAGGAAGTTATGAGATCAGGTCCGCTTTAACGATATTAGGTACCTGGGCACCCAATTCACTGCCCTGGTGCAACCATAGCGATATTAACATTGTGGGCTATGGTGGTGCCCAAATTAAGCAGTGCACTGTGCACCCTTTTAACTGCTTTGCAAGAATGGCCTAAATGAGATAACTTTATAGAGAACAGTAGTATTAATTTATTATTCACCAAGTCTGGAGATCTTGGTCCTATAATACTGGAAACACGTTTACCATAGTAGCAAAGGGGGTCTCTTTTGCCAACAAAACATTATCAGATGGAAGTGCAGGCGTGTAATGATACCTGCAGTCGCTTTGCTTATGTCTTGGTCTACCGTGCCGTTGTTCCTCCCCCCTTTACAGCAACAGAACTGCGCTAGTGACATGTCTGCACAGAACTCGGCCCCAAACTGTCACAGGAGGGATCGAGTCCTACGCTTGTGGGTGACAGTCAGTAATAGTGCATGGTTATGCACCTCAAGCCTCACACAGCAATAGGATTAAATTATCCTCCTCCCAATGTCCTATGTACCTCCTCTTCAAATCACTGATGTTACTAGCAAAACCACCAGGCAGAAAATGCCAATTTCTAGAAAATGGGCCAAATTTAAAGTGGGATTAAACTCTAACATAATATTTAATAAAAACATGTTTTCCTATGTTTTATAACCCATACAGTTAACTTATTTGCTTTTGTGCGCAAATATTATTATGCACTTACAAATTACAAGTTCCCAAAGTACAGTTTATCTGCTCTAAAAGCGGCCATTGCATTTTATTGCACAGCTGCTGTATTTATATATTTTAATGTATCCAGTGAGAGTTCTCTGCTGTTTTTACTTTCTGCTATCTGTGCAAGATGACACAGTAGAGCAATGTTTACAAATAGTAGCTGTACAGCTGCTAAGCTAACATAAACAAGATAATGTTATCACTTGAGTTAGGATCTTACTTCCCTTATGCTGGGTACACAGGTTGCAATTTCCCGCGGGATCGATTCGATTATTTCCGACATGTTCGATTGGGTTTCGATCAATACAGCCGTCGATTTTGCATACTTAACATGGGTTGCGGGAAATCGCAACGTGTACCCAGCATAAGTTTGGCAGTAAGGTTCCAACTGAAGAAGAAAGTGCTGTGTTAGGTGTTTAAATGCTGTTCTGCTACCAATTCTTTTTTTTCTGATTGGCTGTAAATAATCTTTTACAGCTAAGAAGAAATGCAGAGCTTACTACCACTTTTCAAAAGCCATATCTGATGTGAGCCCAAGTATCCAATAACATGCCTGTCACCAAAAAGTCAACTGCGTACACCATGGGGAGACATATTCCTTATTGTCAAGCGATTGCCCACGTAATGTTCACACAGACTGAGCAGCAGTAGTCAAAATCACAACAACCACTATTCACCACTAATCACAACCACCAAATTATTTTATTTACCTTCTGTGCTAACAGATTAACTAAAACTTTTCTGACTTAACTTCAAGGGCGATCTCTGTGAGGAAACATGAATACCAATTAAGTGCCATAATACTAATAACAAGAAAACTATCACTATTTCTGGAGTTAATCTGTCTACCACAAATTCCTTCAAGGACAGACAGCTTCAGGCTATGAGTAATGAAATTCATCTTCAGTACAACATCATTTCCCTGAATTCCTAATTTGTGGGGAGGACAGTTATCCATTCTGTGTCTGGCATTCAATACATTCAGTCAAAACCTATCATGTCTGCACTTTCATTAGAATGAGGCTTATATAAGCCGTAGTCATTTATAAGAACATTAGATTCCTACTTGTTAGCTTTTCATATTTTCATTAAATTAATATTCAGAACAAAGCATTGACCAGTACCACAGAGCTGATTTTCCTACCACAGAATTTTTTTCCTGGCATTTTCAAAACTGTCTGCAGATGTACAGAACTGACTGAAGTTAGTAGAATAAAACACTAATTTACTGGATGATGAAGATTTTGAAACTAGCGATTTGACTGCTTCTGTTTACTACACCTTGTCTCCTTAAAGAGAACCCGAGCTCGATCTCAGGGGCCCACATCTCCCATTTGTGAATCCCTGCACTGGCTCCCTATCCGTTTCAGGATAACTTTCAAGATTCTATGCCTGGCATATAAATCTGTGCACAAAACCTGCCCTACCTACATCTCGGAGCTTGTTCACAGGTATACACCAGGTCGCCCCCTCTGATGCTCCAACGACCTTCGCCTCACCACCCCACGCATTTCACACTCCCATGCCCGCCTGCAGGATTTCTCAAGAGCTGCCCCCACCCTCTGGAGACGCCCTTCCACCACCCATCAGACTTGCTCCCTCTTTCAACACATTCAAGCAAGCCCTCAAAACCCACCTCTTTATGATGGCCTACCCACCTCCTACCACCATAGTCCCCAACAGTCCCGATTTGATCGGGACTGTACCGATTTGGGGGGCCCCTCCCGCCATCCCGCGCTGCCCCCCTTCTGTCCCGGCCGCTGGGCAGAGAGAAGGAAAAAAATTGATCGAGGCACCAGCCCCGGGGATCTGCATGCGGGATAGATTGCCGCCGCTATTTATTTCTCCCTCCCTCCCTCCTAATATGTCCCCCAGTGTCCCCTTCCCCCCGCACAGTAATTATGGGCAGCGGAGCGGGCAGTGAGTCTTACCACTGCCTCTTCGCTGCGTACCGGGATCTCCTCTGATCTTCCTTCCTGCTTCCTGTGACGTCACAGGAAGCGAGATGAGAGGAGATCCCGGTACGCAGCGAAGAGGCAGTGGTAAGACTCACTGCCCGCTCCGCTGCCCATATTACTGTGCGGGGGGAAGGGGACACTGGGGGACATATTAGGAGGGAGGGAGAAGGATAATGATGGCGGCGGCGGCCATCCATGCCGCATACCGGGCGGGCTGGTGCCTCGATCGGCTTCTTTCCCCCCCTCTCTCTGCCTGGCCACCCCCCTCCTCCTCCTCACCACCACCACCCCGGCATCCTCCCATTTGGGAGTAATTTAATAACAAAATTATTTAAAAAAAACAAAACTTTTTTTTCCCCTGGGGTGGGCGTGACTAGGGGGTTGGGGGCGTGGCCAGGGGTGTGGCCTAATTGTCCCGTTTTGGGACATTGAAATGTTGGGAGGTATGTACCACACTAACGCTCTACTGAATATTTAACAGCCCCACCTAGTGTTTCCACCCCACCCTTTAGATTGTAAGCCTCTGGCAGGGTCATCCATTCCCTAGTGTAATCTACAGGATCATGTACTCCTGTCCTATGACAGCCTGTACTTGTATTACTGGGCCTACCTAACCAGCCCATATTGCATGATCATGTATTTTGTACAATTTGCATGTATAATTTTGTTCTATGTTGTATAACCTTGTTATGTCTGTCATCCTTGTATCATTGTATATATTTATTGTCCAGCACTGCGTAATATGTTGGCGCTTTATAAATACAATAAATAATAATAATTATAAAAGGTGCAAAATCACATACTTACTTAACCTCTCTAGCTGAGCTCGTCCAGAGACGCTAGAGGGCACCGCTCAGGCCCCACTGGGCCGATTTTGATATTTTTTTTTTCAAACACGCAGCTAGCACTTTGCTAGCTGCGTGTTTGCCCCGATCGCCGCTGATCCGCTGCTACCCGACGCAAAAGAGGACCCTCCGCAGACCCCGTGCGCAGCCTGGCCAATCACCACCAGGCTGCGCTTTGGGGTGGATCGGGAGTCCCTGTGACGTCACGACGTCGATGACGTCACTCCGTTTGTCGCCATGGCGATGGGGGAAGCCCTAAAGGAAATCCCGTTCAGAACGGGATTTCCTTATGGGCGTGATCGCCGGCGGCGATCGGAAGGGTGGGAGGGCGGCAGCAGAAAGGGGACAATCATGTAGCTAGCACTAGGCTAGCTACATGATATAAAAAATAAATAAATAAATAAAATAAAATCGGGCGAAAAAAACCCTGATTGAAACGCCCAGCAGGTTAAGGAGAGGGAAGACTCTGGACCCCAAAGTGGCTTCCTACACTGTCCTCCAGTCCTTCAGCATTGGCCGGGACCCTCTTAATGTCATTTCCTCCCTTATTTTTTTCTCTCCTACCTGAAATGGTATCTTCATTGCCAGCCCTCTTCCCCACTGAGCGCTGTAGAAACTGCACCATCATATCTAGCTTGCTTTGTAACCACATGTGAGCATAGCATAGTATAATGGATTGCAGAGACACCGCCGCGCGGACTGACAGCGGGACGGCTGAATCCGTGTTCAAACCGGCGGTTTCTCCGCAGCGGCATGCGTCTGCTTTGTCTGAGCCTAGTAGTGCACACAGATGGAGAGTTACGCGCGCGCGCGCTGACAGGCAGGCCCTTTATGCCAATAGGAGAGGGATCAGCTGATCAGGACGATCAGCTGATCCCAGCGCAGCAGGCGATTGGTTGAATGGGACTGGGTGGCGCTGAGAAGCGCTCTGATATATATACTCCTCGGCTGTCAGTGGCTGGTTGTCTGCCATTGCGAATGCTTAAGTGTTAGCACTCAGACCATAGTCAGATCCGTCAGTGTGTTAGAACCAGGTGGACCTGGGAATTCACACTTAGCCAGATTAGTGTGTATTACGGTGTTATACTTTAGACCAGTCCCAGGGTGTCGAGACCACGGACCTCACACCCAAGACTAGGGAAACTGTGTTATTACTGTGTTATACTTTAGACCAGTCCCAGGGTGTCGAGACCACGGACCTCACACCCAAGACTAGGGAAACTGTGTTATTACTGTGTTATACTTTAGACCAGTCTCAGGGTGTCGAGACCACGGACCTCACACCCAAGACTAGGGAAACTGTGTTATTACTGTGTTATACTTTAGACCAGTCCCAGGGTGTCGAGACCATGGACCTCACACCCAAGACTAGGGATATTGTGTTGTGCTTAGATCAGTCCCTGCGTGTTGAGACCACGGACCTCACACTTTAGACTAGGCCTCTGTTTGATATCTGTTATGACCTATTGCTCCCTTGACTCTGCTCCTGCTCTCTGACTCGGTACCTTTGCACATCTGATTACCTGTTGCCAACCCTGCCTGTCCCTGGTTACCGAATCAGCCTTCTGTCTCTGTACTTTATCTGCTAGTGTGTTGCCGACCCGGCCTGACCGACCCTTCTACCTGTGACACCCCCCAGTGGGGTGTCCAGTAGCTGCAGGGACTCCCTGTCTCTCAGAGGGACCTCTCTGCAATCCAGTCAGGGACTCAATCTCACAGGAGTCCTTTGACTGCAGTAGAGTCTGATTCCCAACAGTTCAGGGAATCATTGACTCTCGGTGTACTCCAAGCCTATCAGGAGATACTCATTATACGGTCTGGAGTCATCTGCTCCTCAGGTGGTCCAGCCTCACATACTGTTGCACCAAACACTTACATTTATCAGGTGTCCAGAGGTTAGTTATACTTGTATTATTGGTGATTCTGCAGATCATCAATAATCAGGTATAAATCTGTATTCTTGGTGATACTGCAGATCACCAATAATCAGATTCTCTCTGTGTGCTGACACCGATCGTTACACATAGATCATATTTCAGCAGTTTTTGCAGAGGGGTCAGGTGTATTTCCCTTCTCAGCCTTGTGTCACAATGAACTGCCCGCCGTCAATCAGTGAGAAGCAGGAATGTGGAATGGAATATAACAAGCCTCTCTATCCCTTGAAATGTACCAGAATGGAGCCAGGCTGACTGAGACAAGATTCATTACAGCAGAAACATTTATGATTATATTGGAATGATTGCAATGCAGGGTCAGGTTGTAGACTGCATAATAAACGCAGAGCAGTGAGTAAATGACATTTGATTTTATGGCTGACAATCACGCTTTAAAATATACATTGAGATTAGCTGTTTGTTTGCTCCAGCTACTCAGTATTCCTTAGGTTCAGTTTCATTTACTTTTTGGAGTTTCACTATTAAATGTTCTGAATGTACATAAAGTCCTCATGAAATAATAAAACACAAGTGCAAAACACATTATCAGCATCTTCATGTAACAATAAAAAAAAGTCCAGCATTCAGATTTTCAGTATGGTTTACTGACACTGTATAAAACAGACTGCAAAATTATAGCATCACATGTGATATTTCAATAGAAAAAAAACTCCATGGAAGGGGCTTTACTGACATTTATGAGTCCAGAGCCTATAATAAAGGAAGGTTTTGGCACAGTTCGCTTCCCAAGAGGAATTGGATAAGGCACTGCACAATATGGACCTGCAACAAATGGGATTATATTTCTATTGAAAATACGTCAGTAAAAAAAAAATTGCTTGTGTTCTGCTTTTGGCCCCTTTACGTGACCACAGAGGAGGTGACCAAGTCTGCATACCAGAGTAAAACAATTTCTAGACATAAAACACAGGAGTATTAATCTGGCAACATGGGTGTGATAAAATTCTCTTTACATGATTAGCTGTTTCTACTACTAATGAATATGTACTGTTGCTATGTTCTTTGGCATCAGAACTATAATACATACAAAAATAATAAAATGCAAATATCTTGTACAAAAATACAAATGTTTTTGAAAGCTTTTTCTTTAAAAAATATATTCCATTGCGTTAAAAACGCATTATAAACCTGTTTATTTTTTCCTCTTTTAATCAGTTTGGATTTTATTTAGATAACGCAGATCGAGTTACATTGCTTAATCTATATCCAAAACTTGTTCTTCAAGCTGATATTGCATAGGTATTGTTGACCTTGTGTACCAGTACTTCCCTGTTGATACCTATATTGTAATAGACATTTCACTAACTCTAGTTTAACAGTCCGAGTCCAGTCTGCAGCAGAGTTCTTGACAAATCGTAAAACCTTACTGGTTCAGGCAGGCCCACTTTCAGTGCTTGCTTTTGTGATTTAGTGGGTGTAGCAAAATCCAGCTTTGTGGTTTCTCTCCTCTGAAAGGACCATTCGATAAAGTAGTTCTGCTACTCCTTGTTTGCTCACAACAACATGTCTATGAGTCCTCTGTAGGCTGACCTAGGAGTAAAATGACACAGAAATGGTTGACTTTTTCTTTCTTGTTCCAAAGAAAATGTTTTAAAGAGTAAGTTCTCCCACAAGTATTTTTTCAGCTGTGCCACCCAAAAGTCAAGAGCTTATCTGCATGATCATCTGTTTTCTCCAATACCCAGCCCATCCCTAACAGTGCAGAGTGGGAGACATGTTCTCGGTAGTGTCCTTTACATTCTAGCCGTACAAACCTGTAGGTAAGGACACTTATGTGAAGCCATTACATGCAGTAAAGTCTGACAAAATTGGCAAGCTGGACTTTACTAATCTTCATTTTGTGACCAATATCCAGCAGTTTTTATGCTGATTGGTGTGGATAATTCTATAGGTTAGGGTAGGTAAGGGATGGGATAGTGGGCTTAGAAAGGGGTGGAGCATGAGAATGGCAAGGTTTTAGTTGAGTGCCTTGGCCAGTTCAAGACTATTTGTCAGAGGTTTCTGATAGTATTTGGCACTGCGGATATGAAATATTAAGGTCAGGAAAAGGTTAGGAGATGTAATTGGGGTTAGGGTAGATAGGTGAGTTAGGTAAGAGTTAGGGGCCTTGAATTGTTGCAAATACTCTTCCTTGGCACAAAACAATTTAGTTATAAAGTAAACCTGAGACAAAGATAGAACATGGATTTATACTTCATCCAGCCCCCTGTAGTCCATTAGCTCCCTCCGTGTGAGTCCCATCCCCTCCATTCTGCCACTGTGGTGTCCGCAGTCCAGCCAGGTTGTGGGCCACTGCACAATGTTATATACCGGCCACGGGCACTCCCCCATTGCACTGTTGTTGTTGGGAGGCCACAATAGTGCAGTTACATTCCTTCACAAAGTGCTCAAGTGCAGAATGCCACGGAGCACGATTGGGGGGTGCGGGCAGTCAGGACACAGTAATCCCTGACTGGCTTAGTCGGGAACTTTACAGGGGCTGGAGGAAGCCCCAGGTAAGTATAAATCTTTTTATTTTCATGGTCTCATGACACTTTAACTCAACTAAATCATAAGTCTTTAGTGGACTTTAAGCCGTGGCTTTCCAGTTATTTTATCATATCTCACTGTGATCTTGGAAAGCAGTTTTTATCTAGATGAACATGCCCATTAAAATAAATAAAGCATACTTAGATGAATGTCCTATTTATGTGACCGGACTCATCATTCCAAATGTCATGTGGACACCTCAGCTGGCAGAAAAAATTTCTGCAGCGAGCTAGTGTCATGGCTCCTAACTGCTAAGCATAAACATAGATATGATAGAAGCAGAGAATTTATGAAATATTTTAAGTTATGTCTAACCTTTGTCCTTAGGTTTCTCACAGATAAAGTTATTAAAATCTTCACAATGGAAATCATTCCATAATCCTGAATATATTAACCCTGCACAGTCTTCCCCAGGTCCTGATTCAGGAGTCCAGTTGTCAGGTTGTCCCGGCTTCCAGTTTCTACAAGATAATCAAAGCAATTTTAGTGAATGCAAAAAAAAAAAAAAAAATGTAGTAGGGCTGCCACCCACCCCACTACCTAATCCTGGGTGCACATCTGGCTATGTAAACTGGGGGAAACCTAATGCTGGGTAGCACATCTGGCTACCTATAAGGGAGGAGGAGTACTACTTAATCCTGGGGGGCACACCTGGCTATTTATACTGGGGGGGGGTGGCTATTTAATCCTGAGGGGCACATCTGGCTATCTACACTGGGGCGGAGGCTACAGAACACTGGAGGGCACATCTGGCTATCTATACTGGGGCGGAGGCTACAGAACACTGGAGGGCACATCTGGCTATCTATACTGGGGGACCTACTTAATAGTGGGGCATATCTACCTAATATCAGGGGCACATCTGGCTAGAGGAACTGGCCAAGGGTTTTCCTAATTGGGGAAAATGTGTTACCTATAGGGGCAGGCACAATTTGTATGGGGTGTCACTTTGGAATCGCTGCATCTATTGCTAGAGAACTTTGTCCCGGCCCTGTGTAAAGATAATGTCATTTTTGAGGGACGCAGACCCAGGTCCCTACAGCTTCAGTATAACTGTGTGAGCCTCTCAAGCACTGTGCTGGTTGGTAATGGATCTCTTGCCTCACCTGCCTGACGTGTTTTTCAGGCTGCATGCAGTTAGGGTTGCCACCTTTTGAATGAGAAAATACCGGCTTTGGGGTGTGGCCTGGAGGGTGTGGCCTAAAAGTGGGAGGGATTTGTTACGGCTCTTTTTCAAAAATAGCACAAGAAAAATTACAAAAAAAAATACAAATGTTAAATAGTTTAAAGAACACCGGTAAGGTTAAAAATTGCCCCTGGTTGGTACTTCCCTCGGGAAGGGGAAGCCGCTGAATCCGAAATGAGGCTTCCTCCATCCTCCACAGCCAGCCTGATACAGTGTTGGGACCCCGCTGTCGCTGCGCGCAGTTGCAGCTTTCCACTTTGACTCTGGCAAAAATAGCCGGGCTCGATCAGGTCTGCTCTACTGCACAGGCACGTGGCGCCTACAAAGTAGATTGGACCCAATCAGGCTCTGCTATTTCTGCCAGAAACTGAGCGGGAAGCAACTAGTGCACATGCCAACAAGGAGATCTTGGGGGGTCACAGCGCTGGATCCCCTCTACGGCGGAGGATGGGGGAAGCCTCTTTAACATCCAGAGGCTTTTCCCTCCCAAGGTAAGTTCTCCCTTGGGGCACTTTTTTCCTACAGGTACACTTTAAAGGTGACCATTAATGATACAATTCCACGACCGATAGATCATTTCCAATCACTGCGGTAATCGATCAGATGCAATGGTCCTGCCCCATTAATGACCGAATAACTTGTAACCAAGTCGATCAGATTATCAGAATCAACCTATTTTTCATATCGATCTCATCGAATTGGCTAGCAGGAATTTGGCCATTAATGGGTATGACTGATCATTTCTACCTGATTACCACAGAAAGGTTCAGCTGCAGAATTGTATCATTAATGGGCACTTTAAAGGTAGCTATACATCAGCAGATTATGGGCAGATTTGATAAAGAGACACATTTATCGAATCTGATTAGAGAGAGCTTTGCATCTTTTTTGAAGCTGCCCATATACTGCAGGCCGATTCCCGTCCAATCTCTGCATGAAATCTTCAGGGAATCGGCTGAGCCGCAACGTCCGCCCCGCCGCTGTCCCCCAACAGGGACGGATCTAGCGGGTCTCTTGCCCCAGGCGCAGTTTGTTGAATTCCTAAAAAGGCGGCAAAATTTGGATGGGGAATGGCAGTTTAGGCGCCGAAACCTGACCTTGCCCCAGGCGCAACTTGGGGCAACTTGGTCTAGATCCGTCCCTGTCCCCCAATGTATAAATGTGACACCCCCCCTTACCCCGTGTGTGCATTTATACATCACCTCTCCTGTAGCAGCCTCCGCCTATGCACCGCCAGCGTGGATGTGGCTGTTAGAACCCGGAGAGATGGAGAGACAACCGCGGAAGGCTGCTACAGGTCAGGTAATGTATAAATGCACACACTGCATTACGCAGACAGTGGCAGGGTTTCGTCGTTCATTCTGAAATCGGCCCCCATACCGCCGCACACCTGACCAACAAATTTCGGCTTGACATCTTGCTGCATGCGCGATCAACGATAAGACCAATTTTAGCCCCCAAATTGGCCGCTTTGTTGGTCAGGCAAGCACCGATTTTCATGCAATTCGATTCTAATAATCGAATCGGATGGTCAATTGGCCGCCAAGTATAGCCACCTTAAGAGTCTGGAAGGGAGGATAGGGGCTGGTAGATAGAGAGAGAGGGGGTTGAAGAGAGAGAGGGGTGAAGAGAGAGAGAGAGAGAGATAGGGGGGGGGGGGGGTGAAGAGAGAGAGACACACACACACACACACACACTGTGTGTGTGAAACTATGTCACTCTGGTACCTGATTCCTTGCTGTAACACAGCACTTCAGCTGTGAGAAGTTGTCTGGGGGACCTCTCTCCACTCTTTATCACTGCTGACTGCTGCTGCCTAGGGGGCTGGGCTGGCTCATCGTACTGCACACACGACCACACAGGAATGATAGCAGACCACCTGTCCTCTCCTGCACATTCCAGGCCAGCTCACACAGAAGCACAGTAATCATGTGCTGGCTCTGACTGCTGAAGACACGTGTCTCCGTACTTCTGACTGTTTCTCTCCCTTCACACACACTGAGCCTGTGACTGAGCTGAGCAGAGCAGCTCCCTGCAGACATGCCTGGAGGACAATTCACAGGAGGCACGCAAAGTCGCAGACGTAGCTCAGGGAAGGCTAGCTCACAGACTGTCTCGGTCTGCTCGGCTCCTCCTCCTTCCCGAGAATCCTCACTGGTGATTGGCTGGCAGTGTATGGTCAGCCAATCCAAGAAGAGAGGAGGGAGATCTGTCTCCAGGTTACTCAGCTGGGAGCCTGGGGCTAATTTTTCCGGCAGATAAACGTGTCGGTGAAACATTTATTCCAGTGCCGGCTTTTTATTGATTTTACTGGTGGGGCCGGCCAGATACCGGCTGGGTGGCAACCCTACATGCAGTCCTGTTGCCTTTTCTTGCACTGCTGTATGTTTTTTCAAACTATAGTAATTGGTATGATAATCCTAAGCATAGATGAGATCCCTTTAGCTTAGCTCTATTCTGCACAATGACTGCAGCTACACTGTGCAGAAAGAAAACCCTGTCTTTGCTGCTATTTTATAAAATAGTAGCCAGCTTAGTTTTATACTAGCATTGTAGCATAAATTATTGGCCTGTGAGTTTATAATACATACGTGAAACTTGGCATAGATCCATCCATCCATTTCCATACATTCTCTTCTTCCTTGTCAGTTAGTCCAATCCAGAAATTTCCTCTACCATTTGTTTGCTTCTTGATGAATTGCTATAAAACAGGAAACAGCCCATTAGCAGTCTTTACATTTTTTTTTTTTACTTTTAAATCAAGCAAAACGTTTTATTGGAAGGAATGTATCAACAGGATGGAAACATTTACATTGTGCTTAGTCTACCTGCAATAACGAACATAATCACAGTTGTGTGAGTTAGACTATTCAATCACAACCTTAAAAGGAGTACTGACATATATGCAATATGTAATTTGCTATTTCCTGATGATGTTGAGGGCACTTCATTGTGTTTTACAGGTTTTGTACCTATTTGGTGCAACGAGAACAATGAACTGTGACACTCTTCCTGTTCCCATATACAGTCAGGTCCATAAATATTGGGACATCAACACAATTCTAACATTTTTGGCTCTATACACAACCACAATGGATTTGAAATGAAATGAACACAATGTGCTTACAACAGCAGACTGTCAGCTTTAATTTGAGGGTATTTTCATCCAAGACAAACAAACAGTGTGGTCTTGCTGCACAAACTGCAAGGTCAGTCCACTAGGGAGTCAACCAGTCCACACCCAGATCCTCCAAGAGTTCTAAGAGCAAAGACCATATCGAAGAATGACTGGGTCTCTACCTGGATTTATGCAAAAAAGTGGTACTATAACCACAAAAAAAACACAATGTTTCGACCAGAGGCCTTTCTTAAGTGTTACCTTGTCACATCAGTGCAATTGAATATACAATCAAGCAGCAAACAAACACGCCCTCCAGGCGGGGGTGGGCACAGACTTAAAGCGGATCCGAGATGAAAAACTAACTATAACAAGTAACTTGTCTATATATCTATATAAAGTTTAGATAGTTTAAACAGCATATCTAGCTGCAAGCAGCTTCAAAAGTCTATGGTTATTTATTCCTGTGATACAATGAGGGCAGCCATGTCCTGTTTGTCACATTGTCACAGGCTGAGGGCTGGAGATGCTATCAGCTTGCCTGTGTGTAAATTCAGTCCCCTCTCCTCCTCCCCTCTGCCTCTGAAATCAATGGCTAGCAACCTCCTCCTCCTCCTCCTGCCCAGACTGAGCTCCCATAAGCCCTTGCTACAGTGCCAAAGCACTGTGAAAAGCTGTGGGCGAAGCTTGTTTAGTTTATAGGGAATTAGAGTTTTAAAACAAAACAAAAAAGTATTTGGCTTGAGGAATGCCCTATAAACTATATGAAAGGAGCACAATTATGCAATGAGTAAAAGTTTATCTCGGATCCACTTTAATCCGATGAATAGACAGAGACCCAGTCTTTCCTCTCTTTGGTATTTACATCCAAATCAGGTGAATGGTGTAGGAATTTAATTTGGATGTAAATGCCCTCAAATTAAAGCTGATAGTTTGCAGTTAAAGCACATTGTTTTTGTTTCATATCAAATCCATTGTGGTTGTGTATAGAGCCAAAAATGTTAGAATTGTGTTGATGTCCCAATATTTATGGTCCTAACCAGCCCCGGGCCGCCCATGAGGCGGGTTCCTCAGGCAGCGGAAGTGGGAGGACAGCGCCCGCCTGGCCGTGGGTGGGGACGGTGCCGACCTGGAGAGGGTAGCAGCCAGGAAGGGGAAGCAGATGGGACAGCGGTGGGGAGGGGGGTCAGACCCACGCTCCCCCTCCAGCTATACATTTAACATTTAAGACAGCGAGCGGGGAAGCAATTACCGTGTCACTTCCTGCAACGCCGTCCACTGAAGTACAGTGGGCGGTATTGCAGGAAGTCACGCTGCGAGCGGTGGAACGCAAGTAAGGAAGTAGGTAATTGCTTCCCTGCTCGCTGCTGAGTGACTTAAATTTACCTAAAACTGCTGGAGGGGGAGCGCGGATGGGGGAGCCGTGGGTTGGGTGTGCAATTTTCAAGCCCTCTTATTTTCCTGGTTCTATCAAAGATATATGAAGTGTAAAGCTATAATTTCTTGAAACAGTTAATGCATCACCAAATGATAAGTAGTCATAAGCATCTGCTGGGGGTTGTAGTTCACCTCTGTGTATCTTCTCTGTGGATAACATCTGCTTCAGAACTTCTTCTATTTCATTCATTGCACAGATGCAATATAATTTGTCTAAAAGATTACTCCAATAAAATAGAGAGTTTCCATAGCCTCTCCTTCCTATCAACTGCCTCTAAAGTAACACCAACATTTCTTGTATAAAAACACTTCACATCCCATAAGCAGCGTGTCTCTGTGTGTGCAGCCAGCCTTCCCGCTCACAGCATCCTGCTTGTCTCCCCTGGCTGCTCTCAGCGTCTCTCATGTTCCTCCTATTGTGACGTCGCAGGTCGCATACACACCCTCCGCAAGATCTGCCATTTAACAAAGGACTCTTCTTCGACGCGCACTGCTTTATCATCTAGTGGTGCATTATCTGTATCAAGGACTTTATACTTTTCGTTTTGAGAGAAACTAAGGAGAGACACTGATTACCCAGGATTCAAGTGTTCTGCTTTGCGATGGTGCTGTTCGGAGTTGAAGTTGAAATTGTAGTGTGAGACTTGATTAAACCGTGTAAAGGATCAGGCTCTTTTATGTTATAAATATTGTTGTAATTCTGGTAACATAACAAGTTCATAGCTAATCCTATGATAGTTACAGGATTATATATAAAATGTGATGAAAGCTCTCTGAGATCATTTTGTGAAAAGCACCAACTATATTAACTCGGAATCATATTTTGATTTTTTATTCACTTATCCCTTATTTTCTAACACTTATGTGGACTTCCATTATGACTATAAAGAAGAGTCTTTCCAAGGCAAACCAAGAGGTATTGGGAAATCTGTAGCCAACCATTCTGGAGCTATACATTTCCAGGTCAATAAAAGTTGTCAAATATTAATTTTTGCCCATGCCCTCCACCCCTCAAGAAATATTGTAATGGTTTGATCTGCCTAGACCAGGCATGGTCAAACTTGGCCCTCCAGCTGTTAAGGAACTACAAGTCCCATAACGCATTTGCCTTTATGAGTCATGATTGTGGCTGTCAGACTCCTGCAATGCATTGTGGGACTTGTAGTTCCTTAACAGCTGGAGGGCCAAGTTTGCCCATGCCTGGCCTAGACATACATGCCCAGGTACTGACAACTTCTTAGCACCCCATTTCATTATGTAAAAAGATGACCTATTTCTTCTAGTTTATGACTGTAAGCTGGTTATGTAATATGAAAATAAGAGGAAATTGCCCGTCTGCAATTTGGACAGTTCACTGCACTAGACATCTTAAATTTAGAAATGCATTTGGTGGGGTTACAGAGCATTGGTGTTGCAAATGTCTCAGCAGCTGTATTTTAGCATCAAGCCATGCACAAATGTATTTAAAGATGCAGAAATCCGAGACAAAGTACGGGGCAGCTTATCTTCTTGCCAACCGCACCATGCCTATCGGCGTAAACGCCGTGGCAGCCCCAGGACCGCTCAACGCCAATTGGTGTGAAGTCCTGGGGCGTAGATTGCAGGGGATCGTGTGCGGCGATCCGCGCACATCCCTGCTTGAATGACGGAGCTCCGCTCTGTCATCATCCTCCCAGTGGCAGCCGCCGATGGGAGACTGTTAGACGGTGAAACCACGTCTATTTACGTGCGATCTATGGCAGCTCTGTACTGGGGACAGCTGTGTGGGACCCACAGGAGCTGAAGCCTATGACAGCCGATCGCTGTCATTGGCTGGCAGGGGAGGGAGAGTGCTGGGAAAAAATAGGAAAATGTATTTAAAAATAAATATGTATAAATAAAAAAAATAAACAAACTTGCAGGCAGCAATCAGAGCCCGCCAACAGAAATCTCTGTTGGTGAGCAGAAAAGGGGGGTGGGCACTTGTGTGCTCAGTTGTACGGTACTGCAGCAAGCCCTTAAAGCTGCAGTGGCCTAATTTGTGAAAAAAAGCCTGGTCTCTAGGGTGGTGTAAGCCTAAGTGGTTAAAAGAGAATCAGTCAACTTGATTATGCTCAGTACATTGTCATGGGGTTTGTTTCTGAGTCTTTCTTTGGGGTCTACCTGTTGTAAAGATTTTTAGCTTCTTAGTACTTACCTGTTCATCTTTAGTATCTATCACAACTAGCATAGATCCTTTCTCTTCACAGAAAAGCTTTGCATCGTCAAATATATCCTTCCCGCTTGAGAAATAATAACACTTGTCAGTAAAGTTCCTCCATTCAAATGGACAACCTAAAATCAAAATCAAAATGACACATTTAATTTTTGGGGTAAAAATATTTATTTAATGTCTAATAGTTTTCTATATGCACTACAATGATTTAAATTGTATTTGAGGTGACATGTGACACAATGGGATGCATGTACATTTATAGTGCTAAGCATGCAAATATTTTTTTCCCTAAAAGAGTATGCATGTGACAGTATCTTTCCAGTCGGGACCGAATCAGGACCTAGTGAGTCTATAGTATAACCCTCACTGATAAAGAATTACAGCCATAAAACTCTTCTGACAGAGAACAGCTTCTGAGTGCAGGGAATAGATAAAAAAAGGTCAATAGTTCATTTATTCTAGCTCTGGGGCAAGGAAAGACTGTGTCATTGCAGAGTCAATAAAACACTAAATGTACTTTTTACATTTTTAAACAAAATAAAAATGGTAAATCTAAAAAGTCATTTTTAGAAGTAGAAGGATAAATACAATTTTTTTATCTTATCAGTTTATTTTCACCTCAAGTTCACTTTAAGTGTAAATAAATGTAGTATCAATATACATATTTCTTTCATTGATAAAGCTAATGCGTATTACACAATTGTAGTTATGTGTAGTCCTTAAAGTGACACTGAAGCTAATGAAAAAAACGTATGATATAATGAATTGTATGTGTACTGTAGTATGGATAATTAATAGAACATTAATGTAAAAGAAAAGAGTCTCATTTTTATTTTCAGTCATATAGCTGTTTTTCTATCATTCTCTAATATTTGCAGTTTACAAATTATACTCAGTATTTGAAATGATGAAACAGAGCAGAGCGAATGATCCTTTGAACCTACTGGTAGAAAAACCTTGACGTGATCCCGAGCTGAAGCTTGGGGTCAAAACCAGATAGATACCTTAAAAGAGGGAAGCCTTAGGATCCTATGGAGGCTTCCCTCGCCGCTATAAAGCCCCAGTTGCAGAGTGTGGACACGATGGTCTTCTTCCAGAAGCGGGGCCACGCAGTAGTAGCATGTGCAGTAGCACGGAGCCCGCAGCCGAGTCTTACTGAGTATGAGCGGGTAGGCTGGGTCGGCTATTGCGCGGACACGCTGGAGCAGGAAGAGCTGTGCGGACCTGTTAGGATTAGCAACAATTCATTGTTGCTAATCTTGTGGGGGGCCGCGCTCAGCAACGGGGACAACACAGCAGGGGGGGAAGCCTCAATAGGATCTTGAGGCTTCCTTCTCTTTAGGTAAGTATCTCATTCTATGTACCCAAGCTTCGGCTCGGGTACTCTTTAAACAAACAAGAAAGAGTGAGAGACAGGTAGAGATAAGTGCTTCAGAAAATAGCATTGTTCTCTGACTAAATTAGTCGGAGAACTCAGAGAAGCTCTTTTGCATAGATAACTGAAGTTTCTTAACTCTTCCTGTACTGGAAACAATATGAGACTCATATATGTGTTACTAATGTTATATTTCTTAGCTGTACTACGCATACTGTACAAATCATTAATATCTCATACGTTTATTTTCACTTTAGATTCCCTTTAACATTATTGAATGTTTGCAAACTTTACTTTATGTTTTTCATACAGTGTCTTGAAATATTGTACTTTAGTGTATCACAGTTTTTAAATAAACTTAGTAAAACAATAGATTAAAATCAGGAAAGAACAGAAGGCATTGAGGTACTTAAGGTTCAGGATTCAGTTATGTTAGCAATTGTGAGTTGGTATGTCGTATGTATAGTTTGGGCAATTTAGTGAATGGGGGAGAAGGAAGAAGATGAGGTAGGAATCACATGTATGTTGTAGCAAAATTTGGGAATTACGCTTCCCCTGCTTATCATAATTGTCAGAAAGGAAAGTTTTTAAGGTGGCCATACACAATTCAACCAAAATGTTAGATTTTTCCAGTTTTTTGTTTGGAAAAACTTCATGTACATTTTTTTTTAGAAAAGTTTATTGAATTTACTGAATTTTAACCTTTTAAGCTATTGGCTATGGCAGAAAGTTCTGATCGATTTTTAGAAAAGAAATCAAAAATGTATAGTAGATTGGTTTGATTTTTCAAACATTACAATCTATAAAGAATACGAATTGCATTGAACTTTTTGCCGACCGCGTCACGCCAAGGGGCGTGGCCGCGGCGGCAGCCCCAGGACCGCCTAACGGCGATTGGCGTAAAGTCCTGGGGCTCTCTTTAGCAGGCTGCGCGCGTATCTCCTGCTTGGTGGGCAGAGCTGAGCTCCGCCTTCAGTCTCCGAGCGGCCATCGCCGCTCGGAAGACTGTTACACGGCGAAATCGCCGTGTGTTTACTTGTACAGCGCTGCGATCAGCAGCAGCGCTGTACTGGGGACAACCGTGTGACACGGTTGTCCCCCTGGGGGACAAGAGAGCGATCGGCTCTCATAGGCAGAAGCCTATGACAGCCGATCGCTGTGATTGGCCGGCTGGGGAGAGGGAGGGGATTTAGTTAAAAAAATAAAATAAAAAATATGCAGAGGTTAGTGTTGGAGACTGCTGCAGGGGGCTGGTAGAAGCCCCAGGTGAGTAAAACTCTTTTTTTCCTGGCTTAAGTGTCCCTTTAATGTGTGGTGTGTACACACAAGCCATCCTGTCCATCTCTTTATAATCCCCACAAGCAAGCTCTGGGCAAATCTCTCTGTCAGGATGGTCGCCTTGAACTCATCCCAGATGTAGTGCCAACCTTCACCCCTCACTGACCCCATTATAATGTCAATAACACAAGTTGTAGTGAAGGGAAGGCAGGTGGTAAATGACATCAGGAAGTGGACAAAGCCTGGCTTTGAATCTGGGTTAAAGGACAACTATCATGGAAAATTGTAAAATTTAATATACAAGTGTATACATACATATAAGATGTACATTTCTGGTACAATGCACTATAAACGGAGGCACAAGATAATTTTCTGAGCAATGCGGTCCTCCCCAACTTAACAGAGGAGGAGAAGGATGCATTGAATGCAGAGGTTAGTGTTGGAGAAGTAGAAAGGCTCATCAAACTCTCTCCTCTGGGAAAAGCACCAGGACTTAAAGAGACTCTGTAACAACATTTTCAGCCTGATTGCTTCTCTCCTATAAGTTCCTATACCTTTTCTAATGTGGTCTGTGTTATACTGCAGCCTTTTCTAGTTGCAAAGTGGCTGTGTTATCTCTGTTATATGATCTAATCCTCTCTCTTCTGTCGACTCTGTTGGCTGAGGCTGGAATGTGTGGAATGTGCTGCACTGCTTGTCATTGGCAGAAGCTATACACACCCTCTCCAAGCTCTGTATGAGTCAGAGACTGAGCTATTCTCAAGCCTATCACACTCTAGTTAGAAGCCATGTCTTTTGTTTGTAAACACTGCCTAAAAATGGCAATTACAAGCCAGGATTGCAGCAGGGAGTGGCAGAAACAGCACAGAGGGGCCCAGGAGAACATAATGAATAGAATGGTATGCTTTTTATTTTAAGAATTTTAGAGTACAGATTCTCTTTAAGACAAAAATTAAAGACCAGTTGACGTCCCTAACTCTATTATCTCAAAAAAAAAACAAGCCCACTCACGGCCAATGAGGCAGTTATTACCTCCCAAGGCAGGTAAAGATGTTATGGATTCTGTCTCTTAGAGGCCCATATCCTTGTATAATTAAATCTTAAAGAGAAGCTGAACTGAATATCAAAAATCAAAATAATCATATACCGGTCATACTTACCTCCTTTGTAGTCTACTCAATCTTTTTCTCCTCTCATGTGTCCCATTTGTCCACTGTGATCAATGTAATTCTCCGTCCTCCATTTTGAAAATGGCTATTAACCCATAACAGCTTCCTGGTCAGCACACTGTTAAACTGTAATATCGCCCACGTGAGCCATAGGGAAACATGGCCATTACCTTGCACATTCAGTTGTAACTGACAGCTGCTGATATAGAGCTGACAGCAATTGGTATATTTCAGGTTCTGACAAAATATTCTCAGAACTGGAAGGGATCACTGTAAGAAGAAAATGGTGAGCTTCTGAGAGGAACTGATGGTGAGGTAAGTATGTAATATTCATTTGCAGCTACGTCATGTGCTTATTTAAATACTTTTACTCACTTCAGGTTTCCTTTAAGTTCCTCTCTAAGATTTTTGCTGACAGGCTTTCTCAAATTCCACCATTAATCCATAGCCCACAGGTGAGCTTTGGTAATGGGAGAAGTGCAGCGACTAACATCAGAAGAACCTTGATTGCTCTTGAGCATTTCCATTTTGAAACAGATGGAACAGGGTTGGAGGCTTTCTTGGCTTGAAAGGTCTGCTTTGAGTGGTCTTGACTGTTAAAGGTCATGGGGTTATGGGGTTTGAGGGATGATTCTTTATTTATATTGAGCTTCCTCAAAAGCATGATTGTCTATACTAAGGGCAACGAGTCCCTCCTTTTGTTTGGAGAGGGAGACACAGCATAGATTTCATTTATCACCTTTATTATTCAATTTAGCTATCAGGGCG
Source organism: Hyperolius riggenbachi (assembly GCF_040937935.1). NCBI lineage: Eukaryota > Metazoa > Chordata > Amphibia > Anura > Hyperoliidae > Hyperolius > Hyperolius riggenbachi. The sequence continues at coordinate 319,199,600 of NC_090650.1, read as the reverse complement.
TTGTCGCATTCTTTCTACCATCACAAGGTTTTTTAAGGTATTACACTGGGATCAAAGGTCATGAATGCTGCACTTTTCGCAGATGACATCTTGCTGTATATGGTCAACCGTAAAAAAAAGATATGGGCAAGGATATAGAACATAACAACAAATTTGTAGACCTTTCTGGTCTAGCAATTCATTATCACAAGAGTGAGATCATGCTTCTCTTCACCTCCAGATGCCACTTGTTTCCATGGCTGAGCATATATAATAATTAATAATAATAATTCCTTTTTTTGTATAGCGCCTTTCTCCTGTCCGACTCAAAGCGCTTGCGAGGCAGCCACAAGAGCGCACTCAGTAGGCAGTAGCAGTGTTAGGGAGACTTGCCCAATGAACTCCTTACTAAATAGGTGCTGGCTTACGGAGTAGGAAGAGCCAGGATTTGAACCCAGGACTCCTACATCAGAGGCAGAGCCCTTCACCATTACACTATCCAGCCGCCATACAGAATCAAGGAGGCACATTCATCTAATATGTATTTGGGGATTCAAATACCCAAGCAAACAGGACAACTATATGGTATAAATATATCTCCCAAAATAGCTAATGTTTTAAAATAATTAAAAGACTGGGCTTGCCATCCAATTTCACTTATGAGTAGGGTTCACCTTCTGCAGAATTGGGTTACTCTAGTGGGTATAACAGTGGAAGAGTTTGAAGTGTCGGTCAGAGAAGGTTGGATGGTGGACAGGAAAAGTATCCCCAGTGAGGATTGCAGGCAGATGCAATTCAAAATCCGTTATAGGAGTTATATCCCTATAAATGGCCCCTATAAACGTGGCCCATCTAAGCTGTTACATGTCTGGACTCATCCCCAGACCTTAATCACATGCTGTGGTTGTGCTCTGACGTTCAGAAAATCTAGAAAAAAGGAACTTTTTATTTCTAGATGGTAATGAGTTCCCTAGTATGACTAAGTTTGACTATCTAGTTTTGTTAACCGCAAAGAAAGCAATATTGAAGCATTGGTTGGATGACAAACCACCATCCATCCCTCTGGTTATCGAACTTTTAAGTTATATTTTGCAAATAAAAACTCTAAATTTGGATAAACATGAGTCCAAATAGCACAGTTTATGGCATCATTGGCGGAGACCGTATGGTATTTTAAGGGCAAGATAGGAAGGTATTTGGATGTACTGTAGGTTTGATGGAGAGGGGAAAGAGGTGGGGAAGGGGAGGATGTAGTTTACTGGGTTGTATGACTGATTGGAGATTATACTGCAGGTCATTAATCAAAGGCCTAAGAACCTAAAGGAGGCCTTTACCTATTGTTTGTAGTTGATTTGGTAATTGACCTGCTATCTACAATGCAGAAGGGGGATCAGTAGTATGTTAACTGGGTTGGCAAAAAGAATGGCATGACTGAAGTTACTTAGGTTATACTGCAGTGCATTAATCGAAAGGCCTTAAGGTAGCCATACACTGGTCGATTTGCCATCAGATTCGACCAACTGACAGATCCCTATCTGATCGAATCTGATCAGAGAGGGATCGTATGGCTACCTTTACTGCAAACAGATTGTGAACCGATTTCAGCCTGAAACCGTTCACAATCTGTTGTGGTGGTGGTGCTGCCGCCGCTCCCGCCCGCATACATTACCTGCTCCACCGCGCGACTCCAGTCCCCCAGTCACCGCTGCTCCGTCTCCGCTCTGGTCTTCGGCCCCGGCATGCTTTACTTCTTCCTGCCCGGCAGGAAGTTTAAACAGTAGAGCGCCCTCTACTGTTTAAACTTCCTGCCGGACAGGAGGAACTGAAGCATGCCGGAGACCAGCACGGACACGGAGCAGCGGTGACCGGAGGTAGTCGTGCTGGCGGAGCAGGTAATGTATGCGGCGCTATTGCGTCGGTCGTCGGGTACTCGAACGCCGCTAGCGACGCGCTCCCTACCCGCGGGCGATCAACGCTAATTTTCCGCACGGAGCAATCGACAGGATCGGACGAAAAGGATCGAAATACGGCGTGTAGCGCGAACGATTGGCAGCAGATTCGATCCCAGTGATCGAATCTGCTGTCGAAACGGCGGCGAATCGGGCCAGTGTATGGCCACCTTAAGATTTGAAAAAGAGGCCTTTACCTATTTTCTAAGTTGATTTGATAATGTACCTGCATTCATAACTACAATGCCATATTATGCCACATACTGTAATACTGTTTGTGTTTTACCTCAAAATATGTAAAGTCGAGAAACTTTGAACAAGTTCAAATTGCTTACCAGCATAAATTACTCCAATATATGGAAAGAACAAGGAAACTGAGGGGGCAGCTTGTGAATACACATACCCTAGTACTGTACACGGAGACATGTTACTGTCAGAACTTTGTACAGTGTTCTTCCCAGAAATTTTTTTCCAGCCAGGTGGTATGAAAAAGTAGCTGGGTGGGGCGAGATGAGAGAATGCAGGGCAGGTGCTTCTCTGCACAAGTCTGCTTAATGCAGAGGAGGAGGTGGGCCGATGACAGCCGGGTGCCCACTTATACTAGCCGGGTGCAGCACCCGGCTTAAAGAGCCTGGGGAGAACACTGTTGTAGCCATCTCAGTTACATTTGCACAATATTTGAAATAAACCTAACATTTTCTGCATCTTGTGGTAGCACACATGCTTATCACATCTGTTTGCACAGTTTAAAGGGAACCTTAACACTTACCTGGGGCATCTACCAGCCCCCTGCAGCCATCCTGTGCCCTCGCAGTCTCTTGCGGCTCCTCCAGTCCCTCGCCACCAGCTAGTTTAATTTTTGCCGACTCAGAGTTGGCGGCCCGCCATGCGTACCTTTGCACGCATTCCCGCTGGTGCAGGAAGTTATCGCGGACATTAACACGTACAAAACACTTACGTAAAAATCTATGTTTTAATGTCCGCAATAGCTTCCTGCACCAGTGGGAATGCGTGCAAAGGTATGCGTGGCAGCCCGCTGACTTTGAGTCGACAAAAATGAAACTAGCTGGCGCCGCGGGACCGGAGGAGCCGTGAGTGACTGCGCGGGCACATGATGGCTGCAGGGGGCTGGTAGATGTCCGAGGTAAGTGAAATTTTTTTTTAATTTTTTTTTTTATTTTTTTTTAGAGTTAAGGTTCCCTTTAAAATAGATTTTTTTTTGCTGTCTGCTTTTGTGCCTTTACCAGAGCTGTCATCATCCTTGTGATGTCAGAACAATGCACAGAACAGAGAGAATTCACAGCATTTTAGCCTGCTCTGCTTTTCAGTCCCCTCAGTCGGTGAGTTCAAACAGATATATTTAAGAAAAAAACAGCTGCTTCTTACCAGTTGTTAGTCTGAATGCTTTAATCTATCCTGACTTATTTTTGTAAATATGAAGTGGCTGTAAAACTATATAGCTATTGATCTTTGAACAGGACCTGGACTGTAGTAAATCTGGAATTATGTGTGATCATTTGCTGTCTTATTTGAACTTGTTTTATGGAGTAGGATTTACTTTAAATGCCTCTAACCTTCTTACAGTATATCAATTATGGATAGAAATTTATAAAACGAATGGCTGATCACCTCATAACTATTGCGGAATATATGTTGCGTTTACTTACCAGTCACTAAAGGACTCATCATGAATTCGGGTGTGGGAGCATTAGGCAATAAGAGGGCTCTTGCAGCATCCCCAGGTGGGCCAGGTGGTCCCCTTGGCCCTATTGGCCCTGGCGGTCCAGGTATACCCGGTGGACCAGGCACTCCTCTAACACCAGGAATGCCAGGCTCGCCAATGACACCTTTACTTCCTTGAGGACCAGGAGCCCCAGGTGGCCCAGGTGGTCCACTTGTTCCAGGTGGTCCTGGTACACCTGGATCTCCTTTAGTTCCTGGCTCGCCAGGTCTACCTGGTGACCCTCTTTGTCCTTTGTTTCCTTGTGAACCTCTTGATCCTTTTGAACCTTTTTCTCCAGGAGGGCCCATTGGTCCAACTGGTCCTTTTTCACCAGCAAGTCCTGGTGGTCCTGGGTCGCCTTTGTCTCCAGTCGGTCCTTTTGGTCCAGAAGGTCCTACAGGTCCTTGTATTCCTCTTTCCCCTTTAGGTCCTCTTGGACCTGGTGGTCCTGATAAAGACACAAAATGACATTTACACATTTACAAATCCATAAGTATACTTATTATAAATAGACTTTCTGTTACTTCAGTTTCTCTAAATGAATGTATTATCTCTGTCTCAGATGCTGGAATAACAAGGGACAGATTCCTGCAAAGGCTACATAGGCCTAGCGGGGCTGATTGCGCATTGAACGGGGATGTTGTACATGGATAGCATATGAGGGTGTTTCATATTGTTGAGGGTTGCTGCATATTGTGACTGCATATTGAAAAGGGGAGCCACTGTACATGAAGATGGAGAGGCACTGTACAAGAAGCATGAATATGGAAGAGGAGGCTAGATGAGAAAATGGGGTCTGTTAATATTTCTTAACATAATTAAAGGATACTTGAATAGAGTTGAGCCGAACGGTTCGCCTGCGAACGGTTCCATGCGAACTTCAGTGGTTCGCGTTCGCGTCCCGCAGGCGAACCTTTGCGGAAGTTCGGTTCGCCCCATAATGCACATGGAGGGTCAACTTTGACCCTCTACATCACAGTCAGCAGGCCCAGTGTAGCCAATTAGGCTACACTAGCCCCTGGAGCCCCACCCCCCTTATATAAGGCAGGCAGCGGCGGCCATTACGGTCACTCGTGTGCTGCCTGCGTTAGTGAGAGTAGGGCGAGCTGCTGCAGACTGTCTCTCAGGGAAAGATTAGTTAGGCTTAACTTGTTCCTGTCTGGCTGCATACCTGTTCTGTGAACCCACCACTGCATACCTGTGCTGTGAACCCACCACTGCATACCTGTGCTGTGAACCCACCACTGCATACCTGTTCTGTGAACCCACCACTGCATACCTGTGCTGTGAACCCACCACTGCATACCTGTTCAGTGAACCCACCACTGCATACCTGTGCTGTGAACCCACCACTGCACCTGCCACTGCATACCTGTTCTGTGAACCCACCACTGCATACCTGTTCTGTTCAGTGGACCCGCCACTGTATACCTGTTTAGTGACCCCGCCACTGCATACCTGTTGTGTTCAGTGAACCTGCCACTGCATACCTGTTCTGTGAACCTGCCACTGTATACCTGTTCTGTTCAGTGAACCCGCCACTGCATACCTGTTCTGTTCAGTGGACCCGCCACTGTATACCTGTTCAGTGAACCCACCACTGCATACCTGTGCTGTGAACCCACCACTGCATACCTGTGCTGTGAACCCACCACTGCATACCTGTTCTGTGAACCCACCACTGCATACCTGTTCAGTGAACCCACCACTGCATACCTGTTGTGTTCAGTGAACCCGCCACTGCATACCTGTTCTGTGAACCCACCACTGCATACCTGTTCAGTGAACCCACCACTGCATACCTGTTCTGTTCAGTGAACCCGCCACTGTATACCTGTTCAGTGAACCCGCCACTGCATACCTGTTGTGTTCAGTGAACCCGCCACTGTATACCTGTACTGTTTAGTGAACCCGCCACTGCATACCTGTTCTGTTCAGTGAACCCGCCACTGCATACCTGTTCTGTTCAGTGGACCCGCCACTGTATACCTGTTGTGTTCAGTGAACCCGCCACTGTATACCTGTACTGTTCAGTGAACCCGCCACTGCATACCTGTTCTGTGAACCCACCACTGCATACCTGTTCAGTGAACCCACCACTGCATACCTGTTCTGTTCAGTGAACCCGCCACTGTATACCTGTTCAGTGAACCCGCCACTGCATACCTGTTGTGTTCAGTGAACCCGCCACTGTATACCTGTACTGTTTAGTGAACCCGCCACTGCATACCTGTTCTGTTCAGTGAACCCGCCACTGCATACCTGTTCTGTTCAGTGGACCCGCCACTGCATACCTGTTGTGTTCAGTGAACCCGCCACTGTATACCTGTACTGTTCAGTGAACCCGCCACTGCATACCTGTTGTGTTCAGTGAACCCGCCACTGTATACCTGTACTGTTTAGTGAACCCGCCACTGCATACCTGTTCTGTTCAGTGAACCCGCCACTGCATACCTGTTCTGTTCAGTGGACCCGCCACTGTATACCTGTTGTGTTCAGTGAACCCGCCACTGTATACCTGTACTGTTCAGTGAACCCGCCACTGCATACCTGTTCTGTGAACCCACCACTGCATACCTGTTCAGTGAACCCACCACTGCATACCTGTTCTGTTCAGTGAACCCGCCACTGTATACCTGTTCAGTGAACCCGCCACTGCATACCTGTTGTGTTCAGTGAACCCGCCACTGTATACCTGTACTGTTTAGTGAACCCGCCACTGCATACCTGTTCTGTTCAGTGAACCCGCCACTGCATACCTGTTCTGTTCAGTGGACCCGCCACTGCATACCTGTTGTGTTCAGTGAACCCGCCACTGTATACCTGTACTGTTCAGTGAACCCGCCACTGCATACCTGTTCTGTGAACCCACCACTGCATACCTGTTCAGTGAACCCACCACTGCATACCTGTTCTGTTCAGTGAACCCGCCACTGTATACCAGTTCAGTGAACCCGCCACTGCATGACTGCCTAATTTTTCTGGCTGCACTGCGGGCAGCTGCAACAACAAAAGAAAAGGCATGTACATGCGCCCATTCCCCTTCGTGATCATTACCTTGCCGTGGTGAAGGGGCTTGCGTATCACAATGAAGCAATGACCGGCGCCTAGATGAGTGTCTCGGGGGGCACACAAAAGATAATAAGGTCGTTGCTTCATTGTGGTCAGACCAAATTTGATCAGCTGGACAGTCACTGTTCTGTCATTCAGCTACATCAGCCAGGCGACCATATGGGCTGTAAAGCCACCAAAACCTGCACTCTCGCCATGGTGCGCACCAGTCCAGCACGGCCGTCACTACACAAACAGCTGTTTGCGGTGCGTTACACGGTGAGTTTGGTGTGTCAGTGTGAAGCAGTACCTTAATTACACTACCTGATTGATGTATACACATGCAAGATGTTTTAAAGCACTTTAGGCCTGTCATTTAGCATTCAATGTGATTTCTGCCCTTAAAACGCTGCTTTGCGTCAAATCCAGATTTTTCCCGGGGACTTTTGGCATGTATCCCACTCCGCCATGCCCCCCTCCAGGTGTTAGACCCCTTGAAACATCTTTTCCATCACTTTTGTGGCCAGCATAATTATTTTTTTTTTCAAAGTTCGCATCCTCATTGAAGTCTATTGCGGTTCGCGAACTTTAACGCGAACCGAACCTTCCGCGGAAGTTCGCGAACCTAAAATCGGAGGTTCGGCCCAACTCTATACCTGAACTGACCTATGACATGATGAGATAAACATAGGTACATACTGTATAGTCTTACTAAGAAATTGTCTGAAGTCCCTTTCCTTTTTTTTTTTTTCTTTTTTTTTGTGCAGTAAATGTTAAGGTTCATACACACGTCTGACTTTTAAAAACTAACAGTCATCAGACCCGCCCGAGCGAATCAATCAAAACCAGCCTTGAGAGCCTGACGACAGGCTGTACACACCGGCAAACTATCGTCAGAACGACTGCCCCGTGGGTGGGTCTGACGACCGGTAGTTTGTAAAGCCCCATCTACACGATACGATTCTTTGTGCGATTCGATTACGCTTCTATTTACGATCCGATTAAATCTGACATGTCCGATCGGGATTTGATTCGATTTGCCATTGTGATGCAATGGCAAATCGAATTGAATCGAATCCCGATCGGACATGTCGGATTTAATCGGATCGTAATTGAATCGCACAAAGAATCGTATCATGTAGATTGGGCTTTAAAGTCAGACGTGTGTACGTAGCTTTAAAAACTAGAATTGTTATCTATGCAATTTAACCACTTCACCCCATATGCTATTTTACCCTTCCTACCAATGCCATTGTCACCTTTTAGCGCTACTCCCATTCATCTGGCCGTAACTGTATCATTGCTTATCACACCTAAATGATATATATCTTGTTTTCTTGTGTTCTCTACAAATAGGGCTTTTTGCTTGTTTTCAGTAATTTATTTTCTATGCATTGTAAAAGGAAAGAAAATGAAAAAAAAAATACACTACTTCTAATATTGCATCCCCTATAGTTTTAAAATAAACAATGCTACTGTTTTGTTTGGCTGTTTGTCCTGGTTATTACAGGCAAAACATATATGAGGCTGAGGAAACAATGCTGATGAGGTTTTAGTGAAAAGTTCAAAGGGTCATTATTTCAGATTTTTTTGAAGCATAGTGAAACAGATTTAAATCAGACTGTCATGGTTGCTGTTTAGAATGCAAAAATCTGAGCCTCTGTTCTATGTTACTTATTTTCTATTTACAATTAGAGATACACATAAGATTAATTATCTCAAAAGTCTATTTTCAGTTCAGGTTTGGTTTAAAGCAGCATATACAGTATTTTGCCCTTAAGAATATACAATATCGTATGTAGATGTCTAAACTTGACACATAGTTTACCATTGCGGTTTATAAAAATATTTAGTATTAGTAACAAAACTTTACTAATACTAAAAATAATACTAATACTTTATGCAGTTTACTAATCTCTCTTCCATTTACTCTGGACTAGCCATTATTTGCAGTGATAGAGGTAGACGATTTCAATACACTGTGTTCGGCGCAGAAAGAAAAGAGACAAATGCACCCTGTATGTACTTAGAGAGTTAAGCCTGTCTAAGGGCCCATTCACACTTGAGCATTTTGCCGGCGATTTCGGCAAAACGCTCAAACGCTAGCGTAATAAAAGTCTATGGGCTCGTTCTTACTTGGGAGATTTGCGCTAATCGCCTCAAATCGCCCAAAAACACAAAACGCAAACGCGTCACCTGCACCATTTTCAGGCGATTTCCCGGCGATCGCGTTTCAGTGCTATAGAAGCGCTAAACGCGATTGTGGACAAATCGCTGCAGTGTTTAGCGATTTTTCCTTGTGAAATTGCAGAAAAATCACTCCCCCAAAACACCGGCAAAAATCGCCGGCGTTTTGCAAACGCAAGTGTGAATGGGCCCTTATTTTCCCTCATCTGTGATCACAAGTTGTAATTTCATCTTTTCAGCTGTGTCAGCTCCTGCCATGGCAGGGTGGTAATTGGTAAAGAAAGGATGTTAACAATATGTCTGCTTCCATGAAAACAGGAAGTAGAAAAACTGCAGATTTATTGCAGGTTTTGTATTAGCTGTAACAAAGAAATGTTTTTCTTTAAAGGTTATCATGCTGTTGCTTATCTTTTAGAACTGAGATGAAGTTCTGAGTTCAGGTTCACTTTGTCATTTAGGAAAACATCAGTTAACCCTCCTGGCGGTAAGCCCGAGCTGAGCTCGGGCTATGCCGCGCAGGAGGATATCTCAGCCCCTGGTGGGGCGATTCACCCCATTTAAAGTTCTGTACGCGCAGCTAGCACTTTGCTAGCCGCGCGCACAGCTTGATCTCCGCCGCTCTGCGGTGATCGCCCGCACGCAGCGGCGGAAGAGGCCCCCCCCCCGCCAGAGCCCTGCTCTGCCCGGACCAATGAGTTCCAGGCAGCGCTATGGGCTGGATCGGAGGCGTCTGATGTCAGGACGTCGGCTGAAGTCCATGACGTCATTCCGATCGTCGCCATGGCAACAGGAGAAGCCAAACAGGGGAACGCGTTACATACGCGTTCCCCTGTTTGCTATTGATGCCGGCGACGATCGCACTAGAGGGACACATGCGCCCTCTAGTGGTGTTTCATGTAGCTACCACTCTGGTAGCTTTACATGAAAAAAAAAAAAAGGATGGATTTCTGCCTATTTGGCAGAAAAAATAAACCGCCAGGAGGGTTGAAACATACCAGATGTGAATCAACCTAGAGAAACGGTGGAGCATATCCTGTCACCTCTGCCCCCTTCGCCTCTTCCGGGTTGTCGGAGTTGGACACTACTGCACAGGTCAGGCTTCGCGCGTACTACAGCACACGCCTGTGGCCAGGAGTGCACTGTGCGTGCATATGGCATCATGTGCATGACATAGTGATGTCATACGCATGTGCAGTGCTCCCCTGGGCCACAGGGGTGTGCTGTAGGACAAGCTGGCCAGTGCATACGCAGTAGTGCCCGACTCCTCCGACTCGGAAGAGGAGGGCATTTAGGTAGAATGCGGGACAGAGAGGAGAACGCGGGTAGCGGTAGGCATCAAGACAGGTGACATTATACTGTATGCCTGCTACCCCTGTTTCTCTAGGTTGATTCGCATCTGGTATCCTTTAACCACCTTACGACCACATAACCCCAATTGGCGGCTGCAAGGTGGCTCCTCCAGGACCGCGTAACTCCGACTGGCGTCAAGTCCTGCAGGCGGAGATTGCAGGGGATGCGCAGAGCTCCGTCAACAGTCCCCCAGCTATCCGCTATCAGACTGTTAGATGGTGAAACCGGCGTCTATTTACATTGTACAGCGCTGCAATCTATAGCAGACACTATATTGACACTCGGCTGTCCCTGAGAGAGGGTCACAGAGAGATCAACTCAAGACTGATGCCTGTGAGAGCTAATCTCTGTGATTGGCTGTCGAGGGAGGGAGGGGGGAGGCAAAAATTTAAGAAAAATATGGATGGAGAAAAATGGAGAAATAAATTAATTAAAAAAAAAAAAAAACAGCCTGCAGCAGCGATCACAGCCCACCAACAGAAATCTCTGTTGGTGGGCAGAAAAGGGGGAAATTATTTGTCTGCTAAGTTGTAATGCTCTGCAGCGACCTTTTAAAGCTGCAGAGCACTGAATTGTAAAAAAAAAATAGCCTGGTCACTGGGGGAGAGCCTGTGGTCCTTAAATGGATCAGCAGCAAGTCAATAATGTTTTGGGCAAGATTCATGAAATGTACTCATGGATAATTATCTAATTTGGGGTGTCTTTCTTGTGTTACTAATGGCTGGACTATTGGCAGAGTTGAACATAACTAATATCATTAGGTATCTGAGTTGAAAGGTTTTTATTCTTCAATGAAACCTTGATGTAGGCTAGATTGAATTGCCCCATGCATATTACCTTGTGGCAGAGTGCGCTGACAGGGTGATGTACATAGTGCCCAACCCCCTGCTCAGTGACGTACTCCCTGCAGGACAGGAAATAAGTTACTGGAATACCGTCATTCTGCGCATGCGCGCTGTGACCACAATTGCTCGTTCACACTTACCACGTCGCCATGGACTTGCAATGCTCCATAATTCGTACAGTAGGCACAGATCATGCGGCAATGCACTGCAGAGTTTGTGGCGGGTTTGCAGCAATTCTACTACTTCCGCACACAGCAACGCAATAGTGTGTAGGTCTCCATAGACTTACATTACCCTCGCAATGAGCTGCGGCAGGGGAGAGTACCCCAATGCATGGCTACGCACTAACTGTGAAAGTAGCCTTAAAGAGGAACTTCAGCATAAACAAACATACTGTCATTAAGTTACATTAGTTATGTTAATTATTATAGATAGGTAATATAATCTCTTACCCACCCTGTTTTAAAAGAACAAGCAAATGTTTGATTTCATTAGGGCAGCCATCTTTTTGGTTGAAAGGAGGTGACAGGGAGCATGAGACACAGTTCCAACTGTCCTGTGTGCTGATCACCCCTCCAAGTTGCTAGGCAACGTGAACAACAACATAGGGAATCCCATCATGCTTTGCACAGCATCAGCGGAAAAAAAGCCCAGGCAGTTTTCTTTGATAGGTGGAGCTTAGCTAAAAATGCAGCTAAAAATGATGCTTTGGTAAGAAAAACAAAGTTCTGATGCTGTGAAACTGTTAAAGAAACACCACACCTTTTCAGTTTTGCTGAGTAGATTCTCATACATTAGAATACCATGCTAGCATAACAAAAAGTGATTTGCCTCCTACTCTTCTTAACTTGGGCTGAGCTGAGATGCGCAATGGCTCCTCCACATGACTGCCCTGCCCGGCTGCCCCCTTCCTCTATCCCCCTGTTTATTAGTTTATACAGAGAGTGCCTTCAGATTTAAAGGCACTGCAGAGTATCATGAGTACATCCTCTATTAAATGTATGAACAATGCAAAATATATTAAAAAAAATCCTTTTTGGCTAGGTTCACAGTGGTCAGTTGGTCAGTTACATACTGCACATTTTAAAATGTGTGTGATCTGCAATGGAGACTGGACACAGACTTTAATACAAAGCTTGCATGCAGTGAGTTAAAATAACTGGATCTACCGTCTGGGGACATTAATACCCAGAGGCTTGAACACTGATCTAAACCTGGTGTACTTCTTGTAACAAGCGATAATCTGCTTCCTTAGTGTGGAAATACCAAAATATCAATATATAACTAGTGACCAAAATCCTATTATCCTATATTATTGTCAGTGAAACAATCTAAAAAGGAAATGGAGTAAAATGAATGAGTATGAATCCAGTACATCTCCCGCGGCTATTAGCCACCTCCACCGTTACCAGGAAATGTAAATTAATGGAGGCACTTGTTGCCATGGAGAATACAAGCTGGAGGCGGAGTTTTGAGTGAATGAGCTTAGGAGGAGAGATGTCCAGACCTATCGCTATTCGCTACCTTGAAAAAGCCCCGTGGGCGGGGCGAAACGCGTCAGTAGGCGTGGCTACCGCAGGAGTGCTCGCGCTGGCCTCCCACGTGCAAACGCCGGCACGCTGAGCGATACTCCACACTGCCGGGATCCCCAGTTGTATCAAACAAGAGCTACGAGACCATACCGGTGAGCTGCTTTTGATGAGAGCGGAATTACGCGATCAAGCGACTCAGTGCACTGAAGGTCTGGATTTCAAGCGGACTGGAGTCCGCCTCCTGAACGTGCAAGTACCGCAAGTCACACTGTGACGTTACTTGTCAAGTTAAGTCAGACGAATAGCCAACCCCAGTGTGCCATGTGAGGCAGATCTTTATATGCAATCTAAAAAGTTTTGATCTCTCCAAGCGGACTTCCGTATTGAGCCATCATTATGAAGATCCATATTCCGTGCAGAGAGTGTGCAGTTTGAAACAGCGGCGCACAGTGTGCAGGGTGTAGCGGTGGTGGGCTGTGGACCTTATTGACCCATGTGGTGCAGAGCGTTTTCTGCATAGGCTAAGGCTGGGCGATAACGCTGCATGTATACATGGGTCAGGTCCCTTATATGAATTGCAAGCGCTCCTGGCCAGGTAGTGATTTTAAATGTCTGTGTTATTTTAATGTGTTGCGATTCAGCATTAGGCAGCTAAGGCAGTAATAAAATTCATATGTGCATGAGACAGCAATCAGTATATGATTTTGCAATAGAGTTAAAATAACGCAATCTGTTACTGTGAACAGGCCCATAGAATTGCATGGGCAGTGATTTCACATGCAGAATTATCCTACAGCGCAACTGAGCACTGTAAACTAGCCCTTACGCATTAAACAATAAAATTAAATTGACCAAAAACAATAACACCTTCCTTCTAAAATGCATGCAACTATTTTTCATCAAAAGAGAAACTGTAAAACAAAGCAAATTTTGCCTCGTAGTAATCAGGGCCAATGGCCTTCTTCTGGAAAGTGCTATTCCTTTTAGTGTCCCGTTCTATTTAATTTGAGAAACGTGCAGCAAGAAGCTAAACTTGGGATTTGATCTTGTACTTTTTCTTCTAGCTATTCTGTATGCTCTCATATCAAAGTTCTGGGAAGGTGACCTAAAGTTTGCTAGTGTTGCTCTGAAAAAAGTGAAGAGAAAAGAAGATGATGGTAGCTTCCGTCTTTAAGAGAAAAAAAAAAAAGCAGAATCCTTGTATTTAATTTTAATGGAGTGTCCCCATTTAGGCAATGGGGAGTTGGCATGGCTTGAACTGCCACATATCCTCTGATGCACGGAGCCGTATGGGAGAGAGGTGTGGCTTGGACTGCGGGAAGCTCAGAAGGAAGTCTGGCAGTATGGTGCTTTGAGGAGAGCTGGGAGGTAATCATGTGACCATTGGCCAGAGATTAAAATGAAAATATTTAGAGACTTATTTTTAAGGTATTTTTCATGGATCATAGGGTTTGCATTTTAAATACTGTTATTAATAAATATTTATATAGCGCTTACTGCATTTATATAGCGCTCTTCTGCAGCACTTTACTGAGCATATAGTCATGTCACTGACTGCCCTCAGAGGAGCTCACAATTGAATCCCTATCATAGTGTGCGTGCGTACACACCTGTGACCTTTGTCAGGGATTAGGACCTGATCACTTTTGGCGATATCACTTGGCCAGGCTGCTCAGATGGGAAGTCAGCTGTACAGCTGATGACACACTCTGCTGCTGTGTGGGAAGGCGGAAGGATGACAGAGTGGCGCGTCAGTGAGGTCATGCGGTGTGCACAGTACAATCAGCAGTTGCTCGGCCAAGTCGATCTGCCTAGTGGATCGCTTGCAAGGTGACAGTTGGGGTATCCTGTACACAAGCTTGACTATCTGTGAGGCGGTCATTACTGGCCCCCTCAGCCAACTTTAGTTGTGTGTGTACATAGCTATAGTCATACTACATTATAGCTGTAGTCCTACTCAAATATCCCTGCCAGAGTAGGCCAGCTTGGGAGAGAACAATCAACTTATCAGAGGGTTTGGGAAAACAAAAAGAAGAAACCGCAGGGAATCAACTTATCAGTATGCTTTTGAAATGTTGGAGGAAACCAGAGTGCCCAGAGGAATCTTAATCAACCGTGTGGAGAACATAAAGCCTCCAGAAAGATAGTGTCCAGGCCAGGAATGAAACCTAGGACTCTAGGACAACATGTGCATTATCCTGGTAATGCATGTTTAATGTTTCACTTCAGGTGCGCATTAACAAACAAGGACAGTCGTAGCTATTTTCGCATTCCTGGTTAATTTCATAGTTTACATTTTTGCAAAGTTTGCTACCATCACTACACTCAACTAATGCATTTAAATGTATGAAATAAAACTACGGATTCATGAAAATATGTCATATTTGAAAAATAAGCACAATGCAGGTTGGCAACTGCATGGGGCATAAAGAAAAATGACCCATCAGACAGAATACCGAAAATTCGTAACATAATGACAAGCTCTCACCTTGCAATATTGTGAAATTCTTTATCAGTTGTCCATGCTTGGAATCCACCACCTTCATTTCTTCCATAATTATAGACAAATTGGTAACTTCATTATCTAACCTCAGTCTCATACCATCCTGCTGAGTCTTTAGAAACGTGGAGTCCAGCTGAATATTGATGAGAGAATTATTCAGCTGAATTATTTCATCTGTATGCTTGCTCAGCGTCTCCGTGCAAGTGGTCCTCACCTCATTAAGATTACTAGTAAGCGTCCTTAGATGGTGAGCCGTGTGGCTAATGTTACCAATTATACCTACAATATCTTCTTCAAATTTCTGGAAACGGTCTTCCAAATAGTTGAATTTGGCATTTGTCCTGTTCTCGTATTCTTTATGGTAATCCTGGAGATCCTTTAGATTTTGCTCATTTGTTTGGGCAATCACTGTGACATTGTCAATTTGACCACTAAGAGTGTTTAGCTGATTGCTCATATCTTCTACTGTCTCGTTGGTGGCCTTTACAAGAGCCGAGTTATTAGCTGCGATGCCTTGTAGGTTCTGCACCCTCTCCTTCAGCCATTCTGTATCTTTTCGACTCTGAAGGACGCCCTGCTGTAAGCTTTGGAAGTCATTCTTGATCCGTTGAATAGCTTGGCTTGTATCGTCCACAGACCTCTGTAATGTGCTTATGACTGTCCTCTGCTGAGTCTGCGTTAGATTCAGGTTGTTAACACTTGACGTGAGCATGCTGCTTGACTGCATTTGGCTCTGAAGGTTGCTCTGAAGGCTTGTGGTATCTTGCTGCAGGCTGGAGACATAACTGTTGTAGACCTGTAATGTTTGATTGATGCCATTAATCATGATAGAGTTAGTGTCTAACGCACTTTTCATTTGGTTTTGTTTGGCATCTAGGAGGGCGTCGGCTTCTTGTAACTTCTCTAGTGCTTCTTTGTTCCTGGTGCTTTTTTCTGTGATCTCACGGAGCTGCTGACGAAGGACTAAGATGTCTGTCCTCACACTTGAGAGCTCTGAGTTGGTGTTGAGGGATTTTTCTCCTGCTTGGTCATCTGAAAAATACATATAATACAGTAATATACATAATAAAAAAATATTTTACACTCACAGCTAACCAGTTCAAACTACATGTCTATTTTCTATCTGCTGCTATGGCCATTTTAACTGTATGTCATTTTAACCAGCCTCATCGGACTTACGCTATAAACACGAACCAGTCGGACAGCTACAATTAAAAATAGAGCAGTCCTGGAAATCGAGGATTACTTCAGGAAAAAGTGGTACCCTATATAGCATGATGGAGTACAGGTCAGGTGCAGTTCATGTACCTAATGTGAAATAAATTATAACAGACCTGTGCTTCAATACACAAAAAATTCAGTTTATCCATTAGCTATGATGGTTTAAAAAAACTGAATTTTTGTGAATTGAAGCAAGGTCTGGTAAAATTTATTTCACAATCACAATAGGGACAACTTAAATCCCATCCATTAGTTCAAGCCATGCCCTTCACGCACCTGTCCATATCTGAATTAGTTTTGCTGTATTGAAATGCATTATTACTACACATTCGAAATTATGCAACAATACAAAATATATCATGGGCAACATGGTGGTGTAGTGGATAGCACTCTTGCCTTGCAGCACTGAGTCCCCAGTTCAAGTCTAGGCTAGGACACTATCTGCATGGAGTTTGTATGTTCTTCCCATGTCATGGACTTCCTCCTCGTACTCTGGTTTTCTCCCACGACCCCCCCCCCAAATACAGAAAGGTTAATTGGCTCCTTTCCCCAAAAAATGGCCTTAGACTACAACATTGATGACTATGTTAGGAATTAGATTGTGAGCGCCACTAAGGGACAGCTAGGGACAAGACTATGTACACTATGTAAAAGCACTGCAGAAGTTGCTGGAACTATATACAGTAAATATGAAATAATAATTTATATTATAAATCATAAAATATTCCATTCTAGAAGGCGCTCTTCCAGGAAATTGGAAACTCAGCCTTGGAAACAACATCAGAGACGCTGCGTAAAGTCATCTCCAATTTGGTTGTAAAAACTTCAGATTTTTTTGCCAGTCACTTGTCTGCGAACGTTCTTACTAAATAATACTGCATAGATAGCAGTAATGACCTACACACACAAAGGCCGCCAGTCTCATCATGTCTGGAAGAAAGCTAAACTGCAAACACAGAGCTGGACTCATGACCGATCTAAATGGAGAGGGAAAGAAAGTAAAAGGCAATACTGGTACTTTAAGACATACTACATTTGTATTGACACATTAATAGATACCTAAGAAGAGGGAGGCCTCTGGATGATCCAAAGGTTTCCGGTGTCCTCCTCAACCCCCACTGGCCGTGACCCTCTTTTAGTTTGCGGCAACGCTCCTCTTCCTGCACAAGCACGGCCATACTGCACCTGTATGAGTACGGCCGCGCAAGGGCAGCAGCACGAGGCCGCTTGTGAGAGGGTACCTTCAGCTTACTGTGTAGGCCTTGCTGTACTTGGATATGTTCTGGTGGCCGGGTTCCACGTACAAGCACAAACACCGGAACATATCCGAGGTGGGGTCAAGGTAGATATGGGAAGCCTCTGGACTATCCAGGAAACCCTCTACCTAGGTAAGAAACTTATTTCTTATGTCAGCTTGGGATCACTTTGAGGCCTCTTTTGCACTAGCGGGGTAAACCTGCTTTGTGTTACCCTATTTTGTTGCAAGGGGCCGCAAAAGCAATAAGAGAGTGTATATGGAGACATTCACAATTATTGCTGTCCCTTGCAGCGCGCCGGACTTATCTGTGCAAGGGGTCATGGAAGTCTGTCGGCAACACCCGGAGCGAGGTGCAACATAGCGGGAATCCCAGTGACGTACTTCCTGCCCGGCAGGGAGTATGTCATGCGGCGAGGGGCGGCACTACGCATATGACCCTGTTGGCGCACTCTGCTGCAGGGTCATATGTTTGTCACTTTTTGCATTGCGGTGGGATGCAGCAGTAGCATCACATCCCCATCTCAACACAAAAAATAGATGTAAAACCGGCTTGAAAAGTTTCTGCAGTTTTCTGTTTAAAAAATGACTATTATCCACCATCTTTTCTTCTACTTTCATCATATTTCACAAGATCAAATACATCATCGCACATTGTGAAGCTGGAAGTTATCACACCAAACACTGGATTACTGAATGCCAATAAACCAACACATGTAAATGAATGTGACACATTACCTAACTTCTTCAAATTCTGCTCCACTTCAACGATTTTGTTATTATATCCCCTGTGAGAACTTTCCATGTCACCTGAAACACCGTCCATTCTTTCTACAACTGAGAGGAGCAAAGCACAAGTTACCTGGCGAGTCAGATCTTTGCTACAATCAAAGAAGGGTGTCGGTATTACAAAAGGCTTGGATCTAATGGCAACTATAGAATGTAAACATGTAAACTATTAACATTTTATTATCAATGTTTTGTTAATGAGAAATTACAACTTTAAATTGTTGGGAAGTTATGTGAGCAGAGCCCATCTCCAGACAAAAGAATACATCTTTTGGCAGACAGTTCTCCTGTAGATAATGTAAAGTATACATGTTACTTTCCTGGTGAAAAAAAAAGTATGCAATGTTATGCTGGGCATACACGGCTCGATTTTGCCACTCGATTCTCCTGCTCAATCGTTTCGCCGCTCGATTCCGCAGTCAATTTTCTTATTTTCTGCTAATTTTTCTTATCTTTCTCCATTCACTTCAATCCGGAGTCGAGAGACAAAACAATCGGGCGTGAGATCAGACATGTCGGAAATTATCTATCGAGCCATCTTAATGGCTCAAAATCGAGCCGTGTATTCCCAGCATTAGCGCTTGTAATGTTTCAGAGAGCCTTCCTGTATAAACCTCATCTACAGTATCTTGTCTGAAATTCAGAACAGTGGTATAGCAATAGGCTAGGGGATGCAGAGCTTGCGACTGCACCAGGGCCCCTGGACCTGAGCGGCTCTTATGCCTAGTACACACCATATCATTTTCTGTTAGATTTTTCTGTTAGATTATTTTCTGTAGAGACTGGTCATTATCTCTGGTGCATTGTCTTCTGGTTATCTCCTGCTGAGTAGAACAATGCCTAATTGCTAGGCAGATAGATGGTTAGAGAGATAATATCCAACATGTTGGAAATTATCTATCTGGCAGGTAAATCTAACAGAAAATCTAATGCTGGGAATACATGGGTCTGACGCTCGATTCTGCGCCCGATCGTTTTGGCCGCTCGATTCTCTTATCGTCCGCTCGCTTTTCTCTTTTTTTAAATTCACTTCAATGAGAAATCGAGCGGCAAAACGATCGGGCAGGAGATCGGACATGTCAGAAATTATCTATCGAGCCATCTTAATGGCTCAAAATCGAGCCGTGTATTCCCAGCATCACAGAAAATTGTATGGTGTGTACCTAGCATTATGGTTCTCTCCTGTAGTCACTGCTGCAGTGGTAATGATCGCTTCTATATGTGTGTTGAGTAGAGGTAATCCTTTAACAATGTAGTACATGCACTTTGGTGAAGCATCTCTTTAGGGGCCCATACACTGGTCGATTTCAGCCATTGATCAATCGATTAATTCTATAGAATCGATCAGAAATCGATTCTTTCAAATCAAGCAAATCGATCGATTTGCGATCAATTTAGATCAATTTCGATTGATTTGATCTCTCTGACAGGATGGAAAATCTAGGTCGATCTGCTGCTGGCAGCAGATCGATGGTCCATAGAGTTGTATTGGATCTAATGGTGCAATAATGCATTTAGATCGATCTTCAATAGATTTCGAATAGATTTCATTCTGAAATCTATTGGAAATCTATTTTTAGTGTGTGGCACACATCAGATAGATTCCTGTCAGATTCGACTTGACAAGCATCTGACAGCAATTTATCTGATGGTCGATTCTGCTGCAAATCTATATGTGTATGGCCACCTTTAGTCACAGTCCATTATCTTATTTATCTCCACCCTGGTCTTTTCTTTTTCAGCTCTGAATCAACACGATGCAGATATTGGGATTTTTGCATTCACTATGAGCCACTTTATGATAGGAATACACAATGAGATTTTTCAGTCGACTTACTGTCCGACTTATTTTCGATCGATTTTCTCATAAATTTCCATTCACTTCTATGAGAAATAGATCAGAAAAACTATTGAAAATAAGATGGGACTTGTCAGAAATTATCTATCAAACCATCTATCTGCTGAAAAAACTTATGGTCCCATATGCAATTCACTTTATCACCTGAGTTTTCTCCTAGGTGATAGTTTCACAACTTGTAAATAAAATGCCCTTTACAACACCAGCCAGCAAATAAATACTCAAAATAATTTGGACAGTACTTTTTGACTTACTTCGTGGTACTTTTTCCATTGAAAAGTGCTAAAAAGTTAATGTAAATAGGAGCTGAAAGATTATCTCCTAGGAGAAAACTCAGGAGAAAACGTGAATTGCATATGGGCCATGGTGTATTCCCAGCATTAGATTATGAGCCAGTCTAGTTGGTCACCCCCTTGTATACATTGTTTGTGGGGGGACAGCTTTCACAACTTTCTCAACTGCCAGCAAGCAAACAAATACTCAAAATAATTTTGACAGTACATTTTCACCTACTTTTTGGTACATTTTCCATTGCAAGTTGCTTAAACGTTATTTTAAAATTGAAGATTAAAAATTATCTCCTAGGAGAAAACTCAGGAGAAAAAGTGAATTGCATATGGCCCTTTCCATATAAATTGGTTCTACAGCACTGCACAGTTTTGTTCACTCTAAACTGGTATGCTCATATGCATATTGCAATTAACAAAACATTTCTTAAGGCCCATTCACACTAGAGCATTTTGCCGCGATTTCGGCAAAACGCTCAAGCGCTAGCGCTTTTTAAAAGTGCTAGTGTAATGAAACCCTATGGGCCCGTTCTTACTTGGGCGATTTGCGCTAATCGCCGCAAATCGCCCAAAAACGTGAAACGCAAGCGCGTTGCCTGCACCATTTTCAGGCGATTTCTCGGCAATCGCGTTTCTGTGCTATAGAAGCGCTAAGCGCGATTGCGGCAAAATCGCCGCAGTGTTCAGTGATTTTTCCACGTGAAATCGCGGAAAAATCACTCCTGCAAAACGCCGAAAAAAATCGCCGGCGTTTTGCGTTTCTAAGTGTGAATGGGGCCTTTGGCCTCTTTTCCACGGACAGTTGATAGGTAGTGAAATGCCTCTCAAACTTTCACAACTGCTCACTGCTGCCTGGTAACTGCTCACTGCTACCTGGTAACTGCTTGCTGAGAACACAGTTCAACTGTCCATGGAAAAGAGGCCTTACACTGCTTTTACACAGTGTCTGGACTTAGAAAGCCGGTTTTGGTGGTCTGTAATATTCAGCTGTCATACAGCCATAGGGATTCTAGTGCAACATCTTCTCTATGGTCCATGGCTCCGTAGAGCTGAGTCTGACACAGGTGACTTATGCTGTCAGCTCTGATTTCAAGTCAATTTATCATCTGTGAGGAGCAGGAGGGTAGCCTAACCCTCCTAACACACACATACCCTGCTTGTTAACCCCCTTGCCGGTCCAATTCCCGCGGCAAGGGGGCAGCAGAGCACTTTTACATTTTTTTATTTTTTTTAAATGATTTTTTTTAAATCATGTAGCGAGCCCAGGACTCGCTACATGATCGCCGCTGAGCAGCGGCATCCCCCCACCCACTCCGATCGCCGGAGTGAGCAGGAAATCCCGTACAGAACGGGATTTCCTGCTGGGCTTCCCCAGTCGCCATGGCGACGGGGCAGGATGACGTCACCGACGTCATGGACATCGGGACGTCAGAGGGAATCCCGATCCACCCCTCAGCGCTGCCTGGCACTGATTGCCAGGCTGTGCAAGGGGTCTGGAGGGGGGGGGGCGGCGCGGCGGGTAGCGGCGAATCTGCGGCGGCGATCGAGAAAGGCACGCAGCTAGCAAAGTGCTAGCTGCGTGCAAGAAAATTTTTTTTTGAAAATCGGCCCAGCGGGGCCTGAGCAATCCTCCTGCGCAGGTTACCCCGAGCTGAGCTCGGGATAACCGGCAAGGAGGTTAAAGTTGCACCGCAAATTACAACGCAATGCCCCCAAAAAGTCGCACAGCAGTACTAAGTCTTGTGTGTAAGGTGTAGCGTTTTTAGAAAGTGCTGCATGCTGTGCGTTATACACGTTATTAGCTGCGTTGGACTGTTTGCACATGCTCAGTAATGACTTGAAAGCATACTTTTCATTGCCTGTAAGGTCTACTGTATGCGACGATAACGGGGCATTAAGTTGCGTTGCGACTTTTTTGGGACATTGCGTTGTAATTTGCGGTGCGACTTTAAAGTCGCATCAAACCGCAACGTCCTACTGTGAAAGAGGCCTTAGGGCCTGTTTCCACTACATGCAGATTAGATGCAGAATGGGTGCAGAAAAACTCCAATGAATGCCTATGGGAAAATCTGCATCAGAAAAATCGTGTTTAGTGGAAACAGGCCCTAAATGTTTTGTGTTTATGTACATATAAAATACAGTTATTCCATAGCATGTCAAACAAAAAACAAGACTTGCTGCCAGTTTTGTGCATGTGTTGAAAATGAATAGGAAAGGATCCTGCTCTGTCTCAATTACTGGCGCAGCAAAGCTGACAATCAGTATTCCAAATAAAATAGTGTTGCCCTGGTTGTAAAGAAGAGCAATTTGAATTCTGCTCTGCTACTGTATAGTTCATTATCACTGCTGCCAAGGGATCCTCGTCCGATGCTGGGCTATTCGCACTGCAGAGGGTGTGGTGCAATACCATGTGAAAAATGTCTCTGAATATTTTCCAAGCAGTGGCAATTAGCAGTCTCATGCCCTGAAATAGAATAGAGCCACACAGCTCACCGAAAGACTGCTCACCCTGTGCCTGCACAAACTCCTGTCGGGTGGTAATTACTATTCCTTATCTGAGTTGTAGCAACTCAGGGAGGACACGTAATTCAGGCACCGGCTATTGCCGGCGGCTGTATTACCTTTTCTTTTAGCTAGTTTGTGTGGCGCCCAGCCGAAACTCCGGGTGCTCAAAGTAGCCACGCAGCACTGGTGCCAAAATGATCGGCACAGCGGAGCTAAAATCTGCTACCTCGGTGGATATTGCTCAGCGCTGCTTGCTATGTGAACAGGCCCCAACCTTAGCCCTAAATTTACATTAAAGTGAACCTCCGGACTAAAAATCTACTCAGCAGAACTGAAAAGGCTTGGTGTTTCTTTTACAGTTTCACAGCATCAGAACTTTGTTTTTCTTGCCAAAGCATAATTTTCAGCTGCATTTTTAGCTAAGTTCCACCCATCAAAGAAAAAAAGCCCGGGCTTTTTTTCACTGATACTGTGCAGAGCATGATGGGATTTCCTATGTTGTTATTCACGTTGCCTAGCAACTGGGAGAGAGGTGCTCAGGACACAGGACAGTTGGAACTGTGTCTCAAGCTCCCTGTCACCTCCTTTCAACCAAAAAGATGGCTGCCATCATGAAATCAAACATTTGCCTGTTCTTTTAAAACAGTGTGGATAAGAGATTATATTACATACCGTATCTATTTTAATTAACATAACTAATGTAACTTAATGACAGTATGTTTGTTTAGGCTGGATTTCCTCTTTCAGGTCTGGTGCACACCGAGCGGCTTTTTGGGCGTTTTCAGATCCGCTTGCGGCTGCGGATCTGCTTGGTCAATGTATCTCAATGGGGTGGTGCACACCAGAGCGGGAGGCGTTTTGCAGAAACGAAAAATGCCTGGGTGAGGCATTTTTTGGATTGCGGATGCGTTTCTGCCTCAATGTTAAGTATAGGAAAAACGCAAACCGCTCTGAAAAACGGCACTTCAGAGCGGTTTGCCAGGCGTTTTTTGTTACAGTAGCTGTTCAGTAACAGCTTTACTGTAACAATACAGGAAATCTACTACACCAAAACCGCTAGACAAAACCGCAAAACGCTAGCTGAAACGCTACAGAAAAAGAAGAAAAAGCGTTTCAAAATCTGCTAGCATTTTGCGGATCTGCTAGCGGGTTTTGGTGTGCACCAGCCCTAAGCAGATATGTGACAGACATATATTTATTTATATTGGTAATATTTTTATTTTTTGCAGCATTTTCATACTTTTTTTGTAAAATAAAAAACTGTTTGCACAAAAAGTTGTTTTTTTAAATAAAAACCTTCACAGATCTAGTTACTAACATCAGTATTAGGGATGGTCGATGCAGGATTATGAAAATTTTGTATATAAATATATGCAGCTTGAAAATGGACCAATCACATTCCACCTTGCTGGGATTTTGATTGAACCATTTTCAAGCTGCCTATATTTGCATTATAAAATTTGCATAGTCCTGGATCCACTCAGAACTAGAATGAGTTGCATCTTATTGTCATGCCTAGTCAGTATCATACTTATGACACTCTGACAAGGGAGCAGAGTCACTAAACTGTGTTAAGCAGAATAGTGTGTATAAAGTTTTGGGTATGATGAACAGAGAGCGTAATGTATTGCATGTAATGTTTTGCATTCTGCTCTACTCATTATGCAGTAATACTTTACGCACGTTATTCTTCTTTCGCTCCTGGTGGCGGGAGCGCAATAGGGGAAGCGTGCAGCCGGACTGCACATGCTCCAACTGTCCCCAACTGGAGGAAGCCCCAGGTGTGTTTCATTTTTTTCTATCCCAATGCTCAGGTACACTGTAAATACACTGATCACATAGGGGGACACAGGAACAACAATTCATTACACTGCCATGTAAATGGACACAGCAGCCAATCATCACACTAACTACATAGGGGAACACAGGTAGGTGACATGGGGATAGCCGATCATTACACTGACCGCATGGGGGGAGGGCAGGCACAGGAACAGCAAATTTCTGTTCCTGTGTCCCCTTTGTGATCAGTGTACTTTATACATTTCAATATACTTTACATAAAAGTTAATATAGAATCCTTATGTAACTTTTAGGCTTCTTAAGTTCTAGATAACATGACACATGCAGATAACACAATTCCTCCATATCACCATGGTTATACAGCAACTAGACTTAAGGCCCGTAAACAGTAACGGGCGCTAGGCCTCTCCCCTCACAACCACCCTCCCCTCCCGCTCCTGTCAACACCACCGCAGTTCAGCGCGCATAGCCGCAACACATACCGGCGCACATCGCGACGTGTATCTGCATGCAAATGCCCACACCACCATGCCTGCACACGCCCGCCCCTCTGGCCCCATCCTGCTTTCCCAACATCTGCCTGCGTGGCGCACATGCATGATAAGCCAAAAGCATGGACACAGGGACAAAGGAGGACGCATGGACATGGGGATTATTATAGAGGATTACTGTAGAAGTATGTGAGATGAGAGCTCATACCTTTGTATCCTAGTATGGACACTGTGATGGTGAGTAAGGCACACAGGACATACAGCAAGATGATTGAAAATTTCAGTGCCCAGTTACTTTTACACTTTGTACACTGGGTTCCCTCCTGTATTCCTGCAAAATAAAACAATTATTATATTTATACTCAAATAATGTCCCGCTATAAATGTTACTAAGTCACTATGGCTGATGTCAGCTGCTTCATTTATATGGTTCACTGCCAAGCAACATAAGTTAGCATTACATTTACATTAAACTGATTGGCATTTCATTGACCATCCCTATTTATAAGCATGGATGGAAGAGCAATGTTCTGCAAGCAAGGACATAGGAGAGGTAAAGAACAGAAGGAAAGTATATTGAAAATGGATGCAGATTGTAACTTTCATAAAATACTTTTAAAAACAATTTACTTTTACTCAATAATAATAATATTTAATAATAATAATAATATTTACTTGAGCCTGGAGGGTGACTTTGTAAAGGGCAAGGAGT
The DNA here is from genome assembly GCF_040937935.1 of Hyperolius riggenbachi. Classification (NCBI taxonomy): domain Eukaryota; kingdom Metazoa; phylum Chordata; class Amphibia; order Anura; family Hyperoliidae; genus Hyperolius; species Hyperolius riggenbachi. The sequence continues at coordinate 319,173,563 of NC_090650.1, read as the reverse complement.
TTCTTACCACCCTTACAATACACAGTACCCTCTAATGCAGGGGCGTCAATCTCAATCACGTAAGAGGCCAAAATCAAAATCCTAGATGCTAGCCTTCATTTCCCCATAGTCTTTTTCAAAAAGTTGTGTGTGTGTGTGTGTGGGGGGGGGGGGGGGGCGTTACCAGCCACACAAGGGGGTTTGGATCTCCAGTGGTGGCCTCATGGTAATTCTGCTGAGGGGTCCTATAAATAAGTTGTTGCTCAAACTGTCAAACTGACAATGGCCTCAATTCGCTAAGCTTATCTCCTGTCTTTAATAACGTTTCTAGAGGTATCACCATGGTGATGAGGCATGTCGTATTCAGAAAACATTTTACCTCAGGCAAACCTAAAGTTAACTCTTCTGTCTTTAAGTTAACTCTTCAATTCTTAAAATAACTCCACAGTTAAAGACAGGCTGTTTATTAACTGCGTGTGAAAATAACTACAGAGGAGGTAAGTTAACTACAGAGGAGGTAACTTAACGAATGAAGAGATAAGATAACTCCCTCACTGTCTGGTGGTAAGTTTTCTCTTGCCTTATCTCCAGAATGATCTTAGTGTTTCTGGTTGAAACAATGGCCTCAATTCACTATCACCGATGTGCTACTCTGGATGGGGAGGCAGTGTGCTTTTTCTGCTTAAAATGATGCACATATGAAGTTCCTGAGGGCCACATAAAATGGCAAAGAGGGCTGCATTCATCCCGAGGGCCTTGTGTTTGATACCTGTGCTCTAGTGTCAAAACCCTTGTGGGTTGGTGTTAACTAGTAGGTGGAAAACCATGCACACTGGTTCCAACTTCCTGGCAAAATGGCGCTAAAAACGAAGAGTTCGATCATTTATTTAACATTACTTTTTACCCTCAGTTCTATGAATGAATATGGTTCCTGATTGAAGTCATGTTCATTCATCCCCGGCACTTCGATTGGCTTGGGGAACACATGTTCCCTTTCACCAATCCCAGATGTGTAACTCCTGACATGAATGAGTGGTGGTAGCACATGCACCCGCCGGTGATTGACAGGACATACATGTACATCCTGTTTATGTTACTGAGGCTCAGACTATATCCCTCTCAATTCAAGTGTTCTGTAAAGTAAATTTCTCTAACATACTACTTTAAAAACAGAGTCTGTTTATTAGATGACAGAGCAAGCACTGCTCATGGATATCCCAGCTCCTTAATCTGGCTGCTAGTGGATGAAGTTTGCTAGATGCTGGCTACTTTATTTACAATTCTACATCCATTCTGATGGAGAGTCTGACAAAAGTTACTTAATATGCAGTGCTGCAGCCAGACAGGACAGCTGGAAAATTTCTGAATAATGTTGCTCAATCCTGCCTCTGTTCAGTTTATAAGAACTTTGACAGATTACGAAAGCCTTAAAGCACATCTGAACTTAAAACAAAAGTGAGATTTAGACATACACTGGTGGAGTTTTTTCTAGCCTTGATAAGTTAAGCCTGTGAGGGACCACTTACTGGTAGATTATGGGGGGGCTGGAAGAAGGCCCAGGTATGTCTGAAGCTTGGTGGGTTTTTTTTTAGTTGTGTTAGGTGTGTTTTAAATCTTAACACCAAGTCAATGGGGTACTGAAGTACTGAAAACTGTGCCCCAGTTGTTGACAAGGCCACAGCTTGAAGTGGTGGTGTCCAACTTGAAGTGAGGCGTGACCAGTAAAAGGTGTGGCAATAGGTCAGTCATACAGTGGCATATAAATAAGTCTGCATATACATACTCCTCAAATAACAACTGGGCAGCATGTTCTAACAAAATGTCACAGTAACAGACCAGGCACCCATGACACACCCCCAGTGACAGGCAGCAACCCATGACTCCCCCTAATCCTCAGCGAGAGATAGCAACTCATCTGTGCCTAATGGCTACTACTGCAACAGTTATTCTGCACAGCCAACAATCTTACCCCCCCCCACCCAACCATGTGGCACCCCAATTTACTTGTAGAATCTCTCTCTTTAGAGGGACTCTATGCACTATTGAGACTGACAGCACACTTATCAGTACAGTAAAATATGAGTTTTCTGCCATGTGCATTTCTGTGTTTTTTCCTGCATCATTTAATTTTAGTTTTATGTGCATTTTTCGTGCATTTCCACTTTGCGGGGTTTTTTTTAATAGATATTTACATTCAACGTGTGAAAAAATTACATTGTTAAATACATTTTTTTCAAAATGAATGCAAATCATTTTTTGATTTCCCATAAGATAGCATTATATGCGAATGGCATGTGAATCACATGCGATTTGTATACAGTGTGTGGGAAGAAGGATCTTGCTGTGGGATTTTAAAATGCGTATAAACTCACACTGGGAATCGCACACAAATGCAAATAGTATGCAGCCCATAGACTTCTGCATGTGTTTTCCTCTATTTCTAATGTGCCGCTCTTTCTATATTCTGCTATTTCTATATGCTAATAAGTGTGCCTTCTGCTAAAAACATTTTTGCAATAAAATATTTAACGGGTGAAGCTATGTTGCTTTGGTTGTCAGTTTCATACAATAAAAGCACAGCAGAGCTGCATACCTCGAGGCACCCTCTGTGATACTGTCAGATGGGTGTCGCTCTTGTTTACTTTTCGTAAACAGGGGATGGGGGGGGGGTTATCATTCTTGAGCATTTACAATGTACATTATTTTTCCCGGTAATTATGGATGGATGGATGCATGGAACAAACAAGGACCTGTTGTGCTATTGCTCAGAGCTCAGTGATCACATGCACATGTCTGAACAAAGCTTTGATGATGAGCAGGCATGTGTGCAGATGACACAGCACTTGTGATGCATATCTTATTAGCAAGGGGTGACCTAAAACAAATAAGCCTCCTTTCAGCATGCTTTTGTAGTGTGATCACGAAGAATTGCTTACATTTGCGTTTCTACAAAATGTACACAGTAGACGGGGGTCAGGTAAGGCAACATGGATGAATCACTACGTTTCTTATCCTAATGTATAGTTCATTATGGTATCTCTCATGACTGTGACTTTCCAGATGTATTCAGCAAGCTTGATTTGCAGATAGGACACTTCCACACGTAGGCAGTGCGGATTGGCAGAGCATCACCGCAACAAGCTAAAAACTAATTAAAAAGATTAGTTGCTGCTCCATAAAGTAGCAGTACACAGAAAATACAGCGAAATGAATGATGAATCAGCCATTGTCTGCTCTGTTACAAATGAAGAGCTGGTTCAGGAAGAGAAATGTGAGTAATTCCGCTGTGCTTGAAGCCATTACAGCAAGAGTCATTGTGGTTGTTAGTAGGCCCTGATAGCGCAGGTTAGTGCCAGGAGCTATCCAGCCTGATTAGTGCTGATGTCTAGTGGCCTGCTGCACACTTGTCATGTGATAATGCTGGCTGACACTGTGAGAATTAGGAGACAAACTGTGTAATTACATTATGGATTTTCCTGTGCATGGCCTCCAGGCAGCAACAATTCCTCAACTTCAATATAAATTAAGGTATTATAGAACTCTGTGTTTCCAAATAATCTCTCAGTAATTCTCTTCTCAGCTTGTGGCGCGTTCACACAAAAGGTATTTCTGATAGATAGATAAATAGATAGATAGATAGATAGATAGATAGATAGATAGATAGATAGATAGATAGATAGATAGATAGACTGCCTCTAACCTTTATCCCATGCTAACACAGGCCATGTCCCTTGATGATTATGCAGAATTATTGATCTCCGTGAGTTCCACTGTCTGACATACTGTCAGTATGCTGGACTTTGCTTTTTTTGTTTGTCATTTTAATTTGCACTATAACACTACAATGTAGGGCAGGCTTTCTCAACCGGGGTTCCTTCTTGAGTACTCTGCAGGGGTCCTTGGCATCTTGCGTGACATTTTATTTGCAGGGTTCCTCCAGGGTAAAAAGGTTGAGAAAAGCTGCTGTAGGGGTTGGGAGGTGAACAGCCAGTGTAGGTTATATAAATGTCCAGGAATTCAGCACTAATCCCATTAACTAATTCTCATATCAACACCATACTGACCATCAGAGATGGATTAAGATGAAATGGGGGCCTAGGCAAGGTAGTACCTTTGGTTTCCCCTTGTGGTCCTTTTGGTAATGTGAGATCGGACAGAGGTCAGAGAAAGTGGCAGTTGGGCACCCCGACACACATTAGGCCCTTGGCACCTGCCTAGGCTGCATTGCGGATGATCCTGCTCTGCTGACCATACATCCACCCCACGTTGATCTTCCATCTGATCCTCCCCGTCAAGCTAAAATCTCCTTATTGTTCGTGCAAGTTTTGAAGTTTTGACAATGTCTGCTCTGCCTGTTCAGTAAGCCTGCACCTATTCAGTAAGAGACCTTGGGCAAGTCTCCCCAACACTGCTACTGCCTATAGAGCGCGTCCTAGTGGCTGCAGCTCTGGCGCTTTGAGTCCGCCAGGAGAAAAGCGCGATATAAAAAAAAATGTTCTGTTCTGTTCTAATAACAAGCACAATGTAGGTGTGCTGACTGTAGATCACTGCATCCATCTGCATCAGGGGTAGCATATGTCTGAGTTTAGCCCCGATACCTATTTGCCCTAGCTGTCTATAGTTTGTATATTGAATGATCTGAAAAATAGCTCAATCTGCAAAATGCAATGTTCTTCCCAATTGTGCAAACAAGCCCTTTTTAGCCCATGATGCCATTGACTTCTTGTCAGAGAGGCAAGTCAACTATTACCACTTTAATGTTTTTACACTTTTTATATTGATTGGGCGCTTCCATCTTCCAGATTCTAACTGTTACACCTCTGTTGGAAGGTTGAATGTAGTTTTATGTACCCATAAAACTTCCATGTACAGAACCCGAAAGTTTGTCCATGATTCTGGAGTTCCCGAGTGGGGGTGGGTTCTCCCCGCAGGCCTTGATGGTGGTAGCAGGCCTGCAACCAACCATTGTGAGTCCACTTTTATACCATCCTCTGGTGTACTTATACATTACACTATCTGATATTCTTTTGTGCTTTTGTCTTTTTGGTTCCTGGAGATTCAGTCTGAACACCCGGCAACCCAATCTCTCGAGTTGTACTGCACCAGGATAGGATCTCATGGATAGCGAATTTGTGTGGATTAGCCTCACGTGAATTCACATAGTAATGTATTTCAATGTGCCTGTTTCCACTGTATCCAGAAATTGCACGCAGAAAAAAATCAGGACAGCAGTTTTTCGGATGCCGTATGGCATTCTTGTGCCATATATGCTGTATTTAGCATACTTGTGCTATGTCATATGTATTGCATTTTTGTGTATGTCAATAAAGATGAAAAATGAAAGAACCCCCCCCCCCCCCCAAAAAAAAAATCATGGATTACATATACAAATTTGCATGCAAAAAATGGATGCAAACACATGAAAATTCACATGCGCATGCTAATTTGCATTCAGAAAATAGCATGCGAATTTGCATGCTTGCAGTGGAAATGGGCCCCATTGCGGCTGCAAAATGCTAAAAAAACAAACATATCTTTTTGCAGGGAATTTTTATGTATTTTGGAAATAAATGCTTAAACAAATCCCACTACTTGTGGTGCCAGTCTCTTTACATGTCACAGTATTATTACTGTTGTGACAGGTATATTAGGCACTGTCTGTTCAGTGGTAGTAGCACTTTAATTGTATGCAGAAATAATGGATAATCTGTTGTGTTTGCCAGCTGGCCCAGCATACAGTTATTTTCTAATATCCGCCACATCTGTTCCCCTTCTGAGAATTTTCTTGACCTCCCACTTTCTACATGTTTCTTTTGCACTTACTAAATTGTTATTTTTATGCACAATATTCAATATACTCATGGAAGGAGATAATGCCTTAAATTTCTTGTTTACAATAGAATGATCTACAGCATATGCAAATAGGGAGGTGTACAGGAAGATTGTGCAGATTTCATTGGGGGTTTCTCCATTTCTGCTCATATCAGGGTTCAGTTTGGTGAAAAAGGTCTTAAATAGTTGTTGGCCCAGTAGTAGTGAGTGAGCACCTGAAACGAAGTAGTAACTGGGGTTGTTAAATTAGGCCAGGATTGTTAAATGGAAATTGTGGGTTTGACATTCTCCAAACAGTGCACTGTTGCCTTGTTTAAAAAAATAAAATAAAAATAATGAGTGAATAAGGTCCTTATGCACTTTAGTCCAGTATAGCAGGGGGAGCGCTAGACGATAACCCATTGGTGCTTGGTGCATTACCCCTAACACGTTAACCCGGTAACACGCGTGGTGCTAACAGCCAGTGTTCCCCCTGCGCTAGTAATGGTAAAACTGCCATGCGAAGCGAGTGCAAGGCAACTTTACCTGACTTTAGTGCATCAGGCCCTAAATGACTAAGCTGACCGATTTATCACTGTAAGTTGCCTTATACTCAATAGTAAAAACAGCAATCACATTAAATGAAATTTGACTGGAGTGAGTGCTGCAAGCAGTCAGGTCAAATGGTAACTGATTTTGTCATGTGGGATTAGGCAGTCATTAAAAATGTGAGCGTGCAGCCAGCTTCCATCATACTCTGACAGTGTCAGCCATGGCCAATGCATGGCTCCTTAACCTCCCCGGCGTTCTATTGAGATCGCCAGGGAGGCTGCGGGAGGGTTTTTTTTTAATTAAAAAAAAACTATTTCATGCAGCCAACTGAAAGTTGGCTGCATGAAAGCCCACTAGAGGGCGCTCCGGAGGCGTTCTTCCGATCGCCTCCGGCGCCCAGAATAAACAAGGAAGGCCGCAATGAGCGGCCTTCCTTGTTTTGCTTAGATCGTCGCCATAGCGACGAGCGGAGTGACGTCATGGACGTCAGCCGACGTCCTGACGTCAGCCGCCTCCGATCCAGCCCTTAGCGCTGGCCGGAACTTTTCGTTCCGGCTACGCTGGGCTCAGGCGGCTGGGGGGACCCTCTTTCGCCGCTGCTCGCGGCGGATCGCCGCAGAGCGGCGGCGATCAGGCAGCACACGCGGCTGGCAAAGTGCCGGCTGCGTGTGCTGCACTTTATTTGAAGCAAATCGGCCCAGCAGGGCCTGAGCGGCAGCCTCCGGCGGTGATGGACGAGCTGAGCTGAGCTCGTCCATACCGCTCAGGAGGTTAATGTGAAAAATAGCATGCCTGCAGATAAGGTCAGATGAGGAAAGATTATATTGTAACCATTATGGATATGGTTTCAAAAATAGTCCTGTTTCCCTAGGAGGTTTGCAAATGGGGCTAAAATAGACTAAATATTAACATAGACAGATTTTGTATACATTTCCTAGAATGTTGGCTTATCTTTCCCTTTCTCTTTGCCAGTGGTTGATGTTTTTCCTCCCATCTTGTGCTAATCATATCTACTAATTGCATAAATGGCTAATCAATTACACGGATTAAATCTTGGCAGTAAGCAATGGCTGTCAATAAATGGAAGCATGCTGCACCCTCCATAGCGATGTTCAGTTTCAAATTAAACTAGGATGTAGGGTCAGGGGGTGACGATTTAATGACTGTAGTCTATGCATTACAGCCACTTGTGTATTTTTCACCTTTCAGTCTGTTGTATGCAAATATTAGACTATGGAACTTCAAAGACTGGTATCTTAGTGTTGCTCTTTACTTCAAATTGCCCAAGATAAGCACTTGGGAGAATCTCTGACACCACAAGAGACTGATATGCAAGAAACCCAAAAGACCCACAAATATTTGAAGATTCTGAGCATCTAATCAGACTTAGTATTAAGAAGTCAGTGCAGATCAAAGCGGAATAAAGTCAATAAAAGTTCACCATGGTGATATTCCAACCTCACATGGTTACCAGCTGCCAACAACCCACATTATAAGGTTGTATGTCTCGCATTCAGTGATAATCCTAATGAACCTCAAGCAGATATAGATCCAAACTTCCCTCACTCCGATATATGGTATGGTATCCAGGAAGGCCAATATGAAAACACAACAAAAAATGGCAACTAAGTGTAAACCATTTATTGTAAAAACAATCGGTATAGACCGTAAAAAACAAGATAAAAACAAAGACTTGCATATGGGGCCCAGGAACTGGGAACCCCTAATAACAAATGTGCGCATGTAAGCTGGTCCACAGCCAATGAGACATTAAAGGTTCCGCCTGTCCTAATCAGATCAGACTTGAGGAAAGAAATGGAGCATGCCATGAACTCCAACTGCTTTTTGCTAAGTTAACTTACAGAAGAGGTGTTCTTATCTCCAGGAAACAAGTGAAAGTTGAACTATACCCAACATTAAATGAAACAGTTTCAATAAGGTTGGAATCATTCATCACGTTATTGCTGTTTTGTAACATTTTGTGTTACAGTTTGGTGAATTTGATGTCACAACTTTTTGGCTAAACACAGAAGGGCTTTAAAGTCAGGTTCTCACTGATAAGTCATCATATGCTATCACTTCCTGTTGCAGTGCCTAGGCTTCACTCGGGTAAAATACAAAAGTGTTGTGAACTCAGCCAGATTCTCACTGATAAAACATCATATGTTATTACCTCCTGTTGCAGTGCCTAGGCTTCGCTCGAGTAAAATACAGAAGGTTTGTGAACTGAACTCATCCAGATTCTCACTTATAAGTTGTTATATGTTATGACCCCCTCCTTCCCCTTGCAGTGCCTATGCCTTAGTCAGGTATAATATGAAAGGCCTGTAAACTAAGTCAGGTTCTCACTGAGCGTACATCAAAAAAGGGCACCTGGAAATTTGGGTGCCCTGAAAAGTCAATAGTAGAATAACGCTCAATTTTGTGATGGAGGAAAACAAAAAAAACAAAAAAAGAATAGAAAAAAAATAGTAAAATATTGGTGTTAAATACTGATTTTTTTTTTTTTTACTACAGCTAAATCTAAGCCTATTCTCATACTGAGCCCTCCCACTACTGATGTCTAAACTTAACCACCTTCCATGTCTAACCGTAACCCTACCCCTACATGGCTAACCTTAACCCTCCCTCCCCCATGGCTAACCTTAACTGTCCCAGCCATAATTAAAAAAAAATGAAAAAACACAAAAACATTAATTTTCAGGAGCCACCAAAGGAGCCCATGTAATTATCTTTAAAGGATACCCCAACTGAAATGTGACATAATGAGATAGACATGTGTTTGTACAGTGCCTAGCACACAGATAACTATGCTGTGTTCCTTTTTTTTATTTTTCTGCCTGAAAGAGTTAAATATCAGGTATGTAAGTGGCTGACTCAGTCCTGACTCAGACAGGAAGTGACTACAGTGTGACCCTCACTGATAAGAAATTCCAACTATAAAACACTTTCCTAGCAGAAAATGGCTTCTGAGAGCAAGAAAGAGGTAAAAAAGGGGAATTTCTTATCAGTGAGGGTCACACTGTAGTCACTTCCTGTCTGAGTCAGGACTGAGTCAGCCACTTTCATACCTCATATTTAACTCTTTCAGGCAGGGAAAGAAAAAAAGGAACACAGCATAGTTATCTGTGTGCTAGGCACTGTACATACACATGTCTATCTCATTATGTCACATTTCAGTTGGGGTATCCTTTAAAGTGGATCCGAGATGAACTTTTACTCATTGCATAATTGTGTTCCTTTCCTATTGTTTATAGGGCATTTCTCAAGCCAAATACTTTTGTTTTTGTTTTAATACTCTAATTCCCTATAAACTAAATAAGCCCCACCCACAATTTTCAGAGAGCCTTGGCAGTAGCAAGGGCTCATGTGAGCTCAGTCTGGGCAGGGGGAGGAGCAGGTGTTACTAGCCAGAGATTTCAGAGGCAGAGGGGAGTAGGGAGGAGGAGGGGGGGGGGGAGGATTAGGTTTTTTTCAGTCTGAGTGAGGAGAGGAGGAAATAATCATATTCTACTAAAGCAGTATGCAGACAGATTTTCTGTTTAAACCATCTAAACTGTACATAAGATATATAGACAAGTTACTTGTTATAGTTAGTTTTTCATCTCGGATCCGCTTTAAAGATAACCTTAAGTCAAAAAAAAAAAAATGAGATGAACTCACCTGGGGCTTCCCTCAGCCCCCTGCAGCCGATCGGTGCCCTTGCAGCTCTGCTCCGATGCCTCTGGACCCGCCGGCGACGACTTCCGGTTTCGCCGTCACCGGCTGACAGGCATGGGAACGCGAGTGATTGTTCGCGTTCCCAGCCTGTATATCGCCCCCTATGCTGCTATTGCGGCTCCTTAGCAGCATAGCAGCATAGGGGGCGATATACAGGCTGGGAACGCGAACAATCACTCGCGTTCCCATGCCTGTCGGCCGGTGACGGCGAAACCAGAAGTCGTCGCCGGCGGGTCCAGAGGCATCGGACTGGAGCTGCGAGGGCACCGATCGGCTGCAGGGGACTGAGGGAAGCCCCAGGTGAGTTCATCTCATTTTTTTTATGGCTTTAGGTTCACTTTAAGGAGGGGAACCCGCAATACTAAAAACGGCTGAAAGTAATGTACCCGTAGTTTGTATTGCGGGTGGCTGCGATTTTCGCGATCTGTGGACCTCATTGCGTTGTGGGAAATAATATATACCGGTGTATAACATTTTACCCTATCACATTGTTAGGGTGTGTGTTTATAGTTCATGACAGTTGGATCAAACAACATGAACGAATTACATGGCCAGATTCAATCCTTTCTTGATCTTTTACCACTTTTTTAACGTCTCACTTTGCATTGTATTGGTTTATTTTTTCCCATTCTAAAATGTTTCAGTAAAGTTACTCTTTAACATAATTTAACACTGCTGGGTATATATCATCACTCTAAGCTGAAACATCACCGAATACCTAACATATTGTTCAGATTAATATTTCTGTAACATTTTCCGTTAGAATATTTGCAAATAACCTTCCACTGCATTTCTAAAAACTGAAACTGGTTGCATTTAAAGCGGTCCTAAACTCAAAACCTCCTCTCTTCTCTAAAAGATAAACAGCATGATAACCTTTAAACTGAAACATTCCTTTGATACAGCTGATATAAATCCTAACATTTCTGCACTGTTTCTACTTCCTGATTCATGGAAGCAGACATATTGTTCACATCCTGTGCTTTCAGATGAGCATTAGATTAGACAAAAATGAGGGGGAATTAAACAGATTAAACTCTCTAAATACATACAGGGTGCATTTCTCTAGGTTTTCCTTCTGTCTGGTGCAAGAGTTCAGGTCCACTTAAAAATTCTAGAAACATTACTACTTGTGCCCTCCAGAGGGCTTTTCTCTGATATTATTCCATCTCCATACACAGTAATAGACTATGCCTGGTGATGCATTACAGGAGATAAGTTAAAAAGAGTCAGCTAAACCTCAATCTCTTGTTTATAAACGGCAAACAAGCTAATGGCAAGTTAACTACCTGCGGACCGCCGCAGTATAAATCTACAGCGGGCAGGGGGCGCTGCGGTTCTGACCGGACGTAAACGCTACGTTCCATTCACCGCCTGTCCCCGCCGCTGTCGCCGCTCTGTCTCCGTCGCAATGTGCTGCCCTGCCGCCTCTATGACGGCAGAGCACTGTGAGCCGGGCAGGAGCCGTTTTCATTGGCTCCTAGCCCTGTCATTCATGTAAGCCGTTTTCATTGGCTTACATTGAGTGACAGGGTCAGGAGCCAATGAAAGCAGCTCCTGACCGGCGCACAGCGCTCTGCTGTCATAGCAGCCTGCGGCGGGGACAGAGCGACGTGACCGGCGGGAGCGGCTGATTTTAGCGGCGATTCGTCGGGAAGCGGCGGTTTACTGGACCAGCACCCTCTGGTCCTTAAGGGGGTAGAGGGTGCTGGCCTCGAGGTGGTTAATCTACTGGTTTTTTGTTTTTTTACTTGGCTTATCAGTGTTTTCTGACTGTTTAAAATAGGGAACGTGTGACATGATTTTAGCCTATGTTTTTATTTTAGGGAACAAATAAATAGATCAAAAGTTTTGTGAAAGGTACACTATCAAAAAATACAGTAGGTAACACTGGAGCTTAAAGGGATGCTGCAATGGCATATAGCAGAACGTATTTTCAGGAAGGATACTAATTTTTAACGTAATTATCCTGGTTACAGCATCATGAATGCTTCTTATATCTAGTGTTTCTATTGTTATATATTGGTATATAACCTTCATCTCCCAGTGATGTTTAGCCTAGGCTACGATGTCACTCAGTCTTCTCCCAAGAGCACTTGAGTGAGAGAGATCATGTGATGTTCCAAAGATGGGGTGTGGTGGGTGAAAGACATTCCATAGTTATTCACCTTGCCAGTAGTAAAGATGCCAGTACCTCTGAAAATGTTAAGAATGTAAATCAGGGATTGGTGAGATTTGACTAAGACAGTAAAAAAAAAAAAAAAAAAGAGTAAGAGAAGTGTAACTGTGCATTGTCTATAGAGCTGAATTTAGCTTCAAGAGTTAAAGTGAAATAAAGCAACAATTTTCCATCAAACTTTACTTGAGAAAGAAAATACCCTCTCTTCGATTTTTACACAAAACTTAATTATAACATCTGCTTTCCATCATGATTTTCATCACGGCCTCTGACTCATTAAGCCAACTAAAAGCACATGTTTAGATCCTGTGGCAGAATCCATCCTCTGCAATTTACAGGACTGCGCTGACCTTCAGCATACTAAATGTTTTAGAAACATGCCAAGAATTTAATTTCAGGAGTAAACTTGGCTGCTTGCGCTAATTATTCATCTTGTACCTATACAAAAACTGTGAATAACACGCAATTCACTTGGGGACAAAGCTCTGACACTTCCACCCTTTCCTAGCTAAAAAGGAAAGAAACCAGCCCAGAGACTTGATAATGCAGCACTCACGGCGAACGTAGGGACCTTTTCAACTTCATTCCTGCTTTATTAGTTAACCCTTTACACAACCTCATACAAAAAGGGGTCAGCATTGGAGTGAACATAACATATGTCTGTGCGGGGATTCACACTTCCACATATTGCAGAATGTGCTCAGCAGACCATCTGTGCTAAATGAACGCTGATGTGAGAAGATTTTACAGGCTTCCATTTTTATTCCCTTTTTAAAAAGCCAATTGCCTACCTGTCATTCTGGTGATTGGGTTTTAATAACATTCTGGTGATCGGGTTTTAGTACATTCTGAGTTATGTACATGGGACAAATAGACTGTAGAAATGATGTACGGTACTGTACTGACCTGCAGGGTTGCCAGACCTCTGTAAATTTTTTAACATCCTGTGAAAACAGGCTTCTTTTTCCTCCCTATGGCTTCCAGCAATCACCTCTGATGATGCCAGCACTGGAAATACCACATAGTATGCAGGACTACAGGAGAAGACCCATGCACTATCTGGTCAGATTACAGTGCACTATCACACAAGACAAATAACATTTATATTGCGCTTTTCTCCGGGCGGACTCAAAGCACCTGAGCTGCAGCCACGAGGGTGCGCTCAGTAGACAGTAGCAGTGTTAGGGAGTCTTGCCCAAGGACTCCTTACTGAATAGGTGCTGGCTTACTGAACAGGAAAGGAAGATAGCTAAAAACTGCAGCAGACTGCCCTCGCTACTCTGCACTGGGGAGGAGGCAGGCAGTAAGTAAAACTACATACATGCGCTGGTTTGAACTCTGCCATGGCTGACAATAAAGACCACCTCGGCTGAGAATGTTGTAAGAAAACAGCTTGTCTACAACGGCCGCCCAATGTCTGCTAATGATCTTTAAAGAGAATCTGTACTCTAATATTCTTACAATAAAAAGCATACCATTCTATTCATTATTTTCTCCTGTGCCCCTCTGTGCTGTTTCTGCCACTCTCTGCTGCAATCCTGGCTTGTAATTAACAGTTTTAGGCAGTGTTTACAAACAAACTAACCAGCTTCTAATAGGTTCAGCTAAGCATAGTGTGTGAGTATGCAGGGGGCCTGCAGAGGGTGTGTATCGCTTCTACCAATCACAAGCAGCCCTGCACATTCCACACAATCAAGCTTTAGCCCGACAAACAGGACAGAGGAAAGATACATTGATTTATTACAGAGACAGTGCAGTTAGGAAAGACTGCAGTAAGCCAGAGCAGATTAGAACAGGCATAGGAACTTATAGGATAGAAGAACTAAGGCTGAAAAAATTGTTACAGAGTCTCTTTAAGGATCCTCCACGCCCAAGTATCACCAGAATGCATTGTTTTTTCTTCTCCCCTGCCCACAATAAACTGCAACCTCGCTCACTACTCATTGTCTCTCTTCCCCTCTCCATAGCAACAGACGCATTGCTAGCCTGAAGGTTAGTGACACATCTGTACAGCATCAACACTGCACTTTGCCAAGTGTTGCAAGGCTACCAACTTCCAGGGAGCTATGTAATTTTTATTTAAAAACTAGTAGTCTCGGGGGTCAGGAAAAGAGAAACAGCACTAAAATCGAATCGTAGATTCTAATTCTTCTTGTCCATTATTTTATTTGTGGCTGCCTCTGTGATTTCTGGGTAAATTTCCTGCTTCCTGTTTAGACAGGAAGTGACAGATATTCTCACAGATGGGAATGCACAACATCAATACTATCCAAAACGTTTTGTGTGTGTGGAAAAAAAAGAAACTGCAATTACAGTTACTGCAAAAAGCTAGGCTGTTTTTTGTTTGAATTTAGTCATGCTTTAAATAACATTGTCAGAGGTGGAGGTGTTATTTTTTCACATAAGAAAGCAGCCACATTGCACATCTGGCTCCCTCTTCTGCTACTAACTTCAAACTTTAAATGGACTGGATTATTTTTAGCTTCTTCAAGTGCACTTTCTGTCTTCAGTCAAGTCACCTGAAACCCAAGCAGTTATCTAAACCGTGGGCAGACATCACTATTGTCAGTTTGGCTAGGTACCCTTCATCAATGGCAGCTACGCAACTCCTTTAAATCTTCTGTAAACGCTACCATTTCTTCAGCCTCATAAGGAAGCATTTAGGTTGTTTAAATGTCATTCCTTTTAGTTGCTTCACAGGGCGGCACAGATGGTTTTGTGAGTGAAAAGCAGGGAGGAGTGGAGTGACAGGAACACTTCCTGGCACCCACAGGGTTTACAGCAAAAGAAAACTAGCTGTACTGCTAAGTAATGTTTCATGTTTCTTGTATTAACTGCAAAATAGAAGTATAAATAATACAAATAATGTGACAGAATGTACATACTACTAGACAACTGAGACGCAGAACTACAGGTATATGATTGGAGTGCACAAAGAGTTCAGCCTACAGAGGGCACTCCAGATATGTCTCACATCTAATAACTGTTTATGGTTTACATTGTGGACGCATTATCATTTTTACAGCGCCAAGAACAAAACAAACTTTTTTTGCTCAGCAGCGCCAGAGTTTTCATTGTGCACTGTGAAAGCAATCAGGACGTAGCAACTGCAAAGATGTCACCTGCCCTCCGGGAGCAGCTGCTTGTGTTCCTGTGAATGAAGAAGTTTCTTATGACCTTTATCAGAGTTCCTACAGTTCCTTTCAAATGATGCAGAGCTCTTGATTCTCATTGTGGACATGAACTGCCCTTCTAGCTCTCTTTTTTCAGTAAGGCTGGACAGTGCCAGACTCTTAGAGCATTTCTGCCCCCTCTCTGCAAAATTTCCCAGCAGGTCCATTTGTGGTTACAGGATTTTCTTACATAGGTCTGGTCGGGATATTTTGCACCCAGGGGCGCCAATTGTATTATAATATATTTATTATGGTATATTTTATTTCTTTAGGCTGGTTTCATAGGCATGTTTAGTGGGTGATTACTGGTGCTCACTGCTCAGAATCCCCCTCAGTCTGTCCCGTGTGTGTCTCTCTGTCGCCCCCATTCCTGTCTCTCATTCTTCCCCTCTACGCTCTCTCTTTCCTCCACTCTTTTCTTCCCCACAGACATAGTGACACTCACTCATCTCTCCCCCCCCCCCCCCCCCCCAAAATCCAAAATTCACCACTGTCTCATTCTAAAGACTAGTATGTATTTACAGTATATAGCACTGCCATCATCTGCAGTGCTTTACAGAGCACATAGTCATGTCACTGACTGTCCTCAGAGGAGCTCACAATCTAATCCTATCATAGTCATAGTCTAATGTCCTACCATATTATTATTATGTACACTATTTATATAGCGCTGATATCTTCTGCAGCACATTACAGAGTACACAATCATGTCACTGGCTGTCCTCAGAGGAGCTCGCAATCGAATCCCTACCACGGTCATAGTCTAATGTCCTACCATATTATTATTATTATGTATTTATATGGCACTGACATTTTCTGCAGCACATTACAGAGTACATAGTCATGTCACGGATGGTCCTCAGAGGAGCTCACACTCCAATTGTACCACAGTCTTACCATATTATTATTATGTATTTATATAGCACTGACAACTTCTGCAGCACTTTACAGAGCTATAGTCATGTCACTGACTGTGCTCAGAGGAGCTTACAATTTAATATCTAATACCTACCATAGTCATACTCGAATGTCCTATCCCATATTATTATATTGTGTATGGCTTAGAGAGACCTTTCAAGGATCCCCCCCTTGAAAATGCTAGGTTTGCCCATGGGTTTTATACCTGGCCTGTGCGTTTGTGGTGCGATGCTCTGCCCCGTTGTGAAATCATGCATGCACAGCAAAAAAATGCACCTGCTCATGTTTACTGGGCATGCGTAATTCAGAACTCGTACATGTCCAGTGTAAGCGTATGCAGTTTTGCATGTAATATGAACCAATGTGACCCATAAATTACATTGGGTACATATTGCTGTGCAGTAAATCAAATGCAAACTTACCTGTGTGTGAATCCTTCCTAAACAGAAAGTATTTTATAAATAAAAACGTTTCTCTGTCCTTCTTTTTATTAGCAGTAGAGTGTTGAACCGTGGTAGTCATCAGTAAAAGCAAGGATGAGCAAGCAATTCATCCTGATTCAAAAGTTCTTGCTGTTACTGAACACGGTACAATACTCTACTGCTACTACTATGCTGAAAGATACCACAATGTACTGCACATTCCTGCAACTGAAAAAAAGTCATAAGGGCCTGTTTCCACTAGTGAAATCGGGCCAAATCCGCAGAGTTTCCCAACAGGCAAATCACGTGGGGGGGGGGGGGGGGGGTTGGGATTGGGTTGGTGGTTGTTTGTTGAAACTCGCTGGCCAAATTGCTTAATATAGCGATTCGGCCAATATTGCTATCATTTTTTGGTGCGTGTGGCAGCGAATCCCATATCTTGGGATTCGGCTCCATACTCACAGAAGAGGAGGTGCCGCCACACATCTTGTAGGAAGTGCGGCGGCTAGTGGAAACCCAGCCTAAAGAAGCTTACACAGCTGGACAGTGACATTTTTTTCTTGAGTTCATGCAAGTAGGAGAAACTCATACCTCAAGGGCTAAGGTTACAGAATCCCACTCTACATACATACAATAGCAAGTTGGCAGAACAAATCTGCAGGAGGAGCTCATCCTGATTCGAAGCGCCTTGCTTTTATTTTTACTATGATGATCAGTGTAAGGAAGTAATAACTATTCTGCAGCAATGGTTATTATACAAGAATTTTTTATTTTTTTTTGTGAGAGCAAGTGTTCTATGAAGTGTGTGAAATCATGACTGGAATGTCAACGGTGTGGACAGGCCCCCAAGTGTGTCTCCTGACTGTAGAGGCAAAGAAGGTCACATGACTGACCCATGTTCCTGGCACCATTATGTGGTTTGATTCTTGGGTTTAAAGTTGTCATTAATTTGTATAATCACCCGAAGAAGGAAATGTACACGCCCCCTAAAGCATAGCTTACATCTGTAAAGTAGTTAAGAAAAATTACTTCTAGTCACAACTATCCTTCTTGAAATTTAAAGCAGCCAGTTTTGTCATAGCTGGCCACTGTCAGTTGCTGCTTCTGGCTTGCAATCAATTTTAATCAAATTGAATTGGACTAGTGGCAAATTGTCAGGAATTGCATTTTTGTCCCAATTTTAAGTAATTTTGTATGGAATTTCCAGGTAAGCTGTTAACCCATTTTATTTTACATGTCAAGATTAGTACCAGTCCATAACTACTAGATATACTGAAATGCAAGAGGCCAGTGCATGTACATACAGAGCTTCCTAATAAGATAATAGTGGGTGTGGCTTATGAATGAGGTGTGGCTTAAACAGTTGATGTGACTCATTACAGTCCAGTGTACCATACTGCTTCCTGGTTGCACTCTCTGGCTAGGCACTTGCACCTGCACAATAGAAACGTATCCAAAGCTAGATAGAGAATGGACTTCATAGTGTCAGACTGTAATAACAGAATGCTGATCCAAATGCAACCTATGATCATTAGCAAACCTGGTTTTTAGCAGAAGAAGAACTAGAAGGAAATGTGAGAGCCATTATTACGCACGCTGCTATAAAATTCCTGGCTTTTACGCTCAGGAAGCATTGTGTTGATATTGGCTTCCCAGTGGGTTTCAGATCTTGCTTAAATGTAACAGACTATGAATACTCTTTGAGGTTGCTCTGTGTTATTCTATGGAATGTCTCCTAGATGATTATTTACAGATGTTAGCTGTGCAGAGCATGATAATAACATGTCAGCGACACTAAAAGACAAGCCTGTCTCAGCTTTTGTTTTCTATGCCCTAAAGATGTACTTCTTCTCCTCCTCATTATTATTACTGCACTCTGTACAGGCACAATGGAAATGCCATTCTATCAAGCGGTAATGTCAAGTGTCCTAGAGTCTCAATAAACTTTCATTAGAACGTTCATAAGCACACAGTAAGCAGGCCCAAGGAGGCTATATTTAAAATCAGCAAAAAAAAATACCGTAAGTACTAGCTTACACCGATCAATCATATCCCAATGCTTTCTAAAATAAAAGCAGACTTTATTGCACAGGTGTGTTAAAGTGGCACAGTATTATTGCAGTTACCTTTTAAGCTTAGCTGTCTGTCTAGGTTCCACACAGTTCCTTAATTGCCACCATGGTGATTGCATTTTAGTTCAAATATAATTGTGTGGTCAGCTCTCCAACGCATGATTTTTAAACTCTTTAAAATGTCATTATTTTAAATGTATGTAATAACTAACACCATAGCGCTTTACAGAGTAGAATGAACCATTCGCACATTCATATCACACACACACACACACACACACACACACACACACACACACACACACACACACACACACACACACACACACACACACACACACACACATGTTAACACAGGTCAGCTCTACATAGTATATACTTGTATATAACATACTGGTGCACGTACATTTAAAAGCGTCACAAGGTTAAATTGTTGTGAGATATTGTCAATAGTAGAATATTGGTAATATTACCAATATCGCCTTATCTTATCCTGTCCTCCCGCCTACGTACGCCTACACTAACCCCCCTCCCCCCCCCACCTTACCTATAGCCGAGTACCCACTGCTAATAACTAACTCTCTGCGACTATTTTAACCAAATCCCTGCACCCAAACTACCCACCGGCTATACTATAGCTGAGCACACATAAGCGCAAGCGCACTGCCACAGCCGAACCCATATTCCCAAGGCACCACACTGACAGGTATCACCACCAGAACCTAGAGTTCAACTATGCAATAGATGAACCCTGGCCAGTGTCATAGCTGTACTTGCCGCTGAGCTCTGGTGCCTCAGTAGCCCAAATTACACATTATCCGCCGCCATAGCCGCAATTTATATTGTGGCTTATAATGGCGCTCTTTATACCATGTGTGCTTCACTCCCAATTTAACATGTTCTGAGATATAAGAATGAGTTATATGTCAACCATGTTATGTATCGAAATTACTAATACCTCTGCTTCTGAGCTGAGGATCCTGCCCCTTTATCCTGGACTGTTTTTATTGGCTGACCAGCAGATGATGTCACTCTGCTCTGGGCTACAGCAGACAGCTGGTTTCCTCAACAAGTCCGCTTTACAGGCCAAATTATAGAGATTCAGAAGACACCACTGGTGACTTAACTTATTGTCATAACATTTTTGTTTCTTCAGTAAAAGCAAATAATCTCATTTTATTTCAACAGGTAGTTTAAAAAGAGGCTCTTAAAAAACAGCTTTGTAAACATGAAGCATGCACGAGTGCCATGTAGTGTTAGCCATAGTAAAAAAAACAAAAACAAACCTCAAATGTACGTCTGCATCTCACAAAACTCTGGGAACTGGGAAAGAAACACAAACTGTAGTGTATTTGTGCACTTTATTTTATGCTGAAACATTCAACACATTTTTATGTTTGACTTAACTTATTTCTGCTTCAGGTATATGGTCAGTAACCATTATTAATATGATGCCAACACCCCTACATGAAGCCTCAGCCAGACAATGCTGTTAAAATAAACTGTGCAAACCATTATTTACCTACAACAGGGGGCTGACCGCTACTCTAGCTTGCATATGTACTAGTAGTATATTATTATAATTTATTGTATTTATAAAGCGCCAACATATTACGCAGTGCTGCACAATAGATAAATATGGGGTTGACGTACAAGGTAAGACTTACAAGGAGCAAAGAACAATAAATGAGAAGCATGATCACGCAGTAAGGCTAAATGTCTTCGGTGAGTCATAATAAATCAGTGTCTGGTAAAATAAATCAAATCTGTTCTAGTCCATGAGAGTAGTGTTTCAACAGTAAGGATGCATGATCAAGCTGGAAAACTAGGTGGGAGGGCCCTGGCAGAAGCTTACAATCTAAAGTGATAGTATATATACTATATATGTTTCACCAAAGGTCTCATGTCTCCCCCTTTTTGAGGGACCATCCTTATTGTAGAACCAAATCCCCTATCCCTCTTTGTTACTCCAATGTCTTTCCTTCTGTTCTTATGATTTTTTCCTATATAAATCATATTTATTAGGCTAAGTCTAGGCTATGTGCAGTGTTGCATTGCAACGCACCCTGCACGTTAAAACATTCATGTATTTTATAGCATCAGCAATTGTGATGTAATGTACACATTTTCACACTGTAGAAAATGCATTAGTATAACATGTTCCCTTATAGAGATGTGAACAATTCAGCAGTGTCAGGGGCGTAACTATGTGTCCCAGGGCCCCCGTGCAAAACTTTTACAGGGCCACCCCTTCCTACACACAGATCTCCCCTGGTGCCCATCAGGGTGGAGGGGCCTAGACGTCTTCCTTTCTCTTCAACCTCCCCCGATCCCCCATGCCCCCTGGCTGTGTCCGTACATTCAGGCCCAAAGATCAG
The DNA here is from genome assembly GCF_040937935.1 of Hyperolius riggenbachi. Taxonomy (NCBI): domain Eukaryota; kingdom Metazoa; phylum Chordata; class Amphibia; order Anura; family Hyperoliidae; genus Hyperolius; species Hyperolius riggenbachi. Next base: position 319,152,359 of record NC_090650.1, on the reverse strand, counting down.
TGCAGTGACAGTGACAGCTGGGGCTGCCATTAGGTCTCTCCAGTGCTCCCACTGCAGCTACTATGTGTCCTCTGGCCTCTGCCTACCTCTGGGGCTCATGGGAAAAGGGCCCTGGTGGAGAAAGGAGGAAAAAGTCCAGGCCCCTCCAACCCTGAAGTCTAGGCCCCTCCTCTCTCCCCCATTCACTCGGCAATCAGATCCTGAAAAATGTAAGCTAAAGTCAAATTTTCTGACAGAAAAAGGCAGGCTTGCACCCTCCTAATCCCCCCGTTCCCTGCCCCATTTATCCCCCCCGGGAGGGGTGAGAAGAGGGAATGGGAGGGAACATCTTGGCAGCCTACCTCTTCCTTCCTGTCTGAAAATTTGACAAACGTTGTTTTCTTCAAGGCGTCCTTATGTGGACCAGCCATGGAGAATGCAGCCATAAAATGAAAAGACGTTTACTTCTTGGAAGGAAAGCAATGACAAACTTGGACAGTGTAAAAAAAGCAAAGATATCACCTTGTCTACAAAGGCAATAGTTTTTCCATTAATAATGTATGAGTTGGACCATAAGGAAGGCTGAGCACTGAAGACTCGACCCCTTTGAATTGTGGTGCTGGAGAAGACTTTTGAAAGATCCAATCAGTCAAACCTTGAATACAGTACATTAACCCTGACTGTTCATTGAAAGGAGCAATGCTGAAGATGAATCTAAAAATACTTTGGACACAAAATGAGAAGGCAAGACTCATTAGAGAAGACCCTGATACTGGGAAAGATCAAGGGCAAAAGGAGGAAGAGTCAGACACAACTGAATAGCGACTGAACAATAAAGTACAGGGACCGGGGGTAATGAGTAGAGAAACAGACAATCCACAGAGGTATGTGGATGCAGCATGAATATACCTCTGTGCTTATCTTACGTAGCTTTGCTTCAGGTCAAGTTACTTTACAGAAATGAAATGAAGTGTATATATTGAGGCTGGTTTCACACTGCAAATTGGTTTTAGTGATGCGGAACGTCACACCTGCCGCACCGCCAAATACAGGCCTTCAGGGAACACCGCGTTAGTACACGGTATTCCCTATCTGGCATTGGGGAAAAAGCCAGAAGTGATGCGCACTTGCGGTCACTTCCTGTTTCAGGTATGTTAAAGTGCACGGAAGCGTATTGTAAAAATACTCTTTTGCGCATGCGTGCTGCGACATCACAATGCCAACATTGTTAAAGAACCCTGCGTCGACATAGACTAACATTACTTCCGGGACGACGCAGTTCGCCGTAGGAACCCCACAGTAACGTATGTATGCGCTAGCATTAAATTGGGCATGTCCACCGCAGCACACTGCAACGTGGGAAGTATGAACTTCCTCATAGATTTCCATTAGGCTGCGGTAGCAGTGCGTCAATTTCACACAAACATTGCTCAAATGGAAATGAACAGCAAAAGACTATTGGCATATATCTTTTAAGAAAGAAAAAAAATCATACAGGGGATCCATTGGACAAGTTCATTTTTTCATTCACTTTAAAGTTGTAAACACATAGCTAGCACAAAGCAGCAAAATCATAATAACAATAAGGGTTCTTTTACACTGTAAATCTCAGTTACGATTTGCATTTTTCACCGGATTCTAGCAACACAGGAAGAAAAACGCAGAAAAAAAATGCAGCATCCAGGATTTTTTTTTATTGTGTGTAGTGTAGGAGATCCCTAATGATGATGGCAATGGTAATAAGCCTCATCTACTACATTTATTATATTTAGCATGCCAATTACAAGCAAAGCAATTGCATGCTCACTAATGTTCTTGAACTTTGTCCAGTTTGGATGATGTTTTATTAGCGGAATTCTTGAATGTCTGAAGAATCTGTTTTTGTGCAAGTCCAGAGAATTACAGGAGGATTATGGGAATCTTCTTCACCAGATGTACTTTATCCGCTGGTATGTTCTCTATGAGAGCCCTACTATCATCATTTACATTGACAGAGACAAAGGCTGGGGTGCTTACTGTGAGTTACTGCAACTTTGCAGCTGTGTGAGCATTTTAAGTATTAAAAGCAGCTTGAAATAAAACCAGATAAATGATAACAGAAACCGGTATATAGAAAAGGGCAATAAGCTCACCGCACAGCTGGTTTATATTTAAAGGGCCAATAATCTCTTAAGTGTTTTATTTCAAGATATAGTCCCAATTTACACAAAATGTGTGGCCAAATCTGATAAGCCTTTGTATAATCAAACTATACTATATGTGTTATATGATCTGTGGCCTTAAATCACTCTGCAGGACCTACAAATGTCATTTCCTACCTTCACTCTGATACATGAGGTATGTGTGCTCTCATAGTTTTCAATATAATGGCTCCGCAGGGCTTTGTATGTATGTGCGAGCCAATATACACATGCCAGAGCTGTCTCTATACCACAAGCCCGCAAACACAGGCACAGACATAATACTTTGGTTGACCGAAAAGTCAGATGTTGATCCGATCAACTTACCATGTCTACTCAACTACCATACTCAAAATTACACAACAACAAAAATGTAAAATTACTCTCTCTGTCAACCCTTCACTACAATCATACTATACAAAACAATGAGGTTATTATTATTATTTAGCATTTATTTAGCACCGACATCTTCCACAGCGCTGTACAGAGTATATTGTCTTGTCACTTACCTGTCCCTCAGAGGTGCTACAATCTAATCCCTTCCATAGTCATGTGTCTATGTATGTATCGTGTAGTGTATGTATTGTAGTCTAGGGCCATTTGGGGGAGAAGCCAATACATTTATCTGTCTTTGGGATGTGGGAGGAAATCGGGGTGTCTGGGTGAAACCCACACAGGCACGGGAGAACATCCAAACTCTGTGCAGATAGTACCCTGGACTGTGAGCCCCTCTGTGGTGGAGGAATGAGAGAGCTGCTGTCCTGCCACAATCCTGCGTTAGGCGATTGGGAAACGGTTAAAGGACCACTATTACAAACATTTTTAAGTGTGTGTGATGCTCTATACATTTATTTTTCCACATGTTGCTGTCATTAACAGTAGATTGTAAAGATCTGACAGGTTTTGGACTTGTCCATTTCCTCATAGGGGATTCTCAAGGCATTCTTTATTTTCAAAAGCACTTTCTTAATGGCATTTGCTCAGTCCAACTGCCAAAATAGTGTGCAAGCAAGCAGAAAGGTCAACCAGCATCTTTCTATAGATGCTTTTGTAAAGAACAAAAATAAATACTGAGATTCCACCATGTGGAGATAGACTAGTCCAAAACCTGTCAGATTTGTACTGCTTAGTGTAAGCAACATAGGAGAAAAGTGATTTATAGTGCATTTTATCCTGGGAGAAATTATCTTCTTATATATGTGTTTTTAAAATTTTACAATATTTTGTCATAGTGGTCCTTTAAAGAGACACTGAAGCGAAAAAAAAAAATATATGATATAATGAATTGGTTGTGTACTATGAATAATTACTAGAAGATTAGCAGCAAAGAAAATATTCTCATATTTTTATTTTCAGGTATATAGTGTTTTTTCTTACATTGCATTATTCTATAATATGTGCAGATTACACAACAGTCAGCATTCAAAATGAGTCTTTCAGAGTAGTCTGTGAAGTAATGAACTCTCCTCTAGCAGAGGAAAAGTAAACAGTTCAATTAGAGTTGAGATAATAAAAGTCAGATAACAGCCCTCTCCACGACTAAGTTAGTCGGAGAGCTTAATAGCTTTTTTGCATAGAGATAACAACTGGAGTTTCTCAACTCTTCCTGTACTGGAAACAATTAGACTGATGTATCTGATCTTAATGTTTTTTTTCTTAGCTGTACTACACATACAAATCATAATATCATCATTTTTTTCCGCTTCAGTGTCTCTTTAAAGTGATCCTTAAGTCAAATGGAAAAAATGAGATTTACTCACCTGGGGCTTCCCTCAGCCCCCAGCAGCCGATCGGTGCCCTCGCAGCTCCGCTCCGATGTCCCAGGACCCGCCGGCGAGCACTTCCGGTTTGGCCGTCACCGGCCGACAGGCATGGGAACGCGAGTGATTGTTCGCGTTCCCAGCCTGTATATCGCCCCCTATGCTGCTATTGTGGCTAGGAGGTCGCAATAGCAGCATAGGGGGCGATATACAGGCTGGGAACGCGAACAATCACTCGCGTTCCCATGCCTGTCGGCCGGTGACGGCCAAACCGGAAGTGCTCGCCGGCGGGTCCTGGGACATCGGAGCGGAGCTGCGAGGGCACCGATCGGCTGCTGGGGGCTGAGGGAAGCCCCAGGTGAGTAAATCTCATTTTTTCCATTTGACTTAAGGTTCACTTTAATGTAAATGAGCATCTGTGAGATGAGCTGCAAAACCGAGTCCAAACCATGGAAGTCACATCTTGCTACTTACATGGCTCAAAGGGTTTGCGGCAGTGTTTTCCAAACCTGTCCTCACAACCCACTGACAGTGTATGTAGCAGGGAACCTCACATATGCACAGAGGGGGTAATTAGTGCATCCACTATGTGTGTGTTTCCACAAAACATGAACTGTTGGTGGGTCATGAGGGAAGGTTTTAAAAAACTGGTCTATTGCTAATGTTTTGGTGTCAGATACCACTGAACACATTAAGGGTGTCCATACATTACTCGATTTTCGGCATCGATATCTGGCCAATTCACTCATAATGATCGAACCTGGCAAATATCAATGCTGCAACATGGCCACCCAATCGGTCGTTTTGATCAGTTTCCGGTTGATAATGGTCAATGGGATCAATCGGACTTGCTGGAAAATCTTGGTCACAAGGGCTTATTAATCAGGTGTGCGGTGGGAACGCCGTTTGATTTCTCGATGACCCCTGGCCATTCTTCCCCCAAGTGTGTGTTTACCCACCGGGCCCTTGCTGAGTGTTGCATGTTCACCTGTAATGCCGGTGCGACTCCTGGCCTCCTCCTGTGCCCAGCATCTTTTTGGATTCCCACCGCTCCTGTACCACATGACATCACCACATGCACTTGCGCTGGTGTCACATGGTATAGGTGCTCGCTGTGAAAATTCATAAAGATGCTGGATACAGGAAGAGGCCAAGAATCACGCCTGCATGACTGGTGAGTATGCAACACTCACCACGGGCCCAGGGAGGCATATAACATGGGGGAGTGTTGCGGGCAAGTGACGGCGGCGCTAGGGCGAATTCCAACAGATTGATGCTGAAATCTATTGGAAATCTAACTTCATTGTGTGGGCAAGCAATAGATCTCTCATTGATCAGAGAGGTATCTATCTGAAAGTCAATCTGCTGGCAAATCAAAAGGGGGCATGGCCTCCTAAGAGGTCTTATGGAGTCCATCCCTCAATAGGTCAGAGCTGTTTTGGTAGTTCAAAATGTACCAAAACGATGTATGGTCAAGATTGGACCAAGAGACAAACCTCTCTCTAATTGAATCTGATAAGAGAGAGATCTGTTAGCTTCCCAAACACCACAGGCTGATTCCTGATCAATTTCATGCTGAAATTGATCCGGAATTGTCCTTGTGACGCTGCATCAGAATGCCTCACCGCTCCAACGCTGCCCCCCTAATGTTAAATGTCCAACACCCCCCCCCCCCCTCCCGGTGCCCAGTGCAAGGTATACATTACCTCTTGTCCCTCCGCTAGTTCTGGACGCACTCTGTTCTTCAAACACGCTCGCCCCGTGGTTGCCTAGTAATGTGGCTGTGTGTATGTCATCTGACGTCACACACGTGCCCTTTCTAGGAAACTACGTGGTGCGTGTGTATGGAGAATGGAGTGCACCCGGAGCTAGCGGAGGGACAAGCAGAGGCTGCGGACAGGTAATGTATACCTTGCACTGGGGGGACATTTAACATTGGGGGGACAGCACCGGGGGTTTTGATGCGATTGCTGATCATCCCGAATTGCACGCCATTCCCACCACACACCTGATTGAGCAAGTCGGCCCAACATCTTGCAGCACGTGCGATCTACAATTGGTCCTGAAACTGGTCGCATTGTCGGTTGGGCATGCACTTGGCGACACTGATTTTCATCCGATTAGATTATAATAATCGAATCGTATAATCTATCGGCTGCCAAGTAGCCTGATGTATGGCTACATAAAGGGTATCTATGCAACATTTGGCAGGTGATTTTGGTGTTTTGGCTGTATATTAACCACTTCGCATCCACACCTTGTTTTCCCCTTATTGACCAGAGCAATTTTGACGTTTTAGCAATGTCCATTTTTAATCAGCCATAACTTTATCCCTACTCATGACACCTAAATGATCTAGGACTCTAGGTATAGTTTTTTTCAGGACAAACTAGACTTTCATTGGCGGGTATTTTGTCCCTAGACCAAAAAAGTTTTCTATGCATTTTAATGGGAAAGAGAGGGGAAAAATGAAAAAATGCATTTTTGCTCAGTTTTTATCAATTCCAGTTTAAAAATAAAAAGTGCCACAGTAGATATAAACATGTGACCAGTATTATGTCCCCCAGTATAGATAGCAAAATGTGTCCCGAGTATCAGACCCCCCCCCCCCCTATAGCCAGATGTGTCCCCAATATCAGTCACCCCCAGTATAGCCAGATGTGTGCTCTGTGTTTGGCACCTCCCAGTATAGATAGACAGATGTATCCCCAGGATTACTGCCCCTCATTATAACTAAATGTGTCCCCAGGAATAGTGGTCCCCCATTATAGCCAGATGCGCCCCCAGGATTAGCGGGTGCACCCAGGATTAGGACCCCCCCCACCATTATAGCCAGATCTGCCCCAGTATAAAATTATACCACTTAAAATTAAAATGTATCCCCTCTTACTTTACCCCCCCCAGCTGCACATTTTACCCCCCACCAGGGGTCCACGCACCCCCATAAGGGCCAGCCAGATGTGCCACCCCCCACCCAGGCAGCCCCCTCGGTGGCCAGATCTGTTAAAAAAAAAGGATCAGAAAGCAGCCTGACTCACCTTTTCCTGTTTCAGCGATCAGCCTGCAGCCCGAGCCTCCGATCCCCGCTCTGCACGCAGCCCTGTGATGCCGGTTACCGGGTCCCTGCTGGATGACGTCATCAAGCTGGGACTCGGCTATTCAGCATCACAGGGCTGCGTGCAGTGTAAGGATCGGAGGCTCGGGCTGAAGGCTGATCACCGGAACAGGAAAAGGTGAGTCGGGCTGCTTTCTGATCCTTTTTTTTAACAGATCTGGCCACCAAGGGGAGAGATGAAGGATCACCGCTATTTGCTACAGCGGTGATCGTTCATCCACGGAGGGGTTACTAATTGGCTACAAGGGAATATTTTCCCTTTCACCAATTAGTATTGCAGTTGTTAGTGCCGGGAGATGCGCTCTGAAGCCAGGGCCGGCCCTAGACTTTTTGCAGCCTGAGGCAAAATTAGAAAAAAAAATCGCTGGAGCTGGAGGGGTAGCGGGCAGAAAGGGGGTATTGGGCCTAGCGGCGGGGAGGGGGGGTCCGACCCCCTCTCCCTCGCCTGGGTCCCCCGATCTGCGCTCCTCCTCCAGCGTTACGTACGAGCCTGCATATGATGAAGATTTGAAGAGGCAACGGGCGGGGGAATCACTCACCTCTTCTGCGTTCCATCGTGCGCTCCACTGACGTCACTTCCTGCAAGGCCGTCCACTTACAATACAGTGGGCGGCGTTGCCGAAAGTGACATCAGTGGAGCACGCGATGGAACGCGGAAGAGGTGAGTGATTCCCCCGCCCGTTGCCTCTTCATCATATGCAGACTCGTACGTAACGCTGGAGGAGGAGTGCAGATCGGGGGACCCAGGCGAGGGAGGGGGGGGTTCCGACCCCCCTCCCTGCCGCTAGGCCCAATACCCCCTTTCTGCCCGATACCTCTCCAGCTCGGCGGGCAGCCCCCAGCGGCAGCGTCTATGGACAGGCGGGTGCCGCCCCCCCCCCAGATTTGCCACCGGAGGCAAATGTTTCACCACGCCTCATGAGCGGGCCGGCCCTGTCTGAAGCGCACCTGTTCCTGGAAAACAGGGCTGCAAGCAGGTCAGTATATCTACGTGGCTGTGGCTTGGAGAGTGCCACAGCTGACGTAGATATACTGTATCAAAGTACAAAGTGGTTAATGACTACCCTGGTGTCATTTGCTTAGTTTCTTCTACTGAAATATGTGTGTGTGTGTGTGTGTGTGTGTGTGTGTGTGTGTGTGTGTGTGGGGGGGGGGGGGGGTATAACCTGGTGCCCAATGCAAGGATGGCAACGGTGTAATCACCTCACACCTCATATTAGAGATGATGCTCATGCTTAGTGCGCTAAAGGGAAAAGCGAATGCACAAAACCACCAATTCAAAGAGGAAAATTCTAGTAAACACTGGCCCATATGCAATTAACTTCATCTCCTGGGTTTTCTCCTAGGAGGTAGCGTTTGTATTCTCTTTAAAATAACTTTTAAGCATTTCACAACTGAAAAAGTACCTAAAAGTTGATGAAAAGTACTATCAAAATTATTTTGAGTATTTTCTTGCTTGCTGGTGGTTTAAAGAACAAGAAACACCCATGATAACCTAGAAGTAAAAAACACATATATAAGTAGATAAATACTACTTCTACTTACATAACAGATGTATTGTGCTATCCACGTACTGATTCCTTTGAATTTTATAAAGGAAAAGCAGAAAATCCTATTCTAGGCAGTGGCCATCTTGCCAAGTTAATGCTGACATCATATCCTTCCTGACTCTTGTTTCCCCCCCTCCCTTCTCTTGCTCATTGTGTATTCATTAGCTGCCCTCCTCCCAGAGTCCTCAGACACTCTCACTGAGGTGTATACTAACAACTGCACTGTCTTTTTTTATTTACAATCACTGAGTCACCTCAGCCTTGCTTGTAAACACAAGTAATCAGAGGGTGTTTCTGATAAGCAGCTAGATAGGAAAATAAATGGAAGAGGAGGAATATATTATAGATAAAAAGAACTCCCAGCATTCAACTCTTTGGCACTGTTTGGCACTAGGGCCAGTGCTCCTTAAGTATGTGATAACTACAAACCATAACAGCAGAAACAGTTTTGCAAGCTTTTGAATGCAGGATTAGCATCTTTATCACTTAATACACTCAGACCAGTTGCTGTTGAAATTTTATTTTTATGGTGACAATACCGCTTTAAAGGACATTTTTTGACAAAGTATGAAAATATCACCTAGGAGAAAACTCGGGAGAAAAAGTGAATTGCATATGGGTCACTGTGAGAAAGGTATGTATGAATAGAATATAAATAGACGAGTGCACTTTCCCTTTAAGTAGTTGATATAGTCACTGGTCAATGTAGCAATATAGTACATCTGTAATGCATACAGTGTATGAGTGTTTGTGGGGGAGTTGTATCCCAGCAAGAAGAAAGAGGTAAGCATCTTACAGCTTCATTCCATAAAATGGCATATATCATCTAAACCCGATGTACTTTGCAAGCTCACTTGCTTGCTGTTTACCTAAATGTCCCCAGACAATCATGCATTTTTTTCACCATGAAAGACTGGTCAGCTCTGTTTTCATTCACTTGCACAAAGTACATTCCATTCTTCTCTCTTGGCCCCTTCCAGAGAATATGCAGATAGAAGATCTGAATGAGAATACCATACTCTGTTATTTGACTGCTTTCTAAAGCACTTCCGTGATATGTCACATCCTCCAGGTTCTAACCACACAAAGATCCTTGTGTGAATAACCTCATATCCTTTCATTATCATCTTTATGACATGCGGTTCTGATTAGTGCTAGTTATGTTCCATAAGCAGGCCTCCTTCCTGTAAGATCGCTCATATAATTGATCAATCTTAGGTTTTGGAAGGGAGTGTTTCATACATTGTGGCCTTGGCTTGTTAAAAGACAATGTTTTCACTGCAGAAAACTACATGAAAAAGGCAGTGATGTTTGAAAGAGTGCTGGAGGAATAACAGAGTAATAGCATGTGGCTTCATTTTACTGCTTTGTATTGCAGATAGTACTTTGCATGCGGCACTGTGTCCTGTAAAATCTGTGGTGCCCTTGATCTGTGCACAAATCTCAGCCTTTTTAGATGGATCAGCATTTGTTACGTTTTGCTCTTTTACACTCAGGCTTTAACTTTAATTGAATTTTTTTTTATTGATGGATAGTCAATACGGGTTAGATCATAGTGCTTTGCTAGTTTGTTACTGCTGTCTGTACCCATGATAAGATGTGTTCCCTACTTCCTGTTCCTGTAACCCCCCCCCCCCCCCCCCCCGCAGCCAAACCTATGATGTTATCTTGAAAGGAAATGACACCTCTAAAAATGGAAAACATGAAAAAAAAAGTGTAAATTTTGCGTTTACGTCTTATTTTTCTAGATAAATTTCCAGTGAAATTAAATCCTACTTGAAAAAATATTACCGTAAGAAAGCCTATGTCAGAATCTCATATTAATGCAGAGAACTGATCATCCCCCTTGCCCAAATCGTATACAAAAGTTAAATGGTTTGCAGATAAATTGAGTGAATTTCAAGATATTTCAAGATCCGTGAGTACGGGCAAAATCAGAATTAGATTGTGTACTTTTCAATGTTATTATTGAAAGTGAGCTGTTTATTTCTACAAGGTTAAAAATGAGATAGTATTGAAGAGATGTTCACATGTTATGCAATATTGTTGTGTTAGTAAGATCAACTGTCTAAGGTCAAGATATACACTGCTTAAGCTAAGCCTATTTTATACGCAAAATGTTAATCACATAGTGTTCACGCATATTTAATAAGCTGATCCATAATATACACTTTATTTCAGATTGTATTAAACAGGCCATAAGCCTTGTGTCGGCCATTATCAATTATAACCACAGGGGGCATCTCTTGTGCCTGCTACTACCACTTATAACCATAGGGGGCATCTCTTGTGCCTGCTACTAACACTTATAACCATAGGGGGCATCTCTTGTGCCTGCTACTAACACTTATAACCACAAGGGGCCTCTATAGAACTCGATCTAAAAATAAAAATGAAATCATACCTGTATTTATAGAGATGTTATAAACAATTAAGTCATAGTTTGGAAAGTCCCTTATATCATTTCTTGGGAGAAATTCTCTATAAAAAGAGTGTTTTCAGGCTGTATATTTATTCATTGCCTGATGCCCTAGCTGATTGAAGCATCCTAGGCCGACGTTTATCCTTCTCACAGACGTGATTCTGAAACCCAAGAGAGGTAATATGCAATTATTCTTGGTGAATTCTTTGACAATTAGTCTATATAAAAGTTAAGACTTGTCTTTTTAAACTTCAGCAGTTTTTTGAGTTTTAGATAACTTTTTTTCTATGCTATAAGTTTTACTATTCAAACGCAATTGCAAGCTTAGAAACAATTATCAAGCTTTGATGGATTAAGATATATCTACTTTAAGTTCTTTATATAAGAATAGAACTTCATAAATCATCTTTTAAGGATAAAGCTATATTGTGTGTAACATACACTGTTCAATCTCGAGACAACACAATCGATGAAGGATAAAAGCTACAGCAGAATATTTGCTATATTGAAATGGACTCTTTTAACTAAATGAACTTTGAAAATGTATTTTTGGATGAAAATGTATTTCTTGGATGATTGACAACAACTGGAGAGATGTATATTCCTGTATATAAATGCTTTATCTATTTTTCTTAACAAGATAATTTTATAAAATCCAACAGCTGAGTGTTGCGTTTTTCTTTCAGAGGTAAAACTGTTAACCTATAAATATTCTGTTTATAGTGAGCACGCACCCACTTCTGTCTAACTTTGGTTATGACGCTTTAAAGGCTGGTCCTTTACTGAGTTGGTAATCATTTTAAGCAGATATCGATCAGATATTTGACACCTAGACTGTCCTGAAAAAAACAAACAAACAATGTATGTATCACTGTGATGGCATTACTGTATGTATCAAAATTGACACTGCGAATATGCCAAATTTGCCAGGAACCTCAAGGGGTAAAAACCCCGGAACCTGAAGTGTTTAAAGAGATTTTACACCCTCCATACACACACGTTTGCAGGGTCACGGAAGCTATTGTTGAGAGTCCATTGTAGTCTGCAGCAAATTTAGAGAGTAGCCAGTTAAATTATACATACTCCATGAAGAGGATGCCCTGGCTGGGATTTAAACCAGGCGCTGCAAGAGTGCTATCCACTACGCCACCAGGTGCGTCGTTATGGCAGAAGATTCAGGACATTTTCCCAAAGCTCCTCCCTCTGGGCCCCAAATTTCAGGGCACATAGGGCCAGATTTATCAAAGCATTACTGACAGTTTTTTCTTCTTAAACAGTTCTAACCAGCAGGGGGACTGTTCTGCATGATAATAAAAAAACTTCTTAAATCTTACATAATAGTGGCAATTTAGCGTGAATTTCTAGAACTGCACTACAGTTAAGAAAAGTACAAATCCATCCCTAAACTGCCACAGATTAAGAAATGCTTAATAGCAGTTCTAGAGATGGTGCAGCAGTGCAGGCTAGACATGATTTGAGAAGGGCTCCTTCCCCCTGCAGAATTCCTTAGTCAGAGCCTGCTGTTATCAATACAGCAGATGTATTGGTTACCTCAGCAACAGCAATTTCCCTCACACACTGCACTGTGTGAGAAACTCCTCCTATTTTACAACAGTTTTAGAAGGAATCTGCACTATCTAGTGATTTCTTAAAGGGGAACTACAGCCTAAACAACCATACTGTCATTAAGTTACATCAGTTATGTTAATTAAAATAGGTGGGTAATATAACCTCTTACCCACCCCGTTTTAAATGAACAGGCAAATGTTTGTTATTTCATCGGCGCATCCATCTTTGTCATGGGGGCAGCCATCTTTTTGGTTGAAAGGAGTTGACAAGGACCATGAAACACAGTTCCAACTGTCCTGTGTCCTGATCATCCCTCCCAGTTGCACGCTCTAGGCTTCAAATCTCAAATTCAAAATAAAAAAAAAAGAATGTGCACCAAAACAGCAGAATGAGAGCAACAACCTCAGAAACCCCATCATGCTTTGCACAGCATCAATGGAAAAATTCCCTGGCAGTTTTCTTCTGTGCAGCTAAAAATGAGGCTTGGGTAAGAAAAACAAAGTTCTGATGCTTTGAAACTGTTAAAGAAACACCAAGCCTTTTCAGTGCTGCTGAGTAGATTTTTAGTCTGGAGGTTCACTTTAAAGAGGAACTCCAGTGAAAATAATGTAATAAAAAAGTGCTTCATTTTTACAATAATTATGTATAAATGATTTAGTCAGTGTTTGCCCGTTGTAAAATCTTTCCTCTCCCAGAATTACATTCTGACATTTATTACATGGTGACATTTTTACTGTGGGCAGGTTATGTAGCTTCTCCTAGCTGTTTTGGCTGTTACAGACAGCTGTAAACAGCCATTTCCTGTCTGTGAACATTGTTACATTGTGGCAGTTTGCCCAGAGTACCGCGGTACCAGAGTTTCTTGTGGGAGGGGTTTCATCACAAAATCAGTCATACAGCGCCCCCTGATGGTCTGTTTGTGAAATGCAATAGATTTGTCATGTAAAAGGGGGTATCAGCTACTGATTGGGATAAAGTTCAATTCTTGGTCGGAATTTCTCTTTAAGATGTCTGAGACAGTTCTGCATGGATTTCTAAAAAAAAACTACCAATATTTTGTCTCTGATATTCTTGATAAATGTCCCCCATAGTACCCTGAATCAGTAGCAGCACCAGTGTCCTTTGTTGCTATGGCGCCAGCACCTATCTCTATGCTCTGCCTTTGCTCCTCCTATGCCCAGTCAGTATTTTAATGTTTCTCTCCATGCTCAGCACCAGCTTGCTGCACTACTTTATGGTTCTTCTGGACGCACGTGATTACACAAGATGGTGGAGATCGGGTGAGCAGAGAACAGAGCGTGAAGGGACACATCAGTGGAGCCTGTTGGCGAGTGAAACATGTACCAGCAGCCAGGCCAGCCAGCCCAGCATCACTAGCAGCCAGACCAGCATCACCTCCAGCCAGCCCAGCATCACCTCAAACCACGCCAGCCTGCCCAGAATCACCAGCAGCCAGTGGCGTAGCTAAGGAGCTGTGGGCCCCGATGCAAGGTTTACAATGGGGCCCCCAAGCACTCTATACATAACAATGAATACGGCGCACCAAAACCTGCCAATGGCAACTACAGTGTCAGAGGTGCAAGAAGGGGATGGGGAACAGTTTGTTAATGATTACCAGTATTCAAAGCATCTATAGAAGTTATTATTATGAGCACCGGATCAATAGAGAGCGAATACTGTAGTTGAGGGAGGGCCCTTTGGGGCCCCTCTGGCCCAAGGGCCCTGATGCGGTCGCTACCGCTGCAACCCCTATTGCTACACCCCTGCCAGCAGCCAGGCAAGCATCACCTCCAGCCAGCCAAACATCACCTTCAACCAGGCCAGCCAGCCCAGCGTCACCAGTAGCCAAGCATCACCAGCAGCCAGGCCAGCATCACCTCCAGCCAGGCCAGCCAGCCAAGCATCACCTTCAACCAGGGAAGCCAGCCCAGCATCTCCAGCAGCCAAGCCAGCTAGCCAAGCATTACCAGCAGCCAAGGTAGCATCACCAGCAGCCAGGGTAGCCAGCCCAGCATCACTAGCAGCCAGGCCAGCATCACCTCCAGCCAGGCCAGCCAGCTAGTCCAGCATGACCAGCAGCTTCCATATCATTGTCACTAAAAGATCGTTTTAAAACCAGCCTGTGCTTGGCCAGTGTTGGACTATATAAGTGTACATAGTCTAGAGGACACCACTGAAAGAAAAACCGTCATACTTTTTGCCTGTGGCAGTTAGTGCTATTTTATGCTTTTGCCATGCAAAAGAAATACTAATAAAGACTGTTCTCTCTGAAAGCAAAAACTGAGATTATGTTTCCAAAGTCCATACAGATATCAGTTCATCTCACAGACACAAATATTTCAAGTTACTCATTAAAGTCTGCTTCCCCCCAAGCCTGAGAAAACGATAACATCTTTGCGATTTGACCTAAAATAACCCAATGCATGTCAGCCACACATGTTATTTTAGGTAACTAAAGGAAATGAAATAGAAGTAGCTTCTGTAAGAGATAAAATTCATATACCTTCATTTTACATCATATGGTCTGATGCAAGCACTGTACATTTCTGCCACTGCCACTTACTATTACAATATGCTACTACAGCAGCTATGTGGGATTATTGTTCTGCTACTCATACAATATGCCACTACAGCAGCTATATGGGGTTATTGTTCTGCCACTCATTATTATAATATGCCACTACATAAGCTATTTGGGGTTATTGTTCTGCCACTCATTATTACAATATGCTACTACAGCAGCTATGTGGGGTTATTGTTCTGCCACTCATTATTATAATATGCCACTGCAGCAGCTATATGGGGTTATTGTTCTGCCACTCACTATTATAATATGCCACTACATAAGCTATTTGGGGTTATTGTTCTGCCACTCATTATTACAATATGCTACTACAGCAGCTATGTGGGGTTATTGTTCTGCCACTCATTATTATAATATGCCACTGCAGCAGCTATATGGGGTTATTGTTCTGCCACTCATTATCAATATGCCACTGCAGCAGCTATATGCGGTTATTGTTCTGCCAATCATTATTATAATATGCCACTGCAGCAGCTATATGGGGTTATTGTTCTGCCAATCATTATCAATATGCCACTGCAGCAGCTATATGGGGTTATTGTTCTGCCACTCATTATTATAATATGCCACTACAGCAGCTATATGGGGTTATTGTTCTGCCACTCATTATTATAATATGCCACTGCAGCAGCTATATGGGGTTATTGTTCTGCCACTCATTATTATAATATGCCACTGCAGCAGCTATATGGGGTTATTGTTCTGCCACTCATTATTATAATATGCCACTGCAGCAGCTATATGGGGTTATTGTTCTGCCACTCATTATTATAATATGCCACTGCAGCAGCTATATGGGGTTATTGTTCTGCCAATCATTATTACAATATGCCACTACAGCAGCTATATAGGGTTATTGTTCTGCCACTCACTATTACAATATGCCACTGCAGCAGCTATATGGGGTTATTGTTCCGCCACTCACTATTACAATATGCCACTGCATAAGCTATTTGGGGTTATTGTTCTGCCACTCACTATTACAATATGCCACTGCATAAGCTATTTGGGGTTATTGTTCCGCCACTCACTATTACAATATGCCACTGCATAAGCTATTTGGGGTTATTGTTCTGCCACTCACTATTACAATATGCCACTGCATAAGCTATTTGAGGTTATTGTTCTGCAACTCATTATTACAGTATGCCACTACAGCAGCTATATGGGATTATTGTTCTGCCACTCACTATTACAATATGCCACTACAGCAGCTATACAGGGTTATTGTTCTGCCACTCACTATTATAATATGCCACTACACAGTGGCGTAGCTAAGGAATTGTGGGCCCCGATGCAAGTTTTACAATGGGGCCCCCCAAGCACTCTTTACATAGCAATTGATACAGCGCACCAGAACCTGCCAATGGCAACTACAGTGTCTGAGGTGCAAGCAGGAGATGGGGAACAGTTTGTTAATAATAACCACTATTCAAAGTATCTAAAATGAAATTATACGCGCTCTCTTGTCTCAAAGACATAGGAGTAAACAGTCTCACACCAAGTTGCCAATAAAGTCCTCAGACTGGTTCCTCAGAGTCCACCGTAATCCAGAATATCTGGCTCCTTAGTCCAGGACAATCACCTTAACATGTAAAAAATGGAAAACACATAGCATAATACTGTTTATATCTGAACAATCCTACTCCTGAGGGTTTTCACCGTGCACCTTTAAGGATCACCTTCCAACCACCTGTGCCGGGACACCCCCCTATGTGCCCGCACTCACCCAAAAAATCCTCCAAGATCTCTGGAGGCAGGATTTATCACAGGTGGGGGTATACAATAAATGATCTCTCTATTTCAATCACTGTCCAAGTTTCCGATGGAAAAACATGAGGAAATTCAAGCGCATATAGCAAACAGCACTGGTCCCCGAGTGACCACTCTGCAGATGCCGCCTCAGATTCCCGTCTGCCTGATCAGAGCTATACTCCTCGCGTCTCCAGCGTCCACTTCCGGTCACATATACTACTGCGCCGCCATATGCATTTCGTCACCTGGTGACTCATCAGGGGCTGGTAGTACTACGTGAACCGGCTCATGTTATAGGAAGCAAAGAACCTCCCACCTTTCTCCCATTAGGATAATAAAAGGTTTTACTCAAATGTTATACAAATTTTACACGGAATCCTCCGCACACTCTCCGTGGAGCAGTACCCTCACAAAACACTCCTCCTCTATACAAATTCACTCCTATCTAATAACACCACCCCAACCCCATCTTTACCCACCCACACACTCTGCAATATCGTAAGCGACCTCTGCTAGATACAGAGCCAATTTCAAAACCTAACGTTCTCTCTATATCTTAAGGATGGCAGAAATTCCTAAAACATATGTACAACCTTGTAAAAAATGAATACAGAATAAGATCTATATTCAGACCATTAGGAGTAGCTGATTCTAGATCATAGATCCATTTAGTTTCTTTTTTGGATACCTCCCTTAGCTTATTGCAACCTCTCCATGATGGTCTCAATTTTTCTACCCCACAAAAAAACATATTACTAGGGTCCTAATTATGCTTATTTTTAAAATGCAAGGACAAACTATGCAGCTCAAAACCTTTTCTAATATTATTAATGTGTTCACCTATGCGTTCTTTCAACATCCTGGTGGTGCAGCCCACGGCGGGTACCGCTCCACGGAGAGTGTGCGGAGGATTCCGTGTAAAATTTGTATAACATTTGAGTAAAACCTTTTATTATCCTAATGGGAGAAAGGTGGGAGGTTCTTTGCTTCCTATAACATGAGCCGGTTCACGTAGTACTACCAGCCCCTGATGAGTCACCAGGTGACGAAATGCATATGGCGGCGCAGTAGTATATGTGACCGGAAGTGGACACTGGAGACGCGAGGAGTATAGCTCTGATCAGGCAGACGGAAATCTGAGGCGGCATCTGCAGAGTGGTCACCCGGGGACCAGTGCTGTTTGCTATATGCGCTTGAATTTCCTCATGTTTTTCCATCAGAAACTTGGCCAGTGATTGAAATAGAGAGATCATTTATTGTATACCCCCACCTGTGATAAATCCTGCCTCCAGAGATCTTGGAGGATTTTTTGGGTGAGTGCGGGCACATAGGGGGCTGTCCCGGCACAGGTGGTTGGAAGGTGATCCTTAAAGGTGCACGGTGAAAACCCTCAGGAGTAGGATTGTTCAGATATAAACAGTATTATGCTATGTGTTTTCCGTTTTTTACATGTTAAGGTGATTGTCCTGGACTAAGGAGCCAGATATTCTGGATTACGGTGGACTCTGAGGAACCAGTCTGAGGGCTTTATTGGCAACTTGGTGTGAGACTGTTTACTCCTATGTCTTTGAGACAGAGAGCGCGTATAATTTCAATTTATTTATAGTATTGTAACCACACTACTTTTTATAACGCGAACCACTGAGTGTAATTATTTATCCTGAGTGCATACTTTTTTATATTTTATTAGAATTTTATTGTGTGTGAGTGTGCAGCTATGCATTTCTTTGATCTTAACAGACGGAAGGCTATTGACTTGGATGAGATTTTTAAAGAGACAGCACCAATAGCAGGTGATATGGAAAGTGATTTTAGATCCTTACTAACTGACCTTGGTAGAGACCAACAAACCTGGTGGGATATAGCAACTTTGAAAAAATATCATAAGGAAGGAATAGTGCCTAAACGTATTAGATGGGATGTTCCACCCAATGATGGGGAGGATTCTGAAGAAAATAACAAAGAGTGGGAGGAATATTTTACTAAGAGTGGGTTGGGTTTTATGAAATTATTAATTAAGAGAAAAACTGGAAGGTTGGATAGATTAGGGCAGGAAATAGAACAATTTAAAATTAAGTTAGAACCACATAGTGAAGTAGAGCAATATAAGATGAGGAGCAAGAAAATACAGGAGCAATTAGCGGTAACAGAAAAGAATCTTATTTTGGATAAACAAAAAAAGTTTGCAAGAGATTTGGACGCCCATAAACGAAAGATCGCATATAAATGGCAACCTATAGTAGAGAAACGACTGAAGGAAAAAAGAGATAAAGAGGTTCCTAATCAGGTAAGTATGGAACAAGGAGGTTCAGAAAACCAACAGATAGAGAGGGGAAACGCTCAGGTCCCACATCCGCCTAACCAAAACAATAGAGGGGATAATTCACCAAGACAGGGGGGATCAGGTGATCAAAGGAGAAATGTGAATCCTCATTTTGGAAATGGGAATCAGGGTCGTAATGGTGGGCAAAGGGGACCTCCCCAATGGAATAATACAAGAAGAAATGAGGTTTATCAACATCAACCTTCTTTACAGACTTTTAATCGTTTCCAACCACTAGCTGAGGCAGATTATGAACAGGCCCATTTTTTAGCTCCACGACCGAAATTCTGGAGGGAGGAGTGGAGGGGAGGAGAGTACACAGGGGGACAGTATCCAAGCCCAAGGAAAAGATAGCCGAAGGGGTTGCAGAAGTGGGAGGAGGGAACAAAAAAAGAAAGCAGTGGTGGGTGATGGTATCTTCAATTTGAGTGGAGTGGAATTGAGTAGAAGTATTGAAGATGTTGGATCATGGATTAAAGTTTGCCCCTAAACAAAATCTGAATAAATTTAATGCTTTTATAGATGTACATAAATATTCGAGGAAACTTAATATTAAAAAATATTTTTTGCAGAAAGAGGGCCCAAATAGTAGGGCAAATAATGTGGGGTTCCTAACTAAGTTTAGGAATGCCTCTGTATTTAATCCGCAAGATACATCTAACCGAAACACAGTAGAAATTTTTAAGGATCGTGTTCCGGCTGATTTGAGAAAGATCAGACCTCAACGGTTTGAGAATTACCAGGAATCTATTGATAATTTGTTGGAGGAAAAGAACTTGGTTGTGAGATCCGCGGACAAAGGGGCAGGGACTGTGGTACTCACCAATGATCAATATTTCAATGAACTTGATAGGTTGGTATTAGACGAAAATACATATGATAAACTCCCAAGTAACCCCACGGTGCAATACAAAAGGGAGCTGTCTTTGTTGCTGGATGAGGGCATGATGGCTGGCTTTCTGGGGAAACGGGAGTGCGATTTTTTGGTGCCCTCGGCCCCCAGGGTTCCAGTCATTTATCAGTTGCCCAAGATACATAAGTCGCTTGAGGAGACCCCTGGTCGTCCAATCTTGAGTGGAGTATGATCATTCACGGAGAGTTTATCATTACTGGCAACTTGGGTGTGAGACGGTTTACTCCTATGTCTTTGAGAGAGAGAGCGCGTATAATTTCAATTTATTTATAGTATTGTAATCACACTACTTTTTATAACGCTAACCACTGAGTGTAATTATTTATCCTGAGCGCATACTTTTTTATATTTTATTCAAACTATCTATTGGAGTGATTATTATGAGCACAGGACCAATAGAGAGCTAATACTGTAGTGGAGGGAGGGCCCCTCTAGCCCAAGGGCCCCCAATGCGGTGGCTACCTCTGCAACCCCTATTGCTACGCCCCTGCCACTACAGCAGCTATATAGGGTTATTGTTCTGCCACTATTACAATATGCCACTACAGCAGCTATATGGGGTTATTGTTCTGCCACTCACTATTGCAATATGCCACAGCAGCAGCTACATAGGGTTATTGTTCTGCCACTCACTATTACAATATGCCACTATAGCAGCTATATAGGGTTATTGTTATGTCACTTTCTATTACAGTATGTCACTACAGCAGCTATATGGGATTATTATTCTGTCACTCACTATTACAATGTGCCAGTACAACAGCTTTATGGGATAATGGTTCTGTCACTCACTATTACAATATGCCACTACAGCAGCTATATAGGGTAATTGTTCTGAGGCTCACTATTACAATATGCCACTACATCAACTATATAGGGTTATTGTTCTGTCACTCACTATTACAATGTGCCAGTACAACAGCTTTATGGGATAATGGTTCTGCCACCCACTATTACAATGTGCCACTACAGCAGCTATATAGGGTAATTGTTCTGAGGCTCACTATTACAATATGCCACTACAGCAGCTATATAGGCTTATTGTTCTGCAACTCACTATTACAATATGTCACTGCAGCAGCTATATGGGATTATTGTTCACTATTACAATATGCACACCAATTAATTCAAGGAGTACAGCACCGTCAGTGTACACAATTTACCCATCAAGGGAGGAGGCAATTGCAAACCAAATGTGTATATGCATTGTCTCAACGTGCTTATAAGTACATTTATTTGTGGCTTGGCAATAATAGTATAAATATGTATCAAAAGTCACGTTCTTGTATAGATCCTTTTGAGAAGTGCCTTTGTAAAGAATGAATGTAACACTGAGAATCCCATGAAGAGATGGACTAGTCCAAAACCAGTCAGATCTGTTAGAAAAGTAGGTACCTGTCAGTGTCAGAATGTCTGTGTGGCTGTTAGGCCATCTACACATGCTAGACACAACTCAACTGTTTTGCCTAATGTGACCTCTTATGGTTCCAATCCCCACCTCAGTGCTCCTGTATGTCTCCTACAACCACCCTCCTCACTTCTTGTACTTCATGCTAAACTTCACCTAAATGCCGAACCTTAACTTCACTTTTTGATGAAGCCTAATCCAAAGACTTTTGAAAGCATGTTTAATTATGATGTTTATTCTGAACTTGATAACTTCCTCTAACCCTAATAAAACATCCTGAACTAATCTTAACTTACACCTTAATGGAAACCAAAGATGAAAAAATAAAGGTTTATACATACCTGGGGCTTTCTCCAGCCCCATCCGCACGGATTGCTCCCACGCCGCGGTCCTACACTGCCTGCAGCTCCGGTACTGGGTCCCATAACTTCCTCCAGTCGTGGCCAGTCTGCACAAGAGGAGGTGTGCTCTTTACGTATTTCTCCGGCAGCCGGAAGAAGTTACGGGACCCGATACCGGAGCTGCAGGCAGCAGAGGATGGCGGCGTGGGAGCGATCCAGGCGCATGGGGCTGGAGGAAGCCCCAGGTATGTATAAACCTTTTTTTTATTTTTTCATCTCTGGTACATTTTAAAGTGACACTGAATCAGAAAAAAAACCTTATTATATAATGAACTGTATGTGTAGTACAGATAACTCTAGAACATTAGTAGCAAAGAAAAGAGTCTCATATTGCTATCTTCAGTTATATAGCTTTTTTTTTATAACATTGCATCATTCTTTAATATTTGCAGTTTACAAACTACACTCTGCATTTTAAACTATGAAACAGAGCAGAGCTAATGAACCTTTGAACTTTCCTGCAGTAAAGGCATAAACAAACAAAAAACAATGAGAGACAGGTTGAGATAAGTGCTTCAGAAAACAGGACTGTTGCCAACCAAGCTTGGTGGGAGAGCTCAGAGTAGCTCTTTTGCATAGATAAAATGAAGTTTCTTAACTCTTCCTGTACTGGAAACAATATGAAACTTATATCTGTGTCACTAATGCTTCTTAACTGTACTACACATACAAATCATTATATCATACGTTTATTTTCACTTCAGATTCCCTTTAAAGGACACCTGAACTGAAAGGAATATGAAGGCAGCCATATTTCCTTCTTTTTAAGCAATACCAGTTGCTTGGCTGTCCTGTTGAGCATGTTGGCTACAGCAGTGCCTGAATTAAATACAAGAAGTTTTAAATCAGGATGATACCATTTATTGGCTAACTACAAATGAATAAGAATAAACAAGCTTTCGGCCTTGCAGCCTTCGTCAGGTTTATATCCTGTTAGTTTGCAAGCTGGTGGTACAGACAGCTTATATACATGCAACATCAAAAGGAAAAACAGATATTTTTTTCAAGCATAAATACATCATTAAGATGCCTTAATACAAACAGACCATCTAAATGGGGTAAGATAAGGATCCTTGTTTACTTTATTGCTCACAGACCTGGTATTAGGATTGACCCAGAGGTATCGTAAATTCTTAGTTCACAAGTTCAGCTAGGGTGGCTGAGACAGTTCATATATCATCAATCTCATACCAATATAGAAAGTTGTTGTCCTTATTCAGACCCTTCTGCACAGCTTTGAAACAATTTATAAATTTTGTTTCTGCTATTAATAGATGGTCTGTTTGTATTAAGGCATCTTAATGATGTATTTATGCTTGAAAAAAATATCTGTTTTTCCTTTTGATGTTGCATGTATATAAGCTGTCTGTACCACCAGCTTGCAAACTAACAGGATATAAACCTGACGAAGGCTGCAAGGCCGAAAGCTTGTTTATTCTTATTCATTTGTAGTTAGCCAATAAATGGTATCATCCTGATTTAAAACTTCTTGCTTTTACTGATGGCTAACACGGTACAATACCCTACTGAATTAAATACCTGAAACAAGCATGTGAATAATACAGTCAGATTTCAGTCAGAAACTTTTGATCTGCATGCTTGTTCAGAGACTATGTCTAAAAGTATTAGCGACAGAGCATCAGAAATACAGCCGGGCAACTAGTATTGTTTAACCTCCTTGGCGGTAACCCCAAGTCAGGCTCGGGACAGAAAGCCGCAGCTTAGAGCGATAACCCCAAGCTGAATCCATGGGAGGTGTGCAATGTGTAGGGCTGCAACATATCTATCAGTATGATTTTTAGGGTCTAAAGGTGCGACTACTATAGAGAACGACGGGTCCGTCAGACCCTCCCACTGGGCGGGCGTTCTCCCGACAGTAGTGTGTGTGTACAGTCTGAGCGGATTGTTCAGAAACAGCCTTATCAGTCTGCAGACAGACTGTACACACGCACTACTGTCAGGAGAACGACCGCCCAGCGGGAGGGTCTGACGGATCCGTCGTTCTCTATAGTAGTGTGTGTGTACGCACCTTAATAGTTTGTGAAAAAATTGCACCGCTTTTAGACAAAATCTGGAGATAATCATACCGCCAGGGAGGTTAAAAGGACATTAGTATGGCAGCCTCAATATCCCTCTCAGTTCAGTTGTCCTTTAAAGAGTAACTGTCGGGCTGCAAAAGCTAATTTAAACCTCTATTCTCCTGTGTTAAAGAGACACTGAAGCGAAAAAAAATATATGATATAATGAATTGGTTGTGTACTATGAATAATTACTAGAAGATTAGCAGCAAAGAAAATATTCTCATACTTTTATTTTCAGGTATATAGTGTTTTTTCTAACATTGCATTATCCTATAATATGTGCAGATTACACAATATTCAGCATTCAAAATGAGTCTTTCAGAGCAGTCTATGAAGTAATGAACTCTCCTCTAGCAGAGGAAAAGTAAACAGTTCAATTACAGTTGAGATAATAAAAGTCAGATAACAGCCCTCTCCACGACCAAGTTAGTCGGAGAGCTTAATAGCTTTTTTGCATAGAGATAACAACTGGAGTTTCTCAACTCTTCCTGTACTGGAAGCAATTAGACTGATGTATCTGATCTTAATGTTTTTTTTCTTAGCTGTACTACACATACAAATCATAATATCATCATTTTTTTTTCGCTTCAGTGTCTCTTTAAACAGTTTAGAAGGAAGCCAAAAAGGCAATACTGCAGTTAAAAATCTCTCTTACTTTAGATGTTTGCTGCCAGCAAGGCTCCGTATTCCCAGGCTCCTAAGGAGGACGCAAGCCGAATAACAGATATGCTTTCAAAAGTCTTTGGATTAGGCTTCATTCTGGGGCCCTCCCCTGGCTGCTAGTGAGGCTCAAGTTTCAACAGCATGTAACAGTCTAGCTCACAGCACTAATAAATCTCGGGCAGAGTACACTGCAGGAGTCCGCTATTGTTCCTAGCCACATGGCTAATTAATATTCACTGCACAGTAGTGTTATTCATTACCAGTGTTTGTGAGAGTGGAATCATCAGGAAGTAGGCAGGACATGACGACACATTTGGCTTCATAGGAGACAGACAAACATGGAACCTGCCATGAGCTGTCAGGAGCATCATTCTCTGCAAATACTATATAAAAATTATGTGAAGTACAAATGTGGACAGTGAAATGCATATGTAATGTAAGTACAGTCAATCTTTAGCTACTGATATATGTGTTTATTTTCTCTGAGACCTTATACCTAATAGCTCCTCTTTAACCTACATCTTCAGTCCAATTGTCCATCTTATGGTGGCCATACACGGTACAATAAAAACGTTAGATTTTCCCGTTTATTCGATCTAAATGATCGAATTGAATGAAAGTTGAAAATATTTTTTTTTTCGATCAAGAAATTCGAACGATTATCCCGTTTTTTCGGGAAAAATGATCGGACATGCTGGAAAAATCTTTATATTCGATCTAATGGAATAATCAAACTAAATTATCTAATTGAAAAATTGTACCATGTATGGCCACCTTTACTCTACTCGTCCCAGACTTCCTAACATGATTCATTAGTAATCTTTGGAACAGATAATCCTTGGTAACCAGTCTGTCACAGCTCTGTGCCCAGAAGTGGACTTGCAGACTGGAGACATCTGTAAAGTGGGTTTTGCTTGAGAATAGTTTATAGTCTGCATGGCTAGTATAAGGGTGTGTCATTTCTTGAATTTTTTTTTTAACCCCCAAAAAAGTTTATTTAAATGTCAAGGTACTGATACAACACTGCCGGTGTGAGGCAGAATTCAAGTACAAAGTTCAGAACATTTAGACAAGATAAAGTACTGTAAGGTCACTTAGTCCAATGTAGATGTTCAGTGCAATGGGGTATCTCACAATAAAAAGGGGGGGGGGGGTATAGCTGACATGTTACAAAGCAAGTTCCTACAGGGTATGCAGCACATATATTCACATATATAACTTTACATGTATGTATTATTACAAACTATACGGAGGATGTATGTCTGTCTATCCACCTGTCCCATATTAGGTGAAATTTGTTGGGAGCCTTCCTATGTATATAAACCAGCTTCTTATATGAGATCATATTATCCACACGCCTCACCCAGTCTGCAAATAGCGTGGGGTCTGCTGAGAGCCATTTAAGAGAAATTTCTTGTCTAGCGTGAAAGAGGGTTTGACACAAATAATTTATCTTTTTTTTTAAATATCCTCATCAGTGATGAGGCCAAGAAGACATAGTGCAGGGTCAAGTGTGACTGGGCATCCCATTTTAAAACTTTATTACCTGGGACCAATATGTAGCAACGGGCAGACACTCCCAGATCAAATGAAAGAAAGTTGGATTGGGTGTTAGACATTTGGGGCATTCATCAGAGCGGTTTGTGTCAAACTTAGCCAACTTACCGGGGGTAAGGTCCATCTGGTGAATAATGTATAGTTTGGTAAGCTTTTCCCTTATATAGGAAGAGACGAATCTTACTGCTGATAGAACATCTTCCCAATCATCATCTTCTAGAGTTAAACCACATGCAACCCATTTATCTCTTGAAGGGGCGTTGTAAGTATCAGCTTTGGGGTGTATGAGAGCTGAATAGAGAGTACCAATCACATGTCTGGTTTGTCAGTTCTTGATCAGATTCATAATCTCTGAAGTGAAAATGGAGATGTGGGCAGACCCAAACTGGGCAGTATAAGCATGGTGAAGTTGAGCATACCTAAATGCATAATGTGGGGGCAGTGCAAATTTAGCCACTAGGGCTGGGGATGGGAGCAGTTTTCCATTTTGTAGAATCTGGCCAAGGAAGATTATACCTTTGGAGACCCATACATGTGTATCCGGGATCTTGGAGGATTCTGAGAGTTTAGGGTTTTCCCAAATTGGGGTGAAAAATTCATATTCATTGTCGTAGTAGTACTTGAGAACACATCGCCATATCCTGGATGCTTGCTCAAGCAGAGTATTGCCAGGTGCTTGAGTTACTAGGTTGCCCCTCATTAAGTTTAATGCTAGAGAGTTGTGCTGGGGGTCAATGTCATAACCATACAGTTCTGTATTATACGAAACATCAGAGGTAAACCACACAGCTATCTGGTGTAGCTGGGCAGCAATGTAGTATTTCTGAAATGAAGGGAGGGCCATACCTCCTTCCCCATTTGGATTTTACATAATTAAGTATTTAAGTTTGGCTCTACCATTGCACCAGATCAAACTAAGTATTAGGGAGCGTAGCTTCTTAAAAAAGTGTTGCGTAATATAGATGGGAGAGTGATGGACAATATAGAGGATTTTGAGTAAGAGTACCCTTTTGACCAGACAGTGACAGTGGCAATTTGTTCCGGATTCTACTTTTGTCTCTAACAAGTTGCAGCAACGGATAGACCTCGTTTGTTAAATATTTCTTAGGATCTAGCTGTATAGTTACCCCTAGATATTTGAAAGAGTTCACTATCTGTAAAGGAGAGACTGGTAGAGAATCAGGGTCAGATGGGGAGTCTATTAATAGAACCACTGACTTATCTTTATTCAGTTGAAGGCCAGAATAGTATCCAGATTCCTGAATAACCTCTAGTGCAAGTGAAAGAGAGGGGCCCGGGTCCGCCATGTATAAAATCGTATCGTCTGCATACATGGACAACGTTTCTTAAGTATGTTCGATAAGCAGGCCTACTATGCCGGTGTGTGCTCGGATACAGCAGGCCAAAGGTTCAGTTGCAAGGGCGTATAGAAGGGGGAAAGTGGGCATCCCTGTCGGGTTCCACGTTCTAAACCAAAAGACTCAGATACCCAGGAATTAGTACATATACACGCATGGGGGTCCGTATAAAGTATACTGACCCATCTCATAAATTTGTCCCCAAAACCAAATCTAGAAAGTGTAGCTTGTAGGTAAGGCCACTCCACAGTGTCAAAGGCCTTGGCCATGTCTAATGAGGCCACGGCACGTTGACTTGTATTTAAGTGAGTACACTGTAAGTTTGCCATCAATCTGCGAATGTTTATGGCTGTGTTCTTACCATGCATAAACCCAGTCTGATCTGGGTGAATCAGAGTCAATATAACTCCATTCAAGCTAATGGCTAGCGCTTTCGCTAGAATTTTAGCATCTACTGAAAGGAGGGATATGGGTCTATAAAACTCACATAATAGAGGATTTTTTCCTGGTTTGGGTATTACCACTATAAGGGCTTCGCGCATAGTATGGTAGTATTCCCTTTTCGTACGATTCATCATACATTTCGAGGAGCACAACCTTCAACCATCAACCATTTCGAGGAGCTAAATCTTCTGAGAATTTTTTATAGATCTCGACAAGGATGCCGTCCAGCCCAGGTGCTTTTTTGTTTGGGAAACTAGCTATGGCCATTTCAAGTTCCGCAACTGTAAAGGTTTCATCAAGTTGTTGTCTTTGCTCAGTCTAGGGAGGGATATTCAGATAAATATATCTCAGAGTCAGCTTGACTGGCAGGGGATTTAGATTTATAGAGATCTGAGTAGTAGTCTCTAAAAACTTCCTCTCTCTTCCACTCCCACAGCATTCAAGATGGAGGATATCACAGGTGGGGATAGCTCTTTGAGATATTCGCTAGCAACGTACCAGTACGCTCTCCTTGCTCGTAAAATGCTTGTTTTTTGAAAAAGATAGATGACTTTGCCCTTTCTTCACTATATTTGGCTAGTTTACGCATTAGCTTTTGCCATTCTTCATAGAGGACTGGCGATGGGTTCTGCAAGCAGTTTTGTTCCGATGTCAGAACTTGTGCTTGAAGGTTGTTCTCGTCTTGAGAGTTAGTTCTCTTATAAGTTGCCACAGCTCGCATCAGGGTTCCCCGCAGGTAGGCTTTTAAGGTATCCAACACCAGCCCCTGGTTTTCCTCATCCCTATGTATATGTAAGAATTGGGCTATATCTCTAGATATTTTATCGTCTGAGTCTATAAGCTCAAGCCAGAATGGGTTGAATTTCCATAGTCTAGGTGGAGGAGAAAGGCCCCAATTTAGGATTACCTGTACAGGTGAATGATCCGATACCAGCCGTGGCAAGACTTTAACATTCATCACATTAGGGAGAATATTAGGCAAGGCGAGAACATGATCAAGTCTAGACAGAGTGTTGTAGGTAGCTGATGTACAGGTAAAACCTGGAGTGTTCGAGTGCACATGCCTCCATATGTCTAACATGTTAATTTCACCAAGGAGCAAAGAAAATTAAGTTTCTTTATCTATCGGAGGTGGAAGCCGGTCAAATTTCGGGTTTTAAGCAGCATTAAAATCCCCCATCCATACAGCTGGAATCGTGGGCTACATCAACATGAAGGCAAGGCCTTCCTTAATTAAAGTGGCAGTGTATGGAGAGGGGATATAGAGTGCCAAAATCAGAAGAGGATTATCAGCTATCTTGCAATTAATGAATACAAATCTACCATAGGGATCAATCTTAACATTTTCCAGATGGAACTGTAGCTTTCTATTTATTAACACTGACACCCCAAGAGACATTGTGAGAAGGTGGAACGATATGTCCATCCCATCCATCCACGTCTGAGACTAAGAATTTTGCTACCTGTAACATGTGTCTCTTGAAGCGCAACTATGTCTGGCTTTTGCTTATAGAGATACGTTAATACCGTTTGCTGTTTGATCTCGTCATTTATACCCCGCACGTTCCATGTGATCAGTGTTAATTTAGAAGCCATTGCATCTGGAATAGTAGATACACTGATTTATGGAAGTATAAGTAACCGAATTTCCAATAATTTCTGAAATAGTACTTGAAGACATATATAATCAATAACACGACACCAGCAGTGAATAATAAAACATACCCGTACGCTTTCCCACCCTGCCCTACTGTAAACATCAGCAGGGCCTTGTACCCATAACTTTGAACAGAAAGCCTACCATTAGGTGCAGTTAAACTGCATCTCACTAGGTGGCTGGGGTAACAACACAACAGAAGCACAAGGTAAGGAAACCCTTGCATCCGATGGATTGTTGGAGTGGAGTGACTTGGAGCAACCGTGCTGAGCTGAATGTACTGAAAAGTATTGACACATCCCTGGCATCATTTGATGTATATAACAGCATATAGAAATCAGTTTATGCAGCAAACATTGTTCCCAAAAGCTGGTTAACTGTTAGTGCAAATAACAAGAGATTTCTCCCTGACCATTTAGGTATTCAGCACCTACTCTATAGGAAAAGTACTACATATCTAAAGTAACTACGTAGTGAAATAGAAATGCCTGGCTCCATGCAGAATGAGGCTTAGACTGGTACAGAGTCATGTTGGCTTGCTGAAAGTTAATCATACTTCACAGCAGGGTCCAGATCCTTACTGCAGTGGTGAAGGCAAAGTGGTATCAGTGGGAGCCATTCAAGGTTAACAGCAAATTCGTACATCTAGCATGCCTATATAGTGAGGCAAAAGTACCTGATTCCGTACAGCATGAGAGAGTAAACAGAGTCATGCTGGCTTGTTAGAAGACGGTCTGATTACACAGCAGGAACTATAGGAATTATTGTCAAGTAGTAAGGAGATGGTTGGTGAAGTGATAGTGTTCCGTGGAGCTAAAGAAATAAGGTCGTATTGCAGCAATGAAGATGAATTGGCACAAGCAGGAGCCAGTCTAAACTAGTAACAGAACTTAACGAGCAGGTGCTGGAACCATTGTGTAGGCGTAAGTTATGGACAAAGGTGCAGAATTACGGTGCATCACCTGGTATTGGAGGAGCCCGTTTGTGGGGGTCAGCTTCGATCCACTTGAAGACTTCTCAGGGGTCAGTGAAGAAGTGAGTGCAGTCTCCATCAATGACACGGAGCTTTGCAGGGTAAACCATGGAGTAGGAGATGTTGAGGTCTTGCAGAAGTTTCTTGGGGGCAAAAAAGTGCGCGCGTCGATTTTGAACCTCGGTTGAGAAATCAGGGTAAAACGAGATTCTGGCATTCCCATATTTGATCTCTCCTTTCTGTCTGGCGGCTTTAAGTATAGCATCTCTATCATGGTAGTTTAAAACTTTAAATATAAAAGTTCTTGGAGCTGCCGCCGGCGCCGGCACCCGGTCTTTTCTTGAATTTAGCGCTAACGGATACCCTTTTCCACCATCTCAGAAAAACACTGAAAAACAGTCCTATTGAGTTCCATCGAATGTATAGCGTTTTAACCGAGTTTTTTCAGCGGTCCGGCATGTATTATTCATTTTCAGATCTGGAAATAATCTTAATGTGGAGCACATCACATTTCTTGACAGGGAAAACATACTGATGAATATTAGAGGACTCGGCATAGCTGAAATGCTTTCACTAATGTCAACACTGACAAGAACATGTTCTAAACAAAGAGGACCTGGTGGCAAAATCAGCTTAACATTCTGTCAGGGCAAGCTGTGGGAAATCACGGAGGACTCTCTGAAGTCTGAAGCAAGTGGCATTTATTTTTATTATTAGCTATTTAAAATAAATTAGCTGATCTGATAAAGTTCCTACCTCTACAAGTTTAACCGAGGGCCAGATTCCAGTCTGTGCTCTCTCATTTGGAGGCTTTTACTCTTCCTGTAAATTTTCCAACTCTGCCTTGAGAATTGAATGGAACTTCAGCTAAACATTTCTTTTTTTTTATTTTTTACATGGAGTTGGAAAGAGTTACTCCCCGTTCACACTTGTCACAAAAACGCTCTGATCCAGCGGTACAGAAGCATATTTGTAAACGGTTCTTATGTTAATCATAGGATCCAGTTACACTTGCAAATTGTAATGGAATGGAGCAGTAGCGGAACAAACGTTCCTGACCTGTATGATTTTTCCAGAGCCCTCATATGCTGTGGATGCTCTCGGAACCTGCGCAAGCCTATGGGAATGGACAGTGTATGTTCCCGCTAGGCTGTGTTCCCCTTCTATGTCTTCTATGCAGGTACACGGGTCCTCTGCACTGCTGAACGCTGCTGGGCTCCGGGATGCACTGGGATTGTAGTCCCAGCAAAACCAGGGCTATTGTTGCAGTGCAAAAAGACCAATGGGAATCCTCCATAGCACCAGTGAGGCTTCACATTGGTTCATGAGTGGTGGACTAATGAGATGTCTCCCTGTTGCTAGGTGGAATTCCATTGCTCTAGGCCAGGGGTGGGTAGACTTCAGCTCATATGAGTATTTCATCTGGCCCGCTGATGCAGGGCCAGATTTAACGGAGCAGTGCTTTTCAGCGCTGCTAGATTTGGGCGCAGCTGGCGCCTCCATAGACTACAATAGGAATCACTCCTATTGCAGCGCTCAGTGAGTAACGTCGGCTCCGTCAGAAGACGGAGCCGAGGTTGCTTAAAAAACACAATAATTCGGCCTCCAGCAATCGCTGGAAGCCGAATTATTTCATTCCCCCACTATCCATGTCGGCCTGGAGGGGGAATAGTAATTAAAACGGCCCGGACTTGTGCAGATGCAGGATCAGCCATATACCGGCTGTATCCTGCGCCCAAGTCTACCAGCGCCGATTTCAAATTTACTCAAATTTAATGCCCCCCTTGCAGGTGAACTGGCCTTGTGGCATCAAGACGGACACTGTGCCAGTTTACCAGCCGCAGCTCGTCTCCAGACTGTGCTTGTTGGGAAGTTAAAGTACCTCTGACATTGTTATAAATAGTTCTAAAATAGTTTTATTACTGCTGCTGTGACTAAGTCACAGCACGCAACACCATCATCCCCCCACCAACGCCCCCTGTGGCCCTGTTTGGCAACAATTATGAGCGGGGATGAAGTGACCGTTCTTCCTTCCCGCTGTGCGTCCATAACTCTGCCCCCTCCACCTGCCGCTTTAGTCCCGTATGTTTAATTACACACAGCGCGCAGGGGAGCTACGCGCTGTGTGCGCTTGTGATTATTGAGGTCGGATATGTTTACGGAAGTAAAGCAGCAGGTAGAGGGGTGGAGTTATAGATGCACAGTGGGGAGGAAGAACGGTAACTTCCTCTCCATTCATTATCGACGTTCTGCCTCAGTCGAAGACTTTGACTGGGCAGAACGGGGTCTGCAGGGGGTACTGGAGGGGGAGGATGGTGCGGTGAGTTAGTCTTAGCGCAGAAAAGTTACGTTACGTCCATAAAAAAAAAATAACGCAAGGCGCGCGGAATAGGAGCATTACACTATACCGTGTGTAGGTTACTTAGCGTTGTAATAATATGGCGTAACTGCACTGAATTGCAGTTACTGCAACTGAAAATAAAAATAAAATAAAGAAATAACTATTTCAACAAAGATCACAGTATACATTCACAGCACACACATTGCGCAACACTAAAAACCCCTAAAATGGTGTTGGGGCCTGTGACGAACATTACGGAAAGTCATGCGCAATCGGCAACGACTTGCGTAATGGTCCAGTCCATTACTGTCAGTCCTGTGTAGAATAAAATAAATGCCTTTCCTTTCGCTCTCTTAATGAAAGCAGAGCCCCTCACCCATTCCCCAGTGTCCGGGCCCACAGCTGTAAAAGGGCAGCAACACCATTTAATTGCCACACAAACAGCAAGGAAATATACAAATACACACTTGACCAGTCTCAAGCTGTTCTACTGCTGCTGCAGTGCAATGCTTATATATAGGCCAAGAACACCTAAAATATATTAGTAAATGCTGTCACGGAACAGCCGTGAGAAACGAAAACGCAACCGCAATCGGGGTCCTGCCTCGATTGTCGTTGCGCTGCCAAATCAGAATCTCATGTCTGTGGATACCAGGCAGTCCAGCCTGGGGGGTCTCTGCTGTCTTCATAGGAGATAGTTAGAGTCTTTTCATGGAACTGGCCCTGTGACTTGCTAATTTAGCCAAAGGTGTAAAACTCAGTTTGACCAAGCTGATCTTACTTAGATGCTAATTAAGAACCACAAGGCCAGTGTCCTGCCTTTGGGGAAGACAGGATGAGCCCACAGCTCACACCTCAATGTGAATTGACTAGCAAATGGGGCTTCCTCCTGCTCACCAGACAAACTGTCTCCAGGAGTTAAAATGATGAAGCATGTGAATTAGGATTTCTGCTTATTAAAGTCCTCCAAATTCCACCTTCACGAGAGCACACTGCCAGCCAGGGGACCATGTGGTTGGCGGCCATCTTGTCTGAACTGAAACATAGGACATTTTCCATTTTGCTTGGATTTTAAATTAAGCTGAAACAAAGGACTTTACCAAGGACTTTATGATTTTTCCCACAAAAGGACACCTCTCCATGAACTCTAAGTATCCGTTTCTCCCCTTTATTTTCATACTGTGTTATATCATGTCTCAATAATTGTTGATTTTAATAATTTTCTGTATATATTAATTATTTATATTGCCGTGAATAAAGACTTTACCAAAGTCATTCACTGTTCCGCTACCCTATTATTCAGCATACACAGGAACTGAACTCAGACTTCTGAAGAGACGCTACTATTGTTGTTATTAGCCGGACAGAATAGAGTGTGTTAACCGTTTTTATTTGCAGGTCGAGAAATAACCTGTTAGTGAGTTCTTCTGTCTCAGAAAACAGAGGTGGTGGCAGTTATACCCTGAAATAGTGTGTAAAGTTGTAATTACCGTATCTCACAGGCTCCCTTCTGGTCGGACTGCTGCCTAAATTTCTGTCTGTTTCTGTGCAAAGATCGCCACCAAAGCTTGCATGGTCTGTGTGCTGAAACCGATTGGAAGGCAATTTGCGGTCTGACCACTAGGGCTCCTGTGACACATGCTATCTAACACAAGTAGGCACGTAAAAAGTTAAAAGTTTCCAGCAGATCAAAATATCAGAGTAGCCAACAGTCACTCAGGCTGAAGAAGGCATATGCAGACAAACTTCATTATAGCATTCAAGAATCTACAGACTACATTTAAAATATGTGCATACATTTAACCGAATTAAAGTTCACATTAAGTTTTCTGATTTTTTTCCTGCTGAGTAAAATATGTTGAGTAAAATACCTCTCTTAGCACTGGTTTGTGAACTTCTCTATCTTATACAAAAACATAGCTCCCAACTGTCCCTCTTTTGGAGGGACAGTCCCTCTTTCCTCCTCATTTGTCCCTCTTTCAGGACATTGTCCCTCTTTCTATGTAAATATATATATTTCTTTACTAAAACGTGTTTGATTGACTCTAAACTTTATTCCTGTCCTTTAAATTGATATATTACTAATTTTAAAAATTATAATAACTAATTTTAAAAATGTTTATATGAAGGAAAATGAACCAGGATAGAAAGGACAAGT
This sequence comes from Hyperolius riggenbachi, assembly GCF_040937935.1. NCBI lineage: Eukaryota > Metazoa > Chordata > Amphibia > Anura > Hyperoliidae > Hyperolius > Hyperolius riggenbachi. The sequence continues at coordinate 319,117,168 of NC_090650.1, read as the reverse complement.
GTGGTTTGAATTATAAAACAACGTATTTTTCTTATGAAATCTTTATGGTATGCATGACTAGCGGTGTGGCAGGCGTGATCAGGGGTGTGGTAGGGGCATGGCTTAGGTGTCCCTCTTTCTCATCTCAAAAACTTGGGTGGTATGACAATTTTTTGATTTTTTTTTTTTACACAGAATTATCTATTTACAGAGCTATTTCTCTCACCCAGCATGGGTATGTGTAAAAATACACCACAAAACACATTATACTACTTCTCCTGAGTATGGCGATACCACATGTGTGGCACTTTTTTGCACCCTAATTGTGCTAAGGAGCCCAACATCCTATGAGTACCTTTAGGATTTCACAGGTCATTTTGCGGAATTTGATTTCTAGACTACTCCTCACGGTTTAGGGCCCCTAAAATGCCAGGGCAGTATAGGAACCCCACAAGTGACCCCATTTTAGAAAGAAGACACCCCAAGGTATTCCATTAGTAGTATGGTGAGTTTATAGAAGATTTTATTTTTTGTCACAAGTTGGCGGAAATTGATTTTTTTTTCACAAAGTGTCATTTTCCACTAACTTGTGACAAAAAAATGAAAACTTCTATAAACTCACCATACCAACGGAATACCTTGGGGCGTCTTCTTTCTAAAATGGGGTCACTTGTGGGGTTCCTATACTGCCCTGGCATTTTAGGGGCTCAAAACCGTGAGGAGTAGTCTGGAAACCAAATGCCTCAAAATGACTGTTCAGGGGTATAAGCATCTGCAAATTTTGATGACAGGTGGTCTATGAGGGGGTGAATTTTGTGGAACCGGTCATAAGCAGGGTGGCATCTTAGATGACAGGTTGTATTGGGCCTGATCTGATGGATAGGAGTGCTAGGGGGGTGACAGGAGGTGATTGATGGGTGTCTCAGGGGGTGATTAGAGGGGAAAATAGATGCAATTAATGCACTGGGGAGGTGATCGGAAGGGGGTCTGAGGGGGATCTGAGGGTTTGGCCGAGTGATCATGAGCCCACACGGGGCAAATTAGGGCCTGATCTGATGAGTAGGTGTTCTAGGGGGTGACAGGTGGTGACAGAAGGTGATTGATGGGTGTCTCAAGGTGTGATTAGGGGGGGGAATAGATGCAAGCAATGCACTGGCAAGGTGATCAGGGCTGGGGTCTGAGGCATTCTGAGGGTGTGGGCGGGTGATTGGGTGCCCTAGGGGCAGATAGGGGTCTGATCTGATGGGTAGCAGTGACAGGTGGTGACAGGGGGTGATTGATGGGTGATTGATGGGTAATTAATGGGTGTTTAGAGGAGAGAACAGATGTAAACAATGCACTTGGGAGGTGATCTGACAGCGGGTTTGCGGGCGATCTGATGGTGTGGGTGGGTGATCAGATTGCCCGCAAGAGGCAGGTTAGGGGCTGATTGATGGGTTGCAGTGACAGGGGGTGATTGATGGGTGATAGGTGATTGACAGGTGATTGACAGGTGATCAGTGGGTTATTACAGGGAAGAACAGATGTAAATAATGCACTGGCAAATTGATAAGGGGGGATCTGAGGGCAATCTGAGCGTGTGGGCGGGTGATTGGGTGCCCGCAAGTGGCAGATTAGGATCTAATCTGATGGGTAACAGTGACAGGTGGTGATAGGGGATGATTGATGCGTGATTGATGGATGATTAGTGGGTGTTTAGAGGAGAGAACAGATGTAAACAATGCACTTGGGAGGTGATCTGACGGCGGGTTTGCGGGCGATCTGATGGTGTGGGTGGGTGATCAGGTTAGGGGCTGATTAATCGGTGGCAGTGACAGGGGGTGATTGACAGGTGATTGACAGGTGATCAGGGGGGATAGATGCATACAGTACACAGGGGGGGGGGGTCTGGGGAGAATCTGAGGGGTGGGGGGGTGATCAGGAGTCCCCAGGGGCCAGTTTAGGGTATTAAAAAAAATAGCGTTGACAGATAGTGACAGGGAGTGATTGATGGGTGATTAGGGGGGTGATTGGGTGCAAACAGTGGTCTGGGGGGTGGGCAGGGGGGGTCTGAGGGGTGCTGTGGGCGATCAGGGGGCAGGGGGAGGCAGATCAGTGTGTTTGGGTGCAGACTAGGGTGGCTGCAGCCTGCCCTGGTGGTCCCTCGGGACCACCAGGGCAGGAGGCAGCCTGTATAATACACTTTGTATACATTACAAAGTGTATTATACACTTTGTATGCGCCGATCGTGGGGTTAACAACCCGCCGGGGCTTCCGAACGGCCGGTGTGTTGTCGTCGCGGGTGGGCAGAGCCAGTTGCCGGGGGAAGCGCGCGTCATCAATGACGCGATCGCTGCCCCGGCATGCCGAAAGGACGCAATGCCCTTGGACGTATTGCGGTCCTTTCGGCGTCCACTTTGCCGCCGCCCATCGGCTGTGGGCGGTCGGCAAGTGGTTAAAACACATGTATGGATCTTAGATCAAGGGACCTCCAGCAGCTGGAGCCTAAACCCCCACTGATTGTAATAAAAAGAAGTCACCTCCCTGGTTCTGCCCATACATTTTGATGAATAGACTGAAGGATTCTCAATCAATATCTCTTGTTCATTGACAAACGTCTGCTGTAAGGATGTCTGCTGTAAGGATTGGGCGGAGGTAGATGATTTGCACAAATGCCCATTGACAGTGGTACACCTGCATTGGCAGCTTTTTGTACAGCAATCTCTCAGCATTCCAATGAATGTTGATTGCAATTGGCAGCCAAAACGTAAAATAGAGACATCATGCAGCACAACAAAACCGCAATAAACCATCATGGTTGAGAAGCACCTGTGCATATGCAACTGCTAATCCAAGTGCGTTTTAATGCTACCACTGGAATGCATGGCTTGGCAGTGGATCAGTGGTTGTGCAGTTGTTAACCACTAATAAACCGCACCACAGAACCACTGGAAGACCACCCAGCCGAACAGGCCCTTAGGTAGTGTTGCCGAGCTGCTGAGATCAACCCAGAGTTCTACTTTAGTTTGCACAAAGCAATGCTTGCTGTAAAAAATTATATGGCTACTTTGTACACCCACTTGTGGTTTATACACTCTCTTGGCAAGGACAGGTGGTAATGGACTTTATGCAACACAATGTATATGTAATATGTACAATGAAGCAAACACGTTATGATTCAATCTGTATGTTGGTGTAAACATCACTTTGCTCCCAGCTGAGAATAACTGTGGAGGAAAATATGCAGCAAAACCATGTTTTTGGCGTTCTAACGCCTTCACCATGTTATTCTGTATGAGTCGTGCATATGCTTCATCCTTCAGAGGCTACTTTAGGTTACATCTAGCTTTCACTTCTCGGAACCCTTTTGGCAAACAGTGTTTTTGGAGCTGAAAGAGGTAAGCTATGTCATTTATAACTTACAAAAACATTTCTGGAGGTTAACCCTTTGCCTGTGCTAAATGCCGCATTACGTTTGCTGAATATGGCCTTCTATTTGACCTTTCATAAAAACATCCTGAATTTTAATTATTTGTGCAATCTACTGAGACGAGCCCGTTTGCCAACACAATCAAAACACAGACTAGCAACCAAGAATGAAACAGGAGAGCCAAGACCTGAATGCATAAAAGTCTAATGAATCTAAATTACAACTTGGTTTATTTTAGAAATAAATATACATACTGTAATAACATAAATATGCTAAATTAACCCTAAACTGATCTGTGAACAATAATACAGTCATAATGCAATATTAGCTATGCTGGCCTGAAGAGACCTGGAATTGTTTTCAAGCAATTTTATTTAACTTTGGGTATGGCTGGTTTCTGGAAATGCCATACAGACTAGACCTTGTGCAGCTGCTGCCCAAGGGTATGGCTGGACACAGGGAGGTTTTAGGTGAAATTTAGGCATGGGCAAAAAATGAATGTGGAGCCACCTACATAATACTTACTGACTGTGTTAGGTGGCCTTTGTGCCCCCTCCCATACACCAGATAATAGTATTAAATGGCCTTTGTCCCCAACCTCCCCAGACAGTGGTATTAGGTGGCCTTTGCGCTCCCACCCATACTCAAAATAGCAGAGTTAGGTGGCCTGTGTGCCCCCTCCCCAAAAAGTGGTGGCTTTTTTCCCTCTCTACCCCAAACCCGATAGTGATATTAGGTGACCTTTGCCACCCTCCTCTTTACTTCCTCAGCACTGTCCCTGCTGGCACCTCTTGTCTGTTCCCTGCAGGCATTTGCATTAATGCATATGCTGGTGAGTTCACGGGGCAGAGGCCGGAAGACACACTGAGTAAGGAAGAAGAAGGAGCAGGGTGTGATTTTAAACTTTGCGGTGCTTACTCTGCATTAACCCCTGTAATGGTGTCACCCTGTGTGTGCCACCCTCACTCTAGTAGTGATGTAAATAAAAGGTGGGGAGACTTGGGGACCCATAAAGGCTCTTGGGCCCTGGGCAGTTGTGCAGTTTGCCCTAATGAAAGATGGGTTGCTGCATATAGAAGAGGCGGCTGCAAATGAAGAAGGGAGGATGTAAATAGGGAGCAGCACATGAATAAAGAGAGCTCCTGTCCTGGAGAGTGGTACATGAAAGGCAGAGGGCGCTGTAGATGCATGATACACATCAAGGCTGCACATGGACTGGGAGGGGGGATTCTCCACATGGACTAGGAAGAGGGGGGATTCTGCACATGGAAGAGGAGCCACTAGTCAGTATATATCTGGCCAAATATTTACTAGTAAACAAATAGATTCATATTATATTTTAATTGTGTTAAATGTAATTTACACCTACATGTTTAAAATATGCCAAGTAACTCCTATTTGACAGTAAAAAAAACTGCATTTGACCAGCATTACTATCACGCCTATGTAGCTTTTACCCTGCTTACACTCCTCAGTCATGTATGAGGGTGGATTTGGATTGTCACCCCACTTCCTGCACCAGTTCATAGGAAGGGCCATGGGTGCACGGATACCCAAAAGATCAAGGGTGGAGCGTAGAGAAATATAAATATTATGTCATGCAAATCAGTTTATATTTACATAAACATATACCTGCCAGTGTTCGTGCCCTAGCTGCAGAATAATACAGACATTTGTAACAATATGTCCACAGATCCATTTTACACAGCCATTTTCTGGCCATATTGTGCCCCAGGCAAGGCAACATTTGTGAATAGGAACAATATATCCTACATTAATCCTTTATATACATATCCTACACTAATTAGTTTTGCATATTGATGGGTTACAGTGCTGCCCATAATTATTCATACCCTTGGCAAATTTTGACTTAAAGTTACCTTTATTACCCAGGAAGTAATTTTTTGACTGGAAACGACATCGGTGTCTCCCAAAAGTTAATAAGACGATGTACAAGAGGGTTTATTATCTTTTGGGAGACACCTATGTAATTTCCCCTCCAAAAATGACTTGCTGGTTGAATAAAAGTAACTTTTATTCAAGTCAAAATTTGCCAGGGGTATGAATAATTATGGGCAGCATTGTATATACTGAAATGATGTTGATTCTCAAAGTAAGTCCATAAAGGATACACACCTTTTTAAATTCACAGAACCCTGAACGGTTATAAGGAGTATGTAGCCAATTCAGAACACATTATACGGTTTATGTACAACCTGGGTCTTCACAATATATAAAGGCTGAAACAATTAATACAGACCAAAAAAAAAAACAATCAAAGCTATATTCACAGATAAATATCACCTGCCATATTATTGTTATGCTATTTAGGACTCATTTGTCATACTAATCAGCACCTCCCATTAGGTCTGTGTGGAAGGGTGAGCAATGCACCCTAGGAAGAAAACACAAGGACAACAGGAGCTCAAATGGTGCAGATTCTCAGAAAGCATATAAAAAATAAAATTAGGCGAGAGTAATACTCACAAAGGGAGGCTGCATAGGGAGCAACCAACTACTAGACGCAGGTGGAGATGCACAAACCGAACTTCACACGGGTGCCCAGACAGCATGGTGATGGTCGCACTCTTAAAAAACAGTGTCCTGACATGTGGCATTAGCCATCCGGTAACGACTTAGCCCTCACAAGGAGGGAAACAAGCACAAAGGGGTAAGAGGTGGCCAAGAGTGTATAAATCTGAGTTAAAAACAAATACATGAGAAAAAGGTGCAGGTAGCTCAACTTAATAACAATATACAGTATATATATATATATATATATATATATATATATATATATATATAATGAATTCTTAATAAGAACAGGCAATGCGTTTTGTGGGTCTCTGCCCACTTCCTCAAGCCAAATAAAGTGCCGAAGGGTTTCAGAGCGCCACTGTGAGGGATAGTGGACCCGCTGCCAGCAGGCATGAGGCAGCGGGCTCAGCTTCTCAGACTCACACCGCCGGCGTGCCACCGAGCGGGGCTGTGCGGTCGGCGGAGTCCGTATGCTCGGCGGACTCCGCCGCGCAATTGCCTCCTGTGGGGTCTCTTTCGCCGGCACTTACCCGGCGCATAACGCGCGCGCAAGGAGGCAGGATCTTTATGCCTCAAGACGGGGAGTCAGCTGACCAGGCTAGTCAGCTGACTCCATCTACACTGGGGATTGGCGGGGGCTCCAGGGCGGTGCAGGGCAGCTCACTTGCTACAAATAGGACTTGCTACTCATTAGCAAGTTGTCTGCTGTCGTGAATACACCTCTGTGTTAGCGCTCAGACCTTAGTGCAGCGCCCTGGTGTTAATACTAAGGATTTCACACCGTAGCTTACGAATATTATTGTATATTGATCTGTGTTTTGACTCTGGCTATCCCTGACTACTCTATCTCTTGCTGGTCTTGTGCCTTTGCCTATCTGATCCTTGTTGCCGACCTCTGCCTGTTTACCGATTACTCTTCTGTCTTCCGCTCCTGTACTGCCGCCGTCATCTCTGTTGCCGAACCCTTGCCTGTCTGACCTTTCTCCCTTCAGTGGAACGTCTCCCACTGGAGGGTTATCTCTGAGGCTTGCCTCTCCGAGACGCCTGCCCCAAGCAGACAATTACTGCTGGGGGTCGAGATTCCTCACTCAGCCTGGTTAAAGGATCTCAATCACGGGGTTCCCATTCAGAGGTAACCACACCTCTGAGGAATTGCCGTGTGGTGGACATTTCCACACTTTCTGAGATATTACTGTCTTTGTGTTCTTCTGCTGGTGTCCAGAGGTTAGCAATATATCGGATTATCGGTGATACTGCAGATCATCAATAATCGGGTACACATCTGCATTCTTGGTGATACTGCAGATCGCCAATAATCAGATTCTCTCTGCGTGCTGACACCGATCATGACAGCCACCTCCCCCTTTTTCTTTTTTATTTGTTTTTAACAAATTGGGATGAATGGGGGGGAATTGAAGGTCTCCCTGCTCCCATCACTTGCAACACATTCAGCTGTCATGTTGGAGTTATTACCATAAATATGTTCTTACTATACCAGAAAAAAAGTCAATTCTAGATTTTATAGCACAAAAGATAACAAAAAGAGAAGAAAAAACCATTGGCACTAGCTGTTGCCATCTAATAGCATATGTTAAAGTTGCTTCCATGCTGGTAGGTCCACTTTAATCATATTATTCATATTTAAAATAACCAAACTCTGGATCTATTATTACAGACATTTTGAAATGATTGTCCTAAACTAATATTTGGTAAGTTAAAATGGTTCCACTATAAATAACGTGTGTGTGGGTTGCTCTTGTGAGATGGGTAGAGGGAGTAACAGGGATAATATGAGGGCGGGAAGCATGTGTTGCCTTGAGACCTATCTGGTTGCTCATTCTGGCCCTGATTACAGTAATGTGATCTTCTTCTAGCATTAGAGGTTTTCCAGGTTGCCACGTTTGTGGCTTCTCCTGATTCCCCTCCAATCTAATTGCCTTACACAGGATTTCTACTAAGCAAATTAAGTGTTTTTGAAAATGGAATGTGTGCAAGTGTCGAATGATGCCGACGCCAACTTGAGAAAGATCAAACCTGGCAAATTAACAAAAAACCCCAGTGGGGTGCTCTAAGTCTTACTGTGTGCAGGCAAGAACGGGAAGTAGAAGCCAAGAGCCATTGGCCTGCTGACACAGCTGTAGTCAAGATAACTCCCATCCACTGGTGCTCATGAGGGATATTGGGTTACAGAAGAGAAAACATAACAAAGCCAGGAAACAGATCAGCACACTGCAGATTTAATACACTCGTGGGATACTGCTGAGTTTCAAAATGCAGATGTCTTTAAACATTTCTCTGCCTGTGTGCACTGCTTGCAGCTCTCAGATGTGGGCAAGAGAGGGATGCAAAATGAAATGTCTGAAAGTAAAAGGCTGGTCATGGATACCAAAAAAAGAAAACAGTGAGACGTTCATAGACAAAACAGGCTGGTGGGTATATCTGCTAAAAAGGTTTAAATGATGTGCTAGCTTATCCAATTATTGTTTTTTTAGATACCGTATATAGGAGTAGACGATCTGCTTACGGGTGTGTAGGATGTTTAAATAAAATAAGGCTATTCAAATGTCTTAAAGGGAACCTAAAGTTTTATTTTGAAAAAGCCAGTTTTACTTACCTGGGGCTTCTACCGGCCCCCTGTTCCCCCACCGCAGCTCAGTTTTGATTTTGCTGACCGAGCCAGTCGATGGCCACTGCGTTTGAGTGGCCTCGGCTGCAAGTGTCCTCTCGGGCACAGGGTGGCTGCATGGGGCTGGCAGAAGCTTCAGGTAAGTAAAACTGCCTTTTTGTTAATAAGACTTTAGGTTCCCTTTAAGCCATTTCACACCAGTGTACTGCCAGAGAGATGGTTTATATTTTCAATCATTAATAAGTGTCTGGCACTCTTGCCTTGGAGCCAGGGGTGTAGTAATAGGTGATGCAGAGGTTGGGACCACATCAGGACCCCTTGGATCTAAGGAGGATCCCACCAGGGGTTTTCCTTCAACTGTTGTAGAAGCTGTTCATTGGTGCTATGTTGGTAATAATCACATCTAAAAGGCTTCTTTTCCAGAAGCAGCTGAAGGCAGGGAGATCCCACCCACTGTCACCATTCACTTAATTCTATCCCTAACCTAAACCCTTTAAACAAGCCTTTCTCCACCTCTGTACCATGGAGGAACCCTTCAATTAATCTTTGTATTGTATCTCCTGCATTAGTGGAGGCATTTTATATTAGATGTGAGCTTTAAAAGTGGGTGAGGCTAAAGACTTTTTATTATTGTAACAGCCTCCGTTCTTTGTTTCTCTTTTGTAGTTGCCTGGTGTTAGGATTTGTTTGATTTCGCTATTTCCTCATTATCTGCTGTACACACATTCTCAGTTCTGGCATCCCACGTTTCTGTTCCACAGCATGGTGGTAATGTATCAAAAAAGTCACATGATTATTGTGCTAGTGATAAACAAGTAGGGAAGCTAGAATTCAGGATGTGCAGAAATTGAGTGAGGAGGACACAGAGGAGCCAGAGAGGTAGTTTTGAAAGTTTCTAACCCTACCAGCTGAGGCCGCTGTCACCGGAGGGGGAAAATGCCAGGGCAGCACGGTGGCGTAGTGGTTAGCACTCTCTCCTTGGGTCCCTGGTCGCCAGGTCTGCAAGGAGTTTGTATGTTCTCCCTGTGTCTGCATGGGTTCCCTCCGGGTACTCCGGTTTCCTCCCACATCACAAAAAACATACAGATAGGTTAATTGGCTGCCCCAAAAAATTGGCCATAGACTATGATACATGCACTACACGATACATACATAGACATATGACTGTGGTATAGATTAGAGTGTGAGCCCCTTGAGGGACAGTTAGTGACAAGACAATATACTCTGTTTAGCGCTGCGAAAGATGTCAGCGCTATATAAATACTAAATAATAATAATAGTAATAACCTTGGGGTTCCAGGGAACATTGGCTGAGAACGCGTGCTCAAAACTATTCCTCCCACTATCAGCTAATTTATTGATAACCTTGACCTAAGCCAGTATTATAACCTAACCCTAATTTAACCTTCATAATTCCTGATATCTTTTCACAAACCTCACCAAGCTCTAACACCCCAAACCACTAATATTTACCCATTGGGATTGGACAACTTTATATTGAAATTCTCCAATGAAGCATCAACTAAAAAATGACCTTCGATTGGGTCTATATACTCTACATAAATCACTATGTCACTCCTATGACATGCTGGAAGTAAATGCAATGCTGGATCAATCTACAAAGTCTACATACCATCACATTCTGGTCTATTTTTTGGTGTAGGATTTTTTTCTTTGTATCTCATACAGTCCCGCCAGTGTACTATAAATAGAATTACTCAAAAGGGGGTTGGGACCAGCACCATGCAAGATAACAAACAGTAATATTAAATAACAAAAATTATTAAATTAGAATGTGCTAGGGGGAACCAGGAGAATTATTGATATAAAACAGAGAAAGAAACCCCCATAAACAGCACCAGACTACCCCTCATCCTCCCCTATCTTTTGCCTTATCATTGGCCGTCCTGACCATGCACTTTATGGACTTGAGCTCCCACTGCACATACACACCTTAAATCAGCACATTGCTTACCTTTACACTCAGTATTATTCATCACTTAATCCTGTGTGGTCCTACTAATATTAATATACACATATGAGGTTTTTTTCCAAACTCTTTTTGATTATTTTACCAGTTACCAGTTGTTGTTATCTCTAAATATATGTCATTATTCATTATTGAATGGGATTGAGAGACCCGGTTGGTCATTTGTATATGACCTTTTTTAAATAATTGTTTTTATTATCTTTGATGGCTTTTTGGAATAAAATAAAGTTTGGTATTTTCTCATTTCATTAGTCTGGTGCTGTTTATGGGGGTTTCTATCTACTATAAATAGAACACTACATACAGTATGTATATCAGTAACACCACCCCTGAATTTAGTGAGCAAACTATACAAATTCTCATTGTATAGGGATTGAATAATATTTCATCTTGTTAAATAAACTATATGAATAAAGATTAAAAAAGCGAAAAGCAAGAGGGGACAATTTCATGGACTCTTGCCTCTTTTTACTTCCAATTCCAAATTCAGAAGAATTTTTTTAAAAAGTGACATTTGTTTGGACTGGGCATCTGAAATGCACACAAGCAGGAGTGAAAATGTCTGTGTTTAGTGAACCATCCCTCTATGTGTGGTAATTAATCCCCACAGACCAATATGAGTGAATTGCACGTAATGTTGACATTTGCCTCACATGTTCAGTTTAGGGGAATGTGGGAAGACTCTCTGGTGATTTTGGTCAGTATAGTAACCTCACACCACATTAGTCCAGAGGGAAACATCTATTTGACCCTCAGCACACTCACACGTCAACTTCTCATCACTCACAAGCTATACTTCATACTTATAGTGAAAAGTAACAAGACGTTATAGAAGGCAGATCATTCCAGTACAAATTAGTCATGACAACCGGCTTTATTTTGTTCTAATGCCAAAACGTGTGCACTATAGTCACATTATTTTATATGCGAAAAATATTCTTTATTACTTACTATCTGGTTTGGGTTGTAAGCTTATGTTATAATATTTCATGAAATTAGATTTTTCTGCCTGTCAGCTCAGATTTTTCATCACCTGTTTTTACTGGCACAAAAAAATCTAATGGTATTTGAAAAACCCCCTCAAAAATACATTTTTAAGTGAAATAAAATAAAAATTAAAAAAAATCTAGATTAACCCTTTATCTATCAAGTTGGCATTGGCTTGGAAGGTAGAGCCCATGAGTCTTAAGTGCTGGCTGGTGCCGTTGGTAAAAAAAAAAATTAGTAATTTAAATTATCAATATTTTACTATACACTTCTCTGACACCCATTCTCAAAGGTACCCTCCCCTCCTAGTGTGCAACACTAACCCCCCCTCCACATGATGCCTAACACTATGTATAATGAAGAATTGGAGGAGGCACCAAATCGTCCACAAACAAGCACCATTATTCAAAGCTGGGTACAGACACGGGGGTATAGCGGTGGGGGTAAAAAAGCCTGACAGCAGTTTTGCTTAAAGAGCTCCTCAGAGGCCACTGTACTAGTGTACACTAACACACCTTCCTAGTCCCTAACACTAACTTCTCCCTCTTAGTTGCCAATACTAACCCTGGTGCCCGATCATCTACACAATAGATGATCAACTACTCAAATAGTTCAAATCATAGCAGTTGTGCAACTACTACTACCTGATCTGCCCAAGCATGTGTGGATTTTCTCCCTGACCACTACCAACGCACATGGCTTTTAACATTGGACTGGGCGGTAGGTACATTGCAAGGAACTCCCTTCTTGCAAAGCTCCCTTATCCCATTGTTTAGGACAAGGGGCTCTTCCTCACCTTTGTGTGCCCCAAAAGTAAGGTAATACAAAGAGAGGAGCTTACAGAAAATGAATACCAAAGCACTTATATGAATGAACAGTTTATCTCAGCATTTATAGCTGCAGTAACGCACTCCATCAAAGTACTGGTAAAGCTATTCAAGTGAGCAGATCAGAGGAAGGTCCTGTATGCAGTTTAGCCGAGGCAGCTGCAAGTTCACCAGAGTGCATGGACACATACCAGGCTGACAAGAAATACTTGAGGTTCTAGCATACTACATGGCACGTGTTAAATGACTTTACACTTCATTAAACCTGCACAGGTCAGGCCAGTTTCAGGTCTTATGCAATAAATTAACATTGGATTGCCATAAATATAGCTATCCGTACTTTGAATAGAACAGTCACACATGGTAATGATCTTGTACATGTGGGAAACCAGGTGTAAATAGGTATTAGTGAACTGCTTTCACTGTTATCATTAAAATGAGCTGGGGAATTGATGCTATTACACGAGTGACGTAATTGCAAAGGCCCTGCATGGCACCCAGATGGTATTATATGACAAAAATGCAGATTATTGTTTGCAGCTTTCTAGTTTTTACACAGCAGCAGTTTGGAAGTGAATGATTTTTACTGATGCCTCCACAGCAGCATATTTTTTTGGTTAACCCGCCTTCCTCAATTAAAGCTGGAAAGGTCACAAAGGCCTGAGTCTTGGGCGGCTGTAGCTCAAGGGGGAACCTAGACACGAAAGAGGGGTTGCTACATGTGAAAGGGGAGGCTGAAAATGAGGAGCAATGCATGAAAAAAAAGGAAACTGATGTCCTAGGGAGCATGAAAAAGAGGGACTACAGTACAGGGATGATACACCTGGAAGAGGGGACGGCACATAGGAGGGCACTGCCGCAGATAAAAGGGATGCCACAACATACTTAGCCTAGGGGCACAAAATGAATAAATCCAGCCTTGTCCTTAATTCACTTGCAGTACTGAAACCATGCATTTTCCTTCCCATCCTCACTGTATGGTCCTGATTCAGTTACCTTTTTTTCTTGACTTTTCTCCCAGGAGATATTTTTTTTAAACCCTTTTCAGCACCTTGCAAGCGAAGAAGTGTTAACAAGTAAATAGGAAAGGAAATATCAGAGTTTAGTTCATTTGGAATTACTTATTTCAAGTACTGTACTGTTTTGCTTTCTGAAGGCTGAAAACAAGTTGTTTTATTGATAAGGTATAACCATATCTCATGTGAAGAAGAGAAAAGATAATTAAATTGAATTGAAGGGCCTGTATGCTTTAGTGTAGTGAAAGAAATATGGAGACTGACAGTTGTCCATCAGTTATATATATATTTTTCTTCCATGTTGTCTGAGTTGCACCTAAAGTAAACAGAGTCAAAATACATTATTATTATTATTTAGTATTTATATAGTGCCGACATATTACACAGCGCTGTACAGTGTATATATATATCTTGTCACTAACTGTCCCTCAAAGGAGCTCACAATCTAATCCCTACCATTGCCATATGTCTATATTATGTAGTGTAAGTACTGTAGTCTAGAGCCAATTTTTTAGGGGGAGCCAATTAACTTATCCGTATGTTTTTGGAATGTGGGAGGAAACCGGAGTGCCCGGAGGAAACCCACGCAGACACGGAGAGAACATACAAACTCTTTGCAGATAGTGCCCTGGCTGGGATTCGAACCAGGGACCCAGCGCTGCAAGGCGAGAGAGCTAACCACTACGCCACCGTGCTGCCCTGTGATGCATACCCTATCTGAGTGGGTGATTCAGGAACCCTCAGAGCCAGATCATCCACAAGACAATTCTAGTCAGTTGCCTAGGGCCTGGAAAGATGATATGGGCCTGGTGGATGAAAGCCCCACCAAATCTTACTAAAAAGGTCAGGTGACCATCAGCGATGGGCAAAACCTGCTATCTTGCCTAGGGCCCCATTTCATCTTAAGTCATTTCTGGGAAACATTAGAGGAGAAGTAACAGTATCAAGGCCAGGACAACATCCTGAAGGACCGAACACAGACATGACACAGAGTGCCCCATCCCCTACATGTCAGACCTTGATCACTTGTTTAGGACTTGTGAGCCCCCAATAACTTATTCAGGCAGATATTAAGAGGTGCTCCCCAACACCCTCCCTTTAACTCAGACCTTGAATATAGCTTACCTACATGTCTGCGAGAGTTGCCCCCATCACCAACACAGAATGATATGGTTACACATTCACCAGCCCTTCTTATGGCTCCACATGTCTCAAGGTGGATCATAACATCCACGGATGCTGCCTGTTAGCCCCAGTAGCTCATTCTGATCAGTGTCCTGACAGTAGGGGAAGAAAGTGCAGTTGGGCTTTGCTGAGTGATCCAATCCCGATACACACAACTGCATAGATTCAAATGTGTCCTCACCACCACCACCACCACCAAATCACTCCTTGCTGCTTCACCCAAGGCTGGCCTGATGATTAACAAAAATGTTAGGCAAACAAAGCAAACATGTCAGGCAATGTCAGAAAGTTAGTAGATGTCAACATCAGTATTCTCTTGTCATACTCCCTTTGATCTGAATTTTTTTTTGTATTTATTTTCTGCTTGTTTTGTTACACAGGTTTTGCTTTTTGGGGGGGGGGGGGGGGGGGGCACCATATTAGTTATGGACAAAACTGCAAGTTATATTCAGGTCTTGGATTTTTGTTTCAATAAAAGAAAAGTAAGTTCTCAATGAGGATGTAAAGTAGGCAGTCTCACTGCTCACACTGCTTTAATCCACTCTTTAATCCAATAATCAGGGAGTCAACCATTCTAAAACTGGATCCACCAGTGTGCTAGTGTACTGCAATGTAAGGAAGATGACTGGGTCTCCATCTGGATTGATGCAATGTATGCTTTCATTCATTCGAGTACCATAGCAAAACGGGCACTTGTGAAAGGTTCTTTGGCCAAAACGTTGTGCACTTTTTGCTATGGTACTTGAATAAAAGAAAGCATATCTTGCATAAATCCAGGTGGAGACCTAGTCATCTTCCTTACATTGTAAAGCTATGTATACACACGCCGTTACTGACACCCTTTACGATCATATGCTGTTCAGAAAAGGGGAAGGAGAGAAGACAAAGGCCGTAATATGGCAGATTAGCTGTATACATTCTACTCGTAGATTCTCAGCCATGATGATTGTCTAGCCAGAGGAATATCTAATATGTGTAGGTCTAGCCAGAGGAATATCTAATACATGTAGGAGACTTAAAAGGCCAAACAGGAAGTCAGCAGATTGCTTGTCTAATCTTTATCCTCTCAGACATGGAAAGTCTGTACAAATCAAAGCTATAGATGTTTTAATAAACCAGTGGTTTTAGATGCAGACTCAGCCTGCAAAGTCAGAAAGGAATAATTTGTATGGCTTTCCCCTGTGTCCTTGGTGGTTTTTTTTTAGATGCTTGCTAGAAGTGATGAACTATAATTACCTTCTGTTCTAAAGGAGGTTCATAGGGCTTCAGTTGTGCCAAGCAGTGGATACAGCTTGAAATCACAGCTAGCCACTAAGGTGTGTGACACTTTCCCAATCTATAGAAGTTGTGACCGCTTCAAAATGTGTCCAGATGCATTTTTACATAGTTAGTTGGGTTGAAAAAAAGACTACACCCATTAAGTTCAAACAGTAAATATGGTACAGCACTAGCCTGCACCCTTGCATACCCCAGTTGATACAGGTGAAGGCAAAAAACCCTTACAAGATCCCTTACAAGGAAAAAAAGTTTTTGTCATCTACTCAGGAAAGGGTTCTTTAGTTTACAGTAATAATGATTAAAATTTGAAATGTAATACCATAGGAAGTCGTTATGGAAAATTCTATATCTACATTTATAGAGGAATTGGATGCTTTATTCATTGAAGGAAATCCTTCAATGAATAAAGCATCCAAGTCCTCTATAAATGTAGATATAGAATTTTCCATAACGACTTCCTATGGTATTACATTTCAAATTTTAATCATTATTACTGTAAACTAAAGAACCCTTCCCTGAGTAGATGACAAAAACTTTTTTACTCCACGGTCAGATCATGTTTGCTAGTCCTTTTCACACGCCTAGGGACAAAAAGCTCATCTTCCAAGCTTTTATATTTCCCTGTGATGTATTTATACATTAAAATCAGATCTCTAAGACGTTTTTATCTCTAGACCAAATAAGTTCAGTTTATCTAACCTTTCGTAGTAAGTGAGACCTTCCATCCCTCAATTGAAGGTAAAGAGGCGCCCTGGTTGAAATAAAAGCATCTAAAAACAGCTTAAAATCGAGGAAATAATATGAGGTGGCTTACCTCAATAACGAAATCCTTGTATATGACAAAAGATTTTTATTTATCAGGCCAATAAAAGTGCCAAATGAACAAGTCGATATGGCAAAGTGGACATACTGCGCATGCGCAGCGTAGTGTGTCCAGATCAGAGGGCGCCAACCGCGCTGACCAGGACCCATAGAATGGGGAGGATTATGGGAAAAAGGAAGAAGAGGCCGGGCCACGGAAGGTGTGGTAAGCCTATGCACAACTTCATACATGCACACGTCGTCAATTTGCAGATATTTTTAGAACAAAGGTATCCTTTAAAGTGAACCCAAACTAAAAGGAACAAAATGAAAAGGTTGTTGTAAACCACCATAGAGCTGTGGCTGTGATGGTCACTTACCTGTTAGGTCACACCTGTTATAATGTCTTGCATGGCCCCACATTTTGGATCGCATATGCACCTGCCCTCTGGGTCCATCTAAAAATGGCGCAGGGAGAAAAATGGCGCACCGTTCTGCCGATAAATGTATCATAAAACGCTATTTACCGAAAATACATTAAAACGGTAAATAGCGTTTTATGCTACATTTATTTCAGCACGGTACGCCAGGGGGCTGCGGGTCGCTAGTATAGGCAGCGGGGGTTGGGGGAGAGAGGCAGCGGACACTGAAGGGCATAGGCAGCGGACACTGAAGGGCATAGGCAGCGGACGAAGATGTGTGCAATATGCATACATTACCTTGTCCCGGGCCGCCGATCGCTCCTTCCCTCCGCTCCTTCACTTCCTAGTTTGTTTGCTGTAGTCCTGCAGCCGGCCAATCACCATGCGGAGAATGAAACCGCATGGTGATTGGCCGGCTGCAGGACTACAGTAAACGAATGGAGGAAGTGAAGGAGCGGAGGGAAGGAGCGATCGGCGGCCCGGGACAAGGTAATGTATGCATATTGCACACATCTTCGTCCGCTGCCTATGCCCTCCAGTGTCCGCTGCCTCTCTCTTCCCCCCGACCCCTCTGTCCTCAGAAATTTTGAAGCTTTATAACGCTATTTAGCGTTATAAGTGTAAGGCACACTGCCTGCGCCATTTTTTAACACTTATAACGCTAAATAGCGTTATATAATGCAAGTCTATGGGGCGCCCTTCTTATTCATCTGGCGCTGTGCGCCATTTTTAACTGTCCCGTGCCCTCTACCTCTTCCTCATGACTGCACAAAAACACTTATAGTTGGCTAGGTATCATGCTAGGAGGGCAGGGTATGCCACACACAACCAGGAGGCTACAAATACAGCATAGATATGTGTCATAGGCAGCTGTGACTTGCAATGGCCACCTCATTTTTATTTTCTGTAGTTCAGGCTCACGTCAGTGTTGATGTAGTATGTGGTAGCTGAACTAGTTAACTTTCTGCTCACTGAAATCATGGAGATTCCAGCACCCACATTTGTATATGTTATAATTACAGTAAGTATTGCCTTTAAGTGTAACAGCTAAGGTTCTTATAATTCTTTCCAAATATACAGCTCACTGCTCAGAACATTCTGTAATGCCGGTACAATCACAGAAAATAAATATTACAGACATTCCAGATTTAAATGTCAGAATTAATTTAAACTGATACAGTACTTTGTAATCTTTGATACAGTGTATACCAATGATAACTGTTTCCAGGATGCCATTAGTTGACTTCAATGTACTGATTTTTTATTTATTTTTTTACAGTATTCATTTATAAAATTATTTTGTCAGTGTTTGCCCATTGTAAAATCTCTCCTCTTCCTAATTTCATTTCTAAAAATTTGTTCTGGGAGATCCAGATAATAAACAGCCTAGGCTAAGCCTATGTTTCTTATGCTGAAACCAGGATATTTGATGTAAAAGCCACTGCATACAGGGAAGAAGAGCCTTCCATCCTTGGAAATCTGGAGACCTACAGACTCAAACCTAGTCTGAGCCTCTGAAAAGTGAGCCACTGTTCATTATATATGATCCAGAATATTGCCATTAATGTTATGCATGCACCTAGAGGTGCAATGCATTGTTAGATACCAGCATTGGGAGCCTGGGAGTCTCAAAGCTCAGTGGACTCTATTAGGACTAAAAACAGTTGTACTTTACAGAGACCGTTAATCAGTACCCCACAGGTAGCCTTGAAACGTCCTTACTCCCTGCTCTTATTATTTGACCATCATTGTGATAGGCAGTTTCTCCAAGGTGCAGGCCTAAGAGGTAGGAAGGGACAGATCTATTTGCAGAAAGAACAAGCTAACCATGTCTGTAGTTGCACCTGGACTCATCACAGTGGTCCAAGGTGCAGGGCGTTGAGGCACAAGGTAATGCAAAATACTTGTAGGTACATGACATATGTGGACACCATTTACAGTGTTTATAATAAACACACATTAATTTTAAGATCATTTCTCTGGCTGGTGCATTGCAAAGTTTGTTCCATCTTTATTTATGTATTGGACCCAAGTGAGGTGTATTCTGCAAACGTCTGACAAAGCTTGGACAGCCTCTAACTATCTGTTCTCTGCAAATTACTATAGAGAATCCACTAGGTCTAGAAGGCATATAAAACCAGGGCCGGCTCTTCCAAAGAGGCAAAGTAGGCAATTGTCCCAGGGCCCCAGAGCCTGTAGGGGCCTCCAAGGTGTCTTCCCCCCCCAACTTAACTGTTGCTCCTCGGGGCCTCTGCAGAGTCTTTGACAGAGTAGCATATCTTCTGTGCTGGCAGGTGCATTCCTTATTCAGATGCTGGCTCCGTGCGCTTCCGTCTACATCCACTGCTGGCTGCATCTTCTCTGTGACCCGCGTCATGTTATTATGTAATAACATGCACCACGTCACAGAGGAAATGCGCCCCTGCGAGGATGAAGTCGGGTAGTGCATGGAACTACAGACTGAGAGCAACAAGGTCAGGGGCCCGGGGGGGATCCCGCTTCATCAGGCAAATAATGGAGAAGACAGGTAGAGTCTGTATAGCAGCCAAGCCCCTTTGAAATGTGTTGCATTCTGGAGCATTTAATAAATGTTATTTTGAATTAAAGTAAAGTTTTCAGTATTTTATTCTGCAAGGGAGGTGTAACGATTGGTGAAGCACAGAGAGGATCTGATTACCGGTGATCTGCAGTATCACTGGGAATACAGATGTATACCAGATTATAAGTGATGTGCAGTATCACCGATAATCCGATATACCAACTAACCTCTGTTCACCTGAGTAGAGTGTAGTGTTTGGTGTAACAGTAACACTTAGAGGACTAGGCCTCAGTGTAGTAAGGAGTACTACACCTTGCTTCCGAAGACCTGAGCTCTCCAAGGCGGGAGGAATCAGGCTGCAAAAAGTAGGAAGGTTTGTCTGAAAGTGACACTCTGGAGGAAGTGTCACTAACAGGACGGGGAACCGCCTCTAACAATAAGGTCGGTTCTCGAGGTCGGGCAAGCTAGGTCGTAACACAAGGACAGATAAAGTACAGATACAGTAGGCAGAGGCAGAGTCAAAGGTACAAGTAGGGTTCGGCAACAGGGTATCAGAAATATCGAGGTACAAGATCAGGAGGCAGAAACAGAGTCTAAGGACGAGCCGGAGATAATCACAATCAAACTAGTACTTTAGCTATCAACAGAATCTAAGTGTAGGATTACAGCTCCAGCTGGTCCCGGCACACATGCGGATCTGACTACGGATCTGGGTGCTTCCACATATGTGATCGCACCAGAGAAATGACCAGCTAGCAGTATATATACACAAATGTCTTCCCAGCACCTCCCTAAGTGCTGGACCAATGGGGAGTGGAGCCAGAGTCAGCTGACCAGCCTGGTCAGCTGACTCACTTCTGGGTGCTATATGGGGCCTGCCTTTCCGCGCGCACGCGCGTCCTACGAAGCCTGAAGGGACTACGAGTCCCAGCCACAGCAGCCCCGCTCTGCGGTGTCTCCGCAGCGGGGACATGCGCGCCAACCGCCACGTCAGACGCGGCGGTTATCCTGCGCTTCGCAATGCCCTGCACGGGGGCAGCCGCCTCAGACTGAGTAGAGGCGGCTGCCTCCCCATGCTCGCCCATATCGTGCGCGGAAAGAGCCGCCTGCCGCTGACACCTGGCGGCGGCTCTTCCGTGATTTCTGACAGGAGGTAAGGCCACCATAACTTCCCCCTTTTAAACGTTTTTTAAATGTTTTTATCCTTGTTGACGCCTCTGTTCAAATTCTTGTATTTAGTCTAGTCCACCCATGGTGGAAGGGTGTGTCCCCATTTTTCTCCTATCTACAGAGAGCAACTTCTTAAACCTGAGTGGGGTCAGGTTCCAATTCTCCCCACCTGCCTTGATAATGGTTGCCCGAGTGGTAACCCATGTTTGTGAGTATAAATCTGTTGTTTTTTTTTAGAACAATCAACATAATTGACTCAAATACTAAATTATATCTCTCGGGTTTCTGTCTTCATTTTTAAGCTAGATAAAATATAGCATGCTTCTGCCCTTAGGGTCTCCAAGGAATACATGGAGTAGTAAAAGTCATGTCAGTGGTCTTTCACAGCTGTTGGGAGGGTTGGGGACATGTCCTCGGCAACAGAGGGAGGATCTAACTCTTAAGTCAATACTAAAAAGCATAAAAATCCATTGTCAGTGCAGCGGCTCTTTAATACCAAGTTCTAGATAGAATTCTTTTTCATTGTTTTGCAACCACTTCCTAACTTCGTTTGTCACACCACGAAATAATGCTTTGTAGATACACATGTTCATCAAAGAGAAACAGACGCTGCATTAGCTAGGCACTGCAAATATGCTGTTTGGCATTAGCTATCCGAATTTATTTCCATCCAAATAATAATACGGAATTCAATTCTTGCACAACTAGTTGTTGATGCTTCTTTTCATCTTATGGTTTTCATTAAGGATCTAAATTTGGACACGAGAAGCAGTATAACAGCTTTTATTTTGCCTTTGTGAATCTACAAAAGCTTATGCAAGAGATCATTTACCGACAGTACCCCAAGAGGAATATGATTTTATGGAGAGGATTTATTCAAGGAGAAATGGACAACCGGAGTTACGGAAAAGTCAGGGAATTAACAATCGCAAACACATATTGCAGCATCAGTATTCATTTCAGGAATTCAGCCTGTGCTCAACTTATCATAAAATAAAAATCTTGCTGCGGGTTTGTGCATGATTGGGAATGCACGGCTGCTACCACAGTAAATGAATTTCAAAAGGTTAGCAGGGAGAAGAGATTGGTGGATGGGGGGGAGGGGGTAAATAGCCACATAATGTGTCAGTAGTGTAGCAATGGGAGATGCAGAGGTTGCAACTACACCAGAGCCCCTACCGTTGCATTAGCTCTTCAGCAATAATGTTGGTGTTCAAAATCAGGAGCTTTAGGCTGGTATTACACTTTATGTGCATGTTTGTGGTCTTCATATGAACCTGCGCCACCTTTGCAGCGACAGGGTCACATGCATAGCACCTCACCCGGCCAGTGACATACTCTATGCTGGGCAGGAAATACTTCACCGGGATTCCCGTTGGTCCATGCATGCGTGCCGCTATGCATTGTGCTCCCACTGTGCACGCTTGCTGTGTCGCCCATTGCTTTGCTGCATAATCTGTGGCACAAATCCATGTGGCAACTGTGAGTCTAGCGCACTGCATTAACTGTGCAAGGTTCCTTAGACTTTCATTGCACTCATGGGACCGTGCGGTAAGAAAAGGTAATGCCATGCAGGTTTTCATTGCTAGCGTGAAAGGGGTCTCAATTTGGAAACCAAAATTCTCCCGCATAACACACTTCAGCACCCGAAGAAGCGGACAGAGCCATGGGGAGTTTACTTACTTGCGGTTCACATGATCGGAAGGAAGAAATATCAGAGTCACATGAAGAACGGAGTAAACCGCAAGGAAGTGAACTCCCCGTTAGCAGCAGGCAATACAAATCCTTGTTGGACAGGAGACGTGCTCTGCCTCTCTGCACGGCCTCATCACCATGCTCTCCCGCCCCCTCTGCCAAATATACATATCACCATGGCAACGACTGATGCATCACTGCTTTCTGGACCAAACTGCCAGGCTTTTATGTGAAAAGTTTTTCAGAAATCACCAGTGCTACAAATACAACATATTGTAATAATAGTGGTTGTACATATTTTTTTTTTCATTGTATCCGACTTTACAGAAAAGTATCTAGTACATATATGAAACTTGTTACTTGAAACATTTGGCCTTTGCTCTGTCCTGCTGACATACCAAGCATTCCTATAGGGTGACATTCTTATCTGCACTCAGTACCATCCTGGCTGCCATCACAGGAAGCCACGTAATGGTTCCCATATGTGCAGCAGGTTTTGTGATGGGTGGTCATGGAAGAACAAGAATAGCAATACCAATATCCCACCTAGCTGACGGGCACATCTGCTTCAGCCATTACAGACAATATCAAACAAATAACTCTGTTCTGGATAAACATCGCAACTATAATCTTATTAAAGAAGCAAACACTCCAGCAGGAATGCAGGGCACACATGTTCCTTATATCATCATAACCAAAGTTAAATGAGAACAGACGAAGAGGAAAGTGATAATGCAGTGTTTTCAGCTGAATCCTGGTAACCATGATCTGCTCTAAAGATGTTCAGCCGACTTGCACAATTACAGCCTGTTGCATAAATTACAGGAAAAACCCTCCCAGGGGAACATTTTAGCTTTAAATACAATCAGTGAGAATATACAGTATATGCAGACTTCTAATGTGTCCCCAAAGTCTAAGCATATTCGTTGTACCAGTCATGTAAAAATGTGGCTGTACTGGTAAATGTTATAGACTTGGAGAAATGAGAAGACAGGCTTCTCTCTAGACTATATGGCACAACTCTTGTAAACCATTATTGCTGTATCACTACAATAATGTGTAGTGTAGAACTGTCCTGTGACACTAGTGTGGGCATTTGTACTAGGGAATTATGCGGGTAAATTTTCTGTGTTATTCATCCATGTTTGTATCACTTACAATTTACAGCACTATGAGGGGTTATGGACCTACATCACTATATGACCAAAGGCAACGACAGGGCCAAAACCACATAAACCTTATTTCTGCCAGCACAGGATTGACTAAAAAGAAGCTGGGACCTATCTGTTGTGTTGCAATATACTACTGTCTTGTATTGGTAGTATCAGGTGTTTAAGCCTGTCCTTTTTCTGCATGATTAGTTCCTGGATGAAATCAGAGAGGATGTTTAAAGGAGTTATCAGGCAAAAAAAAAAAAACGAGTTTCACTTACCTGGGGCTTCTACCAGCCCGATGCAGCCATCCTGTGCCCTCGTAGTCACTGCTGCTCTGGTCCCCCTCCGTCAGCGTGTTTAGTTTTTGCCGACCTTGGGGTCGACGTGCCGCATTGTGTTCAATTTTACACATTTCCGCTGGTGCAGGAACATTAACACATACATTTTTACGCGTTAGTGGTTCAACACATAACATTTTAAAATTGCTGCCTCAGAGATTCCTGCAGTGGACAATTTTCATGCATTTGTTGAGCAAAAGCAAATCTTCTAAATGTATTCAACATAAAAAGTAAACGTTGAAAGCGGCTTACATTAGCTGTATTTGTCAGCACACGACAAGCTGTGGAGCAGAATGTGCTGAAAAAAAACCCTGCAATGTTATGCCAGCACATATCCAAACACCAGATTAGATCTATAGAGTTCCAAATTCCAGTGAACCTCATAGCAAATCTCATTGAATCTCTTTATAAAGTACCAAATCCCAGTGACCAAGCAGTGAAGTAGAATTTCACAGCATAGTAAATCTGATAAGTATTCTAACGGTTTCCCAAAACAGACATAGCAGCAGAAATTTTACAGGGTGGTAAAACCATATAAAACAAACTGCATGGAATATATGGTAAGTGCTTAACTTGTTCATTAATTTGCGACCCCGAGACAGAATCTCTCTTGGGTTCGACTAAGAACTTTCACTGACCCATTCCAAAACTTTAAATTTTTCTTTCTCCTCAGCCATTCATATGTAGACGTCCTTCTGTGTTTTGTGTCATTTTTGCTGGATAACTCAGTTATGCTTCATGTTCACCTTTATGGTATTGTTCAGAATTTATGGTTCCTTCAATCATTACATTTTTGAGTTTCTTAGGCAGCAAAACATCCCTAAAACATCCCACTACCACCACTATGTTTGAATGCTGGCATAGTGCTCTGACTGTGGAATGTAGTGTTTGCTTTATGCCAGACATTATGCCAAACATATTGTCCAAAATGTTCTTCTGTAATTTTTTTTGATCACAGGATATTATTCTTTTACAAACTTGGTGGGTTTCGTTTCAAAATCGTTGATTTCAATCAAGCCTAGTTGTTTTTGAGCAGCTCAATGTACTAATCAGTTAAATTTGGTAAGATATTTGTATAAGTTACTAAGACTGCACTTCACATGTGTAATGGGGTTGTTGGATAGCTTTGCTCCCTAAATAAAATAGGTAATCATTTAAAAATATTATTTAGCAAATGGTTTATGCATTTCTAAAATAAAATATCAAATACTTTTATGTAGATTTGATTGGTACTTGATAATTTTTATATAACAAATGATTCACATACTAGATTTATTTGTATTCACTGCTGTGAATCATAGTTATTTAACAATAGCTATTTACTAATGTGTCAAAATAGTATACAGGTAGTCCCTGGTTAACGAATGAGATAGGGACTGTAGGTTCATTCTTAACCTGAATGTGTTCTTAAGTCAGAACATTGTGGTATCTCTGTCCCCTGTACCTCCTCTGTTCCCCCCTGTGCCTCTAGTGTCCCCCTATGTGTCACCTCTGCCCTCTGTACCTGCTTATACATGTTTAAAAGCCATTTTTTCTTTGAATTTTTTAAAATCGATTTTCTCAAAAACTACAAGTCCAATTTTGGGACTTGTTCCCATGGAAACACAGAATCCATGTCATTCCTATCGGCGGGTCGATCGTAAGTTGGGCGTTCGTAAATTGGGGACTACCTGTAAATACATTTGTATCAGTTAATGTAGTATTAGCTGATCAGGAGATGGAGCCTTATGAAATTGGCATATTTCCATTCCATCCTCCTCAAAAGCCCATCTTTATTGTGTTATCCTTCTGTGCTTAAAGTTGGTTACACTTTTAGGGGTAGATAAAAAGAATACGCAATGGTTAACCACAGCCAGGATTTATATATAAGTATGGGCACTGCCTACAGTTAAAGTGGATCCAAATTAAAAATACAAGATTTCAGAAATAAAATCTATTTTCTAAATTATAATAATAAATAGCAGCCTTTTTTCAGCTGCATGACAACAAATATAAAATATTTTACATTTATTGGAGAAACCCCTCCCTTCTTTTCAAATTGCCGGGACAGAATCCGGCAGACTGGTGGAGTAGGTGGTGTCCAGCAAAGGAGGAATTGCCAATGGCTACCACCTGTATAACCCTAGTTATGAAAAGAGAAGGGTTAAAAGCAGGCACTGAAATGCTCATAGGCTTGAAGGGGTGTTTATTTATCTTTGTATGTGTCAGAGTGGTGCAACTAAATATTTTGAATTAAAAAAATGTTTGGTTTGGGTCCGCTTTAAAGAGCTTTTAAAATCAAACCCTAATTTTTAAGTTACCTTTTATTAATGATCCTATGATATATCCTCTGCAGCTATCTGTACCTGGCTTTTCAAACCCTCCTAACTTTATTTGGCCTGAGGAAGTGGGCAGAGACCCACAAAATGTGTTGCCTGTGCTTATTAAAAATTCATTATTGTTTTATTGTACTATTTTGGTTTTAACTCCGTTTCTTACACTCCTGGGCACCCCTTACCCCCTTTGTGTTTGAAAAAAGGTTCCCACATCTTATCCCCAAGAATAAATGCTGTCAGGGCCGGCACTTCCATATGGTCCAACTGGGCAATTGCCCAAGGCCCCAACCTTTTTAGGGGCCCCACAATTAAGGAACTGTAGAGACCAGTTTACTGACAGTACAGAATGAAAATGTAATGTGATCCACAATTATGTTTTGCCCAGGGCACCATTTTACCTAAAACCCTCCCTGAACGCTGCACACATCATCGTTAGCTGCCGCTATAGTGCGCTAGCAATAAGCAGCCATTCAGAGGCTTTTTTTCCCCTCTAAAGACCCTCTTCTACTTAATAAAAAGCTACAAAATGTGAACATCCCTGTATAAGGCTTTGTTCACATCTAAAATCGAAATCGCTGACGCCTCTGATTTTTGGGGTTTTTTTGCACCTTTTTCTCTCCTCCCGGCGAATACCTGCGCACTTCAATTTCGTATACAGCGCTTTTCAAAGCACTTTTGCAGGGCGATTTGTCTTTTTACTTCCCGACGCTAGACAGGAAGTGAACTGTTTGACCCGAAAATGAATAAATACAATGCATTTTTTCATCAAAGCGCGAACGCAATCGCCGCACAAAGCGATTTTGTAAGAGTTTTGCACTTTTCCTATACCTTCCATTGTAGCAAAATCGCCCTAAAACTGGTACAGGCAGTGCTTTGCTGAGCGGATCGGAAACAAACCGCTCATATGTGAACTCTCTCATAGGGAATCATTGCACAAGTGTTTTCAGTGCGATTTTGCAAATCGCTGGCACTTAAAAAATAGCAAAAACGCCCTAGGTGTGAACAAGCCCTCAGTGTTGGCAAAGTAGCTGGATACTATGAGCTATTGATTTCCATGCAGATCGACTTTGGCTTTTTACTGACACATGATTTTTGTGCCCAGTTAGACTGAATGGCCTTTGTAATCATTATTATTATAATTATTATTAATAAGTATTATTATAATTATTATTATTATTATTATTATTATTATTAATAATAATAATAATAATAATAATGTGTTTAAGTTGTCATGTGCACTTTTCTAGACAGGGAAATTCAATTATGGTTAAACAGAATAATGGCTCGTTGTATTTCTGACATATTAACTGCAAGACATTTATGCTTTCTTGCATAATAGGGATTTTTTTATTTTTTAGGCCTACAGCATATCGAATTGATTCTGCATTCATTGACTTTTAAATTTAGCAAATGTACAGTTTTCATATTCTTCTTGTCTTGTAAAATATATAATCTTCTATAACTGATGTATTGATTTCAGTGGAATGGACTATTTTTGGGGGGCTTTCAACACAACTGGGACACCACAATCATTTTTTGTGGCATGATTAGGCCACCACGTCAGCAATTCTGTTTCCATGCACACTGCATAATTCATGAGTGGACAAGAATGCATGCAGGCACGTGTTCTCAGGTGTATGAATTGTCCATCCACAAACGTGCACCTGCTTGGGGAGTGGTCATGTCCCGTTCCCTCCCGATGCAAGATCATCTTGTTGACCTTTTGTTTTAACAGCTCAAATGTTCCTTTAATGAAGTCACTCTCTACTGCAGTGAAATGTGTTACAGCTCCCATGTGAGTCTTTAATTCCAGCTGTGGCCTACCTCCTTCCTGTCTCCCACATCAAATTGGGTTCCAAAGACTAACTACTGAATAACAGCTATTCCTCATTATGTTAAGGAACATTCCTTACTACGCTGTTATCAGTGTATCTTGGGACCCTCCCATGTCCATGTTGCTGTATTATATTAACACGGACAGAGCTTTCCACCAATTGGCTGGTTGTCCAGTGTTTGTCTGGAGCAATAATGCTGAGATTTGTAAGGTGAACTGCAACTCTCTCCCTGGGAATGGAATACTGTATTGGTTTTTACTCACAAAGACTATCATGGCTTTGTTTATGTAATGGGCACAGGCTGCGTGGAGTATTGGCAATTGCTGCCACCAACTGCATGTATTAGTCATATGAGCAGCACTTTGTGAGAGTAGCTAGGATAAATGAGCAGGAGAGGGCCCTTTTCTACTACCTTGTGCTTTGTGATCTGATTCCAATCACTAACGGATTGCAAAATACAGGCTATAGTAAAACTAATGGAAACAGCTGAGGCCATTTCCATTAGTGTGATCTGATTGCATTGCGATTTTGTCCCAACCGTCACAACCGTCGTCGTTGTCCTGTCACGTTTTTGATGCAGTTGAGCTCCTAAAACTGAGTACAGTAGCTCAATTGCAATCGCATTAATAGAAATTTGCTTGAAACATGATTGCATCACAGCGCCATTGTGACTGCGTTTCATAGTGGAAAAGA
This sequence comes from Hyperolius riggenbachi, assembly GCF_040937935.1. Taxonomy (NCBI): domain Eukaryota; kingdom Metazoa; phylum Chordata; class Amphibia; order Anura; family Hyperoliidae; genus Hyperolius; species Hyperolius riggenbachi. The sequence continues at coordinate 319,088,370 of NC_090650.1, read as the reverse complement.
GCCCTTACACTTCTTTCGCAAAGCAGGTCTGGAGATTGGACACTGGTCATCTGCAATTGCTTATCACTCCCTCCTCCCCATCCTTTGCTTATTTCTACTATCCACTTATTGTCCTTACTACTAGTTACAGACATCATACTTTGGATTCATGGTTGCAGTTAAGGTTTATGTAGGTTGCTATCACTACATATTAATCACTACAGATTACTATAGAGAATTCATCAGTAATTGAACTGTATGTAAAGTAGCTTTTGTTGTAAGGGACTCATTTGGAAACATAATGTGTTCCTATTGTACTGAGGGCTAGATAGGAATAGGTGTTATTTTGTGTTATATACAGTTGTCAGGCAACAAGCTTGGAATTAGGCTCATACCATTTATTGGCTAACGTTAAAAATATTCAAAGAGGACTCTCATCCTGTGTACTGAACATATTCCTAAAAGCTCAACTGATATACATTTGGACATCATAAGGGCCTGTCTGTTGCAGCCTACTGACACTTACAAGCTGGTTCAGTTTCTCGACAGGTGAATCTGGATCTAATGAACTCATTTTAGGAAAAATGCAATTGCGCTTGTTATCTTAACCGGTTCTAGACCACTGCTACGCATATCTACGCCCCTGTGGACTTCACTTCAGGACCAGGGGCGTAGATATGCGTATCTGTTTGTTTACCTCAATGTTCTCGATCGACTCGCCATTCACTTCTGTCGCAATCCCACCTTTCTGTGAACAGTGAATAGTAACAGCTTGTTCACCATTCCAATCACAGTGTCTGTGATGAATGAAAGCCGATGTCAGTGAGACGCCAGCATTCATTAACAAAGTGAAAGTAAAAACAGTTAAGGCCCATACACACGTCGGATTTCCGCGAACGACGGGTCGTTTGAACGTCCCGTCGTTCGCCCGCTAAATCGGGCGTGTGTACAGGCTGTCGTTCGCTTGATAAGGGCGAGTTTGTAAACTCACCCTTATCAAGCGAACGACAGCCTGTACACACGCCCGATTTAGCGGGCGAATGACGGAACGACGGGACGTTCAAACGACCCGTCGTTCGCGGAAATCCGACGTGTGTATGGGCCTTTACACTTACTACTTCCCATGTGATGTTTACAGCACACGGGAATTAAGAGTGGTGCCATCTTGTGGCCAAAAAGAAAAAATGCACCCAAATACAATTTTATATATAGAAATACATACATTTTTATTATTTTTAACCACTTACACCGCTACCTTAAAGTTCCCAAAATAAAAAACTTGTAAAAAATAAAATAAAAAAATGACACCATTAAAAAAACATAGTTACCTTATGGACTTTTTAATATGTAAATCATGAGAGTATATTACTGTTATTTTTGCAAATAAATGCTCATAATTATTGATACAGTATTACAAATAACTAAACTGAAAAAATACACCTTTATTTCCAGATAAAATATTATTGCCATACATTGTACTAGGGACACATTGTAAATGTTGTAATAACTGGGACAAATGGGCAAAAATGTGCAAATTTTATCTATTGTAGCACATTTTATTTTAAAACTATAATGGTTAAAAACTGAGAAATAATGATTTTTTAATTGTTTTCTCATTTTTCTTTTTGAAATGCATATAAAATAAAATAATTCTGAGCAAAAATATATAGAAATACATTTTGGTGAGATAAGTAACAAAGTAATTGGCAAATGAATGGGAGGAGCGTGATGTGAAAATTGCTCTGATTTTTAAGTAGAAAAAAAGCTGTAAAAAGTAGAAAAGTAGAAAAAGTAGAAAAAAACCTGTGGTTGGGAAGTGGTTAAGCTACGTACACATATGCCATCATCTTTATCCAAAACAGTTGATAATAACCGTTTTCAGCCGACAATCGTTCTGTGTGTACAGTGGCCACCAATCTATCCTGCTTGGGTTTCGGGAGTCATTAAGGATCCGTCTGTTGACTCTCAAGGCCCGAGCAGGAACAATCACAATGTTTTTGCACAGCATCTGTCCCCAAATTGTTGCCAGACGGGCGACAATTATCGCATGTGTGTACTAAGCTTTAGATTCCCAATTAACAGGAGAATCATTTTAGATTTTTATTTTGGCAACAAATATTGATGTTGACAAAATGCTGGGGGCCAAACCGGAAATTTTTATTTCCATATCAAACTCCTCTGAGACAATCTTGGCCAAATTTGAGAAAAGTGTAACCAATATGTTATTCTACCATGTCAGTGTTAGACATTACACAAAATATAGCCTAAAGCAAACCTGAACTTAAAATAAATTAATGAGAAAAACAATTACTACAGTCCTACGTCTCAATAGGACTTTCCTGGAACCTTATAGTTTTATCTGAGTTAGAAAGCTAAATATATACCGTATATATCGCCGCGGATAGACTGACTTTTTGACACCCCAATTTTGGGTGTCTGACATGCAAGAATTTTATGATCTGTAATTAGTTATCAGTGACAGTTAAAGTCCAACTCAAGTCCGAATGCTGAGGAACTGTCAGTTACAGCCCTGGATTCCTACTTGTGTTATGTACACAATGTACATGTTGCGTGAATAACGCCCATTATGCTATTGGCATAACACGTATTATAGTGGGAATACACAAACTGTATACATAGCGCAAGTTGTGCTATGTGCGCAATGCACTTTGCATTAAGTAAACAAGAGGAAAACTGATGTGTGCTATGTGTGCATGTAAATTTTACTGGCTTTTCACGAATCAACCCCCATATCACACGTTCAGCTACCCTTTCAATGAAAATGATAGTGAAAAAGGGTACTTAAAAGCTTGTACTCTAAATAATATTATTACTATGATTTCCAGTATGCTGAGTAGTCTTTATTTGGTTGAGGCTTTAAACAGGAACTTTAACGAAAAGGGCAAAAAAACGAATCAATACATTGCAAAGTGAGAAGTTAAAAAATAGAAGAGAGATCAAGAAATGATTGATATTCGCCATGTAATATGTTCATATTGTTTAATCCACAACGAGCCTGCACGTAATCATCTTTACTACCGGCAGACATGAAAAAAACAGACAGCACCAACTGCCGTTATCTATAACCACACCCACTAACATTGTGATAGGCTAAAAGGCTGTTTCTCTTTTATACATATACATATGCACAGAGGGATATACTGGTTGCTGGCAGTTAGAAACAGCTGTTATTTCCCACAATGCAAGCAGGTTCACAGACAGGAAACAGTCAGCACCATGGTCCTGACAACACACTATGGGAAGTGTTTCACCACAATATCAGCCATACAGACCCTCCTGATGATCTATTCCAGAAAAAGTAAAGATTTCTCATGGGAAAGGGGTATCAGCTTCTGATGGGGATGAAGTTCAATCGTTTGTTACAGTTCCTCTTTAAGCTGTTGAATTACAAGCAGTGCAGAATAACAGATTTTGCTATGGTTTTTAAACGGTATAATGGAGTTAACCTAATGAAAGTTTCCAGAAAGACAGAGTTTGTTTTTGCAGCCATGCATGTGGAATATTGTATTGAATAAGAGAGAAAAATCCTGAAGCTCTCAGGTTTTCTTCAACCACAAAATCAAGGCAGAAGAAAACACATGAACTGTCCCACCTCAAGTTTTGGGAAAGCGGCCAAACATAACAAGCCCTGATTGTGTCGTAATTCTATTTAAAGACCCCAGAAAGACACAAAGAGCATCCCGGGGACATCTGTGCTGTTTGTTTATGAATGACTTGAATTTTTATGCAGCATCCTATTCATTAGAATGTTTTGTATACAGTGAGCTACAAATTGCTGAACTTTGCAGAGAATATTTTGTCAGAATAAATTATCCTAAAAAAAAAAAAAAAAAAAAAAAAATGACCAGCAAATGTTTCCAGCTGCCAGTAATTCTGAAGTGAAAGCCAGATTAAATATACTTTCGCAACACGGTTTGTGGAATCAGCACTTTGTGTATTAGGAGTCGGACTTACTTCTGGGAAAAAAAAAATAAAATTTCACTGCTCAACAAAGAATTAATTGAATTAGACAATGCCCATAAATAAGTGTAGAAGAGAAGCAACACACATATCTGCCAGGGATTTATACTAAATAAAGATTGTTTTAGGTATGACTTAAGGTGGCCACACACGATACAATAAAATGATCAGATTTTACGGCAATTCGATAAAAACGATCTGATCTCCCGAAAAATCAAAAGTTTTTTTCATTCGACTGATAAATCCAATCGGATTTCCCGTTTTCTTTGATTTTTATCGATCCGGAATGCCAGATATGGCAATCTTTCTAAAGATTGTATGGTGTGTGTTGGATTGTCAATTTATTAATATACACACCCTAGCAATTTTCGCTGAGTTTCCAATCATTTTTATCATAATTGGGGAAAAATTGAACATAGGTGTGTGGTACATTGGTCAGATTTTTGAAATGTTACAATCAGTCAGAAAAAATTGATTGCAATTCTTAAATTTAACAGATATTTAAAAAATTGTATGGTGTGTGGCCACCTTAAGTAAACAAGTTACAGTTTTTTCAGTAACAGAAATGGTGAATGGATCAAAATAACCACAGTAAGGGCTGGAACCCACTAGAACAATTTTCTGAGCGTTTAGGGAGTGATTCAAACTGCTAGCAATTTCCTTAAACACTCAGCTAATGCTAATGGATGAACCAAATTCCACTGGAGCGACTGCGATTACCAAATCGCAAAACGCAGGACTTGCAGCATGTTTAGCGTTAGCGGTTAGCGTTTCTGCAATGTGAAGTATATAAACGCTGGCCTAATCACTCATCAAAACCTACACAGAGCGATTTTGTTAGCGTTTTGAAGTTACTGCACACTGTAAAAAAATTACAATTAATTGAAAGGACCAATCAGAATAAAAAAAACGCTAATCGCTACACAATCGCTGGCAAAAACCTTACACTTTTTAAAATCGCTCCCAAAAACGCTCATGAAATCGCTTACAAAATGCTTATTCAAATCGCTAGCGATTGCGATTTTTGTAGTGGGTTCCAGGCCTAATGTTGTATCCCAGTCTTGTGACTTATTTAAAGAGGAACTTTAGAGAAAAGGTGAAAAAAATAAATCAATACATTGCAAAATGAGAATTTAAAAAATAGAAGAGAGATTAAGAAATTATTGATATTCACCATGTAATATGTTCATATTGTTTGGTCCACAATCAGCCTGCATGAAATCACGTTTACTTCTATTGATGCTAAGAGCAAATAGGTTGCAATTAAGGTTGTTCTATATATTCGCCCCTGCAGGGTGAAGTGCTGTCCTCCATCATTGTATCAATGTCTGTATTACCTAATGAAAACACTTTACAAACACCTCACTCTCTGTTAGCTTTCCTACTTATATAGTTATAATAAAAACAATTATAATAGTTGTTATAAAGACAATGAAAACAATGTACCCAACTTTGATTTTCCCATACTGAAATGCAGAATCACAGTTTCCTTTCTAGTTCCATAAATAGCCATGGCCCTGGAAATCCCAGATGCCTGAATGTAAGTCTACTAGGCTGTGAGACTTATCATCAATAGAAGCAATGTTCTGCGAGGTGATAGTAAAAACCTCAACCAAAATTTACAGTTACCACGTGATCTGAAGATATATGTATGTACTTAAGTGGAAATGTAGTGGTCTACCAATAATGGGGGAAATAGCTTAGCAATTGCTGGGAGTGGCCCCTTGTCGTGACCTTCTGTCACCGTGTGATATGACTTCCAGTGCTGGATAGTACATGAAGGTATGTCTTGAAACACAGATGTTAGTTTTCTTTCTCTAGGTCTGACAAGTACCATAAATGTTCACATACACAAGACTGAAGAAGGCATTAGCAGAATATTTAAGGCCTTGTTGGGGTTGCCAATGTAAATCACAAAGAGGACAGGAAAAAGGCAAGCATCTTCTCTTTGCGCTTGTACTTATAGACCTTCATTAAATTATACTGAATGGGACACAAGCATAAGTGCACTAAAGATCATGGGAACAGCAACAAGGGTTTTCTATAAGAAACCTGTTGTCACTGGTAAATCCCAATTGATAAAAAGCAGATCAGATTACATGTAGTGGGATCAAGCTCTAATGCCTTGCATAATGGATAGTCTCATGTTTCAGGTTTCATGAGACTTGGAGCTTCATTGCAAAAATATAGTTTTTTCCATATCAACCAGTTAAATCTAGCTAACCACTTTCCCACTATGCTATGCAGTCAGTTCTGATGGACGCACAGAGGATGTGACAAGCAAGTTAACATGTAAGTCTATTGACATTTTTACGTTACCGTTCACGTTAAAGTGTTCCAGAACGTTATGTTGTAACGGCTCCGGGAACATTTAATCTTATGACGCAATCAATTTCCCGTTGGGTGAATTAGAACTAGGGCAATTTCCCATCGTCATGCTGTGCGTCATAACGTGTGCATAAAATCGTGTTTGTGTACGCCTCAGCTAGTGGGAAAGGGCCTTTAACCACTTCACCACTGAGGGGTTTTACCCCCTGACCACCAGAGCAATTTTCACCTTTCAGCGCGCCTTCCATTCATTCGTCTATAACTTTATTATTACTTATCCCAATGAAATGAACTATATCTTGTTTTTTTCGCCACCAATTAGGCTTTCTTTAGGTGGGACATTATGCCAAGAATTATTTTATTCTAAATGTGTTTTAATGGGGAAATAGGAAAAAATGTGGGAAAAAAATTATTATTTTTCAGTTTTCGGCCATTATAGTTTTTAAATAAAGCATGCTACTGTAATTAAAACCCATGAAATGTATTAACCCATTTGTCCCGGTTATAAAACCATTTAAATTATGTCCCTATCACAATGTTTGGCGACAATATTTTATTTGGAAATAAAGGTGCATTTTTTTCAGTTTTGCGTCCATCCCTAATTACAAGCCCGCAGTTTATAAAGTAACAGTGTTATACCCTCTTGACATAAATATTTAAAAAGTTCAGTCCCTAAGGTAACTATTTATGTTTTTTTTTTAATTGTATTTTTTTTTTTTATTACAAAAAAAAAAATAAAAATTGGGGAGTGTGGGAGGTAATGAGTTAATCTATTGTGTAAATGTAATGTTTGTATATGTAAAATGCTTTTAGGGTGTAGTTTACTATTTGGCCACAAGATGGCCACAGAGTGTTTGTTTACATGCGACCTGTAAGCGTCCGGAAGGACGCTTACAGAAAGCAGTAGGAGGCTGGCCAAATCACAATGATCTCGCAGTTTCTGAAAGAAGCAGCAGATCATTGCGGGGGCTTAGATCAACGAACGGGAATGGATTTTCCCGTTCATTGATCTCCGGGCGAGCGGGCGGGCGGCGGCGTGCACGAGCGGCGGGTGCACGCGCACGAGCGGCGGGAGCGCGGACAGCGGCGGTAGCGCGGAAGGTACGGATTTCTCCGTTGCTGGTTTTTTAGGAGGGAAAAAAGGGGCGGAGAAATGCGTACGCGTGGGGGTAAAGTGGTTAAGGAAGTCCCCAGTGGATAAAAATGCACACAAATGAACAGTGCTACAGTGCAGATGGCAATGAATAAGTAATGCCATTTACTTCCTGTACACCAGTGATCTGCAAACTTGGCTCTCCAGCTGTTAAGGAACTGCAAGTCCCACAACGCATTGCAGGAGTCTGACAGCCACAGTCATGATTCACAAAGGCAAAATGCATTGTGGGATTTGTAGTTCCTTAACAGCTGGAGAGCCAAGTTTGCAGATCACTGGTCTACACTATTACATATCTGAGAGCCAAAGTTAGTGCACAAAAAACATACTGAACAAGTTGACGAACAGCCACTGGGACACTAACTAAGCCGCAATATCTGCAACAGCACTGGCTCTGGCTCTTTCATACGTTATAGTGAGAACACCTGTCCAGAGAGAGTTTAGCAGATGCCCAGAAGATTGATCGTGCTCTCAAAAAGTCTTGTAGATGCCTAAACGGATTCCTGAAATCAACCAACACTGACAAACCGTACGTACTAGCTGGAGCAGCTCCAACATTTGACATGCAATAAAGAAGACTAAATGGATAACAGATAGTCAACATTCTCTTCATGGCAATTCTATGGAGAAAATATTTAAAATCATACAAAAGTGGCAGATTGTGTACAACCTCTGGAACTTTCTGCTGAAGCAACTCAATTCTCAATGTGGAGAAAGAAGCAGTCTGAAACAAGGCATAGCCAATATGCAGAGAGATCAAACCTGGAAAAGACTGCTATTGGTCCATCTGTAAGATGCTGAACTGACTTCAAACAGGAGTTGAACCATCCTACCCCTCTGCTACAGGGAACACATTGGGGCACATGAAGGCAGTATTGTACCATGAAGCAACACAGAGAGGCAATTGTTTACAGCTCACTTTAAGGTTGATTCACACAGGATGTCTGCAGGGGGTTGGTAGAAGCCCCACGTAAGTTAAACTCTTTTTTTTTTATCAAGTAAGGTGTTATTAATGTGCACTGTTTGCACATGTTAAGTTTAGCAAGCTTCTGTGAATTTACCCCATGTCGTATTTAATGAATTATTTCTCCTTATTTGTCTTTATCTCAAAATAATCTCTCATCATCTGTCTAATCTAATGGATTCTTTCTCTTTATCTGTTTTACTCATTATCTTTGAAAGCATCTTAAGCACTAAATAATCCCAAAAAGTATCAAAAATAAAGAGAGCAAAGTAAGGAGAGATAATTAATGACATAGGTGTTGTGACTCCTCCCCTATGTCTGCAAAACCTACAATCTTTAAGCTGAGACCACAGTCAGCTGAGACAGTGAATTCTAAGCAAGAGGCCAGTGAATGTACAGAACAAAATGAAGGGAACATTAAGGTATGACAAGTACTAAAGCTCCTTTACACACATGTATTATATATTGCAAGAAGTTTTGAATCAGGATAAAACTTTGCCGGGACAAACCAATCCTCCAGTCCCCCGCTGCGGCTGAGTTTTGTTTTCACTGACCGAACAGAGAAGACTGGTACTGTGCATGCGCAGGTCGGTTATGGTGACGTGAGCGAGGACACGTGCGGCCAGGGCAGCACATATGTACTAACGAAACTCAGCTGCGGTGGGGGACCAGAGGATTGCAGAGGAACGGTAGAAGCGCCTGATAAGTTAAATGACTTTTTTGCTGTTGTCAATTAAGGTACCCTTTAAGATGAGAGGAGACTATTTGCCCCAAAAAATTGGGTGATGGTTAGAAATCATTGGCAATAGCAATAATTTTGGTCAGATTGATCTGTTCTGAGAATCCCCTTTATTTGTTAATACTGTAACAATAGTGGTTTATAAAACATCAAGTATTTGGGGTTAGTTGAGGTATCTGAAGATCTACAAAACAGCTTGCTCTGCTCAGTATTAAAATTCTTGACATACCAAATCTCTTGTACCCAAAGGATTGCACCTCCTCTTCTTCTGCAAAGTCGTCTGTAGGAAAAGGATAAATAAACGAGTTACACCATGTCATCTGCACTCACACTAAGCAATTGTTTTTCCATAAGTGGTAAGATAGCAGACATCATTGTGCACTCTGAAAGCACTTTTATGAAATTGTCAAATGAATCAGCCTACCTTCATATATCACTCTGAAATACAAATGTATATATGCAATTCTGATACATACAATGAATAACAGACAAGTATGGCAATGGCTAAAAAGCTAAAACATTATTAACCATTTTCGGTCCAGGTGGCTCTGGCCCCTTTAACCTCCTGAGCGATAATCCCGAGCTGAGCTTGGGGTATATCACGCAGGAGGATTTCTCAGGCCCTGGTGGACCGATTTGCATATTTTTTTTTTTTGTTACACGCAGCTAGCACTTTGCTAGCTGTGTGTAACTTCCGATCGCCGCCGCTCGCCGCCGATCCTCCGCTACCCGCTGTGCCGCTCAGCCCCCCCCTCCCCGACCCCTTGCGCAGCCTGGCCAATCAGTGCCAGGCAGTGCTGAGGGGTGGATCGGAACTCCCTCTGACGTCACGACGTCCATGACGTGGGTGGGGGCTATCATGTAGCAAGCCCTGGGCTCGCTACATGATTTAAAAAATAAAATTTTTTAAAAAAATAGTGCTGCGCCACCTCCTGGGCGATATAATTGTATCGCCCAGAGGGTTAAAGGAGTCATCAGGGCAAATATAGTAAAATGAGTGGTACTTACCGGGGGCTTCCTCCAGCCCCAAGTTCCCAGGACCTCCCTCGCCGCAGCTCTACCCGCAGCCGTTCGGCGGAGCTCTGGCCCGGTCCCCGGCGATGACGTCAGAGCGACCTGGAGGTCGCTCTGTACTGCGCCTGCGCGATCGGCGCTGTCAATCACCGCCACGTGGGCTGGAGCGGACTGTGCAGGCGCAATCCTTTCCCTATTTTGTAGTGTGATTGCTGTAATTGTCTTACAGCAATCATGGGGCCAGGAGCCAATGACATCTAGTCTTCAGCAATGAAAGCCTAAAAGAAGAGCTATATCTTCCCCACTTACTGCCAAGTGAAGAAAAAAAAAACAGATGGAGATCTAGTTTTACTCTTCTATTTAAGTCCGAAACTCTAGTTAGCCAATGGAGGGGGCATCATATAAATATGTAAAGGAATTTTAATATAGTGAATTGGGCTTAAAATTGTTGTTGAAAAGCACGAGTGATTGATGTAATAGGCATAGTCATATGTTGGTAGTAAATGGAAATGACTGAAAAATGATCCTCTCCCCAGATCCCTCTGTTGTATCTTCTTTCGTTATTCATCTCCATGTTTCCTCCACATTACAAGCAGTGACTTATAGAATTTCCGGTACCAGCAGGTCAGTGCTGGTGGTGGCTGCCTGGGAGATCTCAGAAGACGCTCCAGCTGTGGAGAAGTGTTGGTGGATGCAGATGCGGCAATGATGTGAGGACGACAAAGTGGAGACTGATGTTAGCTGATACCTATTAGATGTCGAGAATTTTCAGGCGGATGAGATTCAGAGCTTCCCTTGCGACACAGCATGTGATCAGATTGATCAGGCGATAGATTTTTAAGGCTTCGTCCTGCTCGTCATTACCATGCATTGCCTCTATTTCCCACTTGTGCGAAAGCAGGAAGTGATCACCTAATCAGACTGATGCTGTTACACAAGCAATCCTAATTATAATAATTACTTAGCCAAAAAACAGTAAGGCAGGGGACACACTTGTCTTTCAGTTTTCTGCACACTTTTTCTGCACACCAATTGTGTTTGGATTCAGAAAAACGTGCGCGTTTTTTCACAGTAGCGAATGTAATTGACAGAGAAAACTGACAAAATGTGCAGAATTATCTTGCAAGATGTAAGTTTTTTTTTTTTGTGCGTGCGAAAAATGCATTAAGTGTGAACCAGCCCGATGGTTAAAGCGGAATATAACCCTGCATTTCAACTTTGCTCTAAAACATTATTTACAGTAGATTATATGCAACCAGCATTTTTTTTTTTACTAGACCAGCATTGGAAGGGTTACACACAGAGCTTTAAAGTTCCTGGAGAGAAATGCAGACACATCGGAAGCTCACATAGATACATTTTGTTTACTTAAATGTATCTAAGTGTGGAATGTGACTCACTCTCTCTGACTGTGCAGGAGCTGGAGGACAGCCAAAGAGTGTGTAACATTTCTCACTTGTTACATTCTATTTAGTTAAATGTATCTATCTGAACTTCGGATGCGTCTGCATATCTCTCCACGAAACTTTAAACCTCTGTGTGTAACCCTTCCAATGCTGGTCTAGTAAAAAAAATGCTGGTTGCATATAATATGCTGTAAATAATGTTTTAGAGCAATGTTGAAATGCAGGGTTATATTCCGCTTTAACATGAGTTATCAGTTTTCCTTTACAGAAAACCCGCATGAAAACAGTCAAGTGTGTCCCCAGCCTAAAGCGATAGATTTATGAAAACAAGTGTATTAGAGAGATAAAAAATAGACTAAAACCTGATACACACATTCAATTTCCATTGACCAATCACTGGACTATTTTACCACCTCCATGTAGTATGAGAGCTTACCTACAAAATCTGATCATAGTATTCAGAATCTGAATCGAAGAGGTAAAATTGGTCAATTATTAGCCAATCCACATTGGATGTGTGTATGCACCCTTAATCTGGTTCTTGTTTTCTCCTGTGTTCTCTAGCATCAGCAATCATTATTAAATTAGGCTCAATTGTTGTGCTGGCCGAAATTGTTTCTAATCAGCAACTGTGCTTTTTAGGACGATAATCAGATGTATATATAGTTTTTAAGCATAAATACTGGTCATTATTGAACAGAGGCACCAGTAGAATAAAAGTACATAACATTTTTTTTAAAAATTGCTGGGAGGAAGTGGTGGACTTGCCTCCGTTAAAGCAGACACCAAGGACTGTGATTAAATAAATAAATACACATTTATTGAAGATACCCAAGGATGCAACGCGTTTCGCGGGCACAGCCCACTTCTTCAGGCAATAAACAGGGGATAAACAACAGCAATTCTGTTATAGCAAGCAGAGGTGCTCTGCTTGCTATAACAGAATTGCTGTTGTTTATCCCCTGTTTATTGCCTGAAGAAGTGGGCTGTGCCCGCGAAACGCGTTGCATCTTTGGGGTATCTTCAATAAATGTGTATTTATTTATTTAATCACAGTCCTTGGTGTCTGCTTTAACGGAGGCAAGTCCACCACTTCCTCCCAGCAATTTTTAGAAAAATGTTATGTACTTTTATTCTACTGGCGCCTCTGTTCACCTACCAGTATATTCAAGTCCACCCCAGGTGGAGGGGTGATCTACCCTTTTTCTCCTATCTACAGAGAGCGACTTCTTAATCCTGAGTGAGGACAGGTCTAATCTCCTCACCTGCCTATTGAGTGGTTACCTGAGCGGTAACCCATGTTTGTGAGTATTACCATCTCACTGTCTCAATTATTCAATCTGTCTTGACATACTACACCATATTGGGCTCTCGATTTCTCTTCAATTGTAGTCATTATTGAAGGATGTTGTTTCATATTCTCATCTAAATATGACCTAATGCTTATCATAAAGCAGAAGTGTGAAAATGCGTTAATACTATAGAAATGAGAGAAAATTAATTATAATAATAAATTGTAATCTTGGTTGCCAAGTGCTTACCACACCTTCTTTGCAGTGCTAGAGTTCTGGATTCAGGCTTGAAGATCTATATGACACAATCTATATGTGTTAGGTGTTCTTTTTTCTTGTGTGTGGGTTTACTTTGCTTCGAAGCTAAATTAGTTTTCAGTTAGCATTGGGAGATTCTGGTGGATACATTAGCGTTTGAGCTCCTTTGGGGGTAAGGATATGTGTGAATGCATCTATGCTCACGGAAATGAGATGTGGAAAAAGTGTCAGCACTATATAAACACATAAAATAATATCATATATCCCACTGACATTAAATGCTTTAATTATTAGTCTTTCAGATTCAGCACTCCAAATTACTGGTGTCCAACTAATTTGGCTTAGTCGACACTTATCTCGTGCCAACAATATGTAAAACTCCTTCCACCAACTCCTAGTATTCTTCCAAATTCAACTTCAAAATTCTGCTTTAGTTTTGGCTTGGCGCAGGTTTAGCCAGAGATAGCATTTCACTCCCACACACACAGCTATGCTATTCCGCATCAGCAGTGGTTGAGGTGTCAGAAACTTACTTAACATCTTCTAGGTGGGTTACAGATTTCAAATTTTTTTTTTTGTTTAAAACAGCTTCATGAAAATTCACAGTCATCATATCACCACGATACTTAGCGCTGAAGTCTACCCAGAATCCAGAAACTTTTCTAAAGGAATACTGTAGGGGGGTCGGGGGAAAATGAGTTGAACTTACCCGGGGCTTCTAATGGTCCCCCGCAGACATCCTGTGCTCGTGCAGCCCCTCACCGATGCTCCAGCCCCGCCTCCGGTTCACTTTTGGAATTTCAGATTTTAAAGTCTGAAAACCACTGCGCCTGCTTTGCCGTGTCCTCGCTCCCGCTGATGTCACCAGGAGCATACTGTGAAGGAACAGACCATACTGGGACTGAGCAATACACTCCTGGTGACATCAGCGGGAGCGAGGACACGGCAATGCAGGCGCAGTAGTTTTCAGACTTTAAAATCTAAAATTTCAGGAGTGAACCGGAGGCGGGGCCGGAGCATCGGTGAGTGGCTGCGCAGGCACAGGATGTCTGCGGGGGACCATTAGAAGCCCTGGGTAAGTTTAACTCATTTTCCCCCGACCCCCCTACAGTATTCCTTTAAGGCAAGATAAGAACATCCATCTGAGTTTTGCTGTTGCCTGAGTTTTACTGTTACTGTTCTTCCACCTTACGATAATAAAACTTAAACTGAATGGCATCTCTAAAGATTTCCATGGCAGGCTGTCCTAACTATTAAAGAGTTGAACTAACTGAGTAACTAATGCTGCTCTGTAATAGTAATTTTTATGAATGACCAGGCTACCATCAAATTCATGTAGGTATAATGACCTCTTCTGAATCCTCACCCACTTGTTTCTTCATATAAAAGACAGAAATCAATTCTTAAAAAAATATTTAAGAAATATGTGGAGATCTCCTGCATTTATCCTACAATGTTCTATTGTGTGTTATGATCCCCTTTTGTAAATATTGTTGACTTTTGTTCAATAAAAGTTTATTGTTAAAAAAAAGAAATGTGTGGAAATAGGAGTTATAATTTTTCTATGTCCTGACTTGGATATAGCGATAAGGGACCAGGATACAGCTAGGTTTGAAAGGGATTGAAGGAGAAGTGGATGGTAGTTAGCCAACAAGAAGGGACACATAGAGATAAGAGATGCCAAGATAAGAGGAAGTCAAAACCTGAAGTGAACTCTCTTTCGACCGCTTCTCCTAATGAAATGTTGAAAGCTTTGAATTTATCTGGGTTCACTGTTAGTGAAGATATGCCAGAAAAATCTTCCCATAAGAAGAGACGCCTGGGTCAGTTATAGGCAAAAGTAAGTCGGCTGTAAATAGGAGAACTTTTTGGTGACAAAGCCTACCTGCCGTCCCTTGATGTTGCTTTTTGAACAGGGGGCCATATACAAGAGTTCGACTTTTGGTGACTGAGCCTACCTTCAGTCCCTTGATGTTGCTTTTGGAACAGAGGACCATATACAAGCGTTTGACAGCCATGCAAAATCAAGGGCTGAGGACAGCCCTGATGCATTTCTCTATAAATATGAAATGGATAGGTGTCAGGCCCAACTTGTTAACTGTGGCACTAGGTTTAGACATGGCCTGACATGGTCTCCCATGCCATAACTGCTCAAGTCAAAGTTGGGGTAATCCAAAGACAACGTGTCA
Source organism: Hyperolius riggenbachi (assembly GCF_040937935.1). Classification (NCBI taxonomy): domain Eukaryota; kingdom Metazoa; phylum Chordata; class Amphibia; order Anura; family Hyperoliidae; genus Hyperolius; species Hyperolius riggenbachi. The sequence goes on along the minus strand of NC_090650.1, from coordinate 319,073,067 downwards.
AACACATTGACCAGGAATATTCTTCTGATGCACCAAATAGGTTATGTGAATTGCACACCTACTCTTTCCGCCTGCGTGGTATGAACCCAGTCTGGTTTCTATGAATGCTATTAGGTAGGCAAGAGTTAATCAAACAGATAATTAGAATTGGTTGGCTTGAAATGTATCCTGGTCAGTTTTAAGAATAATTTAAATTAAAGTTTCAAGAAGTGCAGTGTTAGGGACCACTCGCTCCTGAAAAAAAAAATATATATTTTTTTTTTTTAACTTGATAGTAGACATCTAGAAACTAATATTTTCACAGTTGTCCTATTTGCCATGGGAAAAGTCTCTGCCATATCCCTGGGAACAGGATGTCAGAAAAATGTCTCTAAAAAGGGCACAGACACCAATAGCAACTTGACAGAGGTTAAAACTATTACTACTCTTATACATAAAAAGGAAAAAGTCATATGGCTACAAACAGAGCCGGGACAAGGTCCTCCGGCACCCAAGGCTGAGACACCAAAGTGCGCCCCTCCATCCCTGCCACCCCAGCCATCACACACTGATTTCTATTAGACTAAGAGGCGCCACAGGGCCCACAACCTCCCCAACACCTTAATATCTAGTTATATGGCTTGCAGTCACTGCCATGTATCCCCTTTTCTTATTTCTTTTTGCTTCAAACACAATTAGGAATGACAGCTGAATGAATTCTGCGCCCCATCCTACACTGCGCCCTGAGGCTGGAGCCTCTCCAGCCTATGCCTCGGCCCGGCCCTGGCTACAAAATACGTTTCCCATAGTGTTTACTCTTAATTAATATAACAGTTCTCCAAAAGTTTTTCTTAAATAGCTTAGGAAGAGGAAAGGCTATCATGAGAATGGTAAGGTCTATGCGTTTAAACATTCACAAGGACAAAGTCTGCCATGGATTCTGTAAAAGGATGAATAATAAAGCATTAAAATAAATGAGAAAATGTACTGGCCCCAAATCATGTATGCAATATATATAATACCTAATGCCAAATATATTTCAATGACTTCTCATATTAATAGTTCTAAACCCTGAATATAAATATGCCATTATAGGTTAACAGTTTGTTGCAAGCATAACATGGCTGTATGGAGGATTGAGGTAGGAGCAATGAGCACTTTGTCATGACATACTGGCCTCCCCGAACCAGCTATAACCAGTACAAGTATAACATTTCACAGCTCTAATTACATATTGACAGGGGTTAACTGAGGTTTAAGCTGTTAATGACATTGTCATTGCCAATATTTAAGTATACATATGTATATGGCTTCCAACAACCTCAGCCTACTTCCAACTATGTAAAAATAAGGCTCCCAATAGTATTGTAGGCTCACAAAAAAAAAAAACGAGGCCTGGAATGAATAGGAAGGAGTGAGGGGTAAAAGAACACATTTAGCATCTCCTAAGTCATTGTAACAGCAGTATATTTTGGTTTAGCATGTCTAAGCTGTTTTTGGAAAGAATAACACGTTGTATAAACATGGCAAGCCAATATGGTAACACTTAAAGAGAACCCAGTCCCCTGCACACCTCCAGGACTTCTCAAGAGCTGCTCCAACACTATGGAACTTCCTAACTCCACCCATTAGGGCAGCCCCCTCCTTCAAAATCTTCAAGAAGGCCCTCAAAATTCACCTTTTCACTCTGGCCTACCAACCCTCACAGGTGCTCTAAACCCGCAGATGAACTATTGTCCCCTACCTTTCATGTCCCTACCACTCCCTCTAGATTGTAAGCCTTCGGGCAGGGTCCTCCTCCTTGTGTGTCCTACCTGATCATGCACCTCCATTACGGTGCACCCATGCTATGCATTTGAGTGAACTCAACTTGCCTAATCTACATGTTCCCATCCAGTGACTGACTAAGCATTACCTTGTACTCATACTGTGCTGCGTGATCTGTTTTTTCTTGTATTCCTGTATTGTCCTATTGCTGTATGTCACCCCTAAATATTGTTTGTAACCTGAACTAATGTCCAGCTCTGCGTAATATGTTGGCGCTTTAGAAATACAATAAATGAATAAATAAACCTGAACTGAAAATAAAAAGTCAAAATAACCATACACAGGTCATACTTACCTACTGTATAGTCTACTCCTCAATCTCTTTCTCCTCTTCTGCATCCCATTTGTCTACTGTGAGCAATGGCATTCTCCTTCCTCCATTTTGAAAATGGCCATTACCCCATAACAGCTTCCTGGTCAGCAAACTATTAAACTGTAATAACACCCATTTGAGCCATAGGGAAACATGAACATTACCTTGCACGGTCAATTGTAACTGACAGCTGCTGCTATATAACTGACAGCAACTGGTATATTTCAGTTCTGACAAAATATTGTCAGAACTGGAAGGGATCACTGTAAGAAGAAAATGGTGAACTTCTGAGAGGAACTGACGGTGAGGTTAGTATGTAATTTTCATTTGCAGCTACGTCATGAGTTTATTTTAAATAATTTTACTGTCTTCAGGTTCCCTTTAAAGGGTATCTTCAGTGTCAAAATCAATGCAATAAATATTCCCCAAAGTACCCTTACAAAGGTTTGGCAAATGACCGGGTAATGACCAGAATTGCTACAACTCATTCCCTGTTGAAAAAATCCCACCACAGTCCAACTATGTTGTGTCGCACCCCCACTGTGTTGCTGTGGTGTGCCCCCAACTCGGCAGCCATGGACTGATAGGTGGCTGCCAATTGGGGGCAGGCTGTAGTAACACAGTGGTGGCGGCCACAGAGCTCTTATGGTCAATGAAGAGCCTTTGGGTTGTAGATTTATGTCCCCATTCATTTGCTTGACCTATACTAGGGTACAATTTGGGGAAGATTAATAGCATTGATTTGCACTCTAAATTACATGGGAGGTGCTCTTTAAGTGGTAGATTCCAGAGTGTAGTGATCCTCCAAGTCACTCAGGCAAACAGGGTGAAAAATGCGTAAACCTGGTTCAGGTTACCTTGCACAGTGCTACCTCAATGCTTTCCTTCCCTATGCTATCAACCTTCTTTCCAACTGGAACCCTTTTGTAGATCATGGATGAGTTAGAGCACAATAGCCAAGAAAATGCCCACATTTTAGTTACAACTCCATGTTCTGCCTCTGGAGCCATCAGAACTCATATTAAAGTTATGGCAGTCTATCAAAGTCCCAGCGGTAGTAAGTTGGGCCCAAAAGATTTTTAACACCCTTCTTAACTTTCTAAAATTATTATTTTTTCCCTGGGAGTTCAGCTGTAACATGTTTTCTACAAGAATTAGTGACTCTGGCAGACAAAGTGAAGCTGTCAGCAGAAAAACACTGAGGCTGCCACTGATGAGCTCATTGTAAAAATACTGGTTGCTTCAAGTGCTGTAGAGTGGTGCACACCATTCTGCTCTATCCTAACATCACCACTGGCTGGTTCTCCATTTTGTTCAGTGCACCCATTTAACCACTTAAGGACCAGGGGATTTTCCTATGATCGGTGCAGCGTGGGCTCTCCAGCCCGCAGCACCGATCAGGATTGAGCCAGGGCGACCAGACTTCCCCCCCTTTTTCCCCCACTAGCCGGATGTCCTGCTGGGGGGTGAGGGGTCTGATCGCCGCTGGCTATTTCTGCTTAGCGGGGGGGGGTCTCCTCAAAGCCCACCTACGCAGAGATTTCCGCCCTCTCTGCCCTTACCTTCCTCTCCCACAGGCTATGGGCTGTGCAGGACGGATATCCGGCGGCCAATCAGAAGCCGGGGATTGCCGATCTCCTTCACGGCGCTGCTGCGCAACAGCGCCGTATGATATAAACACAGGGGATTTCTTCCCCGCGTGTTTACATTTAGCCTGCGAGCCGCGATCGGCAGCTCACAGACTGTTCACGGAAACACCCTCCGTGAACGGACATGGAACGTTTCCATGGTAACACCACTTCGACCTGCCGACGCCTATCGGCGTTAGGCGGTCGTTAAGTGGTGGTTAAATCAAGCATGGTGCATTACAGTGCACAAAAAGTTCACGCAAAAAGAGGTTCAAGAAAACCACAAATACGGTAATTTGAGTACAGCTTTTGTTTTTTGCATACTAGCAAATACAGGTATATAAGGTTAGCTAGGCAATGTAAACATTCAAGTTTCTAGAGAATTTGGTTCATTTGATCCAATCAAATAAAAGGCACGTGTTTTACTTATGTTTTAAATGCATGTACATTTTTATTTAGTGTTGAAAAAGAAACAGATGGTGGCCACCAGAAATCAGAATGTTTTTAAAAATAGGGATAATAATGGCAGCCTGTGAATCTCTTCCACTTCAGGGCCCTTCAATTCACTTTTTCTCCTAAGTTTTCTCCATAGTGATATTTTCACACTATCAATAAAATACCCTTTAATCCACCACCAAGCAAAAAAGTACTCCTAATAATTTTGACAGTACTTTTGCACCTACTTTGTGGTACTTTTTCAATTGGGGAATGCTAAAAAGTTATTTTAAAAAGAAACCAAGGCCAAAATGTGTTAAAAAAACAAATACTTAGAAGCAAAGCAGGTAGTTTCGGTGCTCAGTGCCGAGCGCCGAAACTATGCGCCGCTATAGCAGTAATTTGGGGTTGGGGTGATTGAATTCCTTCTCCCTCACAGTTGCTATGCCTCAGAGGAAAATAGTATTTAACTACCTAACGACCACATCACAATGATGGGATTGAACACGGCAGCAGCCCTAGGACCGCCTAATGACAATTGGCGTCAAGTCCTGGGGCGGGGTTTTGCAGGAGATTGCACGCGCTGATGCTCCGCCCCGTCATCACTGTTATGGTGGCAATACATGGTACAATTTTTCCATCCAATCTTACCATTTCTATGTAATATAAGGGAACTGGCTAAAATATCCTTTCAGTATATTCACTTAATTTACCCTTATACTACAATGGTAAGATTGGATGAAAAAAATTGTACCATGTATGGCCACCATTAGACGGCAAAACTGCTGTGTATTTACTCTGTACAGCGCTGCGATCTACGGCAGCGATGTACCGGGGACAGTCGTGTGACACGGCTGTCCCCCTGGGAGGCAGGAGAGCGATCGGCTCTCATAGGCTGATGCCTATGACAGTTGATCGTGCTGATTGGCTGGCAGGGGGAGGAAGGGAGTGTAATAAAAATGAAAAAAATACAGCAACATTTATTTAAAAAAAAAAAGGAAATAAATATTTGTATAAAAATAAAAACATCCCAGCATGGATCAGAGCCCACCAACAGAGAGCTCTGTTGGTGGGCAGAAAAGGGGGGGGAATCACTTATGTGCTGAGTTGTACGGCCCTGCAGCGAGGCCTTAAAGCTGCAGTGGCCTAAATTATAAAAAATAGCCTGGTCAACTTACAGGATAACTATAAGTACGCCCTAACGAGAGGGAAGCATCTGGATCCTAATTATTGCGGTCAGCTGGCCCCGTTGCCACATGTGGACTCTCCAGCTGAACGCAGCCAGGCTCCTCTTCTAGAAAAAAATGTAAAAGATTCATTTGTAAGTTTGAAAACAAAAAGTAATGGAAAGAAAACATTTTCGAACGTGATGTGTTGCAAGTGTAAATATGTGAGTGGCTTTTACAAATGCCTAAATATGATGGACATAGGACTAGTTTAACCTCCCTGGCGGTCTATTAAAACCGCCCGGGGGCAGCAAAACACATTAATTTTTTATTTTTAAATCATGTAGCTAGCCTAGCACTAGCTACATGATAGCCGCTGTGCAGCGGCATCCCCCCTCCCCTTCCGATCGCCTCCAGCAATCAGAGCGTTCAGAATGGGATTTCCTGTTCGGCTTCCCCGTCGGGTGGCGAATGGGGGAGTCCCGTCCACCCCTAAGCGCTGCCTGCCGCTGTTAGGCAAGGCTGTGCAAGGGGTCTGGGGGGGGGGGGGGCGCGTCGAGTAGCGGCGGAGCAGCGGCGATCATAATGTACACGCAGCTAGCAAAGTGCTAGCTGCCTGTAATAAAAAAAAATTATGCAAATCAGCCCACCAGGACCTGAGAAATCCTCCGCAGCAGCATAGCCTGAACTCAGTTCGGGCTTACCGCCAGGGAGGTTAAAACCGCAGGGGGCAGCGCAGCACTTTAAAAAAAATTGTTTTTTTTTTACATGATGTACCATTGTCTCTCTTTCCCTTTATTAAAAAAATGTAAAAATTTCAATAAAAACTTTGAAACACAAAAAATGTTTTGTTTTGTTTTTAAAGCCTAGCGCTAGCTACATGATAGCCACTGTGCAGCGACATCCCCCACCCCTTCTGATCGCCTCCGGCGATCAGAGCAAACAGGAAATCCCATTCAGAACGGGATTTCCTGTTTGGCTTCCCCCGTCGCCATGGCGATGATCGGAATGACGTCATGGCGTCGGAGGGAGTCCCAATCCACCCCATAGTGCAGCCTGGCGGTGATTGGCCAGGCTGCGCAAGGGGTCTGGGGGGAGGCCCTCTAACGTGGCGGGTATCAGCGAATCGGCGCGGAGCAGCGGCGATCAGGCTTACAGCTGAGGAGGTTAAAGAGAAACCGTAACCAAGAATTGAACTTCATCCCAATCAGTAGCTGATACCCCCTTTCCCATGAGAAATGTATTCATTTTCTGAAACGGATCATCAGGGTGGCCTGTATGGCTAATATTGTGGTGAAACCCCTCCCACAGTGTGATGTCAGGACCATGGTCCTGACAGTTTCCAGGCTGTGAACCTCATTGCATTGTGAGAAATAACAGCTGTTTACAGTTACAGTTGTTTCAAACTGCCAAAAAAGCAAGCAGCATCTTCTTACACTGACATCACCTGCCAGCAGTAAAAATGTCACCATGTGATAAATGTCAGAATGTAAATCAGGGAGAGAAAAGATTTTACAATGGGCAAACACTGATTAAATTATTTATATATAATTATTGTAAAAATGAAGCACTTTTTTTATTACATTATTTTCACTGGAGTTCCTCTTTAAAGCAGGTCTTGTAGTTGCTCACAATATACACTGGTTAATACATACCAAATGTAGTCCAAGGAAAAGTTGCAGATGCTCAGAAATATTGTCTGGATGCCCAACGTTAATTAAAAACTCATTGTAATAACTTATAGTTGAATGCAGTAAATGATTCAGAATACTCACCTTTACATTAATTATTCTGGTTTCAGCAAGATGTCAACAGCCATGATACATTTTAAAATGTAAAAGGTAAAGGTGAGCTTGCTGTTTATGGGGCTGTGTAGCCGAAGACCTGTTACAATACCCATTTAATGGAAAAACAAGTCCATGGAGTTCATGGAGACGCAAGGTGACAACTTACAAATCTATTGTTAAAGGATCCGCTGCTAATGTCTTGATGACAAGTACCACAGTACACGTTCAGGGCAGGTGTTGAGGCGTATACGTCTTGGTGGGTCAGACATCCTTTAGTGGTACAAGGGGAACCTACGCAATAATAGGCAAGTGGATTTAATATTTCGGCTTATCAGTGTAGGTGTCTCAATTGTGCCAGATTTGTATATTTGCTCTGAAAACCAGCCTGGTTTTTCTTTTACTGCCAATCCCTATTGATAAGGTGTACCAACATGAAATTAAGTAAATTTTTCTTTGTTGTTTGGGTAGGGCTAATAGGTTAATGAAAAATATGTTTTAAAAAATATTTATTTTTTAAGAGGAAATATAAAATTTGCACTGGGGCCCATGGCAAGCAAAAAAAAATGTAAAAAATTGAATATATATATATATATATATATATATATATATATATATATATATATATATATATATATATATATATACACACACACACACACACATATTGTTCCATTGGGAACTGGTCCCCAGCACCGTGGTACCCTCATGGTAAAGAGTGAAACCATGCCAGCGTTTGTTTTCACTAACCCTTTAATTTATTTTAGTAAATCAGGTCCTTTAAATGTCATTATTTTAGTGTGCTGAGCAACACACCAAATGCTTTACATGTAACATCCATTTATTTCAGGCTGAGAAAAGTAATAAAAAAGTAATAAAAACCAGCCAATGGGCAAATGTAGCATTTGTTTGGCAGCCAGTAGGCTATAGGCTCTGAGCATGCTCATATGTCATATCTCTTAGTCAAAACCCTTAAAGAGAACCTGAACTGAAAATAAAAGTCAAAATAACCATACACAGATCATACTTACCTCCTGTGTAGTCTACTCCTCAATCTATCCTCTCCTGCATCCCATTTGTCCACTGTGATCAATGGAAATCTCTGTCCTGCATTTTAAAAATGGCCATTACCCCATAACAGCTTCCTGGTCAGCACACTGTTAAACTGTAACATTGCCAACTTGTGTCATAGGGAAACATGGACATTACCTTGCACATTCAGTTGTAACTGACAGCTACTGATATATAACTGACAGTAACTGTTATATTTCATTTCTGACAAAATATTGTCAGAACTGGAAGGGATCACCGTAAGAAGAAAATGGTGAGCTTCTGAGGGGAACTGACAGTGAGGTTAGTATGTAATATTCATTTGCAGCTACGTCATGTGTTTATTTTAAATAATTTTACTCGTTTCAGGTTCCCTTTAAGTAACAACATATGGAAAATATGATTGTGTGTGTGTGTGTTGCAAAAAATAAAGTCAAGTGATGTCACTATTTTGTTACATTTATCCCTTGGGGGACACGAGTGAAGAGAAAACACATGTGCCTCATGACTATGTTAATGGGAGAATGATTTGTAAAAGGTTCCAAGTTGGATATTATTCAGCATAGCAATAGAACACTGCTTTCTGTATTATGACACTGGGTGGAGTAAGATCTGGGATGTTAGACAAGTGGGTGTGTTGTTTTATATGATGTCAGCGAGCCAGAGGAAGGCTAATGCTGAACGCAGACCTGCTGAAAGTGCTTTGCTGTCTTTGCAGTGCAGCTAACATTAAAACCTTTATTTAGAAACATCTTAATATGTGTATATAGCCTAGTCAAATCTGGAAGCACTCAGCGGGCTGGACTTGTCAGCATTCACATGCATGATGCTGGCAGCTAAAGTGGCAAGGGGCAAAGGCACATGGGTACAAATTAGCCAGCTAATCTTTGATGAGTGTGGCAGAACAGCAACAAATTACACCCAAAATGACAATTTAGGATCTGTCCGCACCACAGAGTGAGTAGTATAATATTGCCTGAGTAACACATTGCCACATGCATTACTATGCAATGTGATGCTGGTTCACATTAAAGGGGATCTCCGATCACAGAAAGTGGAGGGTTGAGTTCCATGTGGCCAGGCTGAAATACAACAGCCTATTACAAACTGAAATTCCAATCCTCAGATTGTACTACGAGTGACCTGTATCATCTTTCCCGACTCACACTCTTCTTGCTTTACTCTCTTTTTTGGAGGCACAAGAATGGATATTGAGCGTCAGTTCTTGTCTAAACAATTCTATTTAATGCTTATATACATGCTAGAAAGAAAAATTGTCAGAGACTATCATTCTGTGATGTCTCAACCATGGCTCCAATATATGTACAGGTAGACAACACAGAACCTGAATTAATCAGCATATAACAATAGTTCCCTCACAAAAGGATAAAATATGTACAGGTAGCCCAGGACATTGTTTAGCGGTCTGGTACGCAGAGGACAGATGATTCAGAGCATTGTTTTAGCACTTACTTTATCCACTAGAGGCCACCTACTTGTGCGCTGCCCTTTTATACCTCCTTCCCTCTCCACTGAACAGTATGCACTGCTCAGCTATAGTACCATATAGGCATCCCATATCTAATGTGCCTATAAAGACGCAGGAAACCACCAGCCAATCAGCCATTTGCTTTGGCCTTGGATTGCTTAAAGGGGCCTACCCCCACCCTGTTGCGTGGAGATGTAATCACATTAATGAACTATATCTCCTGACATGTATTGCGGTGGCTAGGGCTGCGTAATATCACTGCAGGCATGGCAATATGCAGTAGCTGCGGCAGGCACAGTCATGATACAGGACCACATATAGACATATAGTTAGGGTGCAGCCCCCCCCTCCAATGTAATCAATGTTTGCCAACCCCAACAGCCCACACAATTTATATACCTCCCTTTATCAAGGCCATAAACTGTAGACATCGCATGATACAAAGTAACCAACGATAGAACATTAGCCAACATTGTTGCCAATGCCAACTATGTAAGATCTGAAAAATACACTTCAGTTCTTTATAAATTAACTAGTAAAAAGTAAGGACTGCAGATGCAGACAGCTTGGTGATACAAGAAGCAAGCAAGAGGAGAGGAAACACGTGGAAAGCCAGGGAAACCCTGAAGGATCGGTCAGCCTGGGAGACGGAGCGGGGCAGAGACTGTGGATAAAATCTCTAGGGCCCGTTTCCACTACACGCAGATTCTGGGTGCAGAAAAACTGACTCCAATGAATGCCTATGGGCCTGTTTCCACTAAACGTGATTTTTCTGATGCAGATTTCCCATAGGTTACGCGATGAGCATTTTAATTTCTCTTTGAGGACAAAGTTGGATTTAGTTTATAGTGACACTGTCTATGCATGATGGCAGCTGCTGAAGCGGAGATAGGTGAGGGGAGCCTGAGAATGCCCCGCATGCACTAATGACCATTGTGGATTTCAATTGGGTGCTGACGAAGGTGACGATTTCTGTGTGCAGCTCTGGTCAAAACTCTTTCTGCTAACTAGTAAAAAGGCCCGCCTGTTAAAAAACAAGTGCCAGGCCACAGCCCCCGCGCGCAATGCACGGCCAGGACCAGCACACGTGCATAGATGCAACTCATGGGCGGGCATACATTTCCCACTGCTGTCCAATGTCCACCAGGAGGATGCGGGTACAGGGGATTTATTATATAGGATTAAAGTTTCCTTTGCAAAGTGATGCATCTGCAATAGCACACATGCTTGTTCAGTAACCCCCCAGCAACCCTCACTATGTTCCAGTATGACTTATAATAGTAGACATGTCTTCATACATCCAGGCCACGGTTTCAGGATGACATAGGTTCTCTTGCTCTTTCTCTTAATCGGGTCTAGGGTCTGTATTATTTTATTATTGTGAGGTGTTTTGCACTAGTAATTCAGTTGCATCAGTAGGAAGCAATAAAGGCATTGTTATGATGTTACCAGGAAGACTATTCTCAGTTATTGGCTTCAACTCTGTTTATGTGGATTGTAATCACAAAGCAATTACACAATACTTCTGCTGTTCCGTCTTTTCAACGTAATTGCTTTAGAGATCCTTGCTCAGCCTGTAGAAACAGTGGGCCCAATCCAATTCACTTTTTCTCCTAAGTTTTCTCCTAGGGGATAGTTCACACCTTATTAAAAAAAATGCCTTTTAACCCTTTGCGCTCGTATGTCCCGCATAGCGGGACATTATGACTTTCCTAGTGTGCTCGTATGTCCCGCTATGCGGGACATTTGTTCAGGCTCTGTTTGCGGCACACCAGGACCCCCCGAAAACCCTGATCTTGCCTCTGACCTTAGTGGGCATGAAAATCTACATGCCCACACAGTCAGTGCCCTCCAGCCCCAAACCGGAAGTCTGCGATCCCCGCCGGCAGGAAGTGACATTTACATTTCAACATGTTCCATGTTGAAATGGTAGAGAGAGTAAGAGGGAGAGCGCATTTCCTTAAAAAAAAAAAAAAAACAGAGACGGCTTCCTTTAGGAAAGAACTCTGAGTGGAAAGGGAAGAGAGCCTGAGGTGGGCTCATAAAAAAAAAGAAAAAAAATGCTACCTGATCCAGGGGGCTGAGGGGATCAGGTAGCCGCCAAAAGGCTACTCTCCGCAGCTCCTGTGGGCTGCAATGGCCCACTTTCACTTTCGTGACCTCAGGGTCACGATGCTGAAAGGAGAGATTGATTCGCTCTCCCAGCGTGCAGGGAGGCAGGGGGAGCTGCAGGGGGCGTGACCAGAGAGAGAGCTGCCCAATGGCAGCTCTAGTAACCCAGCAGGGACACTCCTAGTGGGCGTTTTGAACAGGGAATCCAGCTTCTCAATTTACCCTCTGAGATAGAGGCAAATATTGTTGCTAACCTCAGGGGGTTATAGCGTGGCGGTGGAGGGGGAAGAGTGGCGGTGTGGGGACACAGAGGCATGTCATGAGGCAGAGAACATGCCTTTGTGTCCCATCTGCCCTCCCCCCAAGGAACTGCCTCGGGTTCTCTTTAAGCCACCATCAACCAAGAAATACGTGTAAAACCGACTTTTTTGTATTTTTTTCAATTGCAGAGTGCTGAAAAGTTATTTTATACAAGTGATGAAAATTATCTCCTAGGAGAAAACTCAGGAGAAAAGGTAAATTACATTGGGCCCATTTTCTCTTTCTGTACAGTCCTAAACTACCACCTGAAGGAGTACAAAATACCCACCTAAATGGGGTTCATGACTGTTCACTCCTAAGAGAGGATCAGTTACCTGAGCTTGGGATGGAAGCCTCAACAAACAACATGACATGAGGAGGCTACTGGAGGAAACAGTGATGCTGCAGTGGCAACATGAATCATTAACCTACACTTTTTACTGTGTGCTGCAGACAATATATTAATCATCTCCAAAAACTATGAAATAAATAGGCTTGTTGCCAACTAGACCTTGGACAAATGTCGTGAATGGTTGGGGAGTACTGTATGTACTGGTGCTATACTGTATAAACAGGTACAGAAATGGGTGCTGTACTGTATGTGGTACCCAGTATACAACAACCATCCAAGACAAGCGATGTACCTTACCGGCGATTGGCTGGTTGTTTTATACAAAGCCTTTCCAGTGAGGTGCCCCCTCACCTCGTCATCAGGACCTCGTTAAGTCACTTCTTTCAAGGAATCCTGGTGAGTGGATTTTAATACTTGTACAGCACTGCCCTTGCTGCTTTCATACGGTCACCGCATACGGTGGAGATGTGGCCGGGGACGTTTTTGAGCTCCCCCCACGGTATGCGGCAACAACAGATTCTCCAGTCCGGCTAAGAAGTTTCAGCATCCGCCCTATAATATGACACCCAGCGTATAAGACGACCCCCAACTTTTGAGAACATTTTCCTGGGTTAAAAAGTAGTCTTACGCCAGAATATACTGTAGATGCTTTTGCTAATAACTCCATTTAAATGTGTTGAAGGCTACCCACAATTGCTAGATGCTGTGATTAGTTGCTAGCAATCAAGTCACCCATGTCAAATCTCACAAGGTCCTTAAAGGAATGCTGGCAGCTCCATTAAAATGTATTGAAGGATATTGGTGTATAAATGCATCGGGGGCAAATCAAAAGTTTAAAGAATAGCGGAGATGCCGCCGCATGGGCAAGCGGCATGGCGGCCATCTCCGCGTTCCAGCCGGCGGCTTCTGCCGCGCAGCTACATGCTGCTAGTCCTTCTAGTGCACACAGATTAAGAGCTACGTGCGCGCGCGCCCGGCGACAGGACCTTTATGCAAGTAAAAGGGGAGTCAGCTGATCAAGCCGATCAGCTGACTCCAGCTATGCTCCGGATTGGCTGAGTGACTGGGGCGGCGCTGTGGAGCGCTCTGGGTATTTATAGGACTTGCCTGTCAGTTGCAAGTTGCCTGCTGTTGCAAATGCTTACGTGTGAGCGCTCAGAACCTAGTCAGGTCTTACAGTGTGTTAGAACCAGCCGGAGCTGGGAATTCACACTTAATCAGATTCCGTTGATAGCTTTAAATACTATTATATTGTAAGACTTGTGTACCATTCTTTAGTCTAGTTCCCAGGTGTTGAAACCAAGGACTTCACACCTAGACTAGGATATTGCTATATTACTACTGTTTATCTGTTACGATCTCTTGCTCTCCTGACTACTCTCTTGCTTACTGATTCGGTACTTCTGCCTATCTGATTACTGTTGCCGACTCTGCCTGTACCTAGATACCGAATCAGTCTTTCGCCTCTGTACTGTATCTGTCCGTTCGTTGCTGACCTTGCTTGTCTGACTTTTCTATCCTCACTAGTGGGTCTTACCACTAGTGAGGGAAATCTTAAAGGCTGTCACCTAACCCTTAGGTGATCAGCCTTGCTGTACTGTCTGTGACACTTGTTCCTCAGGTGTCTGTTAGCTGCAAATTGTGTCTGTTGATCACCTGCTCCTCAGGAGATCATCTTGCAACACAGTCAGCGGTCCCTGCTCCTAAGGGGTCCACTGGCTGCAGTACAGTCTGATTCCCTACGCCTCAGGGAATCCTTGGCTGTAGTACAGTCATAATCACTCATTCCACCCGTGACCTCACTTGCAGCACAGTCAGTGGTCCCTGCTCCTCAGGTGTCCACTGGCTGCAGTACTATCTGAATCCCCTGCTCCTCAGGGAATTCTTGGTGGCAGTATGGTCTGTATTCCCTGCTCCTAGGCTATTGTTTAGTCTTGATCACCTGCCCTTCAGGTGATCATACTCTCTAACACCGTCAGTGGTCCCTGCTTCTCAGGCGTCCACTGGCTGCAGTGCAGTCTGAATCCCCTGCCCCTCAGGGGATCCTTGGCTGCAATATTGTCTGCATCTCCCGATCCTCGGGAGATAACTTCTCTTATTACTGTTGCACCAAACACAATACCACTTTACGTGTCTTGTGTCTAGCTATACTCGTATTATTGGTGATTCTGCAGATCACCACATAATCAGGTATAGCATCTGTATTATTGGTGATACTGCAGATCACCAATAATCAGAAAAATCTGTGTTTCTGACACCAATCGTTACAAAAAGCTTGGCAGCTGAGCTTTTTGTCCCTATGCTTGTGTAAAAAGACTAGGGGACATGATCTGATGAAGGAAAAGGATTTGCCATTCATTTAGAAATGAGTTCTTTGCAGTAAGAGAGTGATTTAAATGTTGAATATCTTACCACAGGAAGTAGTTATAGCAAATTCTATCTGCATTTAAAGGGGGTTAGGATGATTTCCTTGCATTGACGGGCATCCATGGCTATACTTACTAGGTAATTCCTGGTGGAGTTGATTCAGGGATTTCTGGAGTCAGGAATGATTTTTTTTACTTTTTTTTTTAAAGAACTCTGATGTGAATTTAAAAATCTATTTTGTACTCACCTTCCAGCCGCAGCCTTGGGCCTGCTCGGTGTCCCCGCTGGCCCCCCTCAATGATGGCGACCCGCCGGTAGAGTCGGCTCTCCTGCAGTATGTGCCTGATGAAGTGGATGGGCAAGCACAAGTTCACGCGTAGGTGCAGATGAGCCGACCCCACCAGTAGGCCGCGATCCTTACAGCCGGCCAACAGTGACACCGAGGAGGACCGGGGCTGCAGTGAGGGACTGAGATGCCTGTGAGGGGCTGGAAGAAGCCCCAGGTGAGTACAAAATAGATTTTTAAGTTTGCATCGGAAGTCCTTTATGCTAAATGGCCCGGCATTGCAAGTGTTTATTGCCTTCCTCTGGATCAACTGAGATATGTGATGGTGCAGGACAATGTTGCACCATCGTTTTTTTTCTCAACCAAACTATGAAACAATTCGAAGCTGATAGCTGCTAGTAACTGTGACAGATCTAAAAATTATGCATTTACCAACCTAAAGCATGAGGGTATTAAATATTCTTTAAAGCAATATAAAATATGTAATACCTGTAAATCAGACCAGAAGCTGAGAAACACACTGCAAATGATATTAACCACTTGCCGACCGCACACTCATAACGCGCGTCGGCAAAGTGGCAGCTGCAGGACCAGCGACAGATCTGCGTCGCCGGCTGCAGGCTAATTAATCAGGAAGCAGCCGCTCGCGCGAGTGGCTGCTTCCTGTGAATTCACGGCGGGGGGCTCCGTGAATAGCCTGCGGGCCGCTGATCGCGGCTCGCAGGCTAAATGTACACAAAAGCGGAAATAATCCATGTACATTTATACAACGCTGCTAACAGTAGCAGCGTTGTACTAGATCAGCGATCCCCGGCCAATCAGCGTCCGGGGATCGCTGTCACATGACAGGCAGGAGCCTGTTAGAGGCTGCACAGGACAGATCCGTTCCTGTGCAGCCTCCGATCTCCGGGGAAGGGAGGGAGGAGAGGGAGAGGTGCCCCCCCCCGCCAGCTACACGCAGGCAGGAGCGATCAGACCCCCCCCCCAGCACATCATCCCCCTAGTGGGGAAAAAAGGGGGCGATCTGGTCGCTCTGCCTGGTGTTTGATCTGTGCTGGGGGCTGTAGAGCCCACCCAGCACAGATCAGCAAAATCAGCGCTGGTCCTTAACTTCCCTGGCGGTTAATTTTTTTTCCCAAATGGGCAAAAATCCTTTTTTTTTGTTTTTGTTTTGTTTTTTTTTGTTTCATGTAAAGCTACCAGAGTGGTAGCTACATGAAACACCACTAGAGGGCGCATGTGTCCCTCTAGTGCAATCGTCGCCGGCACTAATAGCAAACAGGGGAGCACGTATATAACGCGTTCCCCTGTTTGGCTTCTCCTGTCGCCATGGCGACGATTGGAATGACGTCATGGACGTCAGCCGACGTCCTGACGTCAGGCACACCCGATCCCGCCCATAGCGCTGCCAGGAACTCATTGATCCGGGCAGCGCAGGGCACTGGCGGGGGGGCCCTCTTTCGCCGCTGCGTGCGGGCAATCGCCGCAGAGCGGCGGCGATCGAGCTGTGCGCGCGGATAGCAAAGTGCTGGCTGAGTGCACAGCACTTTGAATGGGGCGAATCGCCCCAATAGATCCGGAGAAATCCTCCTGCGCAGCATAGCCCGAGCTTACCGCCAGGGAGGTTAAGGGGGGGTAAAGGCTGGGTCATCAAGTGGTTAAGTCAAGTCACAGAAAGCTATGAATAAAGGACTTCTAAAAGAGGAGATGGGGGACTTAGTATATCAAACTAAACTTTCATATATACAGTAAAATCAAGATCGATAGGGCACCTGGCCCAGCTGGCATCCATTCTTGGGTATGAAAGGACTTGAACTCAAGTTATTGATAGGCCTTTTTATCTAATATTGATGACTCTCTTTCAAGTGGATTAGTTCCATATGACTGTTGTACAGCGGATCTTTTGCTATTACTTGGGGGGGGGGGGGATGAGAACTGGGAAATTGTAGACTTGTAAGCATAACATCAGTTTTGTGTAAACTTAAAATTTCCTTAGGAACTCTATATAAAATAATATAGCGCAGAAAAATTAGATTTTTCTGCGCTATATTATTTTATATAGAGTTCCTAAGGAAAGTTTAAGTTTTTAGATAATTAACATAGGTTTACTGAATGAATGCTTATTATGTCTAAGCAACATGTTCAGCTTGTGAAGTGGTAAATGCAAATCTAGATATCGGAAAAGCAATAAAAATTATACTTGGGACTTTGTAAAATGTTTTGACACTATTCCCTAAACAGCCCAACAGCCTGGTGCAGAAGCTGAGGATGCACAGACTGGTAGATAATGTGTACATGGATAGAGAACTGGCAAAAAGACAGAAGGCAAACTCATAGTGGTCAACCATTAGCAGCAGGTTCTCTCAAGCATCAGCATTTGGGTCAGTAGATGAAATAGAAAAAAAGGTTGTCATTTCTGTAGAGGATACTAAATTATGTAGAATTATCAACACCCAGGAGAATAGTGACATAGTATAGAAGTTGATTGACAGGATAACTATATGTGCATGCATATGCAGACATTATTTAAAGGTGAACTGTATTGATAGGTACTTGGAGGCTGCCATATTGATTTCCTTTTAAGCTATACCAGTTGCCTGGCAGCCCTGCTGATCTATTTGGCTGCAGTAGTGTGAATCACACCAGAAACAAGCATGCAGCTAATCTTGTCAGATCTTACAAAAATGTCAAACACCAGATCTGCTGTATGCTTGTTCAGGGTCTAGGGCTAAAAGTATTGGAGGCAGAGGATCTGCAGGATAGTCAGGTAACTGGTATTGCTTAAAAGGAAATCAATATGGTAGCCTCCATATACCTTTCACTACAGTTCTCCTTTAACATAAATAAGCATAAGGTTATCCATCCGGAGCATGCCAGCAGTTAGTGCCACATAAAATAAATTAGATAAAGATGCAGACAACTGACTTGGAGAAGAACTTGGGAATGTAGCATATTCTGTCAGTTGCAGTGGTGCTGCAAACGGACAGTTCTGGCTTATCTGCTTGCATTCGGTTGTGCATTTGCAATGGGTCTCATTGTCATTTGCAATCGCTCTGCAGTTCTGGGCAGCTCAGGATGCTGTCATCATTCCACCAATTGCTTGTTGCAGCTGAGCTGCGGCCAGATAGCCCTGGATTTCCTGCAAGCATGTTGTTACATAATACTGCATGTATTTCTTATGGGAGTCCTTTGCATTCACAGCCAGCTAGCAAATGGTAATCAAGCCAGCTCGGGGTTGAGTGATTACCATTCAGCTGTGTGGAGATTTGCATACCTGCATCCATTGGCTGATGCCAGCATAAAAGTCTGCCTCCCATTTCATACCCCACCCGTCATAGTGGTCAGTACGCTGATCTGCTGGGCACCTTGTTACTCTGTATAGTTCTGTTACTGTAGTTCTATGCGACCTTATTACTTGTGCTTTAGCTAGTTCTTGATAAATATATATGCAGACTTGCTAATATATATTAATCCGTTAGTTGAGCCGTTTGTTATTTTTCTTATTATTGTGTATTGCCTAGTTCCAAGCTTGATGGACGTTCGCTGCATCCGCGGTGGGTCAGTGAAGTCCATTATCCAGATAGCTTGGATTCTGCCATCACCACGTTTGTGACTGGTAGTATTCCTTCTACTCTAGTTTCTGGGAACGTAACTATAGGCTGCAGTTGCTATTAGTTACGTTCTATCCTGTAGTCTTGCCTGGGTGGATGCTTGCTGGTGACTGTTACCCTGCTTGCTCTGTTTCTGTGGAGGTGACTGTGGTTGCTACTAGTTACGCTCCGATCTATAGTCCTGTCTTGTACCTGTCTGAATGCTTGCTATCGCTAAGGCAGCACAGTGCGAACTAAGGCAGCGCATCATCGCACTGCGCTGCCATTGTGTTCTATTTGTAGAGATATCGGAAGCCCAGAGCTGCAGTTGCTCTGGGCAGCCTGTGTAACCTCTTCCATTATCCAGCTATTAGCCTTGTTGCGCTGGGTGGTCAGAAAGTATGACCCCCCCCCCCAGCATTACAGCTGTCTAGTAATATGTTATGCAACCATATTTAACAAATAGACAGGAAATAGACACTACTATAATATTGCCCTTGTATATACAGTATAACTCATCAGGCCACATCTGGAATATGGAATACAGTTTGTGGCACCACATTACAACAAAGTTATAGAATTTAAAAAAGGGTACACAAAAAGGCTACTCAATTAATTAAAAGGATGGAAAATCTCACAAAAAAGTTACAAACTGGGATTTTTTTTGGTTTGGCAGTATAGAAAGTTGGAAAATGAGATTGTCTCCTCCTAGATCAGTACAACAGACAAAAGGACACAAACTGGGTATGGAGAAGAGTAGATTTTATCACTTGCTTAGAAAGGCATTCTTCACAGTAAGCTTGGCTGAGATGTGCAATATTTTACTACAGGAAGTGGTTGTGGCAAATACTATATTTTCATTCAAAAATTGTTTGGATTCTTTCCTTATTTTGAAGGGCATCACCATCTCTTATTACAAGGTATAGAATAGTAATACTTTGATCTAGTCAGCAAGCATATATTACGCTTAAGGCTCTTCCTTCCTCTGGATCATGGCAGTGAGACTCCAAGTTAAACTTGATGGAAAGGTTTCTTTTTTCAACACAAATAACTATGTAACTACGAAAGATATCTTCTCAAATATGTTTGTCTTTTGTAAGAAGGACATTGATTCATCCAAGAAGTCCCCATCCCCGAATTGGCTGAATAACTAGCGCTAGACACAGAGTAAGAGATATCAGACTAATCACAAGAATTATTGATCTGCTTGATAAAGACATTAGGTGAAAGATTGCAGAAAAAAATAGAATTGGTGGAGTTTGGGGCTGTCTTTCTTTCCCTTCCAGTCTCTTTTTCAATGTATGGGGGGGGGGGGGGGGGGATTGATTCACAAAGCTTGCTTATTTTTTCACCTCAACCACTTAAAGACCACAGGCTTTACACCCCCCAGTGATCAGGCTATTTGTTACAAACCAGGGCTCTGCAACTTTAATGGTTTGCTGCAGAGCCACACAACCGTGCACTCAAATTAATCACATACACCCTTTTCTGCCCACCAACAGAGCTTTCCGTTGGTAAGCTGTAATCGCTGCTGCAGGCAGTGGTTGTTTTTTTATTATTCATTTATTTGTGTATTTTTAAATAATAAAAATGGTGATTTTTTTTCCTATACCCAATCCCCCCCCGACCAGCCAATCACAGCTATCGGCTCTCATAGACATCAGCCTATGAGAGCTGGTCGCTCTCTGAGCCTCCCCAGGGGACAGCTGTGTGGTGATATACTGGGGTGCTTATGATGTTGGGATAATACAGGAGTAGGTTTCCATTTTTCTATCTGCTATATATTATGTATGTCAGCCAGTCTAGCTTTGAAGGTGGCAGCTAGCTTCCTGGAGTCTGAATATACATGTGAATTAACTCTATAATTGTCTGCTGCTAATTAGGGGACTCTTAGGAGCAGGGAATGCGAAATGGATTTGCTAGCCCCTGGCAAGGAGATGGCTACTTAGTCAATAGCCAGTCAAATCCTTCCCTTTGATATGCTAGGAAATAATGTCACCCATGTGTTGTCACCTGTACCGGGAGTAAGAAAGTCTTTTGTTGTGTGTGTGCTTTAATACACTTTTTACATGTGGAAGTAGATCTCTGGGAATCAAATTATGTCTGAGGATGTAATTAAAACTAGTTCCCCCTGTCCAAACAGGCTTGCAGCCTCAAGGCAAATATTCCAGCATAAAAGGCAGGAGGCAGATACCTAAAATCAGTCCACTCCTGACGGTAGCTGAAGCCGGACTCCCGGTCCAAGCTAAGTTGGCTCCTGGTCCAACCAGAACGGTGTCCGTCCACAGAACCCAAGTCCAAGATTCTTCTATCTTGAGCCCTGTTATTTTGGTAAGCAAATAGCCGTGTGTGTATCTTGTAACTTTTACTTTGTAACTTTTTTTTACTTTGTTTTTTGTACATCTTTTGTATATATTATTTTCTGCATTGTTCCATTTTTTTCTGGAATATTAAATTGTTATTTAATAAGATTGACTTCTGCTGTACTAAACTAACACTCATAGCCTAGAAGAGACTGAAGTGTAACCGTGTATAAGTTCATGCCTGATTGTATGATTGAGTGACACTACCGTATGAGATTGTAATTGCATTGTGTGTATGGGGCACTTCTGCGCTCGACAGCCGAGTGGGAAGTCTACCAGTATCGTTCGAAACGACTGTTAGTGGTTTTGCTTCACTACAGTATAAGATTGCAACGGTGTGGGTGTGCGTGGCGTTCTCGTATTCAGCCTAAAGCGCAAAGCTGACCCAAATATACGAAAACGCAGATTGCATGTTGAGCACTCGACAGCTGAGTGGACGTGTCTAGCAATGGCTAGTGGTGGCAGTGGGAAGTGTTTGAGGGGTCCCAGCCTTGTTTGTAGCTTGAATAAGGCTGCTCCCCGCTTGATCTGGTCAAACCCGCAGTCGGGAACCGTATAGGCAGGCGTGCCGCGGGCCGGTTCCTGACAAGCCGAGTGACACGGCAGTCCTCAGTACAGCGCTGCTGTAGATCGCAGCACTGTACAATGTAAATAGACAGCAGTTTCACCATCTAACAGTCTCCTGGCGGCGATCGCCTCTGGGAGACTGAGGACGGAGCTGAGCTCCGTCATTCAAGCGAGGATGCGTGTACATCGGCACACGCGATTACCAGTAAAACACGCAACCAGGACTATACGCCAATTGGCGTTAGGCGCTCCTGGGGCTGCCGGTGCGTTCACGCCACTCGGCGTGACGCGGTCATAAAGTAGTTAACTGTAAGGAAAGCTTATGCATGAGGCAAACAAATAGGGAGAGCTAATTCATGTGATAAACAGATGATAAGAAAATATAAATCATACGTTAAGTTAAATAAGGATACATAAACCACGACTTAAGTCAATTAAGGAGAGATAAGTTATGAGTTAAGTTATTTAAGGAGATAAGGAGAGATGAAGTGTGATTTAAAAAGTAAGGTGAGATAATTCAACAGAAAACCTTTGTGAATCAGACCCAATTTTCTTACTCTTCTTTGACTGCAATACCACATTTTTCCAGGGAGTATTCCCCTCATTTCGGCCTCAATTCACTAAGCTTTATCAAACACTTTATCGAACGTTTGATCATTTACCTCATGAGTAAAATCTAATTTTGTATTCACTAAGGTGTTATAGATTTATCAAATGTTTTATCGATAAAATGTTCAATACATCTATAACACCTTAGTGAATTAAAAATTCGATTTTACCCATGAGGTAAATGATCAAACATTTGATAAAGTGTTTGATAAAGCTTAGTGAATTGAGGCCATTCTGTCCAAGTTATGCCCATTAGAGATTTATCTCCATATCCTCTTCTGGTAACATATTGGCCTCAATTCACTAAGCTTTATCAAACACTTTATCAAATGTTTGATAATTTACCTCATGGGTAAAATCTAATTTTTAATTCAATTAGGTGTTATATATTTATCGAATGCTTAATTGATAAAACGTTCAATATATCTATAACGCCTTTGTAAATTCAAAATTAGATTTTACCCATGAGGTAAATTATCAAACGTTTGATAAAGTGTTTGATAAAGCTCTGTGAATTGAGGCCATTGTATTCCTTCTCCCGCCACAGGGACTGGGAATAAGGCTCGGTATCAACTCCTGTGGTCCATTGCAGTCCATTGGAGTCCAGAGGCAGATGTGTTTTCACCATAGGCTTTTATAGGAAAACTTTCCTGGAAAAACTGTGCAGGTCGGGACTTTGCGTTCCACTAACCGTAATGGATCCAATAGATCTGTTGCAAACTGACTTATAAATAACAGGATCTGTTGACATCTAAATTTTTCATGTGTTGGTTCTAATTTGGTATAAAGGAGCATTTTCAACTCAATGAGGATGAAGTGATTAAAATCCTTAGTGGGGTTTTAGCCATTCTCCACACTATCCAAACCTAAACAAAGTTTTGGGTGGAGTTCCACTTGCATTTTAAAATGTAAACAACAAAATAAATATGAAAAGAAAACATTTGAACAGACATTTTTAATGTGCCTTTCAGGTTAAGAAGCTCTGTCTGCCTTTTACTTTACTCTTCCCCAGAGAACAGCTGTAGCAACAGTAAGGGCTACTCTGCCTTCGTCACAGAGAATTATGGGTACAGTACTGAACAGGAAAAAAGTCCAACTGTGGAATGAAAATAACTGTTTTACTAAAACAAAATGTACAGAATGTCTTCTACATAACACTAACCTGAGGAGTTGAACTCCATTTCTGCCATGTAAGAAAATAAATATCAAGTAGCTGAACTCATTGGTCATCCAGAAGTTACATTTGATATTTTACCGAAAAGAATATTTTTGTTAAATTACAAAAGAAAGCAGAAACATATTTCTCAACTTTTCACCTCAGAAATACCTCTATAAAGGAGGTAAAGCGTTACATGCAGACCCTGCCAAAGGTGACTCAAGTCTGATTTTCAAGTTAACTAAACATGAAACGTGTTTAGTCACCTGTGTTTCACTTGTGTTGAGGTTTGGAAAGATCTACTGGTTATGGCTCTACTGAGAGGCCTGCTGGCAAATGGAAAGGAAGTACTCAAGTTCCAGAGAGATGTGAGCCATAACCATATAGCAGAGTAACACTATCCGAATTGGGCCAGGGTTGATAAATCTGCAGTTTGTCTGTTATGTCTTTCTCTTATGAAAATAGATACTGCAGAAGGCTTGTCATCAAGTTATGTTATTTTTTTATATTGACATAAAGGTTAAGTATGTTTATTGTACACATAAGACATCTCTCCCTAACCCCTCTCTGTGAAATAAGAAGTACAACAAAAAGGTCAATACTTTGAACGATACATTTTAGAATTTCTAGCGACAAGCATTGGGTTTGTAGGCACTGAAAGTGTTATTTGGGTGAGGTCACTTCTGCTTGACTATAGAAGTCTCATGGTGGACAAATCAAGCCATCTGTTATGTTGAATGAGTTGCCCATCTCAGATACACCAATCAGCAACCTCTAATATTAGGAGGGGGCAGGTGTGGCCTCAGGCAGATCTCATTGTTGGCAGCTACGGGTCTCAGGAGCAAAACGTTTCTGAAATTCACCAGCAAAGTTACTGTTTGTATGATGTTAGACTTGTCGCTTAATCGATTATCTCAAGGTTTCGGAACAGGGTAGTAGGATAGATACAAGTTGTAAGATCATAGCCACTGATGATACTGGTACTATATAAATCTAATATAATAGCAGCAATAATACTTGTTGCTTAAAGAGACAATGAAGCGAAAAAAAAACTATGATATTATGATTTGTATGTGTAGTACAGCTAAGAAATAAAACATTAAGATCAGATACATCAGTCTAATTGTTTCCAGTACAGGAAGAGTTAAGAAACTCCAGTTATCTCTATACAAAAAAGCCATTATTTCTACAACTTTCAAAGTCGTGGAGAGGGCTGTTTTCTGACTTTTATTATCTCAACTGTTAGTTAACTATTCACTTTTTCTCTGGCAGGAGGAGAGGTCATTAGTTCACAGACTGCTCTGAATGAATCATTTTGAATGCTGAGTGTTGTGTAATCTGCACATATTAGAGAATGATGCAATGTTAGAAAAAACACTGTATACCTGAAAATAAAAATATGAGAATATTTTCTTTGCTGCTAATCTTCTAGCAATCTAATTATTCATAGTACACAACCAATTCATTATATCATATATTTTTTTTCACTCCAGTGTCTCTTTAAAAGGTGTTCCCTTCTGAAATCCTAACTTCACACACTTAGCTATAGGCATAGCTGAAATACCTATTTAAAAGCTGTTTTGTTTATAAAGGGTTTTTAAATTTGTTTAGTCATTCTAGTCGATTTTTAAAAAAAAAAAACCTTCCACCCTCCCCATTTTATACTTACAGCCTCAGTTTATTTTACTTTAGCTCCCCCTCACTGGATCTCAGTTTGTTCCTCACTCTTGACCATGTAGCATGATTTCACTTGGTTTTTTTTTTCCAGAGAGCTAGGACCTTTAGGCTATTATGCATGTCATCTTTTGGCTGATATTGGAAGGGCACTCTAGACTTCCCATCAGTGGCAAATAAGCTCTAGGCTATTTAAGAAACTCAGTGCTTGGTGCCCAAGAAAAGAGGTCACCCACATACTGTGTTACTGGTCTCTATTATTTTGTCACTTATTACAATTCTGTTTACCTGTCAGCAGACAAGGTGAAGTTACTGTCATGACCCGGTCTGCTTTCAGCCCTGACCCACCTGTGTTTCCACACCATGTCCTGCCTGTCCTGTTTCTAAGCTGGTTACATCACCGCGCTTAGTTCTTACTTTGTCACACACACATAGCCTCTGCGATGACACAGAAGGCCCAATGCCCACTTGGGAAATATGACATGGCCTTTGAGTCCTCTAGGATTACACAACTTCTGTGGGCCACAGTACAATCCACTGTATGTTATCCAAACTTTTCATTACCAATATTCATTCAGCAGAGTTGGAGGATAATAATTATGATGTTTAGGGTTGTTCTGTATCTAATCAATGCTAATATGGTAGTCTATGTTATGCTCAGCTGGACAGTCTGGCACAGACACCATTATAATACGCTCGGTTGAACTATGCATGTGTAATGTTCAATATGAACTGCCCTGGCTTATGGATAATTCTTCAGTGTAAGCAAATTTGGAAACTGGCAGACTGCTTTTGCCAACGCCTCCACCTTCCTTTCTTCCAGTTCATGGAATTTACTCCAGCACTGGGCTATTTGCCTGACTTCTATGCCAAAAAACAACTTGTGT
Organism: Hyperolius riggenbachi; assembly: GCF_040937935.1. Classification (NCBI taxonomy): domain Eukaryota; kingdom Metazoa; phylum Chordata; class Amphibia; order Anura; family Hyperoliidae; genus Hyperolius; species Hyperolius riggenbachi. The sequence goes on along the minus strand of NC_090650.1, from coordinate 319,047,133 downwards.
GGCCATGATTAATATCACATATACAAGCGTTACACTGCTGTCTAAAATGGCAACAAAAATGACCTTTCCTTATTAAATAGAGATGCTAACATGAAGATTTTGCTGCCACCTTACTTAAGTTCCGGAGAAAGAGTAGCTACCCGATATAATTGTGCCCAAATAGAAGTGGCCATCCAGGTAAAAATTATATTTTTTAACCTTTAACCACTTCCCTATCACTGGTTATTTCCCCTTAAAAACCACAGCAATTTTCACATATCAGGCTCCTCACATTCATTCACCAATAAACTTTATCTTTACTTACCCACTGATATGATCTATATATTGGGGGTTTGTTTCACCACACATTAGGCTTTCCTTGATTGGTACTTTTTGCTAATAATTATTTTATTTTATATGCATTTTAAAGGGAATAAGAATAAAAAAAATTGAATTGCTATAAAAACAACAATATTACTCCCAGGATAATTGTGGTTTTGCAAAACTGAATGAATAATGCCGTGCTGGAACTATTTATCAGCAGTGCTCGGGAGACTGAAGTTTTTGCATGGCTGTGCTTTGTTTCAGGTGAAATCTCAGTCCACCCACTTCTATTTTTGTAAAATTGAGCAATAGCTGATGTCGCATCACCACCCTCCCCTGGACCTGCTAGAAAGGCAGCGGTGATCTGTGACATTTTAAACAAACCTTGTTTCAAACACGAAGTAGTGCAGCAACTTCCAAGCAAAATCTGCCACAGTGATTTCTATGCAGCCCAGAGCCACTTTGGAGGGTATCAGCCAGACTCACTGAAACTGCATCGGCACCTTCTCTTCCTTCTTATGCTTTTGTCATCACCTCTTTTCCTTAGGGATAGGGGAGCACGTTTTCCCGAGGAGTGAAACCGTACCCACTCATGTTGGAGGAGGGGGGCATGGCAGAAAGGGTAATTTGCCTGTATGAGCTCCTCTTGTCAGGGCTCTTCATTCTGCTCTCTATCCTCCTGGCTGGATAATGTCATGGTTAAGGGCTCTGCCTCTGACACAGGTGACATTGGTTTGAATCTCAGCTCTTCCTGTTCAGTAAGCCTGCACCTATTCAGTAAGGAGTCCTTGGGTATACTCCCTAACACTGCTACTGAGCGCGCCCTAGTGGCTGCAGATCAAGCACTTTGAGTCTGCCTGGAGAAAAGCGCAATATACAGGGGCATAACAATAGGGGCCGCAGCCCCTTACACCCCGGGGGCTGCTTAGGGCCGTTTTAGGGGGCAGGAGGGGGTCGCAGCATGAGGAGAGAGCATGGCTGCACATCGGCGGGGAGGGGGGGGGGGACAGTCTCCCCCTCCCTCACCTCAGGATCTTCCCTCAGCATGCTCCCCTCCTGCAATTATCAGTGGCAGCAGCGGCGGGCAGGAAAAACAGGAAGTAGCGTGAGGCACTTAGCGATTGGACCTCCGCGGTGGATGGAGGTATGTGTTCCTGCCCGCCGCCACAGATAATTGCAGGAGGAGAGCACGCTGAGGGGAGAGCCCAAGGTGAGGGGGGGGGGGGGACTGTCCCCCCTCCCCGACAATGTGTGGCCATGCTCTCTACTCATGCGGTGACTCCTCCTGATCCCCAAAACGGCCCTGAGCAGGCTCCGGGGGGCCCGGGGATTTTTTTTTTCAGGGGGGCCTGGTGATTTCTAGTTACGCCCCTGGCAATATAGATGTCATTTGTCTCCTCCGGTAGTGAAGAAGGAAGTACCAGGAGGATAGAGCGCAGCATGGAGCGCCGCAGCAAGAGTCGGCCATAAAGGTAAATTAACCCTTTCTGCAACAGCCCCCTCCTCTAACACAAGCAGATACAGTTTCACTTCTCACAAAACTGTGCCTGTTCATCCCTAGTCTTCTTGCCCCTTCCATCTGTTCCCCCCCTCTCCATTCATTCTTTAAAGCTTCCCAGTGAATGCTGCCAAACCAATCACTGACTTAACAATACACACCAGGCTGAGAGACAGAAGAGGTGCAGAGATGCATCATTGTCTTACGCTTCTCTAGCTCTCTGCCATGCAAGCTGCACAGTACATTATGGAAGGTGTAAGTAGAGCTGGGGATGAGCAGAGGTGCACATAAAGTATGTAGGGCACAAGGGGTGGGTTAGAGGGATGTAATAGTGTGAGTGTGGCCTGGGCAAGGAGTAACAGGTTGCAGCAGTAGTGAGTGGACATAAGTTGGCTAGGTGGAGTGGGCATCAAAATGTTGCTATTGGACCCCATAACTTCTGGTTGCACCCCTGGCGACTATGACTTAAGTGCACTATATATTTTCTAGCCTGCTAATCTGGAGTTCTTCTTTACTGTGGCTGGATAGTCTACTAGATAAGGGCTCTGCCTCTGACACAGGAGACCAGGGTAGAATCTCAGCTCTTCCAGTTCAAAAGCCAGCACCTATTTAGTAAGGAGACCTTGGGCAAGACACCCTAACATTGCTGCCTAATGAGCGCGCCCTGGTGGTTGCAGCTCTGGCACTTTGAGTCCGCCAGGAGAAAAATGCAATTTGCAATTTCTGTGTCTTGTCTAATGTTCCACATGCTCATTTCATTACAGTAACATGCCTTCCAATTCAACTTGCATTAACAAATATACACAGGGAAGTAATTGCGCTCCTGCTTGCAAAAAAAAATTGTTACCAGTCTAACAAATGTTTGGGGGCTGATAACTTTTGGCTGGTTTTGAACAAAATTACTATTTTATCTAGTAGACCTGTAAAAACAAATTATAATGAAATGTTTGCACAGTTAAAAAACCTGAACTGAGAGAGATATGGTGGCTGCCATATTTGTTTTATTTTAAACAATACCAGTTGCCTGCCAGTCCTGGTGTATGAATCATACACCTGAAATAAGCATTATTATTATTATTTAGTATTTATACAGTGATATCTTCCACAACTCTGTACAGAGTATGTAGTCTTGTCACTAACTGACCAACAGAGGGGCTCACAATTTAATCCCCTACCATATTCATATGTCCGTCATAGTCAAGGGCCAATTCAGGGGTAAGCCAATGGACTTATCAGTATGTTTTGGGGATTTGGGAGGAAGCCGTTGTGCAAGCATGTGGCTAATACAGTCAGACTGCAGTCAGAGCACCTGATCAGCATGCTTGCTTAGGGTCTATGGCCAAAAGTATTAGATGCAGGTGATCAGCAGGACAGCCAGGTAATGTGCACTGTTTAAAAGGAAATAAGTAACAACCTCCGTATTCCTCCCGATTCAGATGACACAATGGCCCATATGCAATTAACTATTTCTCCTAAGTTTTCTCCTAGGAGATTATTTTTCATCTTCTATTTAAAAAAAACTTTTCTGATTTTTTGCAATTAAAAAAGTACCAAAAAGTAAGTGAAAAAGTGCTGTCATAATTATTTTGAGTATTTTCTTGCTTGCTGGTGGTTTAAAGGGCATTGTATTGACAAAGTGTTAAGCTGGCCATACACTGGCCCGATTTCCCGCCGATCGGCAGCAGATTCGATCACTGGGATCGAATCTGCTGTCAAATCGTTCACGCAACACGCTAATTTTTTATCTATTTCGGCCCAAAATAGATCGGTCCTGACGATCGCGCCAAGCGGAAAATTACCGTCGATCGCCGCGGGTAAGAAGCGCATCGCTAGCAGCGTACGACCGACGCAGGTATACATTACCTGAAGCTGGCTCCCAGCATCTTCTCCGCATCACCTCCCGGCTCCCGGCTGGCATCTTCTCCGCATCAGCTTCCGCATCCCGGCATCCAGCATAACTTCCTGTGCCACTGCAGTGACAGCGGAAGTACAAATAGAGGGTGCTCTATTTGAACTTCCGCTGTCACTGGAGTGACAGAAAGTTATGCCGGAAGCCGGGATGCGGAAGCTGATGTGGAGAAGATGCCCGGGACCAAGCTTCAGGTAGTGTATGCGGGGGGCCCGGGGGGCGACAGCGGCAGCTCAGCAGATTGTGAACTGTTTCAGGCTGAAATCGATTCACAATCTGTTTGCAGTAAAGGCAGCCATACGATCCCTCTCTGATCAGATTCGATCAGAGAGGGATCTATCTGTTGGTCGAATCTGATGGCAAATCGACCAGTGTATGGCTACCTTAAAAACATCACCTAGGAGAAAACTTAAAAGCTAATTGCATGTGGGCAGATGTCAATCAGTATTTGGGCTTGCTGTAAACAATTGATCGCTAGTTCTGGATTCTTAGCAAATGTTATTAGAATATGACTCCAAACACAACCCCATAGCAGCACTGCGCCAGATGCATTGATGCACTTGTTTGGCAAAACACAATTTTTCTGAATCATTATTGGGTACTGCAATCGCTTTTGGGATGGAAAACAATACTATTAATACGACTGTATATGCACACTATACATAACTGATTAAAACTGAAATGCTTGTAGTGCATTTCCAAAAACTGACACTCTAGTGGGAACAGCACCACTGAAATGCAATGGAGGACTTTCCATTCTAAATAACTGACAAGAAACCAGCCAACAACTGACATAATTAAATGTTGTATGCATCAAGTCTTCGGCTAAGCCCTGGTAGCAGAGCAATAGGGGATGCAGAGGTTGCAACAGCATCGTGTCCCCTGGACCAGTGGGGTACACTAGGGGCCCTCCTCCTAAATCCATCTTATTAGCTTTGCATTGGTGCTCTGTTGATGATGAACACCTCTTTATCTGCATTGCATAGTGGTAATCCCTAACAAATGGTTTCCTTACTTTAAATACACCTCTCTGACACTGGAGCTGTCCTTGGAAGGTTTTGGGGCTTCATATAAATAGAGTGCTTGGGGCGCCGTGTAAAGCTTGCACTGGGGCCCCAAGCTCCTTTTACTAACACGCTGATGCGAACATACCATTACAATATAATGTTTTTTCTTGTGCAGCATGCAATTTATGTCTCTTCCTTCTTGGGGGTGTTGTGGGGGGCTGATGGGTTTTCCCAGCAGTGGCAGCAACTGGGGCCCTTGTCTGCGCTCCCCCCCCCCCTTCAACCCACCCAAATTGCTGGACATACAATTTGCACTAACAGGTAAGTAAAATTCGCAAGGGGGGGGGGGGGGTGTCAGCATGGACGTCAGCCGCGGCTGGGGGTGGGCGTACCGGCCATGTTCTTTTGCTTCCTCCCTCCCTGAGGGGCAGTTGTGGTGTTCCCAGGCAGTGGATGCTTTGTGGGGGTGTCTGCACTGCCCTTCATTTCTTGGGGGTACAAGGAGGCATGCACGTGACACCCCTGTTGAGATGCAATGTATATTGCGTGGGCCAACTCCTGCAGGAATAGCAGGGAGATAGTTTTAGATCCTGCATATTCTGGTAGGCGAATGCTACAAGCAAATGCTTTGCCATTTTAAATAGTCAATTGACTTGAGGCAGCCACTATATAAGTCAGGTGTTGAGTGCTTAGAGCACACATCCCATTTTCTTGTGAAACATACTATATAATGCAATTATTGTCCGACGTAAAGCCCCAGTATGAACATAGCCTAAAGCTGGCCTACTAAATACTTACCTAACCACGCAGGAAGATGGATAACAGCAGCGTCACCTGACAACAAGCGTTCCCCAATCAATCTCCCTGCTAGCGGGTACCCGTAATTTCACATGACGGCACACAATGGGTGCGAACGAGAGTTGAAACGATTGCGGCACTTTGCGCGGTGGTCATCAGGGATCTTAAAGATCTGATCCAATGTGATGATCGTTATCGCCGCACATCGCAATGCGCTGTTTGCCTAATAGCGTGCCTGTACCCACATTGTGAAATCCCGGAAAAGATCGCTCATCGCTTAAAAAAATTGACGGTCGTCATAATAATCGCAAGGTGTGTAAAAGGCTTTAGACAAGGATGGATAAACCACAGGAGGCAGATAGCCATAACACCACCCCCTCCCCCCCAAAAAAGACATCTGGCAACTAACTATTAAAAGTACATCTACAGCTGGAGCTGGCTTTTAAAACTTCCTCCTTGCTCCTTGATTGGACAGACAGGCTTCTGAATTCCACATCGTTGGCCATCCCAGCTGAAAGGCCAGTTTCCAGTATTGAAATTCTAACCTCAAACCTGTAACAAGAGTGGAAATGTTGTGCACAGAAATCAGTCAGATTCCATTGTCGGTCACAGGAGGAAGACTGACAGTTGACTGATTGTTGGGGACATTACCTCTAATTTCCATCTACTCCAGTTTTTATAAATGAGTCTGAAATGTAGACAGAAACAGTTTTCTATGAGACGAGCTGCCATGGTATGGAATCATACAATCCCAAATCACTAATGATAAATGTCTGGGCCACACATGCAGCAGCAGCACAATGGGGGGAAGGGGGAAGTTATGTCAAAGTGCAATACTGAATGACACTCAAGTTACCTTCATAATACAGGCTGTAGTTGCAGGTATTAATACACAAATACATCTATCTATGAAACATCTAATTACAGCAAAATACGCCTGAAATAAATTCCATAAACCACTGAGACCTGTTGATTCACTGTTAGCAAGTACGTATTTGCAGAGTAAAATCCACATTACATTGTCATCTTGCATACAGATGGTTAATATACAATTCCTCTGTATTAAGATGTTAATGTCCTTTTCGTGTGCCTTTTCTTTATTATGCACATTTTGGAACATATTTTGCAGCTGTTAAGACTCATACATAAATGTTATGTTCTCAGAAATCCATAAGCTTCAATTAAAGCTGTACACTATTTTCATAAAAACATTGTCCTTGCCTATTTATCTTTGCCTACTCTGTAAACCTTCACGATCTCTCCTAATGTCCACGTAAGTCCTATCGTTTATACAAATAAAGGTATTCTGGACTAGATCAGTTTGGTTTAATTGAACCAGCATGTCTTAAACATGTAACCTCCACTTATTCTCAGATCTCAAGTATGTTAGAAAAAAAAAAGCAAATATTTTCCAGTCAGTGGATCCCGGATAGATGGATGCCAAACTTATTTCACAAGCCAGTCCTGCCTCCACTGGCACATAACCATTTCCAGATGTGTGCAGGAAAACACAGCACATCACGAAAGGCCAGTGCAAGGCTGTTCTCAGAGAAAATAACAAAATAATTCAGTGCCAGGGGCAAGGGAGACTCCTAACCATCTCTGTCTGCTTCCACGCTGGGGAGAAGAGGGGATAAACAAGAATCAACAGAACTGTCAGCAGCAAAGACAACAAGCGATTTAAGAGTCCTGTTAAAGTTCTTTTAAGTCACATACACATATATGTAGTACATCTGTATAGAAATATACATTTACAGTCACATATGCAATGATTTCTAATGCTAAGTATTTACCTTTCATGTTGGCTCAATAGAAGATGATGCAGGCAGATTTGAGATGTTGTCACTGAGTGGTCTACAGCCTGGTACTCTTGTAAGCTGCTATATGTCCATTATGCAGGCTGCTTAGCTGTAGCCCAGGTAGGTGATGCCCTTGTGCAAGGCTCTGCCCTCTGTATCCTCAGTCCCAACTTCACAGAAAAAGAGAGCGAGATAGCAGGAACTCCCCGGCAGACTTTGCTGAGCCCTTGATTTAACTCCCTCCTACTCTGTCACACTCCAGCTGCTGATGCTGCTTCAAAGTTTTTAGGCTTGATGCATGCAGACAGGACTGTCAACTATTCTCCTAGAAACAGAATGTTTCCATTGACTCAAAAAGTAGACAAAACGGACAAGCTGAGGAGGAAGATGTTCTTCTGACTGCAAACTTATACTTCAACCATGTGCTTTTTGTACATATGTGTCTGAGAACTCCGCCACTCCCCATCTCCTCCCCTTTGAAGTTTATGGGTGTCACTACAGGAGCCTGAGGGGATGTTTGTCCAGCAGTGATATAAGAAGAGAGAGAGAGAGGATGGAGTACTTAACTCAGCATTCTTCTCTATGTATCCCTAATCTATGAGGAAGCAAGAAGAACTTAGACTGAGGAGCAGGGAAAGACCAGGATAGTGTTACTGTATAGGCAGGAGAGGGATGCCTGGATTGCATTAAGGCACAAATGAAAAACACACACTTAACCACTTCACGGCTGTTGTGCCCCAGTTATCTTTAAATTAAAATTTATTTTTTACGATTTTCCAACTTGTAAATTATATAAAAAACAAACTCCATCAATGCACCATGATAACCGGTGGAATTAACATTGCTTTTAATAATATCATTGAATGGTCATTTAGTAAATGCCTGTTACATGCTCATCTGCTCCTGATTTTCACTAGATATTTGGGAAACATGATATACAGTTCCCTGGTCAACATAATTTCATTATAAGACAACAGAAAACACTTTGATGCCCTGTATACTATGTCCATTCAGGCTGAGGGATCATATTATTCCTCTGGGAGAACAGATTTCATTTGTCATTAGCCCACATTACATGCTACAATGGAAATTATGCTAAAGTTGGAAATATGAGGAAGATTGCCAATATGACTTATGCGAGAAGTACAGTGGTTTGCTGATTCATGTAGTGCCAATGTAGGAAAGACTGAAATGTAGGTCAACTTGTATAAGGATGTACTTAGTAAGTTAAACGCATATGCAGATGATGAGTACTGAAAAGATTTTCTTACTTTCTGCTTTTTGTGTGGTCTTTAGACTTTTTGATTCAAGTTCCAAATCTCAATATTTAGAGCCAAGAGCATGGCCGATCCACAATTCAACCAATTTTGGGCCAACATTGGTTGATTGAGACATGTTGGAAAATCTCAGGCCGACAGAAAGGGAAATAGCGTGTGGTGTTAACAGCGTGCAATAATCGCGAATAATGAACATGACGGACACCCCCAGATGCTGTCCATCCTAAAATGTTATGTTCCCCCCAGTGCCTGTGCAGCTATACTTTACATGTCTGCAGGGCCGGTTCAAGTAACAATTGGGCCCTAGGGCAAAATTAGCCTGGGGGCCCCCCAACAGACACCCCCACCCAAAAAGCATCAGAGGCCCTTTGTTGCAGCCAATTTTCCCTCCTGGGCCCCTGAGCTGGCTGCTGACCCTCCCACAATCACCTCCCAACTTAACAGACTCTGCAGAGTCCCTGGAGAGCAACAGTTAAGATGGGGGAGGGACACCTTGGGGGCCCCTACAGGCTCTGGGGCCCTAGGGCAATTGCCCATTTTTTCCTATGGTAGCTTCGGCCCTGCATGTCTGCCGTCTGTGCTGAGTGTCCATGCCCAATTTCCACATTTGGACCCCACATGACTACCGGCGTACGATATAACATCCGGTGCCCAAGTGCTTTCACGTGTCAACCACGTGGGAGGCAAATACAGAAGTACAGTGAGGACACTCAGCACGGACGATGGACAGGTAAATTATAACTGTACAGGCACCAGGGGGCATAAAACATTAGGGGACAGTGGCTGGGGGCAGAGAGGCGTCACTAAACCAATTCCCGAAAGATAGGCGCCCATGTTAACTGTGGCTAGAAAAGGAAATAGCGGGTGCCAGGATGGTCCGCTAGACTAATTGTGGCTACAAATAGTGAGTGTGCAAAGTAATACTTGTGCTTATTTACTGACCAACAGCCAATGGGGTGTTATATATCATAACTAACTCCCTCCCTATAAAGTATGATTTGCATGTGAGAAGAATTTCACTATTCATTACATATTATACATGGATATAAAAACGCATTTAATTTTTTAACAAGCATATTAGATCCCAAGGTTTCTTTTTACATTTGGCCATTATTCATATTTAAATTAAAAATAAAGTTGTTATCAACAAATTATTCCATTAAACACCTTAAAACTTGAGTAATATTTTACAGTAAATGTGATAAATCTGTAATTTTATATACCATTTTATTTTTAACATTATGTTTGCATTTGGGCAAAGTGTAACCATGGTGAGGAAGCATGTAATAAACATGGTCACTACTTGTCTTGTTAAAGTTTTATAAGTTCATCTGATTCAGGGAAAAGCATTAAAAGAATGAATTTATTAAAACATCTGCTTTACCATAGTGTGAGAAGAACATTTAATGATTGGGAGTTTCATTTATAGTAAAACCAACGTATGGTATCCATGATGTGGCTTAACGATAAACTGATGTTGCAAACGCACTGGAAGCTTGTTAAAGCATAACTGCACATTAAAACTTTTTTTAAACCCACTTTTTCACAAAAAGATTTCTTAATAGCTGTTTATTGCTTCAAATATATGTATATGTATATTGCAGGCTGTACCGACACTCTTTGCCTGAAGAGGCTTGTTTGCATTCCTATAATTTGTTCTTGTTCTAATCATACTATTTATAACAGTACACTAAGTGGCCTCGCTAGCAAGCAATGCTAAACATGTAAGAGGTCAAGATGTTTGAATTTTTTGCAGTAAAAACTGATGACGGTATTATTTTTAAAAATGAGATAAGGAACATCCCACATCACAACTCCCCACAAAAATAGCCATGCCCATTAAAAGATAGTGAATGCAATTCTGTCTATGATGTTTCTGAGGAGCCTAAAGAGAAAAAAGCACCACTTTTTCTTTCTTGGATTCTAACAGCTATAGGAGCTGCCATGCTCCCCCCTCCCCCTCTAGCTGTCCACTATCCAGGGGAAGATGCGAATATAGCATATGTGTCTTCAACCCTCCCCCCCACCCCCCGATGAAAGCTTGTGTTTGCTCTCGGCTAATGTGTACGATGAAATAATTACATCAGTCACAATTTCTGTGGTTGGGCAAGCCTCGGAAGTAGGGTAAGAAGACTTTGCAAAACTTTAAAATGTAAAAAGAAGAGGTAAAATTGAAGTTTCTTTCTTTTTTTAAATAATGAGCCACATTATTGACATGTATTTTTACTGTGCTATTGAGATGCCCTGGGTGCTAAAAATGGTGCTTGGTTCACTTTAGGATCCTTTAAGATCACAAGCCCCTCCTCCACATCTCATTATTCACATCATTTAAGGCATCATGTGACTTGAATCAGGCCCAATGATTATCCTAGTCTGGTCACCCATCCTGACCAAAGGTCCTTTCTAGAATGACAATTATCATGAAAAATTATAAAGTTTAAAAAAAACAAGTGAATGCACATACAATACTTCATGTCCATTTGTCTCCAAGTAAAATGCAACATTAATTACTTTCTTCCTATGATGCTGTTGCTTATAGTAGGTATTAAATATCTGTGAGATCTGACAGGTTTTGGACTAGTCCCTCCTCTCATGGGGGAGTCTCACGGTTTTCTTTAATTTTAATGTACTTACTAAAATGGAAGTTTCTCAGTCCAACTGCCAAGATAGTGTGCAATCAAGTAGTACGACCATTTGGCACTTTTGTACGGATGATTTTCAGGGAGTGCATTTGTAAAAATAAATACTGAGAATCTGTAGCGTAGCTTAGGAGCTCTGGGCCCCAGTGCGAGTTTTACATTGGGCACCAAAACAATGACAGCTGCAGTGTCAGAGGGGTGTAAGTGGGGGGGGGGGGGGGGGGAGAACAGTCTATTAAGGGTTACAATTAGCAAAGCACCAACAAAGAGCTAATCAAACGGTTGAAGAATGGCCCCTAGCGGGCCCCACTGGTCCAGGCCTTGGTGCAGTCACTACCTCTGTATCCCCTATTGCTACGCCACTGCTGAGAGTCCACCAAGAGGAGATGGATTTCTCTAAAACCTGTCATATCTGTCCAATTTTTACTATCTACTATAAGTGAAAGCAAGATAGGAAAGTAATTTATAGTTCATTCTGTACTCTGGGAGACATTTACTTTGTATATATGTGTGTCTGTTTGCCTCTGACGAAGCAGGGTTCCCCTGTGAAACGTCTGTTAGGTCTTTTTTTACTACAATACATGTCGGTTGGCGTGAGAAGGAAATAAAGGTGACACTTGGATTTTAAAAGGCTGGTGCTCTGATATTCTCTTTCTCCTAATTGTTACTGATTTCTAACTGGTTGGCAGGGCTGCAGAGTGCATTATTGCATTATGCATGTGTACTCTATAACTTGCAATTTATATGTGTAAAGGGCTTATTCACACTACAATTGCTTTTTAAGCGCTAGTGATTTGAAAACCTCTTGCTAATGCAATGCTATGGGGGATTTTTAGAAAATCACATCGCTCAAGTGAGAACACACACATTGCATTGCATTAGCAAGAGCTTTTCAAATCTCAAGCGCTTAGAAAAAGTTCTTGTAATGTGAACCAGCCCTTACTTGCATGTGTGCTTGCCAGGCATGGTTTACATGTTTTTATATGTGAATTTTGCATGTATATTTTGAATTGAATAGGTGTCCTATTTTTTATTTTCATTATATATATATATATATATATATATATATATATATATATATATATATATATATATATATATATATATATATATATATATATATATATATAAAAATGTTTGAGTAATGGATAGATGATAGTTTTGCATGTGCAAATTGCATGCTAGATTGGTAATTTGAAATTCATATAATAAATGTGTCTGGAGGGTTTGCATTGGAGCTTTGTTTGCATGCGCGATCAGTAGGCAGATTTTGCAGGCTCGGCATTTGTATTTTGTTTTATTTGTGACTTATCTGTGAGTTGCAGTTTGCATGGGCAAATTTCATGCTTGATTAGCATTTAGAAATTGTACATAATGCATGTGCACATAGGGTTTGCATGCAAGTCTTGCATGTTTGTTTGCATGCACTATTGGTGTGCAAATTTGGCATGTTGGACTTGCATTTGCATTTTGTTTTTATCTTTGATATTAAATGGAGATAGATATTTTTAGTAACTAATAGATCTTTCCAAAAAGACATGTGATCCAGAACACTCTCACATGAATGTGGGAAAAAAACATTTTTAGACCTGAGAATTACTGATCCATGCCCATGGTACTTTCAGACAGCCTGCTCCGGAGCAGGGACGGATCTAGACCAAGTTGCGCCTGGGGCACGGTCAGGTTTTGGCGCCTAAAGATCAGGTTTTGGCGCCTAAACTGCCATTCCCCATCCAAATTTTGCCGCCTTTTTAAGAATTCAACCAACTGCGTCTGGGGCAAGATACCCGCCTGCCCCCCCCCCCCCCCCTAGATCCGTCCCTGCTCCGGAGGTTACATCCACGCTACTGGCTAGAGCATTCTCGCAGTGAGGCGGAGGTGGAGACCAGCTATCACTCATCATATGCCTTTGATCCGGTGGAGCCTGTAAGTGTGATTTTATTGGATTTTAGAATTAATAAAAGAAGTCACACATGATCAAGCACTCCTCTTTTTCTATAAAGAAGCCAGGGAGCCATTCTTGCTTATTTGCACACTATTTTGGCACTGGGACTGAGAAACTGCTTTTCAGTAAGTGCATCGGAAAATAAAGGAAACTCTGAGAATCCCTTATAAGGAGATGGGCTACTCCAAAACCTGTCAAATATTTACAACCAACTGTAATTGACAGCAACATAAGAAAAAATACATTTTTTATGGATTTTATTCTGGAATAAATGTACATTTTATGGGTATGCATACAAATGTAATTACAATTTTACAATTTTTCATGATAGCGGTCCTTTAATGGAGACCATCTTTTTTATCTAAGAGACCCCCAGGCAACATTGCTCCCATTTGCCACTATGCTGAAATTGGGGCCCCAGCAAAGGATTTAATTAATAACCCACCGAGGAACTCCACTGGGCCAATGAGGTCTGGACTGGACTGGTCTATTCATAACCAATGAGAATCCTTCCTGTTGAGGAATGACAATGGTCAGATGACAGAGGCTATTACCACTATCTGCTTTCTGCTGTATCTCACCAGTATGCTAAACAGAAAGGGAACCGCTGAAAAAGCAACTTTCAGTTTCCCACCTATTGGTCCACTAGGAGCATAGCGCGGCTGTGTTTTATGGGGTCTCGCAGCGCGCAGGGGGAGGCTTTGGGGGAAGCTAAATAGCAACAGAGGCTGGGCTCTATAGGCAGACCCAGCCTCTGTATGGGGATTGCGATGTAAGAACCTCGCCTCGGGTTCTCTTTAAGGAGAGATACATGGTGAGTTATTAAAGTGAACCTTAAGTGAGAAAAAAAAATTGAGTTTTACTCACCTGGGGCTTACCTCAGCCCCCTGCAGCTGATCGGTGCCCACGACAAGTCGCTCTGATGCTCCGGGTCCCGCTGGCGGCCACTTCCGGTTTCGCCGTCAGGACCCGTCAGGCTGGGGAACGCGGCTGATACTACGCGTTCCCAGCCAAAATAGCACCCCTATGCGGCCATATGTCCGCATACGAGTGCCTATGCGGACATATGGCCGCATAGGGGTGCTATTTTGGCTGGGAACGCGTAGTATCAGCCGCGTTCCCCAGCCTGACGGGTCCTGACGGCGAAACCGGAAGTGGCCGCCAGCGGGACCCGGAGCATCAGAGCGACTCGTCGTGGGCACCGATCAGCTGCAGGGGGCTGAGGTAAGCCCCAGGTGAGTAAAACTCATTTTTTTTTTTCTCACTTAAGGTTCACTTTAAGTATGATGAGCTAATTGAAGAGAAAAGCTTTGTGAATCAATATGTCTTTTTTATTCTCTGCATAACTTTAAGGAAAACGGAATGCTTATGTAGCCATGACATTTGAATTATATTAGATAATGGGAGAATTATTGTTATGTATTGTTACTGTGTGTTGCTTGCTACCTTAAAATACACAAACTAATATACTTTATAATGATACTTTCTTAGTGAGAGAAAAGAAATAAAAAACTCAAGTGTCTCCTTTTAGCTCCAGGGGTTTGTCCTGCGCCTTGCCCTCTGTAGCCAGGACTTTGGGTGTAACCAAGAATAGTAATTGTATAAAATGTCTAAATACCTCATCAGTAACATCTGGACATGCAAATGCATTACAGAGATCTGGAAAGCAGTGCTAAAAAGAATTTTGAGAATGAGAATACCTCAACACTCAACAAGCATACATAGCAAGTGAAATGGCAAAATGTCACAGGAAATGCCACTAACTAAAAACTGTCCGTTGGCTTGCTTTTATTTTTCTACAGATTGCATGGTAGGTGGTACCACAGTGACCTCTAAGCTAAAATGACAACACAAGACAAGGAATGAAGCACCTCAAAGAGCAACAAGCTATAGGATTTCAATGCTTATTTTAAGAGTGGCATGGATGGCTTGATCAATGGATGGATGGATAGAGAGATGATGGATGAATGCATTATGTGCATGTCGTGCAAACTGCTTGTGCGACACTATACATCACTGCTTAAGGATTATTTCAATAATTTGTTTAAAATTTGCACAATCATTGCAACACCACTATTCAGGATACTAGGATGTCAACCTTCAACAGCTGAAAAAAAAATGTGAAAAATAATCAGTGCAACTTACAATCAACTTATAGGCCTGGAACCCACTGTAAAGCGCAAGCGCTAATCGCAAACGCTAGCGTTTTTATGCACATTTTTCAAGCGATTAATGAAGCGTTTCCCGGCGTTTTTGTGATCGTTTTTTATAAATGTGTAGCGTTTTGTAAGCGTTAGTGATTAGCGATTTTTTGAAAGCGTTTTTCACTTTTGATTGGTTGATTCAAATTTTGACAGTTGAGCCAACAATTAAGGCACTATCAGCTGATCAGTGTTGATGTCAATAGCTATACACACCTGATTGTGATAATGGCATCATGTGGTGAATAAAAGCAGATTGTCACAACATGCTGTGTGGGTTTTGTAGATGGATTATTTGAGACAGAGAGACAAAGACAGAGAGAGATATTGCTTGTTTGTGTTTTGGTGTGGTTCATCATGGAGGCATGTGCTTTGACCATCCTGATGACTGGAGCTGCTTTGGTGGCCAGATGCAGGAGAAGGGCACATAGGTACTGGGTGCACCCCATGCTTCAGGAAAGGGAGAGAAAGGGCCAGTTTAGGACTCTCTACAATGACCTGCGTGCAGATGGTGAGAAGTTTTTTGGATATACCAGGATGTCCATTTCTAGGTAAGAAGGCTGCTTATGTTACCATAATGTACCATTCATTTATTGTTTGGCATGTGTTAACTTGTTACTTGTAGATATGTTATAGTGATGGCCATCATCCATGATAATTTTGGACAATAGTATTACACTGTCGTATGTAAAAAAGTACTACATAATGTTTTGAACCTCAGAATTATTTTACAAATGTCACTCAATACATGTCATCAATATATCTCCAAATTTTGGTGAACATACACACACCAAGTGAAGCACACCAAGATGTTATGAATGCTTTTATTATGGAAATGTAAAGCTTACCAATCCCACACACATGAGTACCCTTAGCAACATCAACTCAACAAATTTTTTTTTAACAAATAGTATTTTTGTGGCCTTTTTTCAAAAATTTGAACAAGTATGTTTGCTGTCGTGGTAGTACAAACCAGAGATTGTTGTTAGTGAAAATATGAAATGTACGATACAAAGCAAGTGACTTTTTTCACATATCTCTGTAACAAATCAACAATATTAATATAGAGGGTTGTTTGTGGAAACAAATATTCACTCGTTTCTTGAACATAATTTATTATTAATTTGTTTTTATTTTAGCTTTGACTTCCTTCTGGCCAAAATGAAAGATAGTTTGCTGCACCAGGACACACAGATGCGCAAATCTATTTCACCTACTAAACGCTTACAGCTTACTTTGAGGTAAATATTGTGTGCACATACATATACAGCCTATAATGTTTAACTAAACATTGCTAAGTAATGTATTAACAACAAAATGAGTATTCGATTACTTACCATGGTTACTATAACAATTTGTGCACAACCCCACATCTATATTTGTAGATGAGACACTACTGCAGCCAAATACTAGAGTACAGTACAGATGGCATAAAGGAGGAGAAGTTGTTTGGTTGCCACTAGATGCACTGGTAGCCAGACCCAGGGGGGAGAGCAGATGTGTAAGAGTGTGGCTCCAGATATCACAGATGTAGTGTATAGGATAGAAGCACATAAATCAGGCCATGAGCCAGCATAGCAATGGTGCAATGCACATCTTTATTACATCCCCAAGAATCAATACATACTTATATAGGCCTGTCAGCCCTTTCTCATAACTACATTTTGTGGCTGAAGAAGCGGATTATGTTGATTTGAATCGCCTGTGAAGGCCTATATAATTATGTTTAGAATTTTGGCAATGTCATAAAGGTGATTATTGCACCATTACCATACTTGCTGGTGGGGGGGGATTTGTGTGCTTCTATCCTATACAGTACAGATGGCAACCACTTACTACAGTGACGAGTACTAATAGAATGGCTGGATATATATTACTTTCTATATCAATACAGGTTAATTTCGAGAAAGCATAAGTATGTAATGGAACATACACGACAAATGTTTTGTCCAACAAATTTGTAGTGGACATATGTTTGATATTGTGTAAGGATTGTTATAGTAAACTTTTAGAGTAGTTATTTTCATGCTTCAATATTAAAATGATGTAAGCTATGGGTGTAGTATTTGCGCCCGTCAAATGCAACAAAACAACAGTTGAACTACATTGCGATT
Organism: Hyperolius riggenbachi; assembly: GCF_040937935.1. Classification (NCBI taxonomy): domain Eukaryota; kingdom Metazoa; phylum Chordata; class Amphibia; order Anura; family Hyperoliidae; genus Hyperolius; species Hyperolius riggenbachi. Next base: position 319,029,643 of record NC_090650.1, on the reverse strand, counting down.
GGTTAGCAATCGTAACAGATAACTAATCTTCCTCTCGTCTCATCATTTCCATAAAAGAGGTTTGTTTGGGGGCAGCATTCTCACTTGGTTGGTGAGGCCTTGTCTGTCCAATATCTGTATATAACACTTGATCTTGTGTTTGGTCAATATTACTAATTTGGCCTTGGTAAGGGTGTACATAGCCCATGTTGCTTGGTGGTCTATATGGATAATTAGGGTACCCATACTCATTGTCATGCTGATAATAGCTGTGCTAGTAATGTAAATTGCCATAAGGTTGTTGTCTATGATATGGAGGATTTGACACTGGAGGTGATGGTGATGGTGTGGAAGATGAGGATGAGCTTTGTGATTGTTCCACAGAAGTAGATGGTGTATTTTTAATGGCTTTTTTAACAAGATCAATGATAGCCTGTCTTAGATCTAAAATTCTATTCTCTGGTACTTTTTTCATATATGGAACCAGACTTACAGCAAAATTGTAGTGATCACAGCTAGCATGATGTAAGACACCTACAGCTTTCTGCATCAAATTTAAAACACCACTTTCAAACGAACTTTGTGATCTACCAACTGCACCTTGGTGCCTTCCTCTTCCTGTTACTTTAGTAGTTGTAGTTTTGGTTGTGGAGGTAGTAGGCTGCACAGGAGACAATACATGAACACTACTAGTATTCGACGTTTCATCACTGGGTGTGTCAGAGGTGCTTAATAAAGATAAAGTACTATTATCAAGTCCTTCTTCTGCATCATCTTCCTCTATTCGGACCACAGGTTTTGCAGGAATGTTATCTTGAGTCCTATGGAAGGACAAAGTTTGATAAGTTTTGGAAGTGTCAACATTACATGTGTTCTGATATGTGTGTGTTGGGACATACAGAAAGTGAATGTAGGTGACAACTGTTGTACACAAACGATAGTTTACTTACTCCTCCAAATCCATAGTGGGTCTTAAGAATGCAAGTTCATTAGTGTAGCTGTATTTTGTTCGATTTGATGCACCAGAAAAACTTCTGCTCTCTTTTCTTCTAGGAGCTCCCTTCTAAAGTTGTCCTTAATGGACTTCCATCTTGTTTTCACTTGTTGTACTAGGGGAAAAGAAACACACACACTATTAATATGTGTTTTCTTTACACAGGTTTCTTGCTACTGGGCATACATATGTGTCATTGCATTATCAGTATCGTCTTGGAAGGACAACTTTTCGAAGAATTGTTTTGGACACATGCAGCTTAATTTGGGAGATTTTACAACCTGAATTCCTGAAGTTCCCGGATATGGGTGATTGGGAAAAGATTAGTCAGGATTTTTGGCAGAAAACTAATTTTCCTAATTGTGTTGGTGCTGTGGATGGCAAACACATCCGAATTGTGATGCCTCCAAATAGTGGCAGTAAGTTTTACAACTACAAAAAATAGTTTTCCATTGTGCTTCTAGCAATAGCTGATGCTAACTACAGATTCAGCTATGTGGATGTGGGTGCACAAGGAAGCAGCAGTGACTCAGGCATCTTTCAACACAGCCGGTTTGGAGTTAAATTACGAGAAGATAACATCGATCTCCCTCCTCCTCGGCCCTGGCCACACACAAATGGACCAGATAGGCCACTGGTCTTCATTGGGGATGAGGCTTTTGCCCGGTCTAACCACATGATGAGGCCTTTCCCACAACACATTTTGAACCCTCAAAGGACTGTTTATAATGTTCGCCTGAGTAAGACAAGAAAAGTGGTGGAGTGTGCCTTTGGCATAATGGCTAATAAGTGGCGTATCTTCCACACAAGCATGATGATGGACACTGCAAATGCTGTAACAATTGTCAAGGCTGCATGTGTCCTACATAACTTTGTCAGGGACAAAGAGGGCATCAATTGGGATGAAGATGTTCCACCAGCTCCACTTGAACCACTAACAGCATCCACCAGAAGAGGCACAATATCTGCTACCACCCTTCGTGAACAACTCACACTATATTTAAATTCTCCAGAGAGCTGTCTGCATACATAATAGTATTGTAGAATAGGGAAATAAATTATGAGGACATAGCAGGTTGCTTAATGTTATTTTGTTTGTTATTAAAGGGACACCGAGCAGTGCAGAAACTATGGAAATATGCATATCATTTTAAAGCTCTCTTTCTCCCTTTCCAATGATATATAAACCGCCGCCTACGCCTTTTAGTTTGATATTTTCGCGATTGAAATTGCCATGGCCACGATTTCAATCGCGAAAATAGAGAAAACTAAAAGGCGTAGGGCCGTGGTTTATGTGTCGCCAGAAAGAGGAGAAAGAGAGCTTTAAAATGATATCCATCTTTCCATAGTTACATTGTATTACACGGGCGACTTTTTCTGCTGAATGGAGCTGCTGACTTTAGGAAAAGGTCGCCCTGCGTAATACAATGTAACTATGGAAAGATGGATATCATTTTAAGCTCTCTTTCTGGCGACACAAACCGCGGCCCTACGCCTTTTTTCTCTATTATCGCGATCGAAATCGCGGCTGCGGCAATTTCAGTCGCGAAAATATTGAAAACTAAAAGGCGTAGGGCGGCGGTTTATATATCATTGGAAAGAGGAGAAAGAGAGCTTTAAAATGATATGCATCTTTCCATAGTTTCTGCACTGCTCGGTATCCCTTTAATTAATTTCTTTTCATAAGTTACACACCCTTTTTGATTATTAGGGACAGGTGCAGCCATGGGAACATGTATGTCACAAGAAGTATCGATTGATGATGTTACATGCTATAAAACATGCTATAAAACATGCGCTGTACGGTATATACATATATAGATATATACATCCTCCAGGGTTTGAGACAATGGAACATCATCAATCGTATGTATGTATGTATGCATGCATGCATGCATGCATGCATGCATGTATGTATGTATGTATGTCTCTATATATACAAAGTTTGCTCTATCAACTAACACAAAAGGTGCTCACTTTTAGTATCCTGAAGCTTGGGTGAAAGGATATTCCAAGTAAAACCAGCCTCCTCAAACAGTTCTTTGGTAATGTTGCACCATATCTGGTTGGCTAGCTGGTTCAGTTTGTGGTCTTTGTTGGTCTTGTTAAACAAAACATCATGTGGCTGCACTTTAGATATAACATCCTCCGTGGAAAACCACTTCTTCTTAGGCATTGTGGCATGTAATGCTCTCTACACACAGCCTGAAGCTCTGTGACACTTCCGTTGAGCCAGCAAGACGTCAACAGGAAATACTACACTTGGATTAGAGAATTGTGGGAATAAGTAAGCCTTCTGGGTACTTTCCGCGCTGTAAAAGCGCTAACAAAACGCTATGCATAGCGATTTCACAGCGCTTGCACAGCGCTTCTATACTTTACATTGAAGCGCAAATGCTCAGAAAATGCTGCATGTCCTGCGTTTGCGATTTAGGGAATCGCAAACGCTCCTGTGGAATTTAACACATACGATCACATTAGCTCAGTGTTTTTGAAAAACGCTAGTGCTTTCAAGCGCTCCCTAAATGCTCAAAAAAACGCCCTTGTGGGTTCCAGCCCTTACTGTATGGCACTACTCAAATTAAAATGTCCAAAAGTCCACATCTGCCAAGGAATCACGTTGGTCACAACTTCTAATCTTCCTATCACCTCCACCAGCACCTGGTGAACAGACACTCACCAAATATTAAGACCTCCACTTAGAGGTGCGTACACACATGCGACTATAGTCGTTTGTAACGATCGTTCCCCGATCTTTACCAACGACGATCGTTACAAAAAACGAACCACCGACTATTAAGGCAAACGACGAACGAGCCAAATCGCTACAAAAGAAAGTTCTGTCTCGGCGGATTTTAACCAACGACGATCGTTTGCAAAAGTAGTACATCATTGGAAACGGTCGTTCGTACTATGCTTGACATGCGCATTTCACAATTTCTCCGTGAAACTTCTCATTTTTATGCGCAGGCGCAATAGTTGCTTTACGTGATGTAACGTTCGTTCTAACGATCAGATCGTTACACACCTTTTAAAGCTAACTTTACTTAGGTCGTTCTTTCATCAATTATAAGTTCGTTCGTCGTTCTCAACGAACGATCGTTGTCGCATGTGTGTACGTAGCATAGGTCTATCAGCGCCTTGGGACACTTCGGGCCGTTCCCCACCACACCGAACTGATGAAAGTCACCACTAGGTACTAGACACCCCTCCTTATTCCTTGCAAATCGGATTCCAACTTCCATATGAGTATTACAGATTCCTTTCTTTCAATGCCAGCATAGAGTTTTTTGGATACGGGCTCTCCCCCATTTGGTTGGGCCCCGGCTGGCACTTGTAGTCCCTCCACTGCGATCGGAATGGCGTGCACCTCCACTTCCCACACAGCTCCGGACGCTGCTCCGGTAACCACGTTTATCTACTCTCATACTTCCGTAACTTAACCCCGCCATACATGTTTCGTCATGATTGACTCATCAGAAGCTGGGGGATACAGTAAAGTATAGAGCTATATAAGTTCCCGGTAACCCTCCCCTTCCCTGGGCAGACCAGTGTTTTGTGACGTGACAAGCACTCGTTGCGTCATTTGCGTGCTACTATTCTACGGCGCGGACGAGCGTCCCTCTGTTCCTTTGTGCAGGCACTGAACGCCACCCACTGCGCAGGGGGAGTGTTCTGCCGCCGCATATGCGCACAAGCATTGCGTTCCAAGCATATTGCGTGTCATGCTGAAGCTACGGGCGCCCACAGGCGCCACTATGCACCAGCCGCACATCTTAGCCTTTCCTTTCATCTGCGCTCCACCGCTACGGCTCCAGCAGCCCATCTACGGCTGCGCAGGTCCAGCAGACGATATTGCATTGAAGGAAAAAGGTGGAATTTGAATTCATTATATTCACCTTTTTTTTTTACCACCGCTGGTGATGGGCCTACCTAATGTTTTGAAAGACAACACACTTACTGCGAGGTATAGAGCGTATACAGATAGAGGAAGGAGATAGGCCGTCCTACTTACCGGTAGTAGTGTTTCGGCGAATCCTCCAGGACAGCCACGTGAGATTACCATTGAGCCCCTCCCCTGTGGAAACAATGCACATGTAATTAATCAGTCCCCTGACCCACCTCCTATATAGCCAGCCTCCTCCTCTACCTCCCTAGTTCATTACAAGAGAATCTGGCTCACCCTCTTTAGTTATACTATTCTATTTATTATACAGTATCTATTTTTTAGGGTTGGGTACTAAGGCAGCTGTCCTGGAGGATTCGCCGAAACACTACTACCGGTAAGTAGGACGGCCTTTCTCTCATCATCCTCCAGGACAGCCACCTGAGACCAGCGAGAAATTTTACCTTAGGGTGGGATGACTGCTTGGAGTACTTTACGACCAAACGCCTGATCCTGGCTGGACAACAACTCCACACGGTAGTGTCTCACGAATGTAGAGTGTCCCGACCATGTAGCCACCTTACATATCTGGTCCAGAGTTGCCCCGGATCTTTCCGCCCAGGATGCTGCCAGTGACCGCGTGGAGTGTGCTCTAATGCTTGGAGGTGTGTCAGTCTGTGAGCTGTTATAGGCTAGCTGTATCAGCTGTCGAATCCACCTGGCTATGGAACTTCTAGATGCCTGTAAACCCCTCCGGGTGCCAGAAAATAATACAAATAGATGGCTGGACCTTCTCCATTCCTGTGTCCTTTGCAAATATGTGATAATTGCCTGTCTTACGTCTAGGTTTGCTAGCCTTCTTTCCTTATCATTCTTGGGGTCTGTAGAAAAGGATGGTAAAATAACTTCCTGCAGTCTATGGAATTGTGTGGCTACCTTTGGCAAATATGTCGGGTCTGGTCGGAAAACTATTCTGTCAGGGTGAATTACCATATAGGGGTCCTTTATTGATAGTGACTGTATATCCCCTACCCTCCTTGCCGTTGTAATCGCCATCAAGAAAGCCACCTTTAATGTTAACAACCTAATAGGGATGGTCTGTGCTGGTTGGAACGTATCAGACATTAGGAAATCTAGGACCAATGCAAGGTCCCATGGGGGTGCCATCTTCACAGGCACAGGCTGTGATCTGGCCACCGACTTCGCTGAATTGCATATAAAGAACTTCTTGGATAGCTGCCTGTCCAAAAACACTGATAAGGCCAATACCTGGACTCTGAGGGTGCTAACTGCCAACCCCATGTCCACCCCGTCTTGTAGAAATTCCAAAATAAATCTTGTTTCATTTGAACTAATGTTATTTTTCTCCTTCTAAGAACAAAAAAAAAAAAAAAAAAAAAAAAAAAAAACTTTCCATACTTTGGAATAAATCTTCCTAGTATTCTCCTTCCTGCATTTTAGTAGAGTATTAATTAATTACTCTACCTGAAAACCCTAGCCCCTTTAAAGCTTGCCTTTCAGGATCCAGGCTGTGAGCTTCAGGAACGCCGGGTCCGGGTGCATCTGTCCATTCTGCATTAGTAGGTCCCTTCGGTCCCCTAAGTGCCAGGGCCCTTGTATTTTCAAGGTCTGCAGAAACGGAAACCAGGCCCTCTTTGGCCACCAGGGTGCTATGAATATTACCTCTGACCGGGACTGCCTCAGTTTGCTGAGGACCCTCGGTATCAAATTGAATGGGGGAAAGGCGTATAGAAGGCCTCTCGGCCATTCCAGTGTCAGGGCATCTAACCGGTCTGTTGAAGATGAAGGGTGTAGGGAAAAGAAATCCCTTGTCTTTGCATTTTGAGGTGTGGCAAAAAGATCTATGCTTGGTCTGTCCCACTCTGCTATGATGAGTTCGAAGACCTCCTGGTTCAGCTGCCATTCTGCTTCTATTAAGACCGATCTGCTGAGGGCATCCGCCCAGCGGTTCTGACTCCCTAGAATATGGGTTGCTGCTAGTGACTGTAGATTTTCCTCTGCCCATGTAAGGATCTGCATTGCTAGTTCTCTGAGAGCCTGCACCCTGGTGCCTCCCTGTTTCCTGATATAGGAGACTGTGACCATATTGTCGGAGAACAACAGTACCTCCCTGTTGCTTATGTGCGGCAGCAAAGACTGTAGAGCCAACCTGACCGCCATTAGTTCCCTGAAGTTCGATGATCTCTGGCTGAGTTGAGGGGACCATTGACCCTGTACCTGCTGATCCAGACAGTGGGCGCCCCAACCCCATGCGCTGGCATCCGTGTATAGTTTCACTGGATTCCTTTGCATCCAGGGACGTCCCCTGGACAGGTGGTCTACATTCATCCACCACTGGAGGGAGAGCAGCACCTGCTGTGGGGGGTTCACTCGTCGATCTAAGGAGGACTTCCTTCTGTCCCAGACCATAAGAAACCAAGCCTGTAATTCCCGAGTGTGTGCTTGAGCCCACTCCACAGCCGGGATTACCGAGGTCATTAGGCCTAGTAGGGACATTGTCTGCCGCAGTGACACTGACGGGGCTGATGTATACTCGGCCACTGCCCCCATCAGTCTGCTGACCTTCGGTCGAGGAAGCAGAATCCGCTCCTGCCCAGAGTCCCAGATTAGCCCCAAAAATAGAGCCGTTTGGGATGGCTGAAAACAAGACTTCTCTCTGCTGACTAACCAGCCCAGACTCTCTAAGGTCTGGACGCAGAGCTGTAGGCTTTCCTTTAAGGATTGCTCGGTATTTGACAAAATCAAAAAATTGTCCAGATACGGAAGAACCCTTACATTCTGGAGATGCAAATGCGCGACCGCTTCCGCAACGACCTTCGTGAATATCCTCTGGGCTGAGGATATTCCGAATGGCAGGGCACGGTATTGGTAATGGCATACCGCGTCCCCCATGACTACCGCAAACCTCAAAAACCTCTGAAATTGCGGATGGATTGGAAGGTGGAGGTACGCTTTTAATCCCCTCATCCACTTCTCCAGGTTGCGAGTAAGACAGATGGCTGCAATTGCTAGTTTAAATCCGAAGGATGCTGCCTGCCATGCTCTTTTAAGGAGGACTTCTGCCTTCCGATCCATAGGATCCTTTAGGCTGCCTGCATCCTCAAATGATAAATCTGTCGACTTAGAATATTGGGCTAATTATGCGTCCAACTTTGGGCACTTTGACCATAACTCCTGATCCTCTTGCTTAAAGAGGAACCTCCTTTTAAATGATCTAGGGATGAATAAACTCTTCTCAGGCTGCTTCCACTGAGAAGATATGACCCCTTTAATTGACTTGTGTACAGGAAAAGTCCTGCTATCAGTCTCCTCTAGTCCCCTGTATATATCGTCTTGGACTGACGTAGTCAGGGTGGTCTCCTGAATATGCTCAGATTCATACACCGCCTTAAGGAGCTCTGATGTATCTTCTATACTGAATAGGTATCTAGGCATTCTAGCCGTAGCTCTCGCTGTATCGTCCGAATCCCTAGCCTCCCCTTCCTCCAGAGATTCCCCTGAAATATCTTCCCATGAATCATCTGGAGAGTCAGGTTCTACTGGAACAGATGGCAACATCCGCCTGGGTTGAGTCAGATCCTGCTGCCTGAAACCTGTATCCCCTGTCTGACCCTGCGGCTGTTCCACCGGTGGAGGCTGGGTGTTCACAGCAACTGCCTGCGTGCCACTGTCTGCCGTCAATGTAGTCAGGGGTGTGGGCTGGGGCTGTCCTTGTGCTGGAGGCTGGGTGGGAAATGCTGCTCTGAAGGCTGCAAAGGTGGTAGTCAGTTCCTTCTTCATAGACTTCATTAAAGGGGAACTGAAGAGAGAGGTATATGGAGGCTGTCATGTTTATTTCCTTTTAGACAATACCAGTTGCCTGGCAGCCCTGCTGATCCTCTGCCTCTAATACTATTAGCCATAGCCCCTGAACAAGCATGCAGCAGATCAGGTGTTTTAGTGGTTCAGACTTATAAGTCTGATCTGACAAGACTAGCTGCATGCTTGTTTCTGGTTTTAATCAGATACTACTGCAGAGAAATAGACCAGCAGGGCTGCCAGGCAACTGGTATTGATTAAAAGGAAATAAACAGGACAGCCTCCATATACCTCTCTCTTCAGTTCCCCTTTAAGTCAATCATCACCATATTAGTGTCTGGGATAGCCTCCCCCCTATGCCTGCACTTGTCACATGATGACCGTGTGCAACCCGGTGGCAACACCTCCCCACACTTTGAGCACTTATTAGTCTTTTTAACATGTTTCTGAAAACAAACAGAAAAGAAATAAGGCTGTTAGTACACTCTGCAACCCCATGCAATGTACAGAGTAGTATAGGGTGCAGAGTCACTCTCAGCTGTACCTGTGCCGGCTGGGTCTGTGTCTCTGCGGCTGGTACGCTGCTGTTGTCTGCGGTGGAGGTATCTGTTTGCTCCATGTCCTCCCCGCAGCGTGTCGGCGTTCCACGTGTGCTCAGCAACGCGGATGTTGCTCATCAGCCTGTAGCCCCGCCTCCAGAAGTTTAAGAAGATCATCCGGCTACTGGCCAATGACGCCCGCGGTGGGCGGAGCTTACGCGACTGATCGCGTCCGCCCATATGACGTCAGGCACACACGTGCTCTCCAGGCCTCCGGAAAAACGCCGATGATATCTGGCGGCGGCCATAAGAGAGGACGTTTCAGGCTTCTCCCCAGCCCTCCACGCCGGCAGGCAGTGTACGCCATACCCTGCTTACCACCCCCTGCCCGTTCGGCCGGCACAAGCCTGAACTGCCCTCCTATGGGGAGAGAAATCCTCCTAACTATAGGTGCCATCACACACTCCCCTATAGCATTAAAAAAACAAACAAAAAAAAAACAAAACAAAAAAAACAGTGCACTGTACACGGGTGAGTGGAAACAATGAAAGAACTAAGGAGGTAGAGGAAGAGGCTGGCTATATAGGAGGTGGGTCAGGGGACTGATTAATTACATGTGCATTGTTTCCACAGGGGAGGGGCTCAATGGTAATCTCAGGTGGCTGTCCTGGAGGATGATGAGAGAAATACTGGTTACGGCCGATGTGGCCTCGCTTTATACAAATATAGGACATGAAAGGGGAAAGGAGGCAGTGGAATACTATATGAGAAAGGATGGTAATCTAAGAGATGAACAAATTAATTATCTGATTAAGCTTTTGGACTTTGCTCTCAAATCCAAAATGAAATCACTAAATAATAATAATAATAATAAGGGCATATCACTGATGGCTACTACAAGTAAAGAAAGGATTCAGTTTTTGGATTTGGAGCTTATAGCTAAGAACCATACTTTGCATACTATTAATTACTTCAAACCTACGGATAGGAATGGATACATTCCAACCAGTAGCTGTCACCATCCTTAATGGCAAAGGCCAGGCTTTGTCCCATGCAGAGCCTGTAAGGCGTGCAGGGAATTTAGTCCCAAGAAGACAATTTTGTATCTTTTGCCAACGGGAAGTCATTTAGGATTAAACAATTTATAACATGTAATGACCGCTATGTAGTATACCTGGCTTGGTGCCCCTGCGGGTGGCAATACGTGGGTCGCACCACACGCACCCTAAAGGAGCGGATGGGGGAACACACGTAATGTGAGAAAAGGTTTTCCCAATCATAGCCTATTGGCACATTTTGGGAGGCCCACTCATGTGATGTTGGCCTATTATCTTTCTGCGGTATATTCAAGCTCACCCCTAACTGGAGGGGATGTAACAGACTGCGAGCCATATGCCAGAAGGAAACTAAGTGATTATTCAACCTTGGTACTTTAACACCAGGTGGATTGAATATTGATGTGGATATTGTGTGCTTCCTGGGGGAACAGACAGGGCGTAACTAGAAATCACTGGGCCCCCCTGCGAATATTTGGATGGGGCCCCCCCCCCATAGGTGCCAAATAATCGTAATGGGGCAGCGTTTCACTGTAAATTAATTGTAAAGTGGGCAGCATTTTACCAGACAATCGTAATGTGGGCCAGAAAATCGTAATGTGGGCAGAGTTCACCAGAAAATCGTAATGTGGGCCTTTAGAAAATCATAATGTGGGCAGAGTTCACCAGAAAATCGTAATGTGGGCACCAGTCACCAGAAAATAGTAACGTGAGCAGCAGTCACCAGAAAATTGTAACGTGGGCAGCATTCACCAGACAATCGTAATGTGGGCAGCGTTCACCAGAATATCGTAATGTGGGACAGAAAATCGTAATGTGGGCAGAGTTCACCAGAAAATTGTAACATGGACAGCATTCACCAGACAATCGTAACTTGGGCAGTGTTCACCAGAAAATCGTAATTATGGGCCAGAAAATCGTAATGTGGGCAGCGTTCACCAGAAAATCGTAACGTGGACAGCATTCACCAGACAATCGTAACGTGGGCAGTGTTCACCAGAAAATCGTAATGTGGGCCAGAAAATCGTAATGTGGGCAGAGTTCACCAGAAAATCGCAATGTGGGCAGCAGTCACCAGAAAATCGCCATGTGGGCAGCAGTCACCAGAAAATTGCAATGTGGGCATCAGTCACCAGAAAATCCTAATGTGGGCAGCAGTCACCAGAATATCGTAATGTGGGCAGCAGTCACCAGAAAATCCTAATGTGGGCAGCAGTCAGTCACCAGAATGTCGTAATGTGGGCAGCAGACACCAGAAAATCCTTATGTGGGCAGCAGTCACCAGAAAAATCGCAATGTGGGCAGCAGTCACCAGAAAATCGCAATGTGGGCAGCAGTCACCAGAAAATCCTAATGTGGGCAGCATACACCAGAAAATCGTAATGTGGGCAGCAGACACCAGAAAATCGCAATGTGGGCAGCAGACACCTGAAAATCGCAATGTGGGCAGCAGACACCTGAAAATCGTAATGTAGGCAGCAGACACCTGAAAATCGTAATGTGGGCAGCAGACACCTGAAAATCGTAATGAGGGCAGCAGACACCTGAAAATCGCAATGTGGGCAGCAGTGACCAGAAAATCCTAATGTGGGCAGCAGTGACCAGAAAATCGTAATGTGGGCAGCAGACACCTGAAAATCACAATGTGGGCAGCAGACACCTGAAAATCGTAATGTGGGCAGCAGACACCAGAAAATCGCAATGTGGGCAGCAGACACCAGAAAATTGCAATGTGGGCAGCAGACACCAGAAAATCCTAATGTGGGCAGCAGACACCAGAAAATCCTAATGTGGGCAGCAGACACCTGAAAATCGTAATGTGGGCAGCAGACACCAGAAAATCGCAATGTGGGCAGCAGTGACCAGAAAATCGCAATGTGGGCAGCAGTGACCAGAAAATCGTAATGTGGGCAGCAGACACCAGAAAATCGCAATGTGGGCAGCAGACACCAGAAAATCGCAATGTGGGCAGCAGACACCAGAAAATCGCAATGTGGGCAGCAGACACCAGAAAATCGCAATGTGGGCAGCAGTAACCAGAAAATCGCAATGTGGGCAGCAGTGACCAGAAAATCGTAATGTGGGCAGCAGGCACCAGAAAATCGCAATGTGGGCAGCAGACACCTGAAAATCACAATGTGGGCAGCAGTGACCAGAAAATCATAATGTGGGCAGCAGACACCTGAAAATCACAATGTGGGCAGCAGTGACCTGAAAATCGCAATGTGGGCAGCAGACACCTGAAAATCACAATGTGGGCAGCAGACACCTGAAAATCACAATGTGGGCAGCAGTGACCAGAAAATCACAATGTAGGCAGCAGACACATGAAAAAAAAACAATTCACTTACCTGACAGAAGTCTTCTCCTCTCCCGGCATCTGGCTCGCAGCTCCCCGAGTCCTCCTGCAGCACATCTCCCGCGCTGACAGGCAGAGTGCAGGGCTACGGCAAGATGGCTGCCGAAGCCCTGTACTAGAGACACAAATAGTCTCCAGTGTAGGGCTTCTTCGGCGGCCATCTTGCCGTAGCCCTGCTCTGCCTGCCGGAGACTATGCAGGCTGCTGGTGGAGCGGGGCTGCGGGGAATGAACTGGCGCAGCGTCTATTAGACGCTGCGGCCAGTTGAGCACCTTGCTGGGGGGTCCAGAGCAGCGCTCCCCCCACGCACAGTGAGCGGGCCCCAGAGCAGCCCCGGGAGGCCGGGCCCCCCTGCGGCTGAGAGAGTCGCATCCCCGGTAGGTACGCCGGTGGTGACAGCCTTTCCTCCTCCGGGCCCCTGACTTGCTAGGGGCCCCCCTGCAACTGCAGGGGCTGCAGGGTCTATTCCTACGTCCTGGACCTGCTCCCTTAAAATTTCAACAGTGAACTTGCTCCCTTAAAACCTTAATAACTATATGTTAACAATTTAGTATTGTAATGGGTAGAAATAGATTTTAGATAGTCTCTCATAAACATCCCACCTTATAACTGAGCATTTTTATGTAAATTGCAATTAATTCCTGAGTATGTGATACAGTATTATGTTAGCGGAGTCTTCCACGATGCATTGGGCCCCAATTTTATATAAATCATATATATGCATAGAATAGGCTATATATAAAAAAAAAATTAGCAGTGGTATTTTACAGTGCGCAAAATTTATTAGTACATGCAATTTTTATTAGTTAATAATTTTTTTCTTAAGTGCACTTCCACCTTCGCATAGAGCTTGATGTGCGGCGGAAATAGGAGAACATGGTAAAAAAGGGGAATATAATTAATTCAAATTCCCCCTTTTTCCTTCGATGCAATATCGTCTGCTGGACCTGCGCAGCGTAGATGGGCTGCTGGAGCCGTAGCGGTGGAGCGCAGGTGACACGCAGGCTAAGATGTGTGGCTGGTGCATAGTGGCTCCTGTGGACGCCCGTAACTTCAGCATGACACGCAGTATGCTTGGAATGCAATGCTTGTGTGCATGCACGGCGCCAGAACGCTCCCCCCGCGCTGATTGGTCGCGGTGGGTGGCGTTCAGCGCCTGCGCAAGGGAACAGAGGGATGCTCGTCCGCGCCGTAGAATAGTAGCACGCAAATGACGAAACAAGTGCTTGTCACGTCACAAAACACTGGTCCGCCCAGGGAAGGGGAGGGTTACCGGGAACTTATATAGCTCTATACTTTACTGTATCCCCCAGCTTCTGATGAGTCAACCATGACGAAACATGTAAGGCGGGGTTAAGATACGGAAGTAGGAGAGTCGATACACGTGGTTACCCGAGCAGCGTCCGGAGCGGTGTGGGAAGTGAAGGTGCACGCCATTCCGATCGCAGTGGAGGGACTACAAGTGCCAGCCGGGGCCCAACCAAATGGGGGAGAGCTCGTATCCAAAAAAACTCTATGCTGACATTGAAAGAAAGGAATCTGTAATACTCATATGGAAGTTGGAATCCGATCTGCAAGGAATAAGGAGGAGTGTTCATTTTGGGCATTTTAACTTGAGTAGTGCCATACAGTAAAATTTGTGTTAAGCACCACCTTCTGGGATTGAGTATTGTATATAAGAAGAGGCTGCTTCAACTTATTGGACTTGAATAGGCATCCACTGTAAATTTGGTGTAGCGCTTGTATGTGCAACCTACAATCAAGCCCTTCTTCAAATAACTTTTCTAACGCGTTCTCTTAGGCCTGGAACCCACTGCAAAACGATATTGCAAGAGCTAGCATTTTGTATGAACAGTTTGTCAGCAGTTTCATGAGCGTTTTTGGAAGTGATTTTACAAAGTGTATCAATTTGCCAGCGATTGTGTAGCGATTAGCGATTAGCATTTTAAAGTCTGATTGGTCCTTTCAATTAATTTTAATTTTGTTACAGTGTGTGGTAAGATTAAAACGCTAGCAAAATCGCTCCATGCAGGTTTTAATGAGCGATTAAGCCAGCGTTTATATACTTTACATTGAAGCGCTAACGCTCCCAAAATGCTGCATGTCCTGCGTTTGCGATTTGAGGAATCGCAAACGCTCCAGGGGAAGTTACCCCATCCATTTTTAACATTAACTGAGCGTTTTGAATCGCTCCAGAAATGCTCACAAAAACGCTCTTGTGGGTTCCAGCCCTTACAGGGTATTTTTATACACTATATCAATAAAATTCCTTTTAAACAACATTCACAGTCAGTTCCCTGTATATCAGTGTATCCCAGTGCAACAAAAAAGTTGTACCACATGGCACAGGCACAATGCCTCAAGTCTGGAAACCTTCAAACGTACTCTGAAAACACACCTGTTCAGACAAGCCTATAATTTGCTATAGGCAGCACTGAAGGCACACTGGCTCACCAACTAATCCTTGTGTTTCCTTCCCTTTTGTTTCCTCCCCACTACCCTCTAGATTGTAAGCCCGCAAGGGCAGGGTCCTCCTCCTAGTGTTTCTCATACTGCTGTTATTTTAACATATGTACATGTACCAACCACATATCAACTATGTATCTGTATTTACTCTATTCAATGTCATGACGGTACAGCGTCTTGTATTTCTTATGTATATTTGTTCCCCATTATTTGTTTGTATTATGTACAGCGCTACGGAAGATGTTGGCACTATATAAATAAAAAATAATAATAATAATAATAATAATAATGCTGTACAGTGAAGTATAGTCAATGAAATGTATGTTTTACGGTACCTGTTAACGCGCATGTTTAGCGGTAATGCACTGCATATGTATACCACCCTGCAACCTGTTTAACAACAACTCTACCGTCACACAGTGAACACCCCATACAGTAGATCAGGGCTAGGGAACCTATGGCTCGGGAGCCAGATGTGGCTCTTTTGATGGCTGCATCTAGCTCACAGACAAATCAGTAGGGGTTGATTCACTAAGCCACACTGCACAAGCAGCGCGGTTAGTGTGGCAACGCAAGTAAAATTTTCAAAGTAGGCATGCTACTGCTGTAGCATGCACTATTAACTTACTCACGCTCCCCCCAAAACTAACAGCTGCTCCAATTTCCCCACTCTGGACCCTGTCAGGTCCAGTGACTTTGTAGGATGAGATCCTAGCACTTTCATTGGCCCAATAGGCTGTCTGTCACTTGACAGGCAGCCAATTGGGCCAAAGTGAGAGGATCCCGTCCTACAAAGTGAATCAACCCCCAAGTCAGCTAGCTAATTGTACAAGCTGTTAGTCTGTATTTCTCCTGTCTGGCTGTCGGAGGAAATTGCTGATGTTGCTGAAACCCTATAGAAGCTGAAAACGTGTCTGACACTTCCGCTGCCCGGCAGATCAACTTTATACACATAACCATGGCAACAGGGATATGAGCCATCTGCTGTGCATGCACACTGTGCCAGTTTGAAACATATTGTATGGCTCTCACAGAATCACATTTTAAAATATGTAGCGTTTATGGCTCTCTCAGCCAAAAAGATTCCTGACCACTGCAGTAGATGGTGCAAAAAGGCTCTTACACTGCACCACAACGAACCACTGTTAACCACTTTGGCCCTATCTGGACGGATATATCCGTCCAGATAGACTGTGCTGCTCCTGCAGCGCTGTGCTCGCGATCGGGCGCGCTCCCGCTGGCTGCCGCTAGCCCCCCGATCATTGAAAGGGAATATAATTCCCATTCACCAATCTAAGCCCCCCGGAGAAATACAGACGCTTTCTAAGCAGAGAGCGCAGTATTTCTGCCCGGAAAAAAAAATTGCAGCCTCCTAATAGTTCCTGGCAGCGTGATCGTACGCTCCATGAACTTTTTTGACTGTGGCCATTTTGTGGCCAAATAGTAAACTGCACCCACATACGGTACATTTTTTTAAATAAAGAATTACATTATATTACACCTAAAAATAGCTGTTAACCTCCCAAATGAAAATCACCCACATACACTTAATTAAAAAATAAAGAAAACAAATTACAATAAAGAAAAAAAAAAACGAATTAATTTTTTTTTAAATTATAAGCTTGTAAATAGTGATGAACGCAAATTGAAAAAATGCACCTTTATTTCTAAATAAAATATCGGCGCCATAAATTGTGATAGGGACATAATTTAAAAGGCGTAATAAGCGGGACAAATACGCAAATAAAATACATAGGTTTTAATTACGGTAGCATGTATTAATTTTAAATTACAATGGCCAAAAACTGAGAAATAAATGATTTTTTTCCATTTCTTTCTTAATCTTCCTGTTAAAACGGATTTAGAAAAAAATAATTCTTAGCAAAATGTACTACCTAAAGAAAGCCTAATTAGTGGCGGAAAAAACAAGATATAGATCAATTAATTGTGATTAGTAGCGATAAAGTTATTGGCGGATGAATGGGAGGTGAACGTTGCTCTGATGCATGAGATTTTCCACGCTGTAGGCTGAAGTGGTTAATGGGGCCTAAGGCTAAGTTGACAGTGGGAGGAGACTGTAGCATGTACACAAAACACACACATTAAAGCTGAAGACAATTGATTTGAATAACATTACCTCATTACAAAGGCAATTGCCAATTGTGGGATATAATAGGCCGTGAGTAAACAGTTAGGGCCCTTTTCCACTAGCAATCGCTAGCGTTCACGCTGAACGCTAGCGATTGCTGAATCGCAATTACCGCCGATTCCCCGACGTTCGCGGCCGCGATTTTGCTATGCTATGCACTGCATAGCAAAATCGCGGCAAAAGTCGCTCCGCGGCGCGATCGCGATCAAGTAAAAAACGAATCGCGGTAGTGGAAATTACCTACCGCGATTCCTATGTTAAAAAGCAAACCGTAGCGATTGTAAAATCGCTAGCGGTTTGCGTTTTTGCGATTCAGCCAGCGCAAACGCGCTGGTGGAAAAGGGCCCTTACTGAAGGTGATTCAATGGAATCAGGAAAATGGGCCAGTGAAAAAATGTGAGTGCCTTAGATTAGACTGGGGCCAAATTGTGATGGTTAGACAGCTGTGCAAGAGCATCTCCACAACAGTAGATCTTGTACTGTATTCAGTAGTTGATTTGCAGTGGTTTGTGCCTACCAAAAGTAGCCCAAGGGAGGACAACTGGTGAATTAGCAGAATGGTTATGTGGGCTTAAAGAGACTCCGTAACAAAAATTGCATCCTGTTTTTTATCATCCTACAAGTTCCAAAAGCTATTCTAATGTGTTCTGGCTTACTGCAGCACGTTCTACTATCGCCATCTCTGTAATAAATCAACTTATCTCTCTCTTGTCAGACTTGTCAGGCCTGTGTCTGGAAGGCTGCCAAGTTCTTCAGTGTTGTGGTTCTGCTATGAACTCCCCCATCCAGGCCCCTCTCTGCACACTGCCTGTGTATTATTTAGATTAGAGCAGCTTCTCTCTTCTCTCTTATCTTTTACAAGCTGGATAAATCCTCCTCTGAGCTGGCTGGGCTTTCACATACAGAGGAATTACATACAGGCAGAGCTGTCTGCACTCTGCAGGAAGAAACAGCCTGACACTTCAGTGGAAGATAGCTGCAGGGGGAAAGAAACACACAAATGATCTCTTGAGATTCAAAAGGAAGGCTGTATACAGCCTGCTTGTGTATGGATGTATTTTCTATGTGTGGACATACTGTACATCAATCTACTTCCTGTTTTGGTGGCCATTTTGTTTGTTTATAAACAAACTTTTTAAAACTGTTTTTAACCACTTTTAATGCGGCGAGGAGCGGCAAAATTGTGACAGAGGGGAATAGGAGATGCCCCCTAACGCACTGGTATGTTTACTTTTGTGCGATTTTAACAATACAGATTCTCTTTAATGCTCATTGATACTCATAGCAAGTAAAAGCTAGCTTGTCTCTTGCAAATTGCTGGCATATACAGAGGGATCTCAGAGGATGCCAAGGGACCTCATGGACTATGGAGGGGCTGGAGGAAGCCCCAGGTAGGTTAATTATGCCATTTTTGCCTTCTGTTCAGGCTCCCTTCATTCCTAGTCATGATAGAACAGTAGGGCTGGGTAGCCACAGAATAGTGAGAGTGCCAATGCTGACCCCTATCCATAGCTGACGGCACTGACAGTGGGAGCATAAGAATCAGAAATGGACCATGGAGTAATGTACAATGGTGCCCTGATCGGATGAATCACATTTTCTGTGTCTTCCAAATCTCCTAGATCTCAACACAATAGATCATCTGTAGGATGCATGGTACACACCATGCAGTTTTCTGTCAGCTTGACAGGTTGAGACGATAATTTGACAGGTCCAATCAATTTTCCAATCGATTTTCTTATCACTTCTGTACAATATTGATCAGAAAATTGATTGGAAACCTGATCGGACCTGTCAGAAATTAATGTTTTGTCATGTCAATCTGACAGGAATTGTATGGTGTGCACCAGGCATTAACCTCCCTGGCGATACGCAGATGCAGTGGCTGCGTCCGCGGGAGGGATTTTTTTAAATAAAAAATGTTTTGTATTAGCTAGCTAGCACTAGGCTAGCTAACTATGTGCGGCAAATCCCCCGGAACCTCTCTGACCCCCCCCGATCGCCGTCGGCTATATTTACCCGTCCGCGATCCCGCGAGAGCCGCAGCTTCCCAATTAGCTTTACTCGTTGCCAAGGCGACGATTGGACATGACGTCATCGACGTCATGTGCAGTCCCGATCCTCCCCATAGCGAAGCCTGGAGCTGATTGGGAGGCTGCGCCATCGCGGGATCCCTGGGGGGGTATGTATTACGGCAGTGATCGGGGGCGATCGGTGGGGACTGGAGGCACTTGGTGGGCATAGTTAGCTAGCCAAGTGTTAGCTGAAGAATATAAAACAAAATTTTATTTTAAAAAATCCTCCCGGGGTCATGCGATCCCCTGCAGCGGCTAGCCCAACACTGTGTCGGGCTTACCGCCAGGGAGGTTAAGGTACCCATACACTGTTCGATCCAGTAGCAGATCGACCATTAGATAGATCCCTCTCCGATAAAATTTATTACCAAAATTTACAAAATGGTCAGCGATTTGCAATAGATTTCAACATGAAATCTATTGCATGTTGCAGCACCAATTCTCTTCCAACTCAATAAAATTTTTGAATCGGAAGGTCGATCAGGCTGCAATATCAAGTGATGTATGGCACCCTAATTCAATCCATGGTGGCTCCAGGTCAGAACTTCTAGGAGAGCATCTGCTGCTAAGATCGTAGTGTTAGATATTACAGGATACCTTCAGAGGTCAGTGCCTTGGTATGTCAGAGCTGTTTTTAAGGCCCACATGAGATCCCTTGTTTCAATATAAACACAACTAGAACCTTTACATTGAGTTTATAAGATGCTTCTCCAAAAATATCCTCGATCACATTTTGAGGTTTATCAGAAAAAGTCTTGGAGCAACATAATAGTTTGGCATCTACTACAAAGTAAGGTGAGCTATGTATGGTATCCTGCGGGCGAAGTGATTCAGTGGAATCTTATGACAGCCATACTGGCATAATAGTTATACATGACTAAAAGGTTGGCCCTGTCTACATCCAACGTTTTCTTGGCTAGGTCTGCTGTAATATCATTGGTCAATAAAATTTTGCCAATGACAAACATAGTTTTGTTGAAAAAAAGATATTAGTCAATCAGGTTCAACCAGGAGAAAAAATTAAAAAAAAATTAGGTACTTTTCTGTCCTGTACCCTCGCTTAATCCAATTGATCCAGGGAAAGGCAAAAACTCCTTACAAGGCTTGGGCCAAATAACCTTTAGAGGGGAAAAAAACATTCCCAACTTCAGGTGGCAGTCAAATAAAATCCCTGGAACAACTTGGCTGGGAATTATAGCTGTAGATGTCCTTCAATGCAAGGAAAGTATCCAAGCCTCCTTTAAAGAGACACTGAAGCGAAAAAAAATATATGATATAATGAATTGGTTGTGTACTATGAATAATTACTAGAAGATTAGCAGCAAAGAAAATATTCTCATACTTTTATTTTCAGGTATATAGTGTTTTTTCTAACATTGCATCATTCTATAATATGTGCAGATTACACAACATTTAGCATTCAAAATGAGTCTTTCAGAGCAGTTTGTGAAGCAATGACCTCTCCTCTAGCAGAGGAAAAGTAAACAGTTCACTTACAGTTGAGATAATAAAAGTCAGATAACAGCCCTCTCCAAGACTAACTTAGTCGGAGAGCTTAATGGCTTGTTTGCATAGAGATAACAACTGGAGTTTCTCAACTCTTCCTGTACTGGAAACAATTAGACTGATGTATCTGATTTTAATGTTTTATTTCTTAGCTGTACTACACATACAAATCATAATAATATCATAATTTTTTTTCGCTTCAGTGTCTCTTTAAATGCAGATATATAATCTGCCATAACTACTTCTTTACTGTGGTTAAATATTCCAAATTTTAACCACTGTTACTGTAAAGAACCCCTTCTAAATAAATGACAAAACATTTTTTCCTCCATATGCAGGTCATGCCCCTTTGTCCTGTGCCTGCCCTTGGGACTAAAATAATATCTGCAAAGCATATGTATTTTATACATGTTGATCAGGTCACCTCTTAGCCATCTTTTTTTAAAGGTAAATAAGCCCAGTTTGTCCAGCCTTCTTGGTAATTGAGATCTTCCATCCCTCTGATTAATGTATATGCCTGTCTTGTTCCTGTTCTAGTATGTCAATATCCTTCCTATACTATGTTAATGGCCTTCCCATACTCCAGATGTGGCCTCACAAGTGATTTTAGTTCATCCCTAGTTGTCTAAAAGTTGTCATTCATGCTTTACACTACATTCTAATGTTTTTATGTCAGCCATACTACAAACACATTCTGAAAATGCAAATTGGCCAATGGCCATTGATAAAATGTTTGTTCATCTCTAGCTGTCTAAATGGTTATTTATTTCATCAATCAAATGTTCTTATGTCAGCAATATCAGCAATACTACAAACACATACTGTATAGACTTTCTATAACCAGTTATGATGAAAGCCAGATAACCTCTGCCTGTTCAGTAAGCCAGCACCTATTCAGTAGGAGACATTGGGCAAGACTCCCTAACACTGCTACTGCCTATAGAGCGCGTCCTAGTGGCTGCAGCTTTGGCGCTTTGAGTCCGCCAGGAGAAAAGCGCAATATAAATGTTGTGTTTGTTGTTTGATAAGGCTAACAAAGTCCTTCCTTATAATATTCGGTGGGTATAGAATCCACAAGCCCAGTATTGCAAGGCAAGACGTTAGCATAATGCTGATGTGCCTGTGTTAACCTTAGATGTGAATCATTCCTATAGAATTATTTAGAACAATAGTCACTGTTATCAGGAGTGATGAGAGCACCGGTTTATTACAACTCTCAGTTCTCATATTTCATTTTGGAGTTTCTATATTTCCGAAATCTGGCAAGCTGCTGACCTCCTCCACTGACACTTTGCTCATTCATCTTCTCCATGTTGATCTCACTGCTACAATAACACAAAATGTGTCAATCCGACACAGCAAACATGCACTTGATTTACACTTGAGAAATCTGAGACACTCCTCCTGACAACTGATTTATTACTATGGTGGCTCCAAAGTTCATTACACAACTATTTAATTTGTCATGGTTACCATATTAAAAAGGCCATTAGCTCAAAAGGTTCAATTTGTTTAATGTAACAAACAGGTTAATGTAACTCTAAGCTATTCCCTGGTGGGCCTGGATGGTATAACAATACCTTTTGCAGCTGCAGTGGGTGCTGCAGGAATAGCTCATCACATTTGTGTTTGGATAGGTGTGTCTGCGGGACCTGACACACGCACTGTGTAACTGATTTTTTTTTTTTAAATGTGTCTATAATGATATATCTTGTGGAAATAATTTAAATGCAACCAGACTTGAGTAAAACTTAAAGTACATAACTGGAGGTGTGGATCAGATCATTTAGTATGGAGGCCACTTTTTACCCAACCAAGTATGTTATGGACGGTCTTGCTGGCTTTAGTTTAGCTCTAGACAGCATCGACCAAACTACACACATAGGGTTGATGCCCGAACCGCCGGTAATATTGCTATGCACAGGCAGCGCACGGCAATTTTACTGTTACTACTGCCAGCACTGTGCCTTGTATTATGCAATTAGCATGACTACTGGTAGGTACATAAGTAACATGAGGGCTACTATGGTAAATGGCAGTTAGTGTGTCAACACACCTATATTTGGGTTGAATGAGTCATAATTTGTAGTCAGATTACCCTTCAAAAACTTAAAATGTAACCCCTTAAATTGAAACTACGGTTAGAACTTACCGGTACGTGGTATTTCTACGGCTAGGACGGCTCCCAACATGAGAGATAGCCAGTTCCTCCCCCTAGGAAACACGCCCAGCACAAGCTTTGCATAAAGCATCCCCAACATCCCTCAGTATTTAGCAGAGTAGGCCGGATCCAGGGACAGAGAAAAATAACATTCCTTCCTCTACTTAGGCAAACATTTTATTTCACCCAAATAGGGAGAGAACTAAGGTAGCCATCCTGGAGGACTTGTAGAAATACCGCTACCGGTAAGTTCTAACCGTAGTTCTCTCCTCGTCCTCCAGGACGGCTCCCAACATGAGAGACCAACGAGGACCCCAATTTACCTTAGGGAGGGATAATGTTCTGTAACACCTTCCTTCCGAACGATAAGTCCTGGCTAGAGAGGAGATCCACCCTGGAGTGCTTGACAAACGTATGGTGGTTTTTCCAGATGGCCGCCTTGCAAATTTGTTTAAAAAGTGATGCACGAGATCTTTCAGCCCATGAGGTTGCTAGTGATCTAACTGAGTGAGCCTTAACCTTATGTGGAGGTAATTGACCCTGAATAGAGTAAGCAAGCAGACACAACAACTTCCCTAAGCCATCTGGCTATCGTGTCCTTGGATACCTTTAACCCCTTTTTTGCTCCTGAGAAAGATACAAAAAGATGATTTGATCTCCTAAAGGGAGAGGTAGCTTCGAGATATGCCAGAACTGCCCTCCTGACATCAAGTCTATGCCATTCTGCTTCTTGTTATAAACTGTTCTTATCACCTTGCTTCGACACCATCGTCTCACAGACTGTGAGATCACTTGACTCTCCACACCGCAAACAGGATATAGACTTTCTCAGGCTTCTTCAATGTTTACGTTATTTATTCAGGAAACAGGAATACAGATAGATACATTCATCTCCTGGCAAAGCAGACTTCCATGTTGCGTTACAGCTGCTTGAGTATCTTCCTACTGAAGATACCCAGGTCTTCTTGTATCTACTCTATGTTACAGCTAGACTATCTATGTACAGCATACATTATATCAGATTACAGAAAGGAATAACATGCTTAGAGGTCCAAGTCGGCCTTGCGAGCTAGTGCAGAAAGAAGAAGCAGAAGTGCCTTCTCCATCGCTCGCTCCAGATTTAACCAGCCTGGCGGTATGGACGAGCTCAGCTCGTCCATCACCGCCGGAGGCTGCCGCTCAGGCCCTGCTGGGCCGATTTGCATGGAATAAAGTGCAGCACACGCAGCCGGCACTTTGCCAGCCGCGTGTGCTGCCCGATCGCCGCCGCTCTGCGGCGATTCGCCGCGAGCAGCGGCGAAAGAGGGTCCCCCCAGCCGCCCGAGCCCTGCGCAGCCGGAACAAATAGTTCCGGCCAGCGCTAAGGGCTGGATCGGAGGCGGCAGACGTCAGGACGTCGGCTGACGTCGATGACGTCACTCCGCTCGTCGCTATGGCGACGATCTAAGCAAAACAAGGAAGGCCGCTCATTGCGGCCTTCCTTGTTTATTCTGGGCGCCGGAGGCGATCGGAAGAACGCCTCCGGAGCGCCATCTAGTGGGCATTCATGCAGCCAACTTTCAGTTGGCTGCATGAAATAGTTTTTTTTTTATTAAAAAAAAACCCTCCCGCAGCCTCCCTGGCGATCTTATCAGAACGCCAGGGTGGTTAATACAGACTAGGAAAGAGTTAAATATGACATCATCTTCGCCACCCCCTATATCAGTCTATTGGTGGACCCACTCGTGGTGTCATCATACCCGCCTACTCGATTAATAATCAATGAGACATTTGACATACATGCAGGAACGTGGATATTTACAAAACATGGCTGATGTTTATTGTTCCATGTCCAGGTCAGGGAGACCTGCGGCCTTGTTCAGAACAGCTTCTTGGTATGTTCTAGTTCTGCTGACAGAACTGCAGATTTTCTCTCTTCAGAGAAAATCCCCTTAAAGGACAGGTCTGCTCATCAAGCCTTTTTGACTAACTCAGTCCAAATAACTGAGGCCTACTTAAATTATAACACTTCTCTGTTATTTGAGGGAGGATCACAAAAGGATGGTATAATAATCTCTTGGATTCTGTGGAAAGTAGAACTAACTTTGGGGAGATATGCTGGATCTGTCCTGAAGACTATCCTATCTGGGAAAATCTGCATAAACGGGTCTTTCACAGATAGCGCTTGAATGTCCCCAACTCTACGTGCTGAAGTCACTGATACTAAAGATGCAATCTTAAACGTCAGAGCCCTTAGAGTAGCTTTATCCAAAGGTTCATATGGATCTTTAATGAGGGATTTCAAAACTAAATTTAGATCCCATGGGGGAACGAGTTTCGACGGCAAGGGTCTGGACCTAGTGACCGCCTTCAAAAAAAATCAATAATGGCCTGTTCCTTGGCCAATCTAACATCCAAAAATAAAGCAAGGGCTGCCACCTGAACCCGTAATGTACTAGGGGCCAGTCCTAAATCCATCCCTCCTGAAGAAAATCAAGAATAACTGGGATATTTCCCATGAGTCCCTTTTTTAACTTCCATGAACAAAAAAAAAAAACTTTCTAAAAATGTACAGTAAATCTTTCTAGTGGTGAATTTCCTGCACTTCACCATGGTAGAAATTACACGGTCTGAAAACCCCCTAGCTTTTAAGGATTTCCATTCAAGAACCAAGCTGCCAGGGAAAACTTCCCCGGGCTTGGATGAAATTCCCCTTTTTGCAGTAGCAAGTCCTTCCTCAGGGGAAGGAACCATGGACCCTGGGTTGCCAGACGGCAAAGATCCGGGAATCATATTTGGCGAGGCCAGAACGGTGCTATGAAGATCACCTGGGCTGCTTCAGCCTTCACCTTCGACAGAACCCGAGCGATCAGGGGAAAAGGAGGGAATGCATATAACAGTCCCTCCGGCCACTGTACTGCCAGAGCATCCAGTCTCTCCAGAGGGGAGGATGGATCGAGGGGAAAAAAAAATATTTCTATTTTCGCATTGAGGGGGGGATGCAAATAGGTCTACCCCGGGGGAACCCCACATGCTTGAGATGTCCTGATAGACTTCTTCGTTTAGGGACCACTCTGCTTCCACCAGTCGAGGTCGACTTAGTTGGTCTGCCAAAAATTTTTGCGAGCCTTTTATATGAACAGAGGTTATAGAGTGAAGAAGATTTTCCTCTGCCCAATTCATAATTTCCATTACCAAAGACCTGAGTTCTCTGGTTCTTGTACCCCCTTGTTTTTGAATGTAAGAGACTGTAACTACGTTGTCTGATAGGACTAC
Source organism: Hyperolius riggenbachi (assembly GCF_040937935.1). NCBI lineage: Eukaryota > Metazoa > Chordata > Amphibia > Anura > Hyperoliidae > Hyperolius > Hyperolius riggenbachi. The sequence continues at coordinate 319,003,400 of NC_090650.1, read as the reverse complement.
AACATGGGTTTGCCTCAACAGCGGAAGGAAATGATCTAGTGCCAACTTTACCGCCATGAGTTCCTTGTAGTTTGACGTTTTTGCACTCATCCCCTGGTTCCACACCCCCTGTATGTGAGAATGGGAGCAATGAGCCCCCCAGCCTCTGTGACTGGCATCCGTATATCCGTATCAGTGAGGAAGGGTGCCAAAGTTTGCCCTGACTGAGACTGGATGAGTCCTCCCACCATTCCAGTGAGACCTTCACTTCCCGGGTTAGGGGAAAATAACTGTCCAAGGGAGTCCTGCCGTGGTTGAAATGGTTCAGCACCCAACCCTGCAGAATCCTGGTGTGACTCTGGGCCCACACCACCGCTGGGATGACAGAGGTCATCAATCCTATCAAGACAGCCTCCCTGAGTGAAACTCTCCTTTTTTATAAAGGAGCACACACTCTGAATTATGGTGTTTTGTTTTTCTTCTGGGAGAAAGGTCATTTCCCGTGATGAGTCTATCCAGAATCCCAGGTACATCACACTTTGCAACGGAATCAACATTGATTTTTCTATATTGAGGAGCCAACCCAGGTTTGACAAGACCTGTATACTTATATTCAGATCTGCTGTTAGTTTTTCTCTCGACACCGCTAGAATAAGCAGATCGTCCAGATAGGGAATGATCTTTATCTAACACAAATGTAGATGAGCAGTGACCTCTGCCATTATTTTGGTAAACACTCGTGGGGCCGTGGAGATGCCAAATGGAAGTGCATGGTTCTGGAAGTGACATATCGAGTCCCCCAGAACAACCGCAAATCTTAGAAATCTTTGGTAAAAGGGGTTGATTGGCACATGGAGATATGCATCTCTTAAATCGAGGGTTACCATGAAGGCATCTTTTGGGATCAGGGTTTGAACCGAGTACACTGTTTCCATCCTGAACTTCAATACCTGAATGAATGGATTTAGTGCCTTCAAATTGAGAATCATTAGAAATTTCCCTGAGGGTTTTTTTATCATGAAAACTCTGGAATAAAACCCCCGATGCCACTGTTCCTTTGGAACCCTTGATATCACTCTCTGCTCGAGAAGTGACAAGACTGAAGTTTGTAGAGCTGAGGCGTTCTCCACTTCTTTTGGGCAGCCTGTTAGAATAAAGTTCTCTGGGGGGTGCAGTGCAAATTTGATTTTGTACCCTGTGGCAATCAGGTCCAAAATGAACTGATTTTGGGTAACTTGACTCCACTGATCGACAAACTGCAGGAGTCTTCCCCCCACTGGTACTGTGTCACTTCTCGTCTTTAGACCCTCCAGCGGGGCCTTTGTTGAAGATAAAGGAGGACTTACCCTTTGCTGAAGGGTACGTCCACTTTCTCTTCTGCGGCTGCATCCTTTGGTCTCTTTGAAAAAAGGGCTTCCTACCACGAAAGGACCGCCTCGGCTGTACTTTCTTTTATCGGGAAATTTTTTACCTTTCCCCAACGATCTTTCCAAAATTTCTTCTAGGTTTTTACCAAATAGAAGGTCCCCTTCAAATTTCATGGCACATAACTTTTGTTTTGAGCTAACATCCCCCTCCCAGGTGTTAAGCCATATAGCTCTTCTGGTAGTATTAACCAATGCCGAAATCCTAGCCGTTGCTCTAAGAAATTCTGTAGCAGCGTCTGCCAGAAAGGCGACTGCCCGGGAAATAACAGGAAAAGACTCAAGCATCTCAGCATGAGGGGTTCCGGCAATAAGGTGATCCCTCAAACCTGCTAGCCAATTATTTAAATTTCTGGCAATACAGACAGAGGCTATGGCCGGTTTGAAAGCAAATGCGACGGCCTCCCAGGCTCTTTTAAGCATCGTTTCCGCTTTCCTGTCCATTGGGTCTTTTAATGCTCCTGTGTCCTCAAAAGACAAGTCTGTGTCCTTAGAATATTGTGAAAGCGCAGCGTTCAATTTTGGACACTTGGCCCAGCGAGATATGTCCTCCTCTTTAAAGGGGAATCTGCGTTTGAAGGACTTGGGAATGTACAATCTTTTTTCTGGATCACTCCATTGATCCGTAATAATTTTAATGATTGCAGGGTGTACAGGAAAGGATCTACCTTCAACAGCCTGCAATCCCTGGCCGAGGAACCTGGAGTCTGTTCAGGAATCTCCTCTGCCTCATAAACGGCTCTTAAAAGCTCTGACGTTTCCTCTGCACTAAATAAATACTTTGCTGATTTGGCTTTGGAAACAGAATCTGAATCTGGTTTATCCTCAGTCTCTTCAATAGAGTCATCCGCAGAAGTAGTAACGGCATAACCCTGAACCTCAATCTGCCCAGGTGAGGAGGTACTACCAGCCTGCAGAGTATCCTGTGGGACTGCTGGCTGGACCCCCTGGCCTGGCATAATAGATGACCCAGAAGACTGAGGAGAGACCACCGGCAAAGCACTAGATGACAGAACAGTGCGGAAAGCCTGAAAGGTTGAGGAGAACTCCTTCCTCAGAGATTCCATAAAATTTAGCATTATCTCAGATGGGTCAGCCTTTTCCTTTACACTACATTTCTGACAAGTAGATTTAGTGGATGAGGCTGAAAGCTTAGCATCACATTTTGAGCATCTTTTAGATTTTTCTCTGTGCTTTCCGGCAGGAGTCTAAAAGAGAGCACAAACACAAAACAAAGTACTTTAAGACCTATGTACCCAGATCTTCCTGTCATACAAACATACTTGAGGCTCCATGTAAGCTCAGTGAAGTCCAGAATAACCTGCCCACTGAGTAACAGCAATGCCTCCAATAAGAGCACCGCAGTGCTAAATAAATCGCCTGACCACCGCATACCTGGTTCGCTGGGTCAGAGGAGTTGTTGCGGCCATCAGCGGAGGAACCTGTAGCCTGCTCCACGTCCTCCCTGTTCGTCCGAGTGGCTGGACTGTAATGGCGCAGAACGTACCGCCGCGGCCACGCTTAAACAGCGTTGCGCCCTCTGAACCGGAAGTACACGCCCACTTCCGGTTCATACCACTCTGATCGCACGCCTCTGCCACCACCTCCTCCAGCATCAGTAGACACTCAACTCCCGGCCAGCGTCTTCCCCGTCGGAGGAATCCGCCAGCGAGCGCGGAAGGCCGGAGAGTCAGTCCATTTCTTCCCGCCCGACAATAGCTCACAACGCAGGCATCCAGGGAGTGGAAGGGAGAGGCACCTTCCGAGCAGCCTCCTGCCCAGGTAACACAGGCAAAAGAACCTGTACTGGATGTTTCTTGGGTGGGAAACACAGCAATACTGAGGGATGTTGGGGACAGGGATGCTTTATGCAAAGCTTGTGCTGGGCGTGTTTCCTAGGGGGAGGAACTGGCTATCTCTCATGTTGGGAGCAGTCCTGGAGGATGAGGAGAGAAATAAGATTATACGGGTTCTGCTGGGAAGTTTCTGCTTACCATTACTTTTACACATACCAATAATTATCTGGTAAACTTATTTTTAGTTAAAGTGTGCTTTAAATGGAAGGAATACACATATGTGAAGTGCTATCTCTACTAGGTACCGCTGGGATTGGAATACAATTTTACCTTATATGATGGTAACAACGTTAATCTATGTTGTTAGCTTGCTCAAAGGCTTCTTCAAACCATAGTACTGAGGATGCAATTGCAAAAAAAAAAGTTTACATGCTAGAGCTGCACTTCTTTTGTGGTTTTTTTTGTACTGATTTTCTTTCAAGGCATGGCTATAAGTAGGAAAAAATGCATTTTTGCACAAAATGGACGTTGCAATGTGTGAAAAAACAATCGATGGCTCAAGTACAACGCTTAGCTTTGAAAAGTACTATTGAAGTTTATAGTGAGTCACATACATTAACCACTTCACCCCAAGGCGGTTTTTACCCTAATGGACAAGAGCGATTTTCACCTTTCAGTGCTCATCCCTATCATTTGCCAATAGCTTAAAGAGACACTGAAGCGAAAAAAAGATGATATTATGATTTGTATGTGTAGTACAGCTAAGAAAAAAAACATTAAGATCAGATACATCAGTCTAATTGTTTCCAGTACAGGAAGAGTTGAGAAACTCCAGTTGTTATCTCTATGCAAAAAAGCTATTAAGCTCTCCGACTATTGGTCGTGGAGAGGGCTGTTATCTGACTTTTATTATCTCAACTGTAATTGAACTGTTTACTTTTCCTCTGGCAGAGGAGATGTCATTACTTCACAGACTGCTCTGAAAGACTCATTTTGAATGCTGAGTGTTGTGTAATCTGCACATATTATAGGATAATGCAATGTTAGAAAAAACACTATATACCTGAAAATAAAAAGTATGAGAATATTTTCTTTGCTGCTAATCTTCTAGTAATTATTCATAGTACACAACCAATTCATTATATCATATTTTTTTTTTCGCTTCAGTGTCTCTTTAATCACTACTAATCACAATGAAATGATCTATATTTTTTCCACCACTAATTGGGCTTTTTGGGGTTGATATTTGTTTCAGTAAATACATTATTTTTCTATGCATTTTAAAGGGAAAAACAAGGAAAAACCTGAAAAAATACACAATTTCGCCAATTTCATCCACTATCTATATATATATATATATATATATATATATATATATATATATATATATATATATATATATATATATATATATATATATATATATAAAATCGTATGTATGTATGTATGTATGTGTGTATGTGTGTATGTGTGTATGTGTGTATGTGCGTATGTGCGTATGTGCGTATGTGCGTATGTGCGTATGTGCGTATGTGCGTATGTGCGTATGTGCGTATGTGCGTATGTGCGTATGTGCGTATGTGCGTATGTGCGTATGTGTGTATGTGCGTATGTGTGTATGTGTGTATGTGTGTATGTGCCGCGATCACGCGAAAACGGCATGACCGATTTGAACGAAACTTGGTACACAGATCCCTTACTACCTGGGATGATATGTTCTGGGGGTCTCGCGGCCCCCCTGCACACCTGGGCGGAGCTACAAACAGCAAATCAGATTCCACCCATTCAAGTCAATGGAAAAAATGGAAAAGGCTGCCATTCTCACAGTAATCAAGCCAGAGTCCCCACACTTGGCACAGTTGGTCATTTGGTGACCGAGGTTACAAATCCAGGAAAAGTGGGCGGAGCATAAAACAGCCAATCAAATTGCAGCTATTCATTTTAAATGGAAAATGTAAACTGCAGCCATTCTTAGACTGTTAATCGCAGGGTTCTCAAACTTGCCACACTTGGTCACTGGGTGAATGTGATTAAGATTCAAGAAAGTGGGTGGAGCCTAAAAAAGCCAATCAAAATTCACCTATTGATTTTCAAGGGGAATATTTAAACTGCTGTCATTCTGAGGGCTCGTTTCCACTGTAGCGGTGCGGAATCGCCTGGATTCCACCGCAGAAGAAATCGCATGCAGGTGCGTTTTTTACGCGTTATTTTACGCGATTACGCATGCGATTTCGCATAGGTTAGGCTATGTGCGTTTTTAACCATGTCACTGCCTGTGTTAATTTACATTGGTTCCTATGCGGAATCGCATGCGTAATCGCGTAAAATAACGCGTAAAAAAACGCATGCGATTTCCCTATTAAATACATTAGCGGCGATTCGCATGCATTCCACTAGCAGGCGAATTCGTTGGCTCTTTTGTGCGTTTTTTCACCGCTCATAAAAACGCACCACGCAAACGCTACAGTGAAAACAGGTCCATTCGCTTGCATTACATGTGCGAATCTGCATGCGTTGGACACATGCAGATTCGCGATAGTGGAAACGAGCCCTTACACTGTTAATGGCAGAGGCTTCAAACTTCCTACAGTGTGTCTTTGGGTAACTGGGGTCCAAATTCACTAAAGGGGCGGGGCCACATACAGCCAATCAGATTTCCTTGGTGGATAAACTGCTTCCATTCACACATTTTTGATGCCAGGAACCTGAAAGCTCACAAACTTGGTCATTGAGTGACTGTGTGTCAAGGTTACAAAAAGTGGGCGGAGCCAAAAACAAATTTCACTGGCAAAAATATAAACTGTAGGCATTCTTACACCTTTAACGGCAGAGTTCTCAAACTTTGCACAGTTGGTCACTGGGTGAATGAGATTAAGAATTTGGAAGGTAGGTGGAGCCTACAACAGCCAATAGAAATTCACCTTTCGATTTTCAAAGGGAATATTTAAGCTGCTACCATTCTTATACTGTTAATAGCAGATGCCTCAAACCTGGTACAGTCGGTCACTGGGTGATTAGGGTTCAAATTCAGAAAGGGGGCGGAGCCACAAACAGCCAATCAGATTTGTTTATTTTTCAATGGGAATATACAAAGTATTGATACCAAGGACCCCAAAGCTGATAAACTTGATAGAGTGACTGTATGTCAAGGTTAGAAAAATTGTGCGGCGCCAACAACTTAATTTTTTACATGGCAGGGTTCCCAAACTTGACACAATTGGCCACTGGGTGACTGGGATTAATATTCAGAAATGTGGGTGGAGCCTAAAAACAGCCAATCAAAATGTACCTATTGATTTTCAAGGGGGAACATTTACATTACATTTTACTCCGTCTAATCTGGGCTGCGTGTGTTCCAATACACCAAGCGTCACATGCTAATCATGTGACGCTTGGTGTAATGGAGCGCACACGCAGCCCAGATTAGACGGAGAGGACAGCGTGCTTCTGAGCCGAAAGCTATGCGCTGGCCAGAAGTGAAGAGGGAAGAAATATGTTCAGGTCAAGGGTCAAGCAAGTCGCCGGGACACTGGCATGAATAGTGCACGAACAGCGGCAGACGGAGGGGGCAGGAGGAGGTCACAGTATGTACTTTTGACCCCCCACACACTGGAGTTATCTTTTTATTCAGCTGTGGTATCCTTTAATGGCAGAGGTCTCAAACCTGATACAATCAGTTATTGGGTGACTGGGGTCCAAATTCACTAAAGTGGGTGGAGCCACAAACAGCCAATCAGATTTTTTAAATTGATTTCAGCCATTCTGTTATTGGCAGGGTTCTCAAACTTGACACAGTTTGCCACTGGGTGACTGGGACTAATATTCAGGAAAGTGGGTGTAGCCTACAACAGCCAATCAAAATTCACCTTTTGATTTTCAAGGGGAATAATTACATTGCTGCTATTCATACACTCTTAATGGCAGAGGCCTCAAATCTGGTACAGTCAGTCACTGGGAGACTGGGGTTTAAATTCTGAAAAGGGAGTGGGCCAAAAACAGCCAATCAGATTTGTTTAATTTCAATGGTAACATGCAACTTATTGATGCCAAAGACCACAAAGCTCATAAACTTGGTCAGTGAGTGACTGTATGTCAAGGTTAGTGGGCAGAGCCAAAAACAACTTTTTACATGGCAAAATATAAATTGCAGCGATTCTTACACGGTTAATGGCAAGGATCTCAAACTTGACACAGTTGGTCACTGGGGGACTAGGATGAATATATGGAAAAGTAGGTGGAGCCTACAAGAGCCAATCAAAATTCACCTATTGATTTTCAAGGGGAATATTGAAACTGCTGTCATTCTTACACTGTTAATGGCAGAGGCCTCAAACCTGCTACAGTCGATCATCAAGTGACTGTGGTTCAAATTCACTTAAGGGGTGGAGCCACAAAAATCCATTCAGATCTGCTTTTTTTTGGATAAACTGCTTCAATTCACACAATTTTGATGCCTGGAACCCAAAAGCTCACAAACTTGGTCGACTGTGTGTCAAGGTTACAAAAAGTAGGTAGAGTCAAAAACAGATTTTCTGGGAAATTGTAAACTGCAGCCCTTCTTACACTGTTAATGGCAGGGTTCTCAAACTTTGCACAATTGGTTACTGGGTGACTGGGATTAATATTCATAACAGTGGGTAGAGCCTAAAAAAGCCAATCAAAATCACCTGTTGATTTTCAAGGGGAATATTAAAATTGCTGCCATTCTTGCACTGTTAACGGCACAAGCCTCAAACCTGGTACAGTTAGTCATTGGGGTTCAAATTCAGAAAAGGGGACAGAGCCACAGTTTCATTTCTTGGAAAATACAAATTATTGATGCCAAGGACCCCAAAGCTCAGAAACTTGGTCATTGAGTGACTGTATGTCCAGGTGACAAAAAGAAGGCAGAGCCAAAACCAAATTTCACTGGGAAAATGTAGACTGAAGGCCTTCTTACACTGTTAATGGCAGGGTTCCCAAACGTTGCCCAGATGGTCACTGGGTGACTGAGATTAATATTCAGGGAAGTGGGTGGAGCATATCATAGCCAATCAAAATTCACCTGTTGATTTTCAAGGGGAATATTTCAATTGCTGCCATTTTTACACTGGTAATAGCAGATGCCTCAATCCTGCTACAGTTGGTCATTGGGTGACTGGGGTTTAAATGCTGGAGAGGGGCAGAGCCACAAACAGCCAATCTGATTTGTTTAATTTCTATGGGAATATACAAATTATTGATGCTAAAGACCCCAAAGCTCACAAACTTGGTCATTGAGTGTTTGTGCATTAGGGTTAGAAGAAGTGGGCGGAACCAACACCTGTCAAATACATACCCGGGCAATGCCGGGTCATCAGTGGGTGGAGACAAATACAAATTTCACTGGAAAAATGTAAACTGCAGCGATTCTTACACTGTTAATTGGAGGGTTCTTAAACTTTGCACAGTTGCTGACTCAGTGAATGGGATTAATATTCAGAAAAGTGGGTGGAGCCTACAATAGTGTATAAAGCTTCACCTATTGCTTTTCAAGTGGAATATTTAATTGCTACCATCCTTGCACTGTTAATGGCACAGGCCTCAAACCTGGTACAGTTGGTCATTGGGTGACTGGGGTTCAAATTCAGAAAAGGGGGTGGAGCCACAAACAACCCATCAGATTTTTTCATTTCAATACAAATTATTGATGCCAAAGACCACAAAGCTCACAAACTTGGTCATTGATTAATTGTTAGGGTTAGAAAAAGTGGGTGGAGCCGACACCAGCCAAATACATTCCCGGGCAACGCCGGGCAATCAGCTAGTAGTTTTAATATAAACTCTGCTACTGTACATTAAACACAAACATTTTATTTGCCTATTTGTTCTGGTTATCACAATATTTTAATCATGTCCCTAGTACAAAGTATGGTGACAATATATTATTTGGAAATAAAGGTGTATTTTTTCTATGGTGTTTTTTATTTTCACTATTTTCATGTGCAAGCGCACAGGAATGCATGTGCACACGCGGGTGCACCCATGTGTACGCACACAGTGGCAGCAGCACTGTCTGACTTATAAAAACGTCCTGGAGCCATTAAGAGGCTGTAGCAGGATGTTATAAGTCAGCATGTCATTAAGTGGTTAAGAATAAAATATTTAAATGCATATTGTGTGAAAGAGAAATTACATCATCGAAACTGATAAAATTTCCGGTTTTTGAAATTATGGTGGCTGTGGTGAGATAATTACAACAATTACAGAAAGTCAGTCTTCAGCAGAACCGGGGCTTTGAGGACATGTCTGTGGATGTCACGTTAAGCTACAACCTTAAAGAGGAACTCCAGTGAAAATAATGTACGTGAATAAAAAAAAAAGTGCTTCATTTTTACAATAATTATGTATAAATGATTTAGTCAGTGTTTGCCCATTGTAAAAGCTTTCCTCCCCCTGACTTACATTCTGACATTTATCACATGGTGACATGTTTACTGCTGGAAGGTGATGGCACTGGAAGTAGCTGCTGCTTGCTTTTTTGGCAGTTGGAAACAACTGTAAACAGTTATTTCCCACAATGCAATGAGGTTCACAGACAGGAAACTGCCTGGACCATGGTCCTCAAAGTTCCCTGTGGGAGGAGTTTCATCACAATATCAGCCATACAGAGCCCCCTGATGACCCGTTTGTGAAAAGGTAAAGATTTCTCATGTAAAAGGGGGGGGGGGGTATCAGCTACTGATTGAGATGAAGTTCAATTCTTGGTTACGATTTCTCTTTAAGGAGGACCACACAGAGCAGGAAGGATGTTACCCTGATTGGGTGATATGCATTGGCAAAGTAGTAATTGTGCCTTCCTCTTCTAATTAGGCTTAGATTATTGAACTGTATTTCCTAAATACATAGAAGCAAATTAACCAATCCACCATTCCTTTGGACTTCATGGCCTATCTTCATTTTTTCTACAAGCTACATTTATAGAATGTATTATTTGTTTTAAATAAACTTACACAACATTTGGTACTTCTGCTGGAGTTGTAGTAAACAGACCAAAATGAATTTACCACACAAACCCATGGAACGGTGTTTACCTATGGTGCTGGTTTCACACACCAGCTAAAAGTGGATCTTGTTTTTGCTTTTTTTTTTCCTCTGCAATCTTGTGACAAAGAATCCCATTAAAAAAAACTAAGTTATCATTTTAAGGGTAGTTCTTAGACTGTCTGGAAGCACCTCTGCATGGCAGACTTACACTCTTTTACACACTCAGCTCTTGTTTGTGTACTTGTCCAGGACAACATTTTACCGCCCGAAGCTTTGATTCACAAATGTCAGCTCTGTGATGCCAATTTTCCAAGGCAAGCTGGTTTTTAAAGCTTATGACTGCATAACATTTACACTCACAGCCAAGAGAAACAAACCTCCACAGAGGACTTTTATTCTGCAGAAATTTTTAGACCTTCAAAGCGTCTATTTGCCATGTGCTAAAAGCATTTTGCAGTGTAAATTTAAGATGGTGTACTGAGAGCAGGTGTACTATACCAGCAGGTGTACTTCCATGCATTTTCACTTGTGCCTTACTATACTTTGTTATGATCAATAGAAATTAATGAGGTCTACATGATCTCTGATCACTGACAAAAGAACTATGTGTAAACTATGTGTGAAGGTTTCAGAAGTTTATCAGAAATGAGAATTTGGATTGCTTTGTTGGAAGAGACATATTCCTATACAGTCAGGACCTGGCATCAATATGTGCAAACTGCATGGTTGCAGAGGGCACTGTGAATAAAAGGAGAGTGCCGAATTTCTACTTCATTAAGGAAGCGCCCATAAACATGTTATTCAATAAAATGAGCATGAATATAAGAGATATGGTAAGTCTGCGCTTTCCTTGAAGTGTACCAAAGAAAAAAAAAAAGAAAAAAAAAAAAAGTTTAATTCACACCTCCAGCCCCATGCACACAGATTTCTCCCATGCCGCCATCCTCCGCTGCCTTCAGCGGCCGCCAGAGAGATACATAGAGGGCGCACTTCTTTTGCGTGACTGGAGGAAGTTACGGGACCCGGTACTGGAGCTGTAGGCAGCGGAGGATGGCGGCATGGGGCTGGAGGAAGCCCCAGGTATGTATAAAACTTTTTTTTTCCATCTCTGGTTTCCTTTAATGATTTACTAAACACTAGATTCAGACTTTTATTCAGCACAAAAAATTGACAATGTGTTTCACGGCCAACAGCCCCTTCATCAGGTCAGTATCCAGGGCCTTTAAACAAAACAGAAGGCTCAACTCTCAGAGTCCTATTATTATTATTATTTATTGTATTTCTAAAGCGCCAACATATTACGCAGCGCTGGACAATAAATAGGGATACATACATTGCAACAAGGGGTGACAGACAGAGAGGTAGCAAACGGTTATACAACATAGCACAAGGTTATACATACAATCAGGGTATAAAATGTGGTTTACAGAGACCCGGCAAAACAAGTACGAGTTAGTCCATGAGAAGGGTGTAATTGCCGGGGTAGTAAAATTAAGAAGGACACACTAAGGGAAGGGGGAGGCCCTGCCAAGGCTTACAATCTAAAGGGTGGGGGGACACATAAGGTAGGACTGTGGAAAGGGTGATTGACAGAGTTAGAGTGTGGTAGATGTGGGGTAGGCTATTTTAAAGAAATGTGTTTTGAGGGCTTGCTTGAAGGTGTTGAAGGAAGGAGCGAGTCTGAGGGGGAGTGGAAGGGAGTTCCATAGGGTGGGGGCAGCGCTTGAGAAATCTTGTAAGCGTGCATGGGAATGAGAAATGTGTGGGGAGGTCAGACGGAGATCATTGGAGGACCGGAGGGGACGGGCAGGTATATATATCTGTTGAGGAGCTCAGAAGTGTAGGTTGGGCAGGTCTTGTGCACAGATTTGTAGGTAAGGCACAAAACCTTAAAACTGATCCTGAAGCTGATAGGGAGCCAGTGTAGGGCTTCGCAGAGGGGAGAAGTGGAAGCATAGTAGTGGGAAAGTCTGATGAGTCTAGCTGCTGCATTCATGACTGATTGAAGGGGTTCAATGCGTTTGGAGGCCAGATTGTACGGCATTGCAGTAGTCAAGGCGAGAGATGAGGGCATGGACAAGAAGCTTGGTAGTGTCTGGGGTCAGAAAGGGGCGGATTTTGGAGATGTTTCTAAGGTGGAAGTTGCAGGTTCTGGCAACATTTTGGATATGTTGGCTGAAGGAGAGGGCAGAGTCTAGGGTGACGCCCAGGCCGCGGGCCTGGGAGGTAGGGCGGATGGTAGTGATGTTGATAGTGAAGTGAATATCTGGGAGGGGTGGTGCAGAACGGGGCGGTAAAATTATGAGTTCAGTTTTATCCAGATTAAGCTTCAGGAACCTAGCTGACATCCAGGAGGTGATGGTTTATAGGCAGTAGGAGGCCTTGTCCATAGTGGAGGGGGAGAGATCGGGGGTGTGGAGATAGATTTGGGTATCATCGGCATATAGGTGGTATTTGAAGCCCAGTCTATTTTCTTTTGAAAAACACGTTTACATTGTTATATAACAAAACAAGAAGCTTATTTAGTATCCATATACCTTCTGTAACGATCGGTGTAACACAGAGAGGGTCCGATTACCGGTGATCTGCAGTATCACAGAGAATACAGATATATACCCGATTATTGATGATCTGCAGTATCACCGATAATCAGATATATCTCTAACCTCTGGACACCTTGGTAATAAGAGTGTTTGGTGCAACAGAAATACTTTGAGGAATGCACCTGAGGAGCAGGTGCACAGCAGTAAGGAGTACTGCACAGTAACACGTTCCTTCCGCAAGCCTGAGACTCTCCCGAGGGAGGGGTCAGGCTAGGAGTAGGAAGGACAGAGTGTGAGTGACACCAAGGAAGGGTGTCACCCACAGGTCTGTGAGCTATCTCTTGACTGAGGAGATAGCTCTCGAGGTCGGGCAAGCCGGGTCGGCAACAGACAGACAGATCAGGGACAGAGACAGGAGACAGATGCGGAATCCTAAGACAAGCAGAGTTCGGCAACAGAGTATCAGATATAGCGAAGTACCTAATCAGAGATCAGAAGAGTAGTCAGGAAAGCAGAAGGTCATAACAAATAATCAACAATGCCTAGTCTTAGGTGTGAGCTCCTTGATCATCAACACCCTGGAACTGGTCTGAGTATAACTAGATGGTAAAGCTAATTCCTAGTCTGAGGTGTGAGGTCCTTGATCATCAACACCCAGGAACTGGTCTAGATAATAACACAGATATCATCACAGATACTGACAAGGTCTGAGTGCTACCACGTAGTGATCGCAACGCCAGACACCAGAGAAATGACCAGCACCCAGTATATATACACCAGCGCTCTCCAGCGCCTCCCCTAAGTGCTGGACCAATGAAACCTGATAGAATTGTCAGCTGATCGGCTAGAGCAGCTGACACCCTTCTGACTGCCATAAAGGCTCTGCCTCTCAGCGCGCGCGCGCGCGTCCTTCTGAACCTGTGTGGACTATCAGTCCCAGCCACACCAGACATGTGTTGTAATGTATCTGTTGGTTTGAACGCGGGGCCAGCCGCACCGCTGTCAGAGCATGCGGCGGTTTCCCCGCGTTCAGCCATACTGCTAGTGGTAAGCTCATGCGTGCAAACTGCCGCGTCGGACGCGGAATCCGCCGCCTTGTTCACTGGGCATGCGGCGGTTTCTCCGCGCTCCGTCAGGCTAGTGGATGCAGGCCCATGCGCGCAAACTGCCATGTTGAACGCGGAATCAGCCGCCTTACTTTGAGTACTCGCGGCAGCTTTTCCGCGTTTTCTCACACCTTCACAGGTGAAGGGAAGGGGGGGGGGGGGGGGAAGGGGAAAACGATGGGGAGGGGGAAAAGGGGGAGTATAGAGTAAACAGAGGGGGTGAAAGAGAGATGTGATGAGGAGGGTAAGGGGAAGAAGGGAAAATGGGGAGGGAGGGGGGTGTGAAGGCTAGACCAATCTTAACACACAGGTACTGAAGTATAAAAACCTCTAGTGGACATCACTGGGAGGCGTTAACTTAATATATAAATATATTCTGTAATAAAAAGTCTATTTATCTTCATTGGATATCATTTCTACTCCACAGAAATTCAAATCTATTATTAACTATGTCATATGTCAGTTTTAATTATATTTTCTAACCCTAAAACTGATCTTTAGGGATATCCGTGAGCCAACAAGTTTAATAACTTAACTCAAATAAGTCATAACATAAGCATTATGGGGGGGAGGGGAGGGTGAGAAGGGAAGGGGAGAAAAGTTAAAAATAATCTCAAGTCAGAGAACACCAGGACTATACATAGCAACTGAACACCTAAATGCATGTGTAGTAAGTTAATTATACAACATACTGTTCATGTCTTTTTTTCTACAAGCGAAACCTTAATGTTATTGTATGCATGCATGCGTCACCACTGTATATCTTTGTTGACTAGAGTTTAATAAAATATGTTTAAAAAAAAAAAGTCTATTTACAATAGTTATATGTCTATATATAAAGAATATAAGTATAAAATAAAGAGGTCACCTACATTTCGTATGACTCCAATGTTTATTCTTTCTGACTTTGGAAAGCACTGGAGTCACCATGAAGCAGAGGCATTTGGGTGTTCTGAGTTCAAATATGTCAAATTCAAACACCAGCACTAGCTCAGAACTGTTTCCCTAAGGATCGATTAACAATCATTAAAGAGACACTGAAGCGAAAAAAAAAATGATGATATGATTTGTATGTGTAGTACAGCTAAGAAATAAAACATTAAGATCAGATACATCAGTGTAATTGTTTTCAGTACAGGAAGAGTTGAGAAACTCCAGTTGTTATCTCTATGCAAACAAGCCATTAAGCTCTCCGACTAAGTTAGTGGTGGAGAGGGCTGTTATCTGACTTTTATTATCTCAACTGTTCCTGGACTATTTACTTTTCCTCTGCTAGAGGAGATGTCATTACTTCACAGACTGCTCTGAAAGACTCATTTTGATTGCTGAGTGTTGTGTAATCTGCACATATTATAGAATGATGCAATGTTAGAAAAAAAACACTATATACCTGAAAATAAAAGTATGAGAATATTTTCTTTGCTGCTAATCTTCTAGTAATTATTCATAGTACACAACCAATTCACTATATCATATATATTTTTTTCACTTCAGTGTCTCTTTAAGGGAGGCATTTATTGAACTTTTGTATGAGGATTTGTTCTGTCGGTATTACATTGTTGTATGCCAGTATCTGACTGGTTAATAGGGCACACGAAACAGACGCTGTCGACCAGCCCACATAGCCGTTAGTGCTCACAGTCTGTTGCGTCTCTGAAAACACATAATTTGAACTGTTTGCACTAGTGGGTCCACAAAGGAATGGGAAATTATAGGTTTGGGGCCGGCTCCAAATTGTGTAAGCCTACAAAAAAAAAACTTCACAAATCTCAATAAAAGAGGAATATAGCCAATATTAATTCACTATGGAAAAATGGACAAGCTTGGCACAACTTGCCCACGCTAGCAGTTAGCAGCGGAGTGTCTAGGTATGGCATAGCATGGCATCTACCCTGGGCACTGGATTATTGAGAGTGCAGATTAAAGAGACTCTGAAGCGAGAATAAATCTCACTTCAGAGCTCATAGTTAGCAGAGGCATGTGTGCCCCTGCTAAAACGCCGCTACCCGCGGCTAAACGGGGGTCCCTTACCTCCGGAAATCCCCTCCGTGCAGCCGGGGATCTCTTCCTGATTGAGGCAGGGCTAACCTCCGCAGCCCTGCCCTCACGCGCGTCTGTCAGCGCGTATCTCCACCTCTCCCCCACCCCTCTCAGTCTTCCTTCACTGAGAGGGGCGGGGGAGAGGCGGCGATGCGCCGCTGATAGACACGACGGGAGGCAGGGCTGCAGCCGTTAGCCCTGCCTCTAGGAGCAGCAAAATCTACGACCAATTTGGTCGTTGATTTTGCGGGGGGGTTGGGGGTGAAGAGACCCCTGTTTAGCTACGGGATAGCGGCGTTTTAGCAGGGGCACACGTGCCCCTGCTAACTATGAGCTCTGAAGCGAGAATTATTCTCGCTTCAATGTCCCTTTAACTGCTGCAGTGCAGCTTGCTGCTCATGTCACAACATAGGGTGGCCATCAGGGACAAGGAAGAGAGGAGCTCAGATATGCATCCCACAGCTTTGGACCTAATCATCTGTATGATTCTGCTCACTGTTACTATGCCTGGAATTGGGTGATAACCTTCAGCACATCCATCATTTTGTCTTAGTTATGTGGTATCTCCCGGTTTCTGTTCCCCTATGTCTTAGCCCCTAATGTAAGCAGGGAATTGGATGCTGGCTGATGGTGAGTGGTGCAGATGAATGCTAGCTGGACTGAAGAGTATTGGGGCATGAAAGTACAGTCACCCTACTCCAGTCATGGTGACAGCAGGAGATCTAATATTTTACAGGGAAGCTTTCTTGGAGTGATGTTAGTGAGGTCTGTTATTGAGTTCTGACCAGGGGCATAGCTACAACTCACTGGGCCCATAGCAATTTTTTTTTACCAGGCCCCCCCCCCCCCCCCTCCCCCGGCCAAACAAACACCTACTTGCCAGTGGTCTCCCTTTGATGATGCTAACAGTCTACTAACAGCCTTCTACTAATGATGACTATAATGTTGTTTGTCTTTTTCTAGCATAATGTGGCTAAAATGTGTGGGCAGCATGGTGCTATAGTGGATAGCACTCTTGTATTGCAGCACTGGGTCCCGGTTCAAATCCCAGCTAGGGCACTATCTTCATGGAGTTTGTTTGTTATCCCAATGTCTGCATGGGTTTCCACCAGGCACTCCAGTTGTGTATGGGGAACTCTTTTCTGGTGGGCTACAGCCATGTGTCAGATCTGTGAGCAAATACACCTCTGATCAGGTTACAAGTTTTGTCCCCTTTCTAATCTTTTCTAATAGACGTTAGCATTGCAACCCCCTCCCGCTGTACACTTACTCTCTACTTGCTGACAGTGTAATTAGTAGCCAGAGAAGCAGCATCAGCAGCGCTGCTCTCTCACATCACATGGAACAAGGAGGTTGCACTCACTCCTAGGCACTGTATGTCACACACAGGCTGTCTCCTCACTCTGCACAGCAGTATCAGGGAATCCTCCTTGCACACCACCACCAGCAGCTCCTCCTCCCTGGCCGGAACTACAGATTCATTGTCGGGCCAGCCAGGGAGGCATCTATGCACAGCAGACTGGTGACAAAATAGTCCCCTCTACCTGCCTGCTGCTGCTTCAAGATTTTAACCAGGATCATTGGGAAAGGGAGCTTTGGGGAGGGTGGAGGGTGCTTTCTTACTGCTCTGTTAATAAACTACATTTTATAATAAAAAAAATAAGTTTCCTGCTACCAGGATGGGGGCCCCTAGTGGCCTGGGTCCCCATAGCAACTGCTATGCCTGCTATCCCTATTCCTACGCCCCTGGCTTCTGACTGATAATGAGGTCTGTCATCGGGTACTGTTACTGGGAGCTGCCATAGGGTGCTATTTTATACTGGGAGTCTGCCATGCTGGGTGTCTATTACTGGGATTGTACACTGGGATACTGTGTATTACCGAGGACTGTCTTAGTTGCTGTCTGATACTGGAGTCCGTTAAGTGTTACTGGGGATGGGGGTGTCTGTTACTGGGTTCTATCATTGAATAAAGATGAAATCCGGCACCATCAAGTAATTGCTCTTTCACTTTAATAGATAAATACTGACATAGGTACAACGTTTCAGAGGACTAACCTCCATTGTCTAGTGTTGACAGTATCTAAAGTCTATCCAGATTCACAAACCGTAATCCATTAACCGTACATACCTGACACTGTCTCACATGTCAGGCAATGGGAGTGAGGGACTCTTTGTTACCCACATTCTGTATATGTTCGGATATCCGCCTCCATAAAGGTCATTTAGTTTTGCCTATGTAATAAGCCCCACAGGTCCAAACGAAGCAGGCACCACCTTCAGTAATTTAGTAGCTCTTTATTAGAAAAGTCATAAAAAATGACAAGTCATCGATAAAAATGGCTATAGCGGCTGACAGCCTGTGTTTCAAGCTCCGTAGCTCTTTTTCAAAGCCAGAAGCCATATACACAAACAGAGGAACAACTCCTCCTTAAATAGGAACTATACAAGTGATTAGCCAATCAATTTAAAATCTTGCTGGCCAATGAGAACACTTGAGAAGGCTGTGGACCTGATGGGGAACTGAAAAAAGTGACATCACCAACAACACACCTCCCAGTCTTGCTAACACCTAGCGAATGCGTATACAGCCGTCCGGATGTAGAAAAACGTACGCATTATACGCGGAAAATCATCCCGTTGTCAACATTACGCATACGCGTAAGAGGGTTCACACGCGTAAAACCGTACGCGTCTAACGCGGAAAAGCCGTACGCGCCTAACGCGGAAAAATTCCACTCACATGCTGCAATATGGCTATATTGTCGCATGTGAGTGGAATTTATCCGCGTTAGACGCGTACGGTTTTTCCACGTTAGCCGCGTCCGGACAGCTGTATACGCATGCACTAGGCATTAGCAAGACTGGGAGGTGTGTTGTTGGTGATGTCACTTTTTTCAGTTCCCCATCAGGTCCACAGCCTTCCTGAGTGCTCTCATTGGCAAGATTTTAAATTGATTGGCTAATCACTTGTATAGTTCCTATTTAAAGTGAACCTTAAGTCAGAAAAAAAAAATGAATTTTACTCACCTGGGGCTTCTACCAGCCCCCTGCAGCAGTCCTGTGCCCTCGCAGCCACTCACTAATCCTCTGGTCCCCCGCTGCCAGCTAGTTTCGGTTTTGCCAACAGGCCCGTCAGGACTGGCCACGCGTAGCTATTTCAGCATTCCCGACTGCAATTAGCGCTATGTGGGCTGCAACGCGTACAAAAATATGTGTTGCCGCATATCTATGCGTTCGTAATGCGGCAATGCGTATTTTTGTATGCGTTGCGGCCCGCAATAGCGCTAATTGCTACAAGTGGCCAGTCCCGACGGGTCTGTCGGCAAAAACAAAACTAGTTGGCAGCGGGGGACCAGAGGATTAGTGAGTGCCTGCGAGGGCACAGGACTGCTGCAGGGGACTGGTAGAAGCCCCAGGTGAGTAAAACTAATTTTTTTTCTGGCTTAAGTGTCCCTTTAAGGAGGAGTTGTTCCTCTGTTTGTGTATATGGCTTCTGGCTTTGAAAAAGAGCTACTGAGCTTGAAATGGCTGGCTGTCAGCCGCTAAGGCCATTTTTAAATCGATGACTTGTCATTTTTTATGACTTTTCTAATAAAGAGCTACTAAATTACTGAAGGTGGTGCCTGCTTCGTTTGGATCTGCATTTCCTGATCATTGGTACAGTGGTCTTAAAGCTACGGCACACCCCATATCCTTTTGCATGGGTGCTCCTCCACTTCTGTTTTTGTTGATAAGCCCCACAGGGGCACAGTAATAAATAGACTACAAGTTCAGTTTGATAATTCACATAATGTTTTAAAGTTAAAACACTGCCATTAGGCAGGGGAACGGATTTACCTACTTGCATATACCTGCAACAGGGGCAACCCCCACATGTGTAGGTCCCCAACACTATGCAGTGACGTCGTGGGTTGACCCAGGCAAAATGACTTTGCACCAGAGTGTCACGCAATGATTTTGCTCTTTTAAATGTACCGCATGGTCATTCCGGGACTACATGTCCAGTAGCTGGGTCTTTTTGAAGCAAATACCAGTGCTTTTGTAAAATGTATCTGAGACTGGAATGTTGGGCAGAGTATCTCGTCACAAAGCGTAACTCAGTATTTTATTGGGTAGTCTGGCTATGATAACGTTGTCTTAAGAGGCTCGATCGATCCCTCCTCCTGACTTTATTGAACGCACGTCGAAGTACACGATCGGGGTAGCCCCTTTTATGAAAATGAGTGCGCAGGATATCGGTTTGCGTTCGAAAATCTGTCTCGGAGAAGCAATACCTTCTAACCCTCATGTATTGCCCAGTGGGAATACCCCTGATGGTGTGAAAGGGATGAAAGCTTGTTGCGTGTAACAGAGCATTAGTTGCTGCGTCTTTTCTATATAGGTCAGTGGCAATCTGGCCACTCCTATCAATTGAAATTCTTATATCTAGGAAAGGGCTCGATCTGGAATCACAAGCCATCGTAAATGACAAGTTACGAGTGTAGTCTAACAACAAATTCGAGCAATTCCTCATGCGTGCCTGTCCACAATATGAGGATGTTGTTGATGTACCTGTGCCACAACAGTATGTGGCACAGGTACATCGCGAGCGCCTCATCTGCAAAGATGGAACACTCCCACTCCTCCAGGTAGGCGTAAGATGGAGCACTAGTTGTACCCTTCGCCGCCCCCTGCACCTGGAGGTAGTGGGTGCCGTCAAATACAAAAATGTTATTGGTAAGTAACAATCTCAAAAGACCCAGCAAAAAGGTATTATGTAATATCTCCGTGCAGGCACGTTCCTTCAAGAAAAGTGGCTACTGCCTTGATCCCTCTGACGTGCGAGATGATGGAATAGAGAGCCTCCACATCCAGGGACACGAGAAGAGTGCTGGGGGGTACACATAACCCGTCCACGACTCGCAATAACTGAGTAGTGTCCTTGATGTATGACAGAAGGCTCTGTACACGAGACTGGAGATGCCTGTCAATGTATATGCTTACTTTCTCTGTAAATGCACCCCTGCTAGACACAATCGGCCTGCCGGGTGGATTGATCATACGTTTGTGTACTTTAGGTAATGCATAGAAGGTTGGGACCACAGGGTCCAATACCTTCAAGAATAACCTTACTTGTTCATCAATAATGCCATATTTTAGGGCTCCATCGACAAGCACCTCGAGCTCATTCATAGCGCGTGTAAGCCTGGATGGGGAGACCCTCAAATAGCACCCCAAAAGACCGAGGAAATTAAGGCACATTTTGCGATAATTAAATGTGGTCATCAAGACCACATTCCCACCCTTAACGGATGGTTTTATAGTCCATTCGGTACGGCCCTGTAGCCATGTAAGGGCCTCACTGTCACCCCAGGGATGTCGAGCTGAATAATGTCACGTTCCACCGCTCTTATAAAGAGTTCAACCCGACATTAGTGGTAAATAGTGGGAATCACTTTGATTTACTACGGAATTGTGAATTGAGATGGGTATAGGGGGGGGGGGGGGGGGGGCTATAGGTCCATGGTGTTGTATTATATCCATAAGAGGCTTATGTGTGGGTGGGTCACCTGTCTGGTCTGTAGCACCCTCAATGTAGAGTTCCTGCAGATATGTGCATCCAAATCCTCTTCAGTGCGATCAGAAGGAATGGCATCTTCTGGTTTTGGCCGGTGTCCACCACGGAAGGATCCAAAAAAACAATCTACGGCAAAACAATTGCAAATCTACAATTAATTCAAATTTATCCAGGTTCTGTACAGGGCAGAACCCCAGACCCTCACTCAACATAGATTCAACCGTTGGGGGTATATGTCAACCCGTAAGATTAATTACTTGTAAACCATCCGTGGTGGACCCATCAACTGCCTCTAAGGCCTCAGCGGCATCATGGCCTAAAGGCCCCTGTGGTCTAAAAAAACACAGGCTGAAGGTGAGCAGGAGGCACTGCCTCCTAAAGGGTAGCTGATAGATATGCTCTCAGGGAAATATATATTGGGTCTTCTGAATTTTGAAAATGCATGAAGAGTTACATCACTGTCTAGATAAAGAGATATGGGCCCGTATGCAATTAGTTTTTTTCTCCTAGGTGATAATTTTTCATTTTCTATTTTGAATAACTTTTCAGCACTTTGCAATTGAAAAAGTACCAAAAAGTAGGTGGAAAAATACTTTTAAAACTATTTAGTTTTTTTTTTGCTTGTTAGTAATTTAAAAGGCATTTTAATGACACGTTTGAAAATATCACTTAGGAGAAAAAGTTATTTGCATATGGGCCATTCTATCTTGGAAGTAGCATATGTAGTGCTCTTCATTTTAAGACTCGCCTAGCTGAGGTTATAACGATCAAAGAGTTTGTGTTGTTATTCTGATTAATAAAGCAGCAATCGTGTAGATGGAAAAAAAGGAAATGCACTTAGGTGGTCTAGAATCAATGGGAAAATCTACTTTGGCAAAATATTTATTCTAGGTTCATCTAAGCTGAATAATTGCTCTCATAAGTTGCTGTATTAATTTATGTGCAGACCATTTGCTGCCTTTTTGTGCTTATATGGTTGATAAAGCAAAAACTTGCACAAAGAATTGATGCCCATGCCTAGATCCAAATATCCTCAAAGAAGGTGCACATATTGTAAACCAGGAAACCATCTGACTGTTTTGCCAAAAATAGTTTCACGGCCACACAGGGTCTCCTTCCTTAAGGCACAGAATAGAATACAGTATAGCACTGTGTAATTGACTTTCTCCAGTGAAAACTCAGGCTACAGTAACATTTATTACATTTAGGGTACAATAACATGTTATTCTTTAAGGCTGCTTACACACAGGGACGTTAAAGGCGCACGTTAGTGCGTCTGTAACGCTCCCCCAACGCACAACAATGTAACACAAGTGGGCTGTTCACACAGCCCACGTTGCGTTACATGTAACGCTGCACGTTCTCCCGAAAGTGCAGCATGCTATGGCGTTAGAGCGGCTATAGCCGCGTTAGACTGTTTGCACATGCCCAGTGGGGGGCAGAGAGGAGGCGGGGAGAGCCAGCTACAGTAGCCGCGCACATGGCTACTTAATATTCACTGCACTGGCGGCAGCTGATTGGCCGGCGGGACCACGTGATGCGGAGTGTCTCGCTCCGCATCACGTGGTCCCGCCGGCCAATCAGCGCCACTCTGGGAGACCTTATAGGGATAGAGCCGCCTAACGCGGCTCACTCTACCGTCCTATCTTGCAGCACCATACGTTGTGTTAGGTGCACGTTATGCGACCTTAACGTAGCACCTAACGCAACGTCTTGGTGTGCAAGTAGCCTAAGAGAAGGAAAAGAAGCACAAAGACACCGGGAGCCCATTCTGGTGTAATATGTCGTTATGAATTGGAATAAGAATAGTTGTAGTGATATTATACTCACAAGGTTAGGTTGCGCCTAAAGCAACCACTCAAAAAGCAGGAGGGGAAGTACCGTCCCACTCTAGGCCTTTATAGAAGAGTAGATTGCAGCTCCGGGAAAAATGCCAGAAGAAGATTCCACCAGCGGTGTCCCTTACCGAAGGGTAAGTAAAGCAAACCAGTGCTTTAAATAAAGTTACCCTTGAATATCCTAGTGAGTCCTCCTTTTTCAAAGGTAGGACCCATTCATCACGTTTATACTTATTGGGCTCTATTCTCAAAGAGGCAAAAACACCGCAAAATTTTACCGCTATATTTCCGCCAGCCGTAAACTCTGCACTTTTTCCACATTCACTAATATTTTCCGCATGCGGGAAAAAAAGATGCAGAAACAGCCATTATTCATGCGGGAATCATGCGGTAAAAAGGTCGCATGAAAAAGTGTTTAAAAAAAAAAAAAATGAAAGTCCACCAAGCACAGCCCTTAAGCCTCCACACTTCATTAAAGTCAATGGGATGCGGAATATATCACCTACTATTTGTAGGTGATAAAAAAATCTGTAATTAACGACGAAATGATGCGCCTGAACATTTTTGAGAATTTATTTTTTTATTGCGGAAAACACTGACTTTTGCGGAAATTTTTCCGCATGAATCCCGCACTTTTACCACACTTTTTCCGCATGCGGAACATTTTGAGAATGTCAACTTGACTGTGTTTTGGTCGCAAACTTCCCGCATGAACTTTACCGCATGCGGGAAGTCTTTGAGAATAGAGCCCATTGTGTCATATGCATACACTGTGGGGCGCCTCCTATCCGTCGGTTTACAATAACATGTTATTTTGCCAGTGGAGACATTAGCTGATTTCTTGTAGCTTAAGCCTCCTGGCGGTATGAAAAATTCCGCCAGGAGGCAGCGCAGCAGTTTTTTTAATTTATTTATTTATCTTTTAAATCATGTAGCGAGCCCAGGGCTCGCTACATGATAGCCGCTGCTCAGCGGCATCCCCCCCCCCGCCCGCTTCGATCAGGAAATACCGTTCAAAGAACGGGATTTCCTGGAGGGCTTCCCCCGTCGCCATGGCGTGACGTCATTGGGAGTCCCGATCCACCCCTCGGCGCTGCCTGGCACTGATTGGCCAGGCAGCGCACGGGGTCTGGGGGGGCGCGCGCCACAACGGATAGTGGCGATCGGGTGTGGGGCGGCGGCGATCGGTGTGCTGGCGCAGCTAGCAAAATTATGTAAATTGGCCCAGCAGGGCCTGAGCGGCACCCTCCGGCGGCTTACCCCGTGTCACACACGGGGTTACCGCTAAGGAGGTTAAACAACAGTAAGAAACAGTAACCTAATAGAAATGCAGACAAGCAAAACAAACTTGACAAAGGTTTTGGATCCTTTCTTTTACTGTTTAAAGAGAACCCGAGGCGGGGTTCTTACATCGCAATCCATACTACTTCCATGTAGTATGAGAGCCATACTCTACACAGTCTATTCTATGGAGCTGAACTCCCCATCAAATAAAATCTTTGCAGGATGCTGCACACACAGATGCCCGTACACACTCAAAAGATCAGTATCTGCAAAAAAATCTGTTCCTGCAAAAGATCCATTCCTGCAAAATGCATTCATAGTCTATGATATCTGCAGATCCTCATACACACCTTGTTTAACAGACAATCATCTGCAGATCATCTGCAGATCAGATCCACCAGGATGGATTTTCAGATCTGCAGATAATTGCCAGATATGCAGATGAAGTCTGTTAAACCAAGTGTGTATGATGATCTGCAGATCTCATAGACCATGAATGCATTTTGCAGCCTCTGTTGCTATGTAGCTTCCTCCAAAGCCCCCCTGCGCGCTGTGAGACCCCATTAATCACAGCCGCGCTGTCGACACGCAGCGTGTCGCAGCACGCTGTGTTTACCTCACTATCGCCAGTCTCGCCGCTCCCCCGCCTCCTGAATCGCTTCGGTCCCCGCCCACGTCCCTTCCCTCCCCGCTGATTGGAGGGAAGGGATGTGGGCGGGGACCGGAGCGATTCGGGAGGCGGGGGAGAGCGGAGACTGACAGTGAGGTAAACACAGCCGCATAGCGCGGCTGTGTTTTATGGGGTCTCGCAGCGCGCAGGGGGGGCTTTGGGGGAAGCTAAATAGCAACAGAGGCTGGGCTCTATAGACAGACCCAGCCTCTGTATAGGGATTGCGCTGTAAGAACCCTGCCTCGGGTTCTCTTTAAAGTTAAATTAAAAATGTGGGACCAAAGTCTGGTTTATTATGTGAATCAAAATAAAATCATACAGACTTGCAGAAAGATCATGTTAATGTCAGATCTGTTTTGTTGCATCATCATTTTTTCTTTACAGATTAAAGAGTTGTGGCATGCATCACATGGTTATGATATATTTGCAGGTCTGATAAGCATATGTATATCACAAACGGTATAGATCTGGACTTCATTTGAAGAGCTAAATTTAATTTTACAGCATATCCATAGAAATGTTCTGGGGGGCTGGCCAAAATGCAAAACATATGGACATTTTCTAAATACATGGCCTACAACATATTTTGTTTTCTTATGCACAGCATTTTCTGTACTTACATATTTTTTGATGACAACGAAAACCGATAAATTAATTGTTAATATTACCCATCTGTCCTTCAAATTGCGTTGAAGACATTATTAAATCATTCAAAGCACAGACAATAGACATAAAATATTAACATAATTGCCAGACAAACATAGAAATCCCCTGATGCTTCTTATGGTGGCCACTAATGATCCAATTTTTTTTGTCCAATCTTACCAAATCTATGTGGTATAATGGTAAACTTAGTGAATATATTGAATGGATATGTTAGTTAGGCAGTCCCTTAAGTTGGTCACTAATGCTGCATACACACTTGAGATAAAAGTCTCTGGAAAAGGCAAGATCACAGACCAATTTTACCCCATTCCATGTAGTATGAGAGCCATACTCTACACAGTCTATTCTATGGAGCTGCACTCCCCATCAGATAAAATCTTTGCAAGATGCTGCACACAAAGATGCCCGTACACATTCAAAAGATCAGTATCTGCAAAAGATCTCTTCCTGCAATAGATCCATTCCTTCAAAATGCATTCATAGTCTATGAGATGTGCAGATCATCATACACACCTTGTTTAACAGACTTCATCTGCATATCTGGCAATCATCTGCAGATCTGAAAATCCATCCTGGTGGATCTGATCTGCAGATGATCTGCAAATGATTGCCTGCTAAACAAGGTGTGTATGATGATCTGCAGATCTCATAGACTATGAATGCATTTTGAAGGAATGGATCTATTGCAGGAAGAGATCTTTTGCAGATACTGATCTTTTGAATGTGTACGGGCATCTTTGTGTGCAGCATCTTGCAAAGATTTCTATCTGATGGGGAGTGCAGCTCCATAGAATAGACTGTGAAGGTATGGCTCTCATACTATATGGAAGGGGGTATGATTGGTCTGTGATCTTGCCTTTTCCATAGACTTTTATCTCAAGTGTGTATGCAGCATAAGGCTGCTTTCACAGTGGGACGTTACAGGTGCACGTTAGAGCAGCCTGTACCGCACAGTAATGAAAAAAAATCAATGGGCTGTTCACAGTGCCCACGTTGCGTTACATTTAAAGTCAGATCTGACAAGACTAGCTGCATGCTTGTTTCTGGTGTTATGCAGATACTACTGCAGAGAAATAGACCAGCAGGGCTGCCGGGCAACTGGTATTGATTAAAAGGAAATAAATATGGCAGCCTCCATATACCTCTTACTTCAGTTCCCCTTTAAACAATACCAGTTGCCTGGCGGTCCTGCTGGTAATGTCTGGATCACACACCTAAAACAAACATGCAGCTAATCACATCTGACATTGGGCTCTATTCACAATCACACATGCGGTAAGGCCTAGTGCACACCAAAAAACACTAGCAGATCCGCAAAACGCTAGCGGTTTTGGAAGCAGTTTTTCTTATTATGAAGCGTTTAAGCTAGCGTTTTGCAGTTGTGTGTAGCATATTTCATATAGTGTTACAGTAAAGCTGTTACTGAACAGCTACTGTAACAAAAACGCCTGGAAAACCGCTCCAATCTAGCATTTTACCAAGCGTTGTGTTTTTCCTATACTTTACATTGAGGCAGAAACACCTCTGAAATCCAAAAAATGCTGCAGCCCGGGAGTATGCATTTCTGCAAAACGCCTACTGCTCTGGTGTGCACCAGCCCATTGAAATACATTACCCAAGCATTTCCACATCCGCAAGCGGTTCTAAAAACTCTACCAAAACCACTCGGTGTGCACTAAGCCTAAGAGATTTTTTTTTTTTTTACAGCTATATTACTGCCAGTGATAATTTTCACATTTTTTTTCCACATGCACTAAAAATGTTCCACAGGTTTCCTGCATGCAGGAACAATGCATAAAAGAATTTGGAAAACATGTGTAATTACATAGTAAACATGCGGAAAAAAAAGTGGCAAAAAAAAAAAAAACAAGTGCAAAATAAGAAATTAAGGTACTTATCCGTTAGCCGGGCGCATCCGGCAGGTGGCGCTGTTGTATCGAATTTCAATGCGCTGGGTTGTATCTAATTCCATTCATACTTCAACGTAGTACTGTGTGAATGGAAGCGCCGCAGGTGGCGCTAATTACATTGATACGTTGATAACAATACAGTGTTAATGGCAAGGAATACATTGTATTTGAAGTGGCCGGCACTGGCACTTAATGGAATTCAAATAAAGGCGGCGGCAATGTAACAGATGAAGCCGCCGCCTTCGTCTGTTCTTCTCCCCCTTTGCCCTCTCTCAACTATACAACCCTGCCAGCTGGGGGGCACACCTGTCCCCCCCCCGACAGTCGTTCGTCGCAAGGAAACAAGCAGGATTCCCTGCCGCGACGAACGACTCTGGGGGGAGACGCATGTCCCCGCAGGCTGCCAGCATTGTAGAAGCGAGAGGAGGGCAAAGGGGGAGGAGAAGAAGAAGAAGGGTACTTATCCGTTAGCCGGGCGCATCCGGCAGGTGGCGCTACTTACTATTCCCCCTCCAGGCCGACATGGATAGTAGGGAAAGATGTAACTCTGGTGGAGTTTTGTCGCCACCTAGAGGATGCGCCCGGCTAACGGATAAGTACCGAAGAAGAACAGAGGAAGGCGGCGGCTTCATCTGTTACATTGCCGCCGCCTTCATTTGAATTCCATGTAAAAGTGCCAGCCACTTCAAATACAATGTATTCCTTGCCATTAACACTGTATTGTTATCAACGTATCAATGTAATTAGCGCCACCTGCGGCGCTTCCAGTCACACAGTACTACGTTGAAGTATGAATGGAAGCATTGAAATTCGCTACAACAGCGCCACCTGGCGGATGCGCCCGGCTAACGGATAAGTACCGAGATTAAAGTCCAGCAAACACAGCACTCAAGGCTACAGACTCCATTAATGTCAGTGGGATGTGATATAGATCACCAAGTACTAGTAGGTGATACATTTTTAAAAAAAAAAAACAAAAAAAAAAAAACAGTCAGTCAAGTCAGAAATAAAGCACCCCCTTTTTTGTGAATTTTGATTTTTTTTGCAGGATTTACCGACTTTTGTGGAGTTTTACTGCAATTTTTACACATGCGGTTAAACAATGCATACAATTTTACACATGCGTTAAACAATGCGTACAATTTTAAACATGCGGTTAAACAATGCGTACAATTTTACACATGTGGTAAATGATGCGTAAAAATTTGTGAATGTCAAGATGGTCTTTTTTCAGTCGGGAAATTACCGCAAGTGCATTTCTGCATGCGGAAAAGGATTGTGAATAGAGCCCAATGTCTGAAACACCTGGGGCTAGATTCAAAAAACCGTGATAACTTATCAGGGTTGCGCTATAACATGTGTAATGTTTTTTAAGCGCAAACGCAAGTTTGCACACAAAATTGCAGACATTTTCAAGCGAAAACAGCAACGATTTCACAAGCAAATTTGTATTTCCGTGCTCTTTTACACAGACTGTTGATAGGCAGTGAAATGGCTCTCAAACTCTCACAACTGCTCACTGCTGCCTGGTAACTGCTTGCGGAGCACACAGTTCAACAGTCTGTGGAAAAGAGGCCTAAGGCCCCATTCACAATGAGCATTTTGGCGGTGATTTTGGGGAAACGCTCAAACACTATCGCTTTTGAAAGCGTTAGTGTAATTACACCCTATGGGCCCATTCTTACTTGGGCGATTTGCGCTAATTGCCGCAAAACACAAACTCATCGCCTGCACCATTTTCAGACGATTTCCCAGCAATCGCGTTATATGCTATAGAAGTGCTAAACGCTATTACGGGAAAATCACGGCAGTGTTCAGTGATTTTTCCACGAAAAAAAAAAAAACACGCAAAACGCTGGCGTTAAGAGCCAGTGTTTTGCACTTTCAAGTGTGAATGGACCCTAAAAGTATGAGAGGCAGAGGATCACCAGGATAGCCAGACAATTTTTATTACTTAAAAGGAAATAAATATGGCAGCCTTCATATACCTTTCACTTCAGTTGTCCTTTAAGGCCCTTTTCCACTGGGGCCTTAGTGAGCAGTTACTAAACAAGCAGCAAGCAGTTGTGAGAGTTTAACAGTCTTTTCCCTGCCTATTAGGGATGATTAATAATATGCAAATATATGCAGCTTGAAAATGGACCAATCAATTTAAACCTGGGTTTAAAATGATTGGACCATTTTCAAACTGCATATGTTTGAAAAAAAATTGCATACATTTGCATCAACTCAGAAAAATTTGTATATCATTGATCATCCCTACTGCCTATCAACTGTTGGTGGAAAATGGCCCTTAAGCAATAGCACCTGTGTAAAAAGGCCTCTTTTCCATGTTTAACTGTTGACTGTTGAACTGTGTGCTCAGCAAGCAGTTACCAGGCAGCAACAAGCAGTTACCAGGCAGGAGTGAGCAGTTGTTAGAGTTTGAGAGGCATTTCACTGCCTATGAACAGTCCGTGGAAAAGAGGCCTAACAGCAGGTGCAAAACCTGATGGATAATTCCACTCAGTAAATGGCAGCAGAGGAAAAAAAACAAAACTAATGCTTCATACACACTTGAGATAAAAGTCTTTGGAAAAGGCAAGATCACAGACCAATTTTACCCCGTTCCATGTAGTATAAGAGCCATACTCTACACAGTCTATTCTATGGCGCTGTACTCCCCATCAGATAAAATCTTTGCAAGATGCTGCACACAAAGATGCCCGTACACACTCAAAAGATCATTATCTGCAAAAGATCTGTTCCTGCAAAATATCCATTCCTGCAAAATGCATTCATGGTCTATGAGATCTGCAGATCATCATACACACTTGGTTTAACAGACTTCATCTGCATATCTGGCAATTATCTGCAGATCTGAAAATCCATCCTGGTGGATCTGATCTGCAGATGATCTGCAGATGATTGTCTGTTAAACAAGGTGTGTATGAGGATCTGCAGATATCATAGACTATGAATGCATTTTGCAGGAATGGATCTTTTGCAGGAACAGATTTTTTGCAGATAATGATCTTTTGAGTGTGTACGGGCATCTGTGTGTGCAGCATCCTGCAAAGATTTTATTTGATGGGGAGTTCAGCTCCATAGAATAGACTGTGTAGAGTATGGCTCTCATACTACATGGAAGGGGGTAAAATTGATCTGTGATCTTGCCTTTTCCAAAGACTTTTATCTCAAGTGTGTATGAAGCATAAGGCCACATACAGACATCAGACCATAGTCTTTGGAAAATGAAAGATCACAGACCAATCTTACCACCCTTCCTGTAGTATAAGAGCCATACTCTACACAGTCTTTTCTATGGAGCTGAACTCCCCATCAGGAAAAAATCTTGGCAAGATGCTGCACACACAGATGCTGTACAGACACAAAAGATCAGTATCTGCAAAAGATCTGTTCCTGCCAAAAATCCATTCCTGCAAATTGCAATGATAGTCTATGAGATCTGCAGATTATCATACACACATGATTTAACTGACATTCATCTGCAGATCAGATCCACCAGGATGGATTTTCAGATCTGCAGATCTGCAGATGAATGTCAGTTAAATCATGTGTGTATGATGATCTGCAGATCTCATAGACTATCATTGCAATTTGCAGGAATGGATTTTTGGCAGGAACAGATCTTTTGCAGATACTGATCTTTTGTGTCTGTACAGCATCTGTGTGTGCAGCATCTTGCCAAGATTTTTTCCTGATGGGGAGTTCAGCTCCATAGAAAAGACTGTGTAGAGTATGGCTCTTATACTACAGGAAGGGTGGTAAGATTGGTCTGTGATCTTTCATTTTCCAAAGACTATGGTCTGATGTCTGTATGTGGCCTAAGGCTTTGTTCACATTAGAGGCGTTTTTAGAAAAATGTAAGCATGGACATTTAAAAAAAAAACGCAGAGAAAGTGGTTACACCATGTTGTGCTATAGTGTAGTTCAGACTAAAGCGTTCAATGGGCTGTCAATTTTCAAAAGCGGTGCTTGAGCCATTTTAGGGCGTTTTTGCTATAATAGGAGGTATAGGAAAAACGCTAAACGCTCACAAAACCGCTTTGTGGAGCAATTGCGTTTTTAAGAACAAACACATTGGACTTGATTCACAAAGCAGTGATAACTTATCGCGCCTGTGAAAAAGTGCTTTGCACGTGTTTTAGCGCGTTTTCGCATTAAAAAAGTAGCAGCAGTAGGGTATTGTACCGTGTTAGCCATCAGTAAAAGCAAGAAGTTTTAAATCAGGATGATACCATTTATTGGCTAACTACAAATGAATAAGAATGAACAAGCTTTCGGCCTTGCAGCCTTCGTCAGGTTTACATCCTGTTAGTTTGCAAGCTGGTGGTACAGACAGCTTATATACATGCAACATCAAAAGGGAAAACTGATATTTTTTTCAAGCATAAATACGTCATGAAGATGCCTTAACCTCCTTGGCGGTATGAAAAATACCGCCAGGAGGGAGCGCAGCAGTTTTTTTTAAAAAAACATTTTTTTTAATCATGTAGCGAGCCGAGGGCTCGCTACATGATAGCCGCTGCTGAGCGGCATCCCCCCGCCCGCTTCGAACGCCTTCGGCGATCTCCGATCAGGAAATCCCGTTCATAGAACGGGATTTCCTGGAGGGCTTCCCCCGTCGCCATGGCGACGGGGCGGGATGACGTCACCGACGTCACTGACGTCGGGACGTCATTGGGAGTCCCGGGCCACCCCTCGGCGCTGCCTGGCACTGATTGGCCAGGCAGCGCTGGGGTCTGGGGGGGGGGGGCCGCGCGCCGCAGCAAATAGCGGCGATCGGGCGGGGGCCGGCGGCGATCAGAGTGCTGGCGCAGCTAGCAAAGTGCTAGCTGCGTCCAGCAAAAAAAAAATTATGAAAATCGGCCCAGCAGGGCCTGAGCGGCACCCTCCGGCGGCTTACCCCGTGTCACACACGGGGTTACCGCCAGGGAGGTTAATACAAACAGACCATCTAAATGGGGTAAGATAAGGATCCTTGTTTACTTTATTGCTCACAGACCTGGTATTAGGATTGACCCAGAGGTATCGTAAATTCTTAGTTCACAAGTTCAGCTAGGGTGGCTGAGACAGTTCATATATCATCAATCTCATACCAATATAGAAAGTTGTTGTCCTTATTCAAACCCTTCTGCACAGCTTTGAAACAATTTATAAATTTTGTTTCTGCTATTAATCGGTCATTTGACGTTTTGAAGCCGCCCTTCAGGGCAGTGACACGAAGATCATCCATGCTGTGTCCGTTGGACCGAAAGTGTGTAGCAACTGGGAGTCCAGATTTGGTATCATTAATAGTGTGCCTGTGTCCATTCATACGTTTGCGCAGAGTTTGTCCAGTTTCTCCCACGTACATAACATTGGGGCATTTAGCACACATGATCAGATATACCAGATTGGTGGACCCACAAGAAAATTTACCTTGTACTCTGTACTCCTGTTGTGAACCTGGTATCGTTACCCTGTCAGTGGAGTAAATGTGTCTGCAGGTCCCACATATTTTTTGTCGGCAGGGTGATGTTCCGTTTTGTTGAGGCCTATTCAAAGAGCTCCTGACAATCATCTGTTTTAGATTGTGTGGTTGCCGATATGACAAGAGTGGAGGTTTAGGGAATATCGTTCTCAGTCTGTGATCCTAGTGTAAAATGGGATGAAGTTCCTTAGCAATCCTCCTTAAGATTTCCAGGTGTGGGTTGTAGGTGACAACCAAAGGGACACGTTCATCTTTCTGGTTTTGCTTATATTTCAGGAGTTCAGTCCTGGGGATGTTGCTGGCTTTCCTGATTTGGGCCTCAGCCATGGGAGGACTGTAACCTTGTTTAATGAAAGTGTTCTTAAGGTGATCCAGGTGCTTGTCTCTGTCCATCCTGTCAGAACAAATCCGGTTGTACCTTATAGCTTGGCTGTAAATTGTAGAGTTCTTAATGTGCTTGGGATGAAAACTGTCATATCTTAGGTATGTGGGACGGTCTGTAGGTTTGCGATACACAGAGGTTTGTATGTTGTTACCCCTGATGTATATGGTGGTGTCCAGAAAGTTAATCTCTGTGTGAGAGTAGGTAAGTTTCAATTTGATTGTAGGATGGAAGGCATTGAAGTTCCTGTGGAACTGGAGAAGATCATCCTCACTTGCGGACCAGATGATTAAAATATCATCAATGAAGCGGAAGTAGGCCAAGGGTTTTATGCCACATGCATTGAGGTATTCCTCTTCGATTTTGGCCATGAATAGATTTGCATACTGTGGAGCGAATCGCGAACCCATTGCCACGCCCATCTGCTGTAAATAGAGGTCCTGTCCAAAAGTGAAATAATTATGAGTGAGAATGAATTTGATCAGTCCAGTAATAGGCTTTACAGGTATGCCCTGACCCTGAAGTTATTTACGGCAGGACGCAATACCATCATCATGGGGAATGTTCGTGTACAGGGACTCCACGTCCATCGTGGCCAGTATGGTTCCCTCAGGTACTGGGCCGATGGCTGACAGTTTGTTCAGGAGGTGGGTGGTATCCTGTAAGTAGCTGGGTCTTTTACAGACAAGAGGTTTCAAGATGTATTCCAGCCACCCTGAGATGTTCTCTGTAAGAGTTCCGCTCCCTGAGATTATGGGCCTGCCTGGGTTTCCCTCTTTGTGGATCTTGGGAAGCATGTAAAAGCAGGCTGTTCTAGGCTCTTCAGGGATAAGGGTCCTTACATGTAGTTTGATGTTTGCAGGCAATCTGTTAACCATTCTATTAAGTGCCATCCTGCAGCCTTTTGTGGGGTCCCCCTGTAATTTGGCATAGTGAGCGGTATTGGATAATTGTCTTTGTGCCTCCTGGATGTAGTCACTGGTGTTCATTATGACTATGGCACCACCTTTATCCGCTGGTTTAATAATAATGTCCTTATTCTCCTTAAGGGATCTGATGGCCTGTCGCTCCTGTGGTGTTACGTTCCGGGCCAGTGTCTTTCTTTTACTCAGGATCCTGTCAGAGATTCTGCGTCTGAATTTGTTGATGTATTTATCCAGGGCAGGGTTTTTTCCTTCTTTGGGGGTCCATCTTTTTTTCTTTTTTTTCTTTTTAGATCTGGTGCGTTTTGGTCCATTATCCATTGTATCACAGGCTTCCTTATCATGGTAGTGTTCCTTGAGTTGCAGCTTTCTGAAAAATTCCTCCATATCTCCACAGAGTGCAATCCTGTCTATGGGTCTCGCAGGGCAGAATGACAGGCCTTTGGAGAGTACTGACATTTCAGCTTCAGTAGCCTGATAAGAGGAAAGATTCATTACACCTGTGGGTTGCTCTTTTTCTGCTGCTTGTGCATCCAGAGTGGACGCCTGGATGCACAAGCAGCAGAAAAAGAGCAACCCACAGGTGTAATGAATCTTTCCTCTTATCAGGCTACTGAAGCTGAAATGTCAGTACTCTCCAAAGGCCTGTCATTCTGCCCTGCGAGACCCATAGACAGGATTGCACTCTGTGGAGATATGGAGGAATTTTTCAGAAAGCTGCGACTCAAGGAACACTACCATGATAAGGAAGCCTGTGATACAATGGATAATGGACCAAAACGCACCATATCTAAAAAGAAAAAAAAGAAAAAAAGATGGACCCCCAAAGAAGGAAAAAACCCGGCCCTGGATAAATACATCAACAAATTCAGACGCAGAATCTCTGACAGGATCCTGAGTAAAAGAAAGACACTGGCCCAGAACGTAACACCACAGGAGCGACAGGCCATCAGATCCCTTAAGGAGAATAAGGACATTATTGTTAAACCAGCGGATAAAGGTGGTGCCATAGTCATAATGAACACCAGTGACTACATCCAGGAGGCACAAAGACAATTATCCAATACCGCTCACTATGCCAAATTACAGAGGGACCCCACAAAAGGCTACAGGATGGCACTTAATAGGATGGTTAACAGATTGCCTGCAAACATCAAACTACATGTAAGGACCCTTATCCCTGAAGAGCCTAGAACAGCCTGCTTTTACATGCTTCCCAAGATCCACAAAGAGGGAAACCCAGGCAGGTCCATAATCTCAGGGAGCGGAACTCTTACAGAGAACATCTCAGGGTGGCTGGAAAACATCTTGAAACCTCTTGTCTGTAAAAGACCCAGCTACTTACAGGATACCACCCACCTCCTGAACAAACTGTCAGCCATCGGCCCAGTACCTGAGGGAACCATACTGGCCACGATGGACGTGGAGTCCCTGTACACGAACATTCCCCATGATGATGGTATTGCGGCCTGCCGTAAATATCTTCAGGGTCAGGGCATACCTGTAAAGCCTATTACTGGACTGATCAAATTCATTCTCACTCATAATTATTTCACTTTTGGACAGGACCTCTATTTACAGCAGATGGGCGTGGCAATGGGTTCGCGATTCGCTCCACAGTATGCAAATCTATTCATGGCCAAAATCGAAGAGGAATACCTCAATGCATGTGGCATAAAACCCTTGGCCTACTTCCGCTTCATTGATGATATTTTAATCATCTGGTCCGCAAGTGAGGATGATCTTCTCCAGTTCCACAGGAACTTCAATGCCTTCCATCCTACAATCAAATTGAAACTTACCTACTCTCACACAGAGATTAACTTTCTGGACACCACCATATACATCAGGGGTAACAACATACAAACCTCTGTGTATCGCAAACCTACAGACCGTCCCACATACCTAAGATATGACAGTTTTCATCCCAAGCACATTAAGAACTCTATAATTTACAGCCAAACTATAAGGTACAACCGGATTTGTTCTGACAGGATGGACAGAGACAAGCACCTGGATCACCTTAAGAACACTTTCATTAAACAAGGTTACAGTCCTCCCATGGCTGAGGCCCAAATCAGGAAAGCCAGCAACATCCCCAGGACTGAACTCCTGAAATATAAGCAAAACCAGAAAGAGGAACGTGTCCCTTTGGTTGTCACCTACAACCCACACCTGGAAATCTTAAGGAGGATTGCTAAGGAACTTCATCCCATTTTACACAAGGATCACAGACTGAGAACGATATTCCCTAAACCTCCACTCTTGTCATATCGGCAACCACACAATCTAAAACAGATGATTGTCAGGAGCTCTTTGAATAGGCCTCAACAAAACGGAACATCACCCTGCCGACAAAAAATATGTGGGACCTGCAGACACATTTACTCCACTGACAGGGTAACGATACCAGGTTCACAACAGGAGTACAGAGTACAAGGTAAATTTTCTTGTGGGTCCACCAATCTGGTATATCTGATCATGTGTGCTAAATGCCCCAATGTTATGTACGTGGGAGAAACTGGACAAACTCTGCGCAAACGTATGAATGGACACAGGCACACTATTAATGATACCAAATCTGGACTCCCAGTTGCTACACACTTTCGGTCCAACGGACACAGCATGGATGATCTTCGTGCCACTGCCCTGAAGGGCGGCTTCAAAACGTCAAATGACCGATTAATAGCAGAAACAAAATTTATAAATTGTTTCAAAGCTGTGCAGAAGGGTTTGAATAAGGACAACAACTTTCTATATTGGTATGAGATTGATGATATATGAACTGTCTCAGCCACCCTAGCTGAACTTGTGAACTAAGAATTTACGATACCTCTGGGTCAATCCTAATACCAGGTCTGTGAGCAATAAAGTAAACAAGGATCCTTATCTTACCCCATTTAGATGGTCTGTTTGTATTAAGGCATCTTCATGTCGTATTTATGCTTGAAAAAAATATCAGTTTTCCCTTTTGATGTTGCATGTATATAAGCTGTCTGTACCACCAGCTTGCAAACTAACAGGATGTAAACCTGACGAAGGCTGCAAGGCCGAAAGCTTGTTCATTCTTATTCATTTGTAGTTAGCCTATAAATGGTATCATCCTGATTTAAAACTTCTTGCATTAAAAAAGGTTATCTCACGCAAAAATTCACGTTCGCGCGTTAACGCGAATTTTCGCATGTGAAGGTTCATGCAATAACGCAAATTTATCGCGTGAATGTTAACGTTATCGCGTGAACGTGAATTTGTGCGTGACAACAGTTTTCAGGTTAAATTTTGCGCAGAGTACTTTTCACAGCGTGATAACAGTTATCACTGCTTTGTGAATCAAGCCGATTGTATTGATTCTTTTCCGGATCAAAGAGTTCACTTCCTGACTTGCGTCAGGGAGTGAATTACCAAAACGCTCGGGAAAAACGCGTCGGAAAACGCTAACCCCCCAAAAAAAAACTGCCCACCCAAGCGCCGGGAATCGGAAAGAAAAAACGCCTCAAAATAAGGCCACCGCGGACGGACATGCGAGACAAACGCAATGTGAACAAGGCCTCAGTGCTGGTTCGCATTGCAAGGGCTTTTTTAGTGATAGTGATTTGAAAAGTTCTTGCTAAATGCATTTCTATGGGGATTTTTTTAATAAAGTGCGATCACACACATAGCATTACATAATGTACATTAGCAAGAGCTTTTCAAATTACAAGTGCCTAGAAAAAGCTCTTGCAGTGTGAACCTGCCCAAAGACTACCCTTCTGGGAGCCAATGGTATGTAAATGTTTGGCACACATCAATCAGAACCGAAAGTTGCTTATCAATCATACAATCTTGATTGTACAATGTTACCAAATCTATGTAGTAGAGGGGTAGATGGAGTTAATCGAGTTTCAATAGATACTTTAGGTAGTAGGGATGGTCAATGAAATGTAAATAATTCCGTGCTTATGCAGGTTTATGCAAATTTTGTATGCAAATATATGTTGCTTGAAAATCAAGCAATGTAAGGGCCCATTCACACTTGCTGATTGCAAGACGCTAGCGATTTTGTTAGCGTTTTGCTCTGCCGGTTTTTGGCGATTGATGCCAAAACATCACCATTCACACCTGGCGATTTTTTAGCGATCGCTTCTACAGCACTAAACGCGATCGTCGGGAAATCGCCTGAAAATGGTGCAGGCTACGCGTTTGCGTTTAGCGCATTTGGGTGATTTGTGGTGATTAGCGCAAATTGCCCAAATGAGAACGGGCCCATAGAATTTTATTACCCTTGCGCTTTGAAAAGCGCTAGCGTTTGAGCGTTTTGCCGAAATCAAGTGAAATGCCTCTCAAACTCTCACAACTGCTCACTGCTGCTTGGTAACTGCTTGTTGCTGCCTGGTAACTGCTGACTGCTGCCTGGTAACTGCTGACTGCTGCCTGGTAACTGCTGACTGCTGCCTGGTAACTGCTGACTGCTGCTTGGTAACTGCTGACTGCTGCCTGGTAACTGCTGACTGCTGCCTGGTAACTGCTGACTGCTGCCTGGTTACTGCTGACTGCTGCCTGGTAACTGTTTGTTCCTGCCTGGTAACTGCTTGTTCCTGCCTGGTAACTGCTGACTGCTGCCTGGTAACTGCTTGAAAAGCACACAGTTCAACAGTTCGTGGAAAGGAGGCCTCTTCCTGCTGAGGAGGGATTGGTGCTAGTGGAGATTAACATGGGCAGCACAGTGGTGTAGTGGTTAGCGCTCTCACCTTGCAGCGCTGGGTCCCTGGTTTGAATCCCAGCCAGTCAACATCTGCAAGGAGTTTGTATGTTCTCCCTGTGTCTATGTGGGTTTCCTCTGGGCACTCCTGTTTCTTCCCACATCCCAAAAACATAAAGAAAAGTTCATTGGCTTCCCCCTAATTGGCCCTAGACTACAATATATGCACTACACGATACATACATAGACATATGACTATAGTAGGGACTAGATTGTGAGCTCCTCTGAGGGACAGTTAGTGACTAGACTATATACTCTGTACAGCACTGCGGAAGATGTCGGTGCTATAGAAATACTAAATAATAATAATAATTAATGCTAGGTACACACCATACAATTTTCTGGCTGATTTACCTGCCAGATCAATTATTTCCAACATGTCCAATCTGAATTTCAAGTGATTTTTCGATTATCTGGTTGTTTTTTATCATTTTTTTTAATTTTGTTATCGATTTTCATTCAGCATCATTCATTCATCAATCGATAAATATTTTTAAACAATTAAAACCGATCTGAATTTCGATAAATTTTGTGATTTTCCGATCGGACATGTTGGAAATAATCGATCTGGCAGGTAAATTTGCCAGAAAATTGTATGGTGCATTGCTGTCCACCCAATCACATTAAAGGAATTTCCCTATGAGGTTTCCTGCTGGGTCCCCCAAGCTAGAGTAGCACCAAGGGATTTGATTGGTCTGTTTTCAAGCTGCATAACATTACATACACCTGCATCTCTTGGATATGTAGGGATGCTCATTCACATTCCGTGGAATTGAAATTTTTGCATTTCTGATTGGCTTTGGAATTCCAATTTACAGCAACTCTGTGATTTTAGCCCAATCACAGAACTCAGAAGCATTGGACCAATCAGAGAATGCAGAATTCTTCCACAAACATCGGATTACTGAGGTAATTTTAGACCAATCGCAAGATTCAGTTTTTCCAATTTCTGATTTCCAATTTTTTCATTTTTTGCAATCTGATGCAAAAATGACAAATCAAATATTCCTTGGAAATTGTAAAATCTTGAAAACAGAAAATCGGAAAAAACGGAAATCAGAAATTGGCAGAATTGGAAATGGGCATTTCAGACCATCCCTGATTATTTGCATCTCATTAACCATCCCTATTAGATAGTCTTTTAGGGCCCATTTCCACTATCGCGAATTCGCATTCGTTTTTCGCATGCAAATTCGCATAGCAATACAAGTGAATGTGACTGTTTCCACTTGTCAGGATTCCTTTGCGTTTTTCTGTGCAGAAAAAATTCGCATGGCAGAGCCATCAGAATTCGCATGCCGCTATGCGAATCGCATACAATGTATTTAATAGGAAATTTGCATGCAGTTTGGGTATGCGAATTTTCATGCAAATTTTCATGCGAATTCGCATAGAAACAATGGAAAATCACACCGGCACTGCCATGGTTACATTCGCATACATTGTCACCCATGTGAATTCGCATGCAAATTCGCATAGTACCGCATGCGAAATTCGCATCCTCATGCACATTTTTACTGCGGCGATTCCCACCGCACAAGTGGAAATGCAGCCTTACATCAGTAGAAAAGCGGTATAAAAGTGGTAAGACTGTACAAACCAGAATGGGCACCTAAAGAAACCACAGAGAAAAAGTCTTACGCCCACACAAAGTCTTACGCGCGTCGCATAATGAAATATATACAGTAATAATTCAAGATATACATTCCGTTTGCGTGATCTGCAGTGACTTCACGTGCTTAGTATCATTATCACGTGAAGTCACTGCAGATCACGATACTTTGCACGTGAAGCGTTTGCACACAAACCTTTACGTGCGCAAACCTTTAAGCGCATGTTAGCACGTGCAAAGCGGCTTTTCACTGCCGTGCTAAGTTTTAGCATGGCTTTGAGAATCGAGGCCCTATTTCTTCAATTCTAACCACTATAGTTTTAAAGGCTGGGTTCACACGGCATAGCGTGAAAAAGTAGCGTTTTTAGATGGTGCATTTGCGATTTGCTATTGCATTTTTACCACTTTTTGGTACGTTGTGTTTTTTTTGCGCAAATGCGTTTTTTGTGTGTTTTAATGCGTTTGCGGTTCGCTGATGTAAAACCCATATGCCTTTTGTATGGGTTTTTTTTTTAAATGTATGCAAATCACTAGGAAGACAACAAGAAGCAGATACACATCAGAGAGCTTTATTTTTGAATTAAAAACACATTAAAAAACGCATGAAAAACGCAATGCATTATGTGCATTTTGGCAGCCAGCCAGCATATTATGCAACACTTCCAGCGTTTGCGAAATGCATAATGTACAAATGCAGTGAAACACAGCTTCTTCTGCGTCCTATAGACTAACATTGCTGCATAAAAACGCAGCGTTTCTGCTATGGCTATCATTCATAAAGCGTTCCCGCATGCGGAAATGCTAAAAACAGCCGACTTTACCGAGCACTGAGCAAAATGTGTATTCATAAAGGCTGTTTCCGCATGCGAAGCTGACTTTCCCGAGGAGAGCGATAAATTACCGCATTGTGCGGTGATTCTATGCGTAAATGTAACAAAATGTAAATTCATAAAAATTAACGCAAGCGGTTTGCGGACGGGGATTACCGCTCCCCTGGATGTACCGATAAGCATGCGGAGTACATGTAAGTGAATGGGACAGACCTCCCAAGCAGCAGCAGAGAGAACACCGCATGGAGGGACTCGGCCAGCTTCTCCTGTTTCCGCATGCCTACTGACAGCCTAACGCTAGCCTACAGCGGGATATCTCCGCACTCCTATCACAACTAGAAACATTTTTATGAAGGACCACCCAGAAGGCTGAAATACCGACAGCGGTATTTTCCCGCACGGATTTTTGTTACCGACAACACTTTTATGAATGATAGCCTATGTGTGTACCCAGTCAAAATAAGCAATGCTACTATAAATAAAACCTACCCATTTTATTTGCCCGTTAGTTCTGGCTAGCACAACATTTAAATTATGTCCCTAGTACAATGTATGGCGACAATATATTATTTGGAAATATAGGTGTATTTTTTCTGTTTTTGTTATTTTTGGGTCCCATCAATTGTAAGCCCTCACATACTAAAATAACAGTAATATACCCTCATGACATACATGTTAAAAAGCTAAGTCCCTAAGGCAACTATTTATGGATTTTATTTTATTTATAATTTGTATGCTTGGTAACTGGGGTGAGGGGGAGGGGGCTTTGGAAGCGATTTAATTATATATTTTTTTTAATAAATAGAATCTGTGCAGTGTAATTTAACTTTTAATGTATCTTTTCTCCACTAGATGGCGATAGCACATCCCTGGATTGCCAGGAAGTGGTTTAGTTTTTCTTGTTCATTTACGTTATTCTTATGAATGGACATGGCCCCTGATTGGGGTCATGTCCATTTATTACAGGCACTGCGATTGATTCTGAGTAGCTTGCTTCTCTTCCCCCAACCGCTGAAATGGAAAACCGCCAGGGTGCGGAGGGCCAAAGCCCCGCGAACCCCACAGGTATAGCCACTTGCAAACTGGATGAGAATAGTAGAGATGGCTCGAACGGGAACCGGCGAAATTCCAGGGTTCGCGATCGCGGAAAACCGCAAACTTTTCCGGAAGTTCGATTCGCCCCCATAGTGCATCATTATTGTCAACTTTGACCCTCTACATCACAGTCAGCAGGCACATTGTAGCCAATCAGGCTACACTCCCTCCTGGAGGCCCCCCCCCCCTATAAAAAGTCAGGCAGCGTCAGGCATTGGACTCGGTCGTGTGCCTGCAGTAATTAGAGAAGGGAGAGCTGCTGCAGAGAGAGCTATAGGGAAAGCTTAGTTAGACTCTTGTAGGCTTGCTGATTCTTATTGCTAAAAAAGCACCCCTCAACAGCTCTTTTGAGAGCTAATCTTGTTCTTGTGATCAATTTTTTTTTTTGTCGCAGCTGGCCTTTACCCCTTGGTGGTAATTCCTACTGTGCCACTGCCAGGCCCAGCACATTCAGTGAGTTACTACCTGTGTTGTGTGTGACAGGCAGCTGCACAATTGTAATCCCAATCACTGCACCTGTTCCCTGTTCAGTGCACCTACCTACCTATACCTACGTGAGCACACGCATTGTTAATACCACCAGTCATTGCACCTGTTCACAGTACCTGTGTGTGTGCGTGACAGGCAGCTGCACATTTGTAATCCCAATCACTGCACCTGCTCACTGTTCAGTGCACCTACCTACTAGGGATGATTGGAATGAGCAAATTCCATTCCGCCGGAATTGTGGAATTCCGCCAGCGTTAAATTCCGTCGCCTTTACATTTCCGCGGAATTTTGTGAATTTCCGCGGAATTCCGCATTCCAGCGGAAAAACACAAAAATCTCTCTCTTCCTCCTCCTCCTCTTGTCTTCCGGGGATTTGTAGTATGTCAAAAGCAAGCTCACATACATTGGCCAGGAATCAAACCCAGGTCAACTGCTTGGAAGACAGCTATGCTCATCACTATACCATCAACACTACATGCTGAATTTGAAGTCTGGAAGATTCCAGGGCA
The DNA here is from genome assembly GCF_040937935.1 of Hyperolius riggenbachi. Lineage (NCBI taxonomy): Eukaryota > Metazoa > Chordata > Amphibia > Anura > Hyperoliidae > Hyperolius > Hyperolius riggenbachi. The sequence goes on along the minus strand of NC_090650.1, from coordinate 318,959,526 downwards.
AGGGTGGGAAGGATGAAAAGCTAGGTGGCCATGCAACCATTCCTGCTAACCTAAAGCTTACTTGTGTCTTACAACACATTGGCTTAAGACTTTACTAAATCCTATGCTCCAATATGGGGAAGTTTCTCTGTTTGCTGTTTGCTGTTTTTTTTTTTTTTTTAGCTTTTCATCCTTCCCACCTTTGCCCTGGAATCTTCCAGACTTCGAATTCAGCATGTAGTGTTGATGGTATAGTGGTGAGCATAGCTGTCTTCCAAGCAGTTGACCTGGATCCGATTTCTGCCCAATGTATGTGAGCTTGATTTTGACATACTACAAATCCCTAGAAGACAAGAAAAGGGAGGAAGAGGAGGAGGAGGGGTTTTTCTGCCAAATTATCTGACTTTGAAAGCATCCCTAGAAGAAATCCTGTTGTTTAAAATTCTTCTAGGGGCTTATCTTGTGATTGGCGAACAAAATTCCGCATTCCGCCGGAATAACGCATCGTTCCGCGGAATTTCCGCTATAGCTGTATGGTAATTCTGTTCCGATGCGACGGAACGGAATCATCAAATTCCGGCCGGAATCACGGAAAATGGAATCCCGCGGAACACAGTGAGCATCCCTACTACCTACCTATACCTACGTGAGTGCACACATAGTTAATACCACCAGTCATTGCACCTGTTCATGGTACCTGTGTGTGTGTGTGTGTGACAGGCAGCTGCACATTTGTAATACCAATGACTGCAGTGCATACCTGTAACCTGTTCAGTGCACCTACGTGAGCGCAAGCAGTGTAATATACCACCACCAGTCACTGCACCTGTTCACAGGTACCTGTGTGTGACAGCTGCACATTTGTAATACCAATCACTGCATACCTGTTAACTGCACCTGTGTGTGACTGCACGCTGTTTAGTATACCAGTCCGTACATACCTGTTAATTGCACATGTGTGACAGCTGCACAGTGTATTGTAATAACAGTCACTGCATACCTTTCACTGCACCTGTGTGACTGCACATTGTATTAGTCAAGTCAGTGCATACCTTTCACTTCATCCCCCCCGATATGGACAAAACAACAGGCAGAGGCAGACCCAGAGGCAGGTCTGTTCAAGGTCATGCTGATGTGATTTTGTGCGGCCCTGACCCAAAGTGCAGTGCTCAAAAGAAGGAATGGCCCATCAACTCCCAAGATTGTCAGGACGTGGTTGACTATGTAACACAGAACACCTCATCTTCTGCAGCCACCGGCGCTACTCCAAGTACCACATCCACTACATTTGACACTTTGCGGGAGTTATTTGGTCGGAAAATCACTCATTCACAGCCATTATTGATAAAACAAGATGAAGGTGCTAAGCAAGTTACACCACCTCATATGTCTGAGTTAGGCGACACTATGGACGTAAGGTGTGAGGAGGAGGATGATGAAGTATTTGCTGTTGGTGCAGTTTTGGAGGTGTTTTATACAAGCGAAGCTGGGGAGGTGTTATGATCATGTCTGCAGCGTTTACTGCTGGCTGCAGTGGTATTGTAACCCAAGCAGTTCTGATGTTATTACATGCATTTTCTTGCATAGTTTGGTTTGCACTTAAACTAGTTGCTGATTCCATCTGCAGTCACTCTGAAATTAATGACAGTTTAACATGCTCTTGTGTAAACAAACATTGTCTGCTGCAGTGGAGGGGCAGTCCCTTTCCTGTAGGCTGCATATCATTGTCTGCCTTTTCCTGCTATCAGCCTGTGATTAATTACCATTCACTTGTGTGGGAATCTGCAGGTCTGCTCCCATTGGATGACTTCAGTATAAAGAACTGCTTCCTGCAATGTCTCATGGGCTACCATAGTCTCAGATCCTGTCTGTTACTCTGCCCGTGCCCCACCTCGTTCCTAGTCCGTGTGGACTGCGCTGACTCCTGCGAAGGGGTCAGCGAGTCCTCCTAGTTCTGCTCTTGTTTCTAGAAGTTGTTACTTTGCTTGTCTTGTGTCATATATTGGTTCATCGCCAATATATACGCATACTTGCACGTTTATTATTTTCCTTGTATTCGTGTTACGTTGATACATCAGTGTCGCTGATATATACGTACACGAACTGTTTATATCCTGTATTCCGTTAGTCAGCGTTCTAGCACGCTGAGCTAGTTATCCTGTTCCTGGTCCTGTTTGTGGATTGCGTTCATCTCTGCGAAGAGATAGCGAATCCTTCTGAGTCCTGTTCCCTGTATTACTCTAGTCTTAGTCAGAGTTCCTGCTTATGTCATATATCGGTTCATTGCCGATATATACATATGTTAGTCAGACGTTACAAATAGTTTCATTGATAGCTGTAATTGTAATACGCTAGGAAATCATACTTATTGTATATTTATCTGTGTTACGTTCATCTATCTTGATCCTGCTATTTTCTGACTATCCTGTCCTGTCTTTGTGAGGCACGCCATTGCTGCAAACGCATTGGCTGCCTCATTCCAGTCTGTGTTATTGTGGACGCTTGCTGTCACTAAGTAGTGGCTAGTTTAGCAAGCGTTCATTCTGTTTACCTGTCCTGATCTCCTCAGTTCTGGTTTGTGCGCTCAGCGCTACTTTGCGCTGAAACGTTATAGCGAAAGCATTGTTTGTGGCTGTCAGATCTGCACCGGCTCTGTGCGCCACAATCTCCTGTTGGAGTCAGTCCTCCCCTCCACTAAACTGGGGATATCCTGATTCCTTGTGCTGGTGTGTGTACCTCCTTCACGTCAGCTTATGCATCACGAGCTGACCGTGGAGAATACACCTCCAAGCGTGACATTATGGTAGCCCCATTACCAATCCCTATTGTGGGGGGAATTTCTAGAAATTATGACACTGTTTGTCAGGGGTCCTGCTCCTTTAAAAAATTTGAAAAGCTTGGTCCTGAAGTTACAGACAAATTTATATCAGAATTGGTTAAAGTTCTGGCCAATCCCGACTTTCGGGCTTCTGCAATTTCTACCTGGTCTGATTGGATCGTTTTTTGCTCTTTTTAAGGGCAAACTTTTCGATTGGGCAATCGATGTCTTAGATCACACTCAGTTTAGACAAAGTCCTTTGCAATTTATAGCTTTTGTAATTCACAATTGGTTGCGCATAGATCCATTGCCTTTTCCTCTTAATGAACTCCTGGCAGCAGGCCAATCAGCTGCTCCTTCAATTGCTTGCAAGAATGAGCAGCAAGCAGAAAGTGTTACTGATAATTTTCCTGCAGCTTTGAATAAATCACCAAAAACAGCAAGGTCAAAGGCAAAACGCAAACGTTCTAAGAAACGTGTCCAATCTGCAGAATCGTTATGTTTAGCGACTGCGCATCAGACCTGCAATGAGATTCTGCCATTAACAGATAATGAAATGCAATTGTCTTTCAGGGGAGTTAAATGGACTTATGAAACTACTAATGAACTTTCATCACTGGCTAGGGAAAATAAAGATTTTTGTTTAAAAGAATTATCTGAGTATGATTATGAGAATATATTACAGAGTATTGAACAAATCAATCTATTCGTGCAGCAAGAAAAATTTGCATACACTACAGTCCAACACTTGCTACAGGTATTGGAAATCCTTAGGAATAAGAAATCTGCCAATCGCCTGTTAAATAATCCAATGTATGTTTCTGCCAAAACCACATTTGCAAACTGTGATCTGCCTGTTAAGTATGCTTGGAACCCTCCATTTGAGAAAGGAGAGATGGAAGCTCTGGTCGATGAATGGAAGAATGATTCAAGTTCATTTTGTCAATATTACAGTGCAAAAAGTGAATTAGTATTGAATGCATGCATTAAGTCTGCCTATAACCTAATAAAAACTGGTGTGTGTGGGTATGACCTTGTGGCTCCATTGATCGATGTGTGGAAAATGATTTTGGACGATTTTTATGCGATTCAATCAGTTGATACCAGGGAAGACACACTGTCAATTGGAGACTGTCCCACTTCTCCAGTTACTGAGTCCCTGCCATGTCTTGTGAATGTTCCTGTAACTCCACCCTGTACCATGGATAACTCAGTGTTACTTCCCAGTAAAACAAAAGCCACTGATACTTTCTTAACTTTGCCCTGCACAAATTTCTCAGCAGAGAATCCAGAGGTCCTACTGACTTCTGAGTCCAGCCTAGCCAGTACTCATGAGTCTTTGTTCAGTGAAACAGACACCAGAAAAATCTTGCCTGTCTCTGCAAACACTTCTGCAGAAATTACCTGTGTTAATAAAGTTCAACTCCTGTCTGATCCAGCAGATGCCAATAGATGCACTACATCAGTTTCCGAGTCCCAGCAATCCTGTCCAGAAACCTCAGAACCCCAGCATCTGAATTTTCCAATTTCACAATTGAATGGTGATTCAGATGCGCAAACATTGTGTTTTGATCTTCCTGTTTCTACACCTCACTCTAGTTTCATGAATAACTCAGAGCGTATGCTATGTGAATCCGAAATCGCAGAATTATTGCCGTGTTCAGAGAGTGTTCCAGTGAACTTGCCCTGTACCATGAATTGTGCAGTAGATCTCTCCAATGAAACTCAGGTCACGGAATCATTGTGCTGTCCAGCAGGTGCTTCCATGGTTTTGCCTTGCAATATGGACTGTTCTGTGATCCTGTCTAGTGAAGCTGTGGTCACAGAGTCTTATGCTTCACCCAGTACTTTGGATACTTCAAACCCTCTAGCAGAGGAATCTGAAGCACTGCTTACCTCAGTTGGTGTTGCAGTAATATTCACTTGTCTAGCAGCTGTTTTGGAATTACAGTCTGCTCTAATAAAACTTGATGAATTTCTGCCCAGCGAAGCAGAAGCCATTGAAATATTGTCCTCGTCAGCAAGTGTGTTAGATACCTTGCCCTGTACACAGTCTGATTTAACCAATGTTGTTGAGTCCCTCTCCAGTGTTGTAACAGCCGAGGAACTCCAGCCCTGTCCTCTGAATGTTTTAAAAGTCTTGCCCTGTAACATGGATAATTCTGACTCGCTGGAAAAAATAATAGAAATCTCAGAATTTCAGTCCGGGTTAATGAGTGTTTCTGAAACCCAGCCCTGTATCCTGGAAAATTCTGGTTCTCTGGCCGGTGTGGCAGAAGTTCCAGTGTCCCCTTTCTGTCCAGTGAGTTACTCAGTTTTGCCTAGTTCAGTGGGGATTGCTGCACTACTGACTTGTTTTGCAGCCCTTCATGAGCTCCAATCCAGTGTATTTGATGAGTCTCTGTCTAGTCCAGAAGAAGTTATGGGAACCCTGTCTAGTTCGGTGCATACATCAGAAGATTTGTCCTGTCTTGTAAATGCCCCTGAACATGATTTGTTAATAACCTTGCTGGAATCAGAGACATCTAAGTCTGATCCTGCATTTTTTAGTGAGAATCCAGTAACTGTGAAGTCTAGTCATGATGATTTTTTTTTGCCCAGTCCTGGTTTCGGTCCTGCCTTGACTGACTTTGAGGTTCGCAGTTCCTTGACATGCCCAGAAGTCTCTCTTGTGCCGGTGTGCCCAGATGTGCTTCGTATGCCAGAGTGCCCAAGTGTGTCTGTGTTGGCGTGCTCACATGCTTCCCTAGTGAAGACATGTTCTGATGTTGCCGGTTGGCCTGCATGCCCGGAGATGGTTCTGGTCCCTAAAAACCCTGATCTTGATGTTTGTCCTTGTGACCCTGACTCTAGAGTTGCCCTGGGTTCCATAGGGGTTCTTGATGGTTCTCCATGTGAGCCTAAGGGGCGTTCTGACCTGTGGGGATCTCTTTGGAGCTTCCAAGTGTTCTGGGAGATCTCTGAGGAAACTTGTCCTGGTACCTTGGACTGGTTCAACGGTGGGTTTTGTGTTGGTAGGGACAGTTCCGGTGGGCATTGCAAAGGCTTTGGCGTTTTTGGACAGTCCCGGGAAGGCGGTGGGTATCGCTCAGAGAGTTTCTGGGGGCTTTTTTCTGGAAGTCGTGGTTCTGATGGGTATCACACTGAGGCTTGTAGTGCTGACGGGCATGGTTCTGTAGGTTCTGGTTCTGATGGGTCCAGTCTTGTGGGGACTGATTCTGGAATTTGGTCTTGCCGGGCTGTCCCGGTCATCATGAATTATCAGTCAGATTGTTTTGTCGGGAATTTCAGTTTTGAAAAGCGTCTGGTATCCGCTTTTAAGGGGGGGGGGGGGTTATGTTATGATCATGTCTGCAGCGTTTACTGCTGGCTGCAGTGGTATTGTAACCCAAGCAGTTCTGATGTTATTACATGCATTTTCTTGCATAGTTTGGTTTGCACTTAAACTAGTTGCTGATTCCATCTGCAGTCACTCTGAAATTAATGACAGTTTAACATGCTCTTGTGTAAACAAACATTGTCTGCTGCAGTGGAGGGGCAGTCCCTTTCCTGTAGGCTGCATATCATTGTCTGCCTTTTCCTGCTATCAGCCTGTGATTAATTACCATTCACTTGTGTGGGAATCTGCAGGTCTGCTCCCATTGGATGACCTCAGTATAAAGAACTGCTTCCTGCAATGTCTCATGGGCTACCATAGTCTCAGATCCTGTCTGTTACTCTGCCCGTGCCCCACCTCGTTCCTAGTCCGTGTGGACTGCGCTGACTCCTGCGAAGGGGTCAGCGAGTCCTCCTAGTTCTGCTCTTGTTTCTAGAAGTTGTTACTTTGCTTGTCTTGTGTCATATATTGGTTCATCGCCAATATATACGCATACTTGCACGTTTATTATTTTCCTTGTATTCGTGTTACGTTGATACATCAGTGTCGCTGATATATACGTACACGAACTGTTTATATCCTGTATTCCGTTAGTCAGCGTTCTAGCACGCTGAGCTAGTTATCCTGTTCCTGGTCCTGTTTGTGGATTGCGTTCATCTCTGCGAAGAGATAGCGAATCCTTCTGAGTCCTGTTCCCTGTATTACTCTAGTCTTAGTCAGAGTTCCTGCTTATGTCATATATCGGTTCATTGCCGATATATACATGTTAGTCAGACGTTACAAATAGTTTCATTGATAGCTGTAATTGTAATACGCTAGGAAATCATACTTATTGTATATTTATCTGTGTTACGTTCATCTATCTTGATCCTGCTATTTTCTGACTATCCTGTCCTGTCTTTGTGAGGCACGCCATTGCTGCAAACGCATTGGCTGCCTCATTCCAGTCTGTGTTATTGTGGACGCTTGCTGTCACTAAGTAGTGGCTAGTTTAGCAAGCGTTCATTCTGTTTATCTGTCCTGATCTCCTCAGTTCTGGTTTGTGCGCTCAGCGCTACTTTGCGCTGAGACGTTATAGCGAAAGCATTGTTTGTGGCTGTCAGATCTGCACCGGCTCTGTGCGCCACAATCTCCTGTTGGAGTCAGTCCTCCCCTCCACTAAACTGGGGATATCCTGATTCCTTGTGCTGGTGTGTGTACCTCCTTCACGTCAGCTTATGCATCATGAGCTGACCGTGGAGAATACACCTCCAAGCGTGACAGGAGGATGATTATGATGATTATAATGATACAAATGCCACGTGAGATCCTAAGAGACAAGATGACCAAGGGGACAGTTACGTGGGGGAGTCAGAGAGGAGTAGGAGGAGACAATTTGCTGAAAGAAGCCGGGGGAGCTAGTCGTCAGAAACAGCTGGTGGCAGAGTCCGGCGCCATGTATCACTGGTGCTGCGATCTCCTCTCCAACTACACAGCCCCAGCTCCCCAGGACCTATGCTGCTTGCCAGGTACGACCGTAGTCATGCCATCTTAGACATGTCGTCCCTCAAAGCGGAGAGTCACACTGGAGCAGCTCTCCTGGCTGCTCTGAACAAACAGGTGGATCAGTGGCTGACCCCGCACTAACTGGAGATCGGCAACGTGGTGTGTGACAAATGGCAGCAATCTCATTTCGGCTTTGAATTTGGGAAAGTTGACACATGTACCCTGCATGGCACATGTGCTCAATCTCGTAATCCATAGATTTGTGTCTAAGTACCCAGGCTTACAGGACGTCCTAAAGCAGGCCAGGAAGTTGTGTAGGAAGTTGTGTGGCAATTTCAGGCGGTCTTACACGGCCATGGCACGCTTGGCCGATATTCAGCAGAGAAACAACTTGCCGGTGAGGCGCTTGATTTGCGATAGCCCGACTCACTGGAATTCGACCCTCCTGATATTCAACCGCCTGCTACAACAGGAGAAAGCCGTCAAACAGTATCTCTGCAACTACAGTCAAAGGACACAGTCTGGGTGTAAGGCCCTTCAGAGTACCTGCTCACAAATCAGCTCCAATGCCCCAATCTAACACAACACGCTTCACCCTATGTGGCGCGTCCCCGCTTGAACAGGAGGTGAGGAAGTAACACCTACCTGACTTCGGTTACATCCAGGCCTTAAGTGTGCAAAGTATTGGAGCTGAATGCAGGGTGAGCAGATAAACTTCCAGGCCAAACAAGACACACAGAATATATCAAGTCCAGAACAGTCCAGGGTCATACACGTGAGATCAGATATGCAAGGTACAAAGCAGTAGGCAATAGCAGAATCTAATAACAATCCGAGTCAGGGCAGGCGGCAGGCAATAACAGAGTCCAGTAACAATCCGATAAATCCACAGATCTCACCAGCACACCTCAGATTCAGGGCCGGATTTGTACTTTCCAGTGCCCTAGGCCTGCTGTCACCAAGCGCCCCCCCCCCCCCCCCTCAAAAAAAATTGTCCAACACTCTGACTAGCGAACATTGGTTTGAATGGGCTCATCTCAGTTGTGCTGCTCTGCCTCCCATTCAACAAATAATTCCTGTAATTTGCGCTCCTGCCCGAATGTGCACAGCACGCGATAGTGTTCTGGGCATGCATACTTGAGAAATGACACTGATGTATGACCGGTACTTGTCAAGAATGCATAACACTGTACCGGCCTCAGTTGCTGTGTACATCTGGGCAGGAGCGAGATATTACAGGGAGCGCGAGTGGCCAGAGCATGCACTGCTTCTTTGTCCTTTGTGCGACTGGCTGCAGTCAGAGCCACGTACAGGTGACAGGGAGCGCGAGTGGCCAGAGCATGCACTGCTTCTTTGTCCTCTGTGCGACTGGCTGCAGTCAGAGCCACATACAGGTGACAGGGAGCACGAGTGGCCAGACCATGCGCTGCTTCTTTGTCCTCTGTGCGACTGGCTGCAGTCAGAGCCACATACAGGTGACTGACAGGGAGCGCGAGTGGCCAGAGCATGCGCTGCTTCTTTGTCCTCTGTGCGTTTCCATCATAACCTGCTCTTAGTTTGCCGGTTTTCAGGGTTTCCTTATTTTTTCCCTTTACTCCCCATCTAATATTTTAATATTATAATTTGTCGTTATAGGACAGGGTTTTTTTAGATCCCCCAAAGAATTTGCATAATTAATTGAATGTTTAGTTGCTCCTTCACGCATCCTTTATTGTGTGTGGTTCTTTCACATACACACATACATATGTGTGTATAAATGCATATTGTGTTGCATGTCCATGCATATTGGTATGGGAGAGTCTCATATAAAGTGAGTATTTAATCTATAAGTTCACGCGTGCGCATAGATACATGCATAATGTATTAATCTCCTATTTTTGTGTTTTTTGAGTTTATTATTTATGTTTTATATTTATTTTTATATATACACATTTTTTATAAGTTATCTTTTAAGTGTTAAATGACCCGCAGTTATGAGGGTAGTGTTTGCCTAAGCGTTCCCTTTCCCTTTTCTGTTTTCTACAGTGCTATTGCTTACTTCCCAAAAGTAAGAAAGGAGTAGCTCTCTTGTGGATTAGAACGTGTACAGTGCTGGATAGTTCTTGTTGATCTGAGCGCAGTGGACTAGCTGTTTGTGCTTTCAGTTAACAGCCAAATGCACTAACCAATTGTGCCACAAGGACTGTGTATATGCCATAGCTGCTAAATGGCTATCTAGGGTTTTCTTCAGACAACTGTTGAGCTCAAAATGCAAGGCCATCCCTGGGTGGGCTTGATCCACCAACCTTTCAGTTAACAGCCAAATGCACTAAACAATTGTACCACAAGGACTGTGTATATGCTGTGGCTGCTAAATGGCTATCTGGGGTTTTCTTCAGACAACTGTTGAGCACAAAATGCAAGGCAATCCCTGGGTGGGCTTGATCCTCCAACCTTTCGGTTAACAGCCAAATGCACTAACCAATTGTACTACAAGGACTGCGCATATGCCATGGCTGCTAAATGGCTATCTGGGGTTTTCTTCAGACAACTGTTGAGCACAAAATGCAAGGCCATCCCTGGGTGGGTTGGAACCACCAACCATTCATGTAACAGCCAAATGCACAAACCAATCGTGCCACAAGGATTGTGTATATGCCATGGCTGCTAAATGGCTAGCTATGGCTTTCTTCAGACAACTGTTGAGCACAAAATGCAAGGCCATCCCTGGGTGGGTTGGAACCACCAACCTTTCAGTTAACAGCCAAATGCACTTACCAATTGTGCTACAAGGACTGTGTATATGCCATGGCTGCTAAATGGCTATCTAGGGTTTTCTTCAGACAACTGTTGAGCACAAAATGCAAGGCCATCCCTGGGTGGGCTTGAACCACCAACCTTTCAGTTAACAGCCAAATGCACTAACCAATTGTGCCACAAGGACTGTGTATATGACATGACTGCTAAATGGCTGTCTGGGGTTTTCTTCAGACAACTGTTGAGCACAAAATGCAAGGCCATCCCTGGGTGGGCTTGAACCACCAACCTTTCAGTTAACAGCCAAATGCACTAACCAATTGTGCCACAAGGACTGTGTATATGCCATGGCTGCTAAATGGCTATCTATGGCTTTCTTCAGACAACTGTTGAGCACAAAATGCAAGGCTATTCCTGGGTGGGTTGGAACCACCAACCTTTCGGTTAACAGTCAAATGCACTAACTAATTGTGCTACAAGGACTGTGCAAATGCCATGGCTGCTAAATGGCTATCTAGGGTTTTCTTCAGACAACTGTTGAGCACAAAATGCAATGCCATCCCTGGGTGGGCTTGATCCACCAACCTTTCAGTTAACAGCCAAATGCACTAACTAATTGTGCTACAAGGACTGTTCATATTCTATGGCCGCTAAATGGCTATCTAGTGTTTTCTTCAGACAACTGCTGAGCACAAAATGCAAGGCCATCACTGGGTGGGCTTGAACCAACAACCTTTCAGTTAACAGCCAAATGCATTAACCAATTGTGCCACAAGGACTGTGTATATGCCATGGCTGCTAAATGGCTATCTAGGGTTTTCTTCAGACAACTGTTGAGCACAAAATGCAAGGCCATCCCTGGGTGGGCTTGAACCACCAACCTTTCAGTTAACAGCCAAATGCACTAACCAATTGTGCCACAAGGACTATGTATATGCCATGGCTGCTAAATGGCTATCTGGGGCTTTCTTCAGACAACTGTTGAGCACAAAATGCAAGGCCATCCCTGGGTGGGCTTGAATCACCAACCTTTCAGTTAACAGCCAAATGCACTAACCAATTGTGCCACAAGGACTGTGTATATGCCATGGCTGCTAAATGGCTATCTAGGGTTTTCTTCAGACAACTGTTGAGCACAAAATGCAAGGCCATCCCTGGGTGGGCTTGAACCACCAACCTTTCAATTAACAGCCATATGCACTAACCAATTGTGCCACAAGGACTGTGTATACACCATGACTGCTAAATGGCTATCTGGGGTTTTCTTCAGACAACTGTTGAGCACAAAATGCAAGGCCATCCCTGGGTGGGCTTGAACCACCAACCTTTCAGTTAACAGCCAAATGCACTAACCAATTGTACCACAAGGACTTTGTATATGCCATGGCTGCTAAATGGCTATCTGGGGTTTTCTTCAGACAACGGTTGAGCACAAAATGCAAGGCCATCCCTGGGTGGGCTTGAACCACCAACCGTTGAATTAACAGCCAAATGCACTAACGAATTGTACCACAAGGACTGTGTATATACCATGGCTGCTAAATGGCTATCTGGGGTTTTCTTCAGACAACTGTTGAGCACAAAATGCAAGGCCATCCCTGGGTGGGCTTGATCCACCAAGCTTTCAGTTAACTGCCAAATGCACTAACCAATTGTACCACAAGGACTTTGTATATGCCATGGCTGCTAAATGGCTATCTGGGGTTTTCTTCAGACAACTGTTGAGCACAAAAGGCAAGGCCATCCCTGGGTGGGCTTGAACCACCAACCTTTGAATTAACAGCCAAATGCACTAATGAATTGTACCACAAGGACTGTGTATATACCATGGCTGCTAAATGGCTATCTGGGGTTTTCTTCAGACAACTGTTGAGCACAAAATGCAAGGCCATTCCTGGGTGGGCTTGATCCACCAAGCGTTCAGTTAACTGCCAAATGCACTAACCAATTGTGCCACAAGGACTATATATATGCCATGGCTGCTAAATGGCTATCTGGGGCTTTCATCAGACAACTGTTGAGCACAAAATGCAAGGCCATCCCTGGGTGGGTTGGAACCACCAACCTTTCGGTTAACAGCCAAATGCACTAACCAATTGTGCCACAAGGGCTGTGTATATGGCTTGGCTGCTAAATGGCTATCTGGGGTTTTCATCAGACAACTGTTGAGAACAAAATGCAAGGCCATCGCTGGGTGGGCTTGATCCACCAACCTTTCAGTTAACAGCCAAATGCACTAACCAATTGTACCACAAGGACTGCGTATATGCCGTGGCTGCTAAATGGCTATCTGGGGTTTTCTTCAGACAACTGTTGAGCACAAAATGCAAGGCCATCACTCGGTGGGTTGGAACCACCAACCTTTCGGTTAACAGCCAAATGCACTAACTAATTGTGCTACAAGGACTGTGCATATGCCATGGCTGCTAAATGGCTATCTAGGGTTTTCTTCAGACAACTGTTGAGCACAAAATGCAAGGCCATCCCTGGGTGGGCTTGATCCACCAAGCTTTCAGTTAACTACCAAATGTACTAACCAATTGTGCCACAAGGACTGTGTATATGCCGTGGCTGCTAAATGGCTATCTGGGGTTTTCTTCAGACAACTGTTGAGCACAAAATGCAAGGCCATCCCTGGGTGGGCTTGATCCTCCAACCTTTCAGTTAACAGCCAAATGCACTAACCAATTGTACCACAAGGACTGTGCATATGCCATGGCTGCTAAATGGCTATCTGGGGCTTTCATCAGACAACTGTTAAGGACAAAATGCAAGGCCATCCCCGGGTGGGTTGGAACTACCAACCTTTCAATTAACAGCCAAATGCACTAACCAATTGTGCCACAAGAACCAGTGCTGGGCCGAAATTACGCATTAGCGTAATTACGCATCGTAATTCACTACAAATGCACCGTAAGCGTTACGTGTAAGGTTACGGTATTACGCGTAATTAATTACGCGTAGACCGTAGGGTTACGTTTTACGCGTAACAAATTACGCGTAAGACAGTAAACTCCCATTGAAATTACACAGTCTGCCGTAATCGCGTAATATTACGCTCCGGTATAATATAAAAAAGCCGCCGACTTTAAGGGTTAATAGCAAAGCCCCCTTAAGTGCTAAGAGCCTCAAATTTGGAGAATATATTAAGGAGATCAGAAGGAATAAGAGGAAAATTTTTTTTTCAAAAAGACCTTATAGTTTTTGAGAAAATCGATGTTAAAGTTTCAAAGGAAAAATATATACATTTAAAAACCCGCCGACTTTAACGGTTAATAGCAAAGCCTGCTTAAAATTTAGGAACACCAAATTCACAGGGTATATTAAGGGGATCAGTGGAAATAAGAGAAAAAATTTTTTTTTCAAAAAGACCATATAGTTTTTGAGAAAATCGATTTTTAAGTTTCAAGGGCGAAAATGTCTTTTAAATGCGGAAAATGTCAGTTTTTTTTGCACAGGTAACAATAGTGTTTTATTTTCATAGATTCCCCCAAGTGGGAAGAGTTTTACTTACTTCGTTCTGAGTGTGGGAAATATAAAAAAAAAAACGACGTGGGGTCCCCCCTCCCAGACCTCTTTAACCCCTTGTCCCCCATGCAGACTGGGATAGCCAGAATGCGGAGCACCGGCCGCGTGGGGCTCCGCACCCTGACTATACCAGCCCGCATGGTCCATGGATTGGGGGGTCTCGGAAGGGGAGGGGCAGCCAAGCTTTCCCCTCCCCCTCCGAGCCCTTGTCCAATCCAAGGACAAGGGGCTCTTCTCCACCTCCGATGGGCGGTGGAGGTGGAGGCCGCGATTTCCTGGGGAGGGGTTCATGGTGGCATCTGGGAGTCCCCTTTAAAATGGGGTCCCCCAGATGCCCACCCCCCTCCCAGGAGAAATGAGTATAGAGGTACTTGTAGTACCCCTTACCCATTTCCTTTAAGAGTTAAAAGTAAATAAACACACAAACACACAGAAAAAGTATTTTAATTGAACAAAAAACATAACCACGAAAAAAGTCCTTTAATATTCTTAATTAACCATTAATACTTACCTGTCCCTTTAAAAGCCAGTTCCCACGCAATATCCTCGGAAATATACTAATCAGTTACAATGTAACAAAGTTATTACAATGTAACAACTTTGTTACATTGTAACTACGCCGCACCCGACGTCACTCACCGCCGCCGCCGCCTCCGCGTCTGTGCTGCAGGACCCGACAGAGCTCTGAGCTATAGCTCAGAGCTCTCTAAGCATCTTTGTATTTGGGCTCCAAGGAGCCCCATTGGTCCTTAGCAGACCAATGGGGTTCCTTCTGATTTGAAGGAACCCCATTGGTCTGCTAAGGACCAATGGGGCTCCTTGGAGCCCAAATACAAAGATGCTTTCGAGAGCTCTGAGCTAATAGAGCTCTGAGCTAATATAGCTCAGAGCTCTGACGGGTGAAGGGACGCTAAGTCCCCGCCGGCTCCGCTGCCCTCCCCGCCTCTCCCACATGTCACCTATATACATGCTGGCACCCATGGGTGCCAGCATGTATATGAGTGACAGGTGTGGGCGGAGTGGACGGCGGGAGCCGGCGGGGACTAGCGTGTATGCGGCGGCCGGCGGGTGAGCGGCGAGTGACGTCGGGTGCGGTGGTGTTACAAAGTAACAAAGTTGTTACATTGTAATAACTTTGTTACATTGTAACTGATTAGTATATTTCCGAGGATATTGCGTGGGAACTGGCTTTTAAAGGGACAGGTAAGTATTAATGGTTAATTAAGAATATTAAAGGACTTTTTTCGTGGTTATGTTTTTTGTTCAATTAAAATACTTTTTCTATGTGTTTGTGTGTTTATTTACTTTTAACTCTTAAAGGAAATGGGTAAGGGGTACTACAAGTACCTCTATACTCATTTCTCCTGGGAGGGGGTGGGCATCTGGGGGACCCCTTTTTAAAGGGGACTCCCAGATGCCACCATGAACCCCTCCCCAGGAAATCGCGGCCTCCACCTCCACCGCCCATCGGAGGTGGAGAAGAGCCCCTTGTCCTTGGATTGGACAAGGGCTCGGAGGGGGAGGGGAAAGCTTGGCTGCCCCTCCCCTTCCGAGACCCCCCAATCCATGGACCATGCGGGCTGGTATAGTCAGGGTGCGGAGCCCCACGCGGCCGGTGCTCCGCATTCTGGCTATCCCAGTCTGCATGGGGGACAAGGGGTTAAAGAGGTCAGGGAGGGGGGACCCCACGTCGTTTTTTTTTATATTTCCCACACTCAGAACGAAGTAAGTAAAACTCTTCCCACTTGGGGGAATCTATGAAAATAAAACACTATTGTTAACTGTGCAAAAAAAACTGACATTTTCCGCATTTAAAAGACATTTTCGCCCTTGAAACTTAAAAATCGATTTTCTCAAAAACTATAAGGTCTTTTTGAAAAAAATTTTTTTCCTCTTATTCCCACTGATCCCCTTAATATACCCTCTGAATTTGGTGTTCCTAAATTTTAAGCAGGCTTTGCTATTAACCGTTAAAGTCGACGGGTTTTTAAATGTATATATTTTTCCTTTGAAACGTTAACATCGATTTTCTCAAAAACTATAAGGTCTTTTTGAAATAAAAAATTTTCCTCTTATTCCTTCTGATCTCCTTAATATATTCTCCAAATTTGAGGCTCTTAGCACTTAAGGGGGCTTTGCTATTAACCCTTAAAGTCGGCGGCTACCTAACATTGATCCATGCGTCAACTTTTCCGCTTGGCAGCATGACCTTACGCATTAATTGCTAGTAGGATTTTACGCGTAAGCCTATAACGTAATCACCTGAATTATGGTATACTTACGCGTAATTGCGTAAGTGCTATGCGTAATTATAGACATGTACCGAAACTGAATGTCTATGCCGTTAGCGTAATTTCGTAATGCGTAAAATTACGCGTAATGATCCGTAAGCGTAGCTTTCTCCATTACGACCAGCACTGACAAGAACTGTGTATATGGCTTGGCTGCTAAATGGCTATCTGGGGTTTTCTTCAGACAACTGTTGAGCACAAAATGCAAGGCCATCCCTGGGTGGGCTTGATCCACCAACCTTTCAGTTAACAGCCAAATGCACTAACCAATTGTACCACAAGGACTGTGTATATGCTGTGGCTGCTAAATGGCTATCTGGGGTTTTCTTCAGACAACTGTTGAGCACAAAATGCAAGGCCATCCCTGGGTGGGCTTGATCCTCCAACCTTTTAGTTAACAGCCAAATGCACTAACCAATTGTACCACAAGGACTGTGCATATGCCATGGCTGCTAAATGGCTATCTGGGGTTTTCTTCAGACAACTGTTGAGCACAAAAGGCAAGGCCATCACTGGGTGGGTTGGAACCACCAACCTTTCCGGTAACAGCCAAATGCACTAACCAATTGTGCCACAAGGACTGTGTATATGCCATGGCTGCTAAATGGCTATCTAGGGTTTTCTTCAGACAACTGTTGAGCACAAAATGCAAGGCCATCCCTGGGTGGGCTTGAACCACCAACCTTTCAGTTAATAGCCAAATGCACTAACCAATTGCACCACAAGGACTGTGTATATGACGTGGCTGCTAAATGGCTATCTGGGGTTTTCTTCAGACAACTGTTGAGCACAAAATGCAAGGCAATCCCTGGGTGGGCTTGATCCTCCAACCTTTCAGTTAACAGCCAAATGCACTAACCAATTGTACCACAAGGACTGTGCATATGCCATGGCTGCTAAATGGCTATCTGGGGTTTTCTTCAGACAACTGTTGAGCACAAAATGCAAGGCCATCCCTGGGTGGGTTGGAACCACCAACCTTTCAGTTAACAGCCAAATGCACTAACCAATTGTGCCACAAGGACTGTGTATATGCCATGGCTGCTAAATGGCTATCTAGGGTTTTCTTCAGACAACTGTTGAGCACAAAATGCAAGGCCATCCCTGGGTGGGCTTGAACCAACAACCTTTCAGTTAATAGCCAAATGCACTAACCAATTGTACCACAAGGACTGTGTATATGACGTGGCTGCTAAATGGCTATCTGGGGTTTTCTTCAGACAACTGTTGAGCGCAAAATGCAAGGCCATCCCTGGGTGGGCTTGAACCACCAACCTTTCGGTTAAGAGCCAATGCACTAACCAATTGTGCCACAAGGACTGTGCGTATGCTGTGGCTGCTAAATGGCTATCTGGGGTTTTCTTCAGACAACTGTTGAGCACAAAATGCAAGGCCATCCCTGGGTGGGTTGGAACCACCAACCTTTCGGTTAACAGCCAAATGCACTAGCCAATTGTGCCACAAGGACTGTGTATATGCCATGGCTGCTAAATGGCTATCTAGGGTTTCCTTCAGACAAGTGTTGAGCACAAAATGCAAGGCCATCCCTGGGTGGGCTTGAACCACCAACCTTTCAGTTAACAGCCAAATGCACTAACCAATTGTGCCACAAGGACTATGTATAAGCCATGGCTGCTAAATGGCTATCTGGGGCTTTCTTCACACAACTGTTGAGCACAAAATGCAAGGCCATCCCTGGGTGGGCTTGAACCACCACCCTTTCAGTTAACAGCCAAATGCACTAACTGATTGTACCACAAGGACTTTGTATATGCCATGGCTGCTAAATGGCTATCTGGGGTTTTCTTCAGACAACTGTTGAGCACAAAATGCAAGGCCATCCCTAAATGGGCTTGAACCACCAACCTTTCAGTTAACAGCTAAATGCACTAACGAATTGTACCACAAGGACTGTGTATATACCATGGCTGCTAAATGGCTATCTGGGGTTTTCTTCAGACAACTGTTGAGCACAAAATGCAAGGCCAACCCTGGGTGGGCTTCATCCACCAAGCTTTCAGTTAACTGCCAAATGCACTAACCAATTGTGCCACAAGGACTATGTATATGCCATGGCTGCTAAATGGCTATCTGGGGCTTTCATCAGACAACTGTTAAGGACAAAATGCAAGGCCATCCCCGGGTGGGTTGGAACCACCAACCTTTCAGTTAACAGCCAAATGCACTAACCAATTGTGCCACAAGAACTGTTTTTATATGGCTTGGCTGCTAAATGGCTATCTGGGGTTTTCTTCAGACAACTGTTGAGCACAAAATGCAAGGCCATCCCTGGGTGGGCTTGAATCACCAACCTTTCAGTTAACAGCCAAATGCACTAACCAATTGTACCACAAGGACTGTATATATGCCGCGGCTGCTAAATGGCTATCTGGGGTTTTCTTCAGACAACTGTGGAGCACAAAATGCAAGGACATCCCTGGGTGGGCTTGATCTTCCAACCTTTCAGTTAACAGCCAAATGCACTAACCAATTGTACCACAAGGACTGTGCATATGCCATGGCTGCTAAATGGCTATCTGGGGTTTTCTTCAGACAACTGTTGAGCACAAAATGCAAGGTCATCCCTGGGTGGGTTGGAACCACCAACCTTTCAGTTAACAGCCAAATGCACTAACCAATTATGCCACAAGGACTGTGTATATGCCATGGCTGCTAAATGGCTATCTAGGGTTTTCTTCAGACAACTGTTGAGCACAAAAGGCAAGGCCATCCCTGAATGGGCTTGATCCACCAACCTTTCAGTTAACAGCCAAATGCACTAACCAATTGTGCCACAAGGACTATGTATATGCCATGGCTGCTAAATGGCTATCTGGGGCTTTCTTCAGACAACTGTTGAGCACAAAATGCAAGGCCATCCCTGGGTGGGCTTGAACCACCAACCTTTCGGTTAATAGCCAAATGCACTAACCAATTGTACCACAAGGACTGTGTATGTGCCGTGGCTGCTAAATGGCTATCTGGGGTTTTCTTCAGACAACTGTTGAGCGCAAAATACAAGGCCATCCCTGGGTGGGTTGGAACCACCAACCTTTCAGTTAACAGCCAAATGCACTAACCAATTGTGCCACAAGGACTGTGTATATGCCATGGCTGCTAAATGGCTATCTGGGGTTTTCTTCAGACAACTGTTGAGCGCAAAATGCAAGGCCATCCCTGGGTGGGCTTGAACCACCAACCTTTCGGTTAAGAGCCAATGCACTAACCAATTGTGCCACAAGGACTGTGCGTATGCTGTGGCTGCTAAATGGCTATCTGGGGTTTTCTTCAGACAACTGTTGAGCACAAAATGAAAGGCCATCCCTGGGTGGGTTGGAACCACCAACCTTTTGGTTAACAGCCAAATGCATTAGCCAATTGTGCCACAAGGACTGTGTGTAAGCCATGGCTGCTAAATGGCTATCTAGGGTTTCCTTCAGACAACTGTTGAGCACAAAATACAAGGCCATCCCTGGGTGGGTTGGAACCACCAACCTTTCAGTTAACACCCAAATGCACTAACCAATTATGCCAAAAAGACTGTGCATAAGCCATGGCTGCTAAATGGCTATATGGGGTTTTCTTCAGACAACTGTTGAGCACAAAATGCAAGGCCATCCCTGGGTGGGCTTGAACCACCAACCTTTCAGTTAACAGCCAAATGCACTAACCAATTGTGCCACAAGGACTGTGTATATGCCATGGCTGCTAAATGGCTATCTAGGGTTTTCTTCAGACAACTGTTGAGCACAAAATGCAAGGCCATGCCTGGGTGGGCTTGAACCACCAACCTTTCAGTTAACAGCCAAATGCACTAACCAATTGTGCCACAAGGACTGTGTATACACCATGACTGCTAAATGGCTATCTGGGGTTTTCTTCAGACAACTGTTGAGCACAAAATGCAAGGCCATCCCTGGGTGGGCTTGAACCACCAACCTTTGAATTAACAGCCAAATGCACTAACCAATTGTGCCACAAGGACTATGTATATGGCATGGCTGCTAAATGGCTATCTGGGGCTTTCATCAGACAACTGTTGAGCACAAAATGCAAGACCATCCCTGGGTGGGTTGGAACCACCAACCTTTCAGTTAAAAGCCAAATACACTAACCAATTGTGCCACAAGGACTGTGTATATGGCTTGGCTGCTAAATGGCTATCTGGGGTTTTCATCAGACAACTGTTGAGCACAAAATGCAAGGCCATCCCTGGGTGGGCTTGATCCACCAACCTTTCAGTTAACAGCCAAATGCACTAACCAATTGTACCACAAGGACTGTGTACAGGATCTTCTCAAAAAATTAGCATATTGTGATAAAGTTCATTATTTTCTGTAATGTACTGATAAACATTAGACTTTCATATATTTTAGATTCAAATACACACAACTGAAGTAGTTCAAGCCTTTTATTGTTTCAATATTGATGATTTTGGCATACAGCTCAGGAAAACCCAAAATTCTTATCTCAAAAAATTAGCATATTTCATCCGACCAATAAAAGAAAAGTGTTTTTAAAACAAAAAAAGTCAACCTTCAAATAATTATGTTCAGTTATCCACTCAATACTTGGTCGGGAATCCTTTTGCAAAAATAACTGCTTCGATGCGGCGTGGCATGGAGGCAATCAGCCTGTGGCACTGCTCAGGTGTTATGGAGGCCCAGGATGCTTCCATAGCGGCCTTAAGCTCATCCAGAGTGTTGGGTCTTGCGTCTCTTAACTTTCTCTTCACAATATCCCACAGATTTTCTATGGGGTTCAGGTCAGGAGGGTTGGCAGGCCAATTGAGCACAGTAATACCATGGTCAGTAAACCATTTACCAGTGGTTTTGGCACTGTGAGCAGGTGCCAGGTCGTGCTGAAAAATGAAATCTTCATCTCCATAAAGCTTTTCAGCAGATGGAAGCATGAACCCACTTTTGAACCAGAAACAGCAGCAGAAGCGCCTGACCTGGGCTACTGTCACGCTTGGAGGTGTATTCTCCACGGTCAGCACGTGATGCATAAGCTGACGTGAAGGAGGTACACACACCAGCACAAGGAATCAGGATATCCCCAGTTTAGTGGAGGAGAGGACTGACTCCAATAGGAGATTGGGGCGCACAGAGCCGGTGCAGATCCGAACAGCCACAAAGAATACTTTCGTGATAACGTCTCAGCGCAAAATAGCGCTGAGCGCATAAACCAGAACTGAGGAGATCAGGGCAGGTAGACAGAATGAACGCTTGCTTAACTAGCCACTACTTAGTGACAGCAAGCGTCCACAACAAGACAGACTGGAATGAGGCAGCCAATGCGTTTACAGCGATGGCGTGCCTCACAAAGACAGGACAGGATTGTAAGGCTTGGTGGTGTATTCTCCACAGTCAGCATGCAACGCATGAGCTGACGTGGAGGAGGTACACACACTAGCACAAGGAAACAGGCTATCCCTAGTATAGTGGAGGGGAAGACTGACTCCAATAGGAGATTGTGGCGCACAGAGCCGGTGCAGATCTGACAGCCACAAACAATGCTTTCGTTATAACGTCTCAGCGCAAAGTAGCGCTGAGCGCATAAACCAGAACTGAGGAGATCAAGACAGGTAGACAGAATGAACGCTTGCTAGCTAGCGGCTACTTAGCGACAGCAAGCGTCCAAAACCAGACAGACTGGAATGAGGCAGCCAATGCGATGCGGCGATGGCGTGCCTCACAAAGACAGGACAGGACAGTCAGAAAATAGCAGGATTAAGATAGATGAACGTAACACAGATAAATATACAATAAGTATGTTTCCCTAGCGTATTACAATTACAGCTATCAATGAAACTATTTGTAACGTCTGACTAACATATGTATATATCGGCAATGAACCGATATATGACATAAGCAGGAACGCTGACTAGGAAAGGAGTAACACAGGGAACAGGACTCAGAAGGATTCGCTATCTCTTCGCAGAGATGAACGCAATCCACAAACGGTAACAGAACAGGATTCAGAAGGATTCGTTATCTCTTCGCAGAGATGAACGCAATCCACAAACAGTAACAGAACAGGATTCAGAAGGATTCGTTATCTCTTCGCAGAGATGAACGCAATCCACAAACAGAACCAGGAGCAGGGTAAGTACCTCAGCACGGGTGGTCACGGTACGCGCAACCTACCAAAACGTGCTGGAAAGCTGACTAACTGCACACAGGATATAAACAGTTCGTGTACGTATACATCAGCGACACTGATGTATCAACGTAACACAAATACAAGGAAAATAATAAACGTGCTGGTATGCATATATATTGGCAATGAACCAATATATGATGCAAAGACCAGCAAAGTATCTTTATAACAAGAAACACGATCGGGGGCTAAAGCGACAGCAAGGCAGGCTTAAGCTGAAGCTATGAAAACCCAAGGAAACCCTGCAGGAAGCAGATCTTTATACTGAGGTCATCCAATGGGAGCAGACATGCAGATTCCCACACAGGTGAATGATAATCAGTCACAAGCTGACAGCAGGGAAAGGCAGACAAAGCTATGCAGCTTGCATGGAAATAGATCAGAACTGCCTGAGCTGCAGCACTACTGCTTCCAGCAATACCTGCTGCAGCAGCGATCATTACAGTACCCCCGCCCTTAAAAGCGGATTCCAGACGCTTTTCAAAACTGAAATTCCCAACAAAACAGTCTGACTGATAATTCATGATGACCGGGACAGCCCGGCAAGACCGAATTCCAGAATCAGTCCCCACAAGACTGGACCCATCAGAACCAGAACCTATAGAACCATGCCCATCAGTACTACAAGCCCCAGTGTGACACCCATCAGAACCATGATTTCCAGAAGAAAGCCCTCCGAAACTCCCTGAGCGATACCCACCGCCTTCCAGGAACCATTCAGAAACGCCAAAGCCTTTGCAATGCCCACCGGTACTGTCTTTACCAACACAAAACCCACTGTTGAACCAGTCCAAGGCACCAGGACAAGTTTTCTCAGAGACCTCCCAGAACACCTTGAAGCTCCAAAGAGATCCCCATAGGTCAGAATGCCCCTTAGGCTCACATGGAGAACTATCAAGAACCCCTATGGAACCTAGGGCAATTCCCGAGTCAGGGCCACAAGGACAAACATCATATCAGGGCTTTCAGGGACCAGAACCATCTCTGGGCATGCAGGCAGACTGGCAACATCAGAACATGTTCCCACTAAGGAAGCATCAGAGCACGCTAACACCTTAGACACACTTGGGCATTCTGGCACACAAAGAACATCTGGGCACACTGGCACAAGAGAAACCTCTGGGCATGTCAAGGAACTGTGAGCCTCAGGGTCAGCCAAGACAGGACAAAAACCAGGACTGGCCAAAAAAAAATCATGACTAGACTTCGCAACTACTGGACTTTTACACGAGAATGCAGGATCAGACTTAGATGTCGCTGATTCCAGCAAAGTCAGTAACAAATCAGATTCAGGGGCACTAACAAGACAGGACAAATCTTCTGATGTATGCACTGAACCAGATAGGGACTCCACAACTACCTCTGGACTGGACAGAGACTCATCTAATACACTGGATTGGAGCTCATGAGGCGCTGCAGAACAAGTCAGTATTGCAGCAGCCCCCACTGGACTAGGCAAAACTGAGGAATTCCCTGGACAGGAAGGGGACTCTGGAACCTCTGCCACAGCGGCCAGAGAACCAGAATCTTTCAGGATACAGGGCTGGGTTTCAGGAACACTCATCAGACCGGACTGAAATTCTGAGATTTCTATTATTTTGACCAGAGAATCAGAATTATCCATGTTACAGGGCAAGACTTCTGAAACATTCAGAGGACAGGGCTGGAGTTCCTCGGCTGTTACAACACTGGAGAGGGACTCAACAACATTGGTTAAATCAGACTGTGTACAGGGCAAGGTATCTAACACACTTGCTGACGAGGACAATATTTCAATGGCTTCTGCTTTGCTGGGCAGAAATTCATCAAGTTTTGCCTAGTCCAGTGGGGGCTGCTGCAATACTGACTTGTTCTGCAGCGCCTCATGAGCTCCAATCCAGTGTATTAGATGAGTCTCTGTCCAGTCCAGAGGTAGTTGTGGAGTCCCTATCTGGTTCAGTGCATACATCAGAAGATTTGTCCTGTCTTGTTAGTGCCCCTGAATCTGATTTGTTACTGACTTTGCTGGAATCAGCGACATCTAAGTCTGATCCTGCATTCTCGTGTAAAAGTCCAGTAGTTGCGAAGTCTAGTCATGATTTTTTTTTGGCCAGTCCTGGTTTTTGTCCTGTCTTGGCTGACCCTGAGGCTCACAGTTCCTTGACATGCCCAGAGGTTTCTCTTGTGCCAGTGTGCCCAGATGTTCTTTGTGTGCCAGAATGCCCAAGTGTGTCTAAGGTGTTAGCGTGCTCTGATGCTTCCTTAGTGGGAACATGTTCTGATGTTGCCAGTCTGCCTGCATGCCCAGAGATGGTTCTGGTCCCTGAAAGCCCTGATATTGATGTTTGTCCTTGTGGCCCTGACTCGGGAATTGCCCTAGGTTCCATAGGGGTTCTTGATAGTTCTCCATGTGAGCCTAAGGGGCATTCTGACCTATGGGGATCTCTTTGGAGCTTCAAGGTGTTCTGGGAGGTCTCTGAGAAAACTTGTCCTGGTGCCTTGGACTGGTTCAACAGTGGGTTTTGTGTTGGTAAAGACAGTACCGGTGGGCATTGCAAAGGCTTTGGCGTTTCTGAATGGTTCCTGGAAGGCGGTGGGTATCGCTCAGGGAGTTTCGGAGGGCTTTCTTCTGGAAATCATGGTTCTGATGGGTGTCACACTGGGGCTTGTAGTACTGATGGGCATGGTTCTATAGGTTCTGGTTCTGATGGGTCCAGTCTTGTGGGGACTGATTCTGGAATTCGGTCTTGCCGGGCTGTCCCGGTCATCATGAATTATCAGTCAGACTGTTTTGTTGGGAATTTCAGTTTTGAAAAGCGTCTGGAATCCGCTTTTAAGGGCGGGGGTACTGTAATGATCGCTGCTGCAGCAGGTATTGCTGGAAGCAGTAGTGCTGCAGCTCAGGCAGTTCTGATCTATTGGCATCTGCTGGATCAGACAGGAGTTGAACTTTATTAACACAGGTAATTTCTGCAGAAGTATTTGCAGAGGCAGGCAAGATTTTTCTGGTGTCTGTTTCACTGAACAAAGAGTCATGAGTACTGGCTAGGCTGGACTCGGAAGTCAGCAGGACCTCTGGATTCTCTGCTGAGAAATTTGCGCAGGGCAAGGTTAAGAATGTATCAGTGGCTTCTGTTTTACTGGTAAGTAACACTGAGTTATCCATGGTACAGGGTGGAATTGCAGGAACTTCAATTTCACACAAAAAGAGCTCCGAATCGCCTGCTGAATCAGCCAAAGGTGCTGAAGCAGGCGGGTCAGAACGCCAAATTTGCGAATTCGGAGTCACATAAAAATCATCCAAAATCAGTTCCCACACATCAATCAATGGAGCCACAAAGTCATACTCACACACACCAGTTTTTATTAGGTTATAGGCAGACTTAATGCATGCATTCAATACTAATTCACTTTTTGCACTGTAAAATTGACAAAATGAACTTGAATCATTCTTCCATTCATTGACCAGAGCTTCCATCTCTCCTTTCTCAAATGGAGGATTCCAAGCATACTTAACAGGCAGATCATGGTTTGCAGATATGATTGTAGCAGGGACATATATTGGGTTAATTAGCAGGTGATTGGCAGATTCCTTATTCCTAAGAATCTCCAATACCTGTAGCAAGTGCTGAACTGTAGTGTATGCAAACTTTCCTTGCTTCACAAATAAGTTGATTTGTTCAATACTCTGTAATATCTCCTCATAATCATACTCAGATAATTCTTTTAAACAAAAATCTTTATTTTCCCTAGCCAGTGATGAAAGTTCATTAGTAGTTTCATAAGTCCATTTAACTCCCCTGAAAGACAATTGCATTTCATTATCTGTTAATGGCAGAATCTCATTATAGGTCTCAGTCGCTAAGGATAACGACTCTGCAGATCGGACACGTTTCTTAGAACGTTTGCGTTTGGCCTTAGACCCTGCTGTTCTTGGTAATTTATTCAAGGCTGCAGGAAAATTATCAGTAACACTTTCTGCTTGCTGAACATTTTTGCAAGCAATTGAAGGAGTAGCTGATTGGCCTGCTGCCAGGAGTTCATTAAGAGGAAAAGGCAATGGATCTATGCGCAACCAGTTATGGATCACAAACGCTAGAAATTCCAGCGGTCTCTCTTTCAAATCGGAATGATTGAGAACATCAAATGCCCACTGGAATAATTCCCCTTTAAACAAAATATAACTTAGTTGGAGTGCCCAGGTTGAAACAGGAGTCGCTTGGAGATCAGGATTGGTCAGGAACCTGGCACATTCAGAGAAAAACTCATTTTCTGTTTCAGAGCTAAGTTCTTCAAATTTCTTAAAGGAACAGGAACCATAATTAACAGTGTCATACTTTCTGGGAATCCCCCCCACAATGGGGATTGGTAATGGGGTTTTCATAATGTAAGGCTTGGTGGTGTATTCTCCACAGTCAGCATGCAACGCATGAGCTGACGTGGAGTAGTGTTGGGCGAACAGTGTTCGCCACTGTTCGGGTTCTGCAGAACATCACCCTGTTCGGGTGATGTTCGAGTTCGGCCGAACACCTGACGGTGCTCGGCCAAACCGTTCGGCCATATGGCCGAACTAAGAGCGCATGGCCGAACGTTCCCCGAACGTTCGGCTAGCGCTGTGATTGGCCGAACGGGTCACGTGGTTCGGACCCGAACGCGCTCTGATTGGCCGAACTGTCACGTGGTTCGGGTAAATAAATACCCGAACCACGTCATATCTCCGCCATTTGTCTGTGGGTTTAGCTTTGGGTAGGCAGGCAGGGTAGTTCGCGCTCCAGCCACGCTAGCCAGGGTCCCCCCCAGTCATTGTGTGTCGCTGCTGGGAACAGTAGTACACCGCTCGTTCAGCCACACTATATAGCATTCTGTGTACTGTTCTGTGTCTGCTGGGAACAGTAGTACACCGCTCGTTCAGCCACACTATATAGCATTCTGTGTACTGTTCTGTGTCTGCTGGGAACAGTAGTACACCGCTCGTTCAGCCACACTATATAGCATTCTGTGTACTGTTCTGTGTCTGCTGGGAACAGTGGTACACCGCTCGTTCAGCCACACTATATAGCATTCTGTGTACTGTTCTGTGTCTGCTGGGAACAGTAGTACACCGCTCGTTCAGCCACACTATATAGCATTCTGTGTACTGTTCTGTGTCTGCTGGGAACAGTGGTACACCGCTCGTTCAGCCACACTATATAGCATTCTGTGTACTGTTCTGTGTCTGCTGGGAACAGTGGTACACCGCTCGTTCAGCCACACTATATAGCATTCTGTGTACTGTTCTGTGTCTGCTGGGAACAGTAGTACACCGCTCGTTCAGCCACACTATATAGCATTCTGTGTACTGTTCTGTGTCTGCTGGGAACAGTAGTACACCGCTCGTTCAGCCACACTATATAGCATTCTGTGTACTGTTCTGTGTCTGCTGGGAACAGTGGTACACCGCTCGTTCAGCCACACTATATAGCATTCTGTGTACTGTTCTGTGTCTGCTGGGAACAGTAGTACACCGCTCGTTCAGCCACACTATATAGCATTCTGTGTACTGTTCTGTGTCTGCTGGGAACAGTGGTACACCGCTCGTTCAGCCACACTATATAGCATTCTGTGTACTGTTCTGTGTCTGCTGGGAACAGTGGTACACCGCTCGTTCAGCCACACTATATAGCATTCTGTGTACTGTTCTGTGTCTGCTGGGAACAGTAGTACACCGGTCGTTCAGCCAGACTATATACCATTGTTTACTGACACTATATAGCAGACTATATAGCATTGTGTGTACACCGCTCAGCCAGACTATATACCATTGTTTACTGACACTCTGTGTACACCGCTCAGCCAGACTATATACCATTGTTTACTGCCACTCTGATTCTGCTGGGAACAGTAGTACACCGCTCGCTCAGCCAGACTATATACCATTGTTTACTGACACTATATAGCAGACTATATAGCATTGTGTGTACACCGCTCAGCCAGACTATATACCATTGTTTACTGACACTCTGTGTACACCGCTCAGCCAGACTATATACCATTGTTTACTGCCACTCTGATTCTGCTGGGAACAGTAGTACACCGCTCACCCGCCACTGTATAGCATTGTGCTCTGTGTCACTGCTGACAATAGTGGTACACCGCTCACCCACCACTGTATAGCATTTCTGTACTGCCACTGTACTGCTGCCAGTCAGCGTGTACTTTAAGTGAAATGAGGAAGAAATCCGGTGAAAGAGGGAGGGGCAAGGGAAGAGGTGTTTCCCCTGACGGTTCACGTACAGGCCACAGGGGAGCACCCAAGAAAACCCACTCAATACTGCCCATGTTGTCCAGGACAACAACCCTCACAGATCCAAAAGAACAGGACCAGATAATTACTTGGATGACCTCTCAAGCGTCCAGCAGTGGGTTAAGCAGCACCAGCACATCACGCACGAGGTCCGAGTCCTCAGCCAGTTAAAGTCTGGGCTTTCTTTGAAGACTGCACTGAGGATGTTACCATGGCGATTTGCAAGGTGTGCAAGACCCGCCTGAGCAGGGGGAAAAGTATTAACAACCTCTCCACCACCAGCATGAGCCGCCACATTCTATCCAAACATCCCACTCTGTGGGCAAACGCGGCAGGACAGGGTACCACCGTACCACCAGCAACACTGCCTCCCTTGGGTTCACCAGACTCACCACCAGACCCGCCTCAGCAGCAGCAGTAGCCCAGCCATTGCGTGGTTCACAACATTCACAAACATCAGACGATGCTGACACTGTCACTTTCCGGACTAGTGCTCTTGAGGTCTCCCAGTGTTCATCAAACACAACAACCAACAGCCCTTCGGTGTGCAGTGCTACGGTTGAGTTGTCTGTCTCTGAGATGTTTGAGCACAAGAGGAAATTGCCAGCAAATGACCCGCGGGCCGTGGCAGTAACAGCCAGCCAGCATAGCCAAGCTTCTGGCCTGCGAAATGCTGCCATATCGAGTGGTGGAGACAAACAGCTTCAAGGGCATGATGTCAGTGGCCATCCCACGTTACGTGGTTCCCAGCCGCTACCACTTTGCGCGCTCTGCAGTGCCTGAGTTGCATGAGCACGTGGTCAGCTAAATAACCCGAAGCTTGAAGAATGCCGTTGCCTGCAAGGTTCACCTCACCACTGACACCTGGACAAGTGCGTTCGGCCAGGGTCGATACATCTCCCTTACCGCGCACTGGGTGAACCTTGTGGAGCCTGGCAGTGATTCCTCACCTGCTACGGCGCGGGTGTTGCCCACGCCGCAAACAGCTGCACCGCCGTCCCTCCCACTGGATAACAACAGCAGCACCTACCTCTCTGACTCCTTCTCCTCCAACGCATCTCAAAGCTGTACCTCATCCGGAAACGCTAACCCAGCACCAGCAGCAGTAGGATCGTGGAAGCAGTGCAGCACAGCTGTTGGCATGCGTCAGCAAGCGTTGCTGAAGCTGATCTGCCTTGGGGATAAGCAGCACACAGGGGAGGAAATTTGGAGGGGAATAAAGGAACAGACGGATTTGTGGCTGGCACCGCTGGACCTGAAACCGGGCATGAAGCTAGACACCTGGCACGAACTGGCAATGTACGCAATAGAGGTGCTGGCTTGCCCGGCAGCCAGCGTTATGTCGGAACGCTGTTTCAGTGCTGCCGGAGGCATCATCACAGATCGGCGTATCCGCCTCTCCACAGAAAATGCAGACCGTCTGACTCAAATTAAAATGAATCAATCCTGGATTGGAAACGACTACGCAACACTCCTGGACCCCAACCAAGTAACATGACCGATGAACATCTGGGATGGTTTAGCGTTTCCGGTCCCTGTTTATTGAACCTCTCATCTGTATTACATTTATGACTGCATGGCGGCAAAAAGCATTGCTGCTATATCCGCACGCTTTTTGTCCTCATGCAAGGCCTGGGTTGTTGTGTCTCACAAAGCGTGGCCTTCTCCTCCTGCGCCTCCTCCTGTTCCATCACGTGTGCTGCTGCTGCTGCTGCTGCTGCTGGGTTACCGTTGCCGGTCCCTGTTTATGGAACCTCTTATCTTTATTACATTTATGACTACATGGCGGTACAAAGCATGCTATCCGCACGCTTTTTGTCCTCATGCAAGGCCTGGGTTGTTGTGTCTCACAAAGCGTGGCCTTCTCCTCCTGCGCCTCCTCCTGTTCCATCACGTGTGCTGCTGCTGCTGCTGCTGCTGGGTTAGCGTTGCCGCGTGGTCCCTGTTTATTGAACCTCTTATCTTTATTACATTTATGACTACATGGCGGTACAAAGCATGCTCTCCGCACGCTTTTTGTCCTCATGCAAGGCCTGGGTTGTTGTGTCTCACAAAGCGTGGCCTTCTCCTCCTGCGCCTCCTCCTGTTCCATCACGTGTGCTGCTGCTGGGTTAGCGTTGCCGCGTGGTCCCTGTTTATTGAACCACTTATCTTTATTACATTTATGACTGCATGGTGGTACAAAGCATGCTATCCGCACGCTTCTTGTCCTCATGCAAGGCCTGGGTTGTTGTGTCTCAAAGCGTGGCCTTCTCCTCCTGCGCCACCCTCCTCCTGTTCCATCACGTGTGCTGCTGCTGGGTTAGCATTACCGGTCCCTTTTCCTGGAACCTCTTATATGTATTACATTTATGACTGCATGCCGACAAAAAGCATGTTACCTGTGCAAAGAAAACAGACATTTCCCGCATTTAAAAGACAGTTTTCCCTTTGAAACTTTAAAATCGATTTTCTCAAAAACTATAAGCTCTTTTTGCTAAATTTTTTTTTCCTCTTGTACCCACTCCCAAGGTGCACATACCCTGTAAATTTGGGGTATGTAGCATGTAAGGAGGCTTTACAAACCACAAAAGTTCGGGTCCCCATTGACTTCCATTATGTTCGGAGTTCGGGTCGAACACCCGAACATCGCGGACATGTTCGGCCTGTTCGGCCCGAACCCGAACATCTAGATGTTCGCCCAACACTAACGTGGAGGAGGTACACACACTAGCACAAGGAAACAGGCTATCCCTAGTATAGTGGAGGGGAGGACTGACTCCAATAGGAGATTGTGGCGCACAGAGCCGGTGCAGATCTGACAGCCACAAACAATGCTTTCGTTATAACGTCTCAGCGCAAAGTAGCGCTGAGCGCATAAACCAGAACTGAGGAGATCTGGACAGGTAGACAGAATGAACGCTTGCTAGCTAGCGGCTACTTAGCGACAGCAAGCGTCCAAAACCAGACAGACTGGAATGAGGCAGCCAATGCGATGCGGCGATGGCGTGCCTCACAAAGACAGGACAGGACAGTCAGAAAATAGCAGGATTAAGATAGATGAACGTAACACAGATATATATACAATAAGTATGTTTCCCTAGCGTATTACAATTACAGCTATCAATGAAACTATTTGTAACGTCTGACTAACATATGTATATATCGGCAATGAACCGATATATGACATAAGCAGGAACGCTGACTAGGAAAGGAGTAACACAGGGAACAGGACTCAGAAGGATTCGCTATCTCTTCGCAGAGATGAACGCAATCCACAAACGGTAACAGAACAGGATTCAGAAGGATTCGTTATCTCTTCGCAGAGATGAACGCAATCCACAAACAGTAACAGAACAGGATTCAGAAGGATTCGTTATCTCTTCGCAGAGATGAACGCAATCCACAAACAGAACCAGGAGCAGGGTAACTACCTCAGCACGGGTGGTCATGGTACGCGCAACCTACCAAAACGTGCTGGAAAGCTGACTAACTGCACACAGGATATAAACAGTTCGTGTACGTATACATCAGCGACACTGATGTATCAACGTAACACAAATACAAGGAAAATAATAAACGTGCTGGTATGCATATATATTGGCAATGAACCAATATATGATGCAAAGACCAGCAAAGTATCTTTATAACAAGAAACACGATCGGGGGCTAAAGCGACAACAAGGCAGGCTTAAGCTGAAGCTATGAAAACCCAAGGAAACCCTGCAGGAAGCAGATCTTTATACTGAGGTCATCCAATGGGAGCAGACATGCAGATTCCCACACAGGTGAATGATAATCAGTCACAAGCTGACAGCAGGGAAAGGCAGACAAAGCTATGCAGCTTGCATGGAAATAGATCAGAACTGCCTGAGCTGCAGCACTACTGCTTCCAGCAATACCTGCTGCAGCAGCGATCATTACAAGGATAGTCAGAAAAAAGCAGGATCAAGATAGATGAACGTAACACAGATAAATATACAATAAGTATGATTTCCTAGCGTATTACAATTACAGCTATCAATGAAACTATTTGTAACGTCTGACTAACATATGTATATATCGGCAATGAACCGATATATGACATAAGCAGGAACACTGACTTAGGACTGGAACGATACAGGGAACAGGACTCAGAAGGATTCGCTATCTCTTCGCAGAGATGAACGCAATCCACAAACGGTAACAGGACAGGATTCAGAAGGATTCGTTATCTCCTCGCAGAGATGAACGCAATCCACAAACAGGACCAGGAGCAGGATACTAGCTCAGCACGGGTGATCACGATACGCGCAAACTACCAAAACGTGCTGGAAAACTGACTAACTGAACACAGGATATAAACAGTTCGTGTACGTATATATCAGCGACACTGATGTATCAACGTAACACGAATACAAGGAAAATAATAAACGTGCTGGTATGCATATATATTGGCAATGAACCAATATATGATGCAAGAAGAGCAAAGTATCTTTTGAACAAGAAACACGGTCTGGGGCTGAAGCAAGAGCAAGACTAGCTACACTGAAACTATGATAGCCCAAGGAAACCCTGCAGGAAGCAGATCTTTATACTGAGGTCATCCAATGGGAGCAGACATGCAGATTCCCACACAGGTGAATGATAATCAGTCACAAGCTGACAGCAAGGAAAGGCAGACAAAGCTATGCAGCTTGCATGGAAAGAGATCAGAACTGCCTCAGCAGCACTACTACTGCCAGCAATACCTGCTGCAGCAGCGATCATAACAGCTACAGAGAAGCAGCACTGGACTGTTGCTCTGTGGTCCAAAGTACTTGTTTCGGATTAAAGCAACTTTTACATGTCATTCGGAAATCAAGGTTCCAGAGTCTGGAGGAAGACTGGGGAGAGGGAAATGCCGAAATGCCTGAAGTCCAGTGTCAAGTACCCACAGTCAGTGATGGTCTGGGGTGCCATATCAGCTGCTGGTGTTGGTCCACTGTGTTTTATCAAGGGCAGGATCAATGCAGCTAGCTATCAGGAGATTTTGGAGCACTTCATGCTTCCATCTGCTGAAAAGCTTTATGGAGATGAAGATTTCATTTTTAAGCACGACCTGGCACCTGCTCTCAGTGCCAAAACCACTGGTAAATGGTTTACTGACTATGGTATTACTGTGCTAAATTGGCCTGCCAACTCTCCTGACCTGAACCCCATAGAGAATCTGTGGGATATTGTGAAGAGAAAGTTGAGAGACGCAAGACCCAACACTCTGGATGAGCTTAAGGCCGCTATGGAAGCATCCTCGGCCTCCATAACACCTGAGCAGTGCCACAGGCTGATTGCCTCCATGCCACGCCGCATTGAAGCAGTCATTTCTGCAAAAGGATTCCCGACCAAGTATTTAGTGCATAACTGAACATAATTATTTGAAGGTTGACTTTTTTTGTTTTAAAAACACTTTTCTTTTATTGGTCGGATGAAATATGCTAATTTTTTGAGATAGGAAATTTGGGTTTTCATGAGCAGTATGCCAAAATCATCAATAAGAAAAACAATAAAGGCTTGAACTACTTCAGTTGTGTGTAAGGAATCTAAAATATATGAAAGTCTAATGTTTATCAGTACATTACAGAAAATCATGAACTTTATCACAATATGCTAATTTTTTGAGAAGATCCTTTATATATATATACATACATATATATATACACACATACACACACACACACACACACACACATATATCAGTCAATAAACAAAGTCACTTAGATACCGCGTTGATTATGACAGAGATCCTGAACCACCAACCTTTCGGTTAACAGCCAAATGCACTAACCAATTGTGCCACAAGGACTGTGTATATGGCTTGGCTGCTAAATGGCTATCTGGGGTTTTCATCAGACAACTGTTGAGCACAAAATGCAAGGCCATCCCTGGGTGGGCTTGAACCACCAACCTTTCAGTTAACAGCCAAATGCACTAACCAATTGTACCACAAGGACTGTGTATATGCCGTGGCTGCTAAATGGCTATCTGGGGTTTTCTTCAGACAACTGTTGAGCACAAAATGCAAGGGCAGCCCTGGGTGGGCTTGCTCCACCAACCTTTCAGTTAACAGCCAAATGCACTAACCAATTGTGCCACAAGGACTATGTATATGCCATGGCTGCTAAATGGCTATCTGGGGTTTTCTTCAGACAACTGTTGAGCACAAAATGCAAGGCCATCCCTGGGTGGGTTGGAACCACCAACCATTCAGGTAACAGCCAAATGCACTAACCAATTGTGGCACAAGGACTGTGTATATGCCATGGCTGCTAAATGGCTAGCTATGGCTTTCTTCAGACAACTGTTGAGCACAAAATGCAAGGCCATCCCTGGGTGGGTTGGAACCACCAACCTTTCAGTTAACAGCCAAATGCACTAACCAATTGTGCCACAAGGACTGTGTATATGCCATGGCTGCTAAATGGCTATCTAGGGTTTTCTTCAGACAACTGTTGAGCACAAAATGCAAGGCCATCCCTGGGTGGGCTTGATCCACCAACCTTTCAGTTCACAGCCAAATGCACTAACCAATTGTGCCACAAGGACTATGTATAAGCCATGGCTGCTAAATGGCTATCTAGGGTTTTCTTCAGACAACTGTTGAGCACAAAATGCAAGGCCATCCCTGGGTGGGCTTGAACCACCAACCTTTCAGTTAACAGCCAAATGCACTAACCAATTGTACCACAAGGACTTTGTATATGCCATGGCTGCTAAATGGCTATCTGGGGTTTCCTTCAGACAACTGTTGAGCACAAAATGCAAGGCCATCACTGGGTGGGTTGGAACCACCAACCTTTCGGTTAACAGCCAAATGCACTAACTAATTGTGCTACAAGGACTGTGCATATGCCATGGCTGCTAAATGGCTATCTAGGGTTTTCTTCAGACAACTGTTGAGCACAAAATGCAAGGCCATCCCTGGGTGGGCTTGATCCACCAAGCTTTCAGTTAACTGCCAAATGTACTAACCAATTGTGCCACAAGGACTGTGTATATGCCGTGGCTGCTAAATGGCTATCTGGGGTTTTCTTCAGACAACTGTTGAGCACAAAATGCAAGGCCATCCCTGGGTGGGCTTGATCCTCCAACCTTTCAGTTAACAGCCAAATGCACTAACCAATTGTACCACAAGGACTGTGCATATGCCATGGCTGCTAAATGGCTATCTGGGGCTTTCATCAGACAACTGTTAAGGACAAAATGCAAGGCCATCCCCGGGTGGGTTGGAACCACCAACCTTTCAGTTAACAGCCAAATGCACTAACCAATTGTGCCACAAGAACTGTGTATATGGCTTGGCTGCTAAATGGCTATCTGGGGTTTTCTTCAGACAACTGTTGAGCACAAAATGCTAGGCCATCCCTGGGTGGGCTTGATCCACCAACCTTTCAGTTAACAGCCAAATGCACTAACCAATTGTACCACAAGGACTGTGTATATGCTGTGGCTGCTAAATGGCTATCTGGGGTTTTCTTCAGACAACTGTTGAGCACAAAATGCAAGGCCATCCCTGGGTGGGCTTGATCCTCCAACCTTTCAGTTAACAGCCAAATGCACTAACCAATTGTACCACAAGGACTGTGCATATGCCATGGCTGCTAAATGGCTATCTGGGGTTTTCTTCAGACAACTGTTGAGCACAAAATGCAAGGCCATCACTGGGTGGGTTGGAACCACTAACCTTTCAGTTAACAGCCAAATGCACTAACCAATTGTGCCACAAGGACTGTGCATATGCCATGGCTGCTAAATGGCTATCTGGGGCTTTCATCAGACAACTGTTAAGGACAAAATGCAAGGCCATCCGCGGGTGGGTTGGAACCACCAACCTTTCAGTTAACAGCCAAATGCACTAACCAATTGTGCCACAAGGACTATGTATATGGCATGGCTGCTAAATGGCTATCTGGGGTTTTCTTCAGACAACTGTTGAGCACAAAATGCAAGGCCATCCCTGGGTGGGTTGGAACCACCAACCTTTCAGTTAACAGCCAAATGCACTAACCAATTGTGCCACAAGGACTGTGTATATGCCATGGCTGCTAAATGGCTATCTGGGGTTTTCTTCAGACAACTGTTGAGCACAAGATGCAAGGCCATCCCTGGGTGGGCTTGAACCACCAACCTTTCAGTTAATAGCCAAATGCACTAACCAATTGTACCACAAGGACTGTGTATATGACGTGGCTGCTAAATGGCTATCTGGGGTTTTCTTCAGACAACTGTTGAGCGCAAAATGCAAGGCCATCCCTGGGTGGGCTTGAACCTCCAACCTTTCGGTTAAGAGCCAATGCACTAACCAATTGTGCCACAAGGACTGTGCGTATGCTGCGGCTGCTAAATGGCTATCTGGGGTTTTCTTCAGACAACTGTTGAGCACAAAATGCAAGGCCATCCCTGGGTGGGTTGGAACCACCAACCTTTCGGTTAACAGCCAAATGCACTAGCCAATTGTGCCACAAGGACTGTGTATATGCCATGGCTGCTAGATGGCTATCTAGGGTTTCCTTCAGACAACTGTTGAGCACAAAATGCAAGGCCATCCCTGGGTGGGCTTGAACCACCAACCTTTCAGTTAACAGCCAAATGCACTAACCGATTGTACCACAAGGACTTTGTATATGCCATGGCTGCTAAATGGCTATCTGGGGTTTTCTTCAGACAACTGTTGAGCACAAAATGCAGGGCCATCCCTGGGTGGGCTTGAACCACCAACCTTTCAGTTAACAGCTAAATGCACTAACGAATTGTACCACAAGGACTGTGTATATACCATGGCTGCTAAATGGCTATCTTGGGTTTTCTTCAGACAACTGTTGAGCACAAAACGCAAGGCCAACCCTGGGTGGGCTTGATCCACCAAGCTTTCAGTTAACTGCCAAATGCACTAACCAATTGTGCCACAAGGACTATGTATATGCCATGGCTGCTAAATGGCTATCTGGGGCTTTCATCAGACAACTGTTAAGGACAAAATGCAAGGCCATCCCCGGGTGGGTTGGAACCACCAACCTTTCAGTTAACAGCCAAATGCACTAACCAATTGTGCCACAAGAACTGTTTTTATATGGCTTGGCTGCTAAATGGCTATCTGGGGTTTTCTTCAGACAACTGTTGAGCACAAAATGCAAGGCCATCCCTGGGTGGGCTTGATCCACCAACCTTTCAGTTAACAGCCAAATGCACTAACCAATTGTACCACAAGGACTGTGCATATGCCGCGGCTGCTAAATGGCTATCTGGGGTTTTCTTCAGACAACTGTGGAGCACAAAATTAAAGGCCATCCCTGGGTGGGCTTGATCCTCCAACCTTTCAGTTAACAGCCAAATGCACTAACCAATTTAACCACAAGGACTGTGCATATGCCATGGCTGCTAAATGGCTATCTGGGGTTTTCTTCAGACAACTGTTGAGCACAAAATGCAAGGCCATCCCTGGGTGGGCTTGATCCACCAACCTTTCAGTTAACAGCCAAATGCACTAACCAATTGTGCCACAAGGACTATGTATATGCCATGGCTGCTAAATGGCTATCTGGGGTTTTCTTCAGACAACTGTTGAGCACAAAATGCAAGGCCATCCCTGGGTGGGTTGGAACCACCAACCATTCAGGTAACAGCCAAATGCACTAACCAATTGTGGCACAAGGACTGTGTATATGCCATGGCTGCTAAATGGCTAGCTATGGCTTTCTTCAGACAACTGTTGAGCACAAAATGCAAGGCAATCCCTGGGTGGGTTGGAACCACCAACCTTTCAGTTAACAGCCAAATGCACTAACCAATTGTGCCACAAGGACTGCGTATATGCCATGGCTGCTAAATGGCTATCTAGGGTTTTCTTCAGACAACTGTTGAGCACAAAATGCAAGGCCATCCCTGGGTGGGCTTGATCCACCAACCTTTCAGTTCACAGCCAAATGCACTAACCAATTGTGCCACAAGGACTATGTATAAGCCATGGCTGCTAAATGGCTATCTGGGGTTTTCTTCAGACAACTGTTGAGCACAAAATGCAAGGCCATCCCTGGGTGGGCTTGATCCTCCAACCTTTCAGTTAACAGCCAAATGCACTAACCAATTGTACCACAAGGACTGTGCATATGCCATGGCTGCTAAATGGCTATCTGGGGTTTTCTTCAGACAACTGTTGAGCACAAAATGCAAGGCCATCCCTGGATGGGTTGGAACCACCAACCTTTCAGTTAACAGCCAAATGCACTAACCAATTGTGCCACAAGGACTGTGTATATGCCATGGCTGCTAAATGGCTATCTAGGGTTTTCTTCAGACAACTGTTGAGCACAAAATGCAAGGCCATCCCTGGGTGGGCTTGAACCAACAACCTTTCAGTTAATAGCCAAATGCACTAACCAATTGTACCACAAGGACTGTGTATATGACGTGGCTGCTAAATGGCTATCTGGGGTTTTCTTCAGACAACTGTTGAGCGCAAAATGCAAGGCCATCCTTGGGTGGGCTTGAACCACCAACCTTTCGGTTAAGAGCCAATGCACTAACCAATTGTGCCACAAGGACTGTGTGTATGCTGCGGCTGCTAAATGGCTATCTGGGGTTTTCTTCAGACAACTGTTGAGCACAAAATGCAAGGCCATCCCTGGGTGGGTTGGAACCACCAACCTTTCGGTTAACAGCCAAATGCACTAGCTAATTGTGCCACAAGGACTGTGTATATGCCATGGCTGCTAAATGGCTATCTAGGGTTTCCTTCAGACAACTGTTGAGCACAAAATGCAAGGCCATCCCTGGGTGGGCTTGAACCACCAACCTTTCAGTTAACAGCCAAATGCACTAACCAATTGTGCCACAAGGACTATGTATAAGCCATGGCTGCTAAATGGCCATCTGGGGCTTTCTTCAGACAACTGTTGAGCACAAAATGCAAGGCCATCCCTGGGTGGGCTTGAACCACCAACCTTTCGGTTAACAGCCAAATGCACTAACCAATTGTACCACAAGGACTTTGTATATGCCATGGCTGCTAAATGGCTATCTGGGGTTTTCTTCAGACAACTGTTGAGCACAAAATGCAAGGCCATCCCTGGGTGGGCTTGAACCACCAACTTTTGAATTAACAGCCAAATGCACTAACGAATTGTACCACAAGGACTGTGTATATATCATGGCTGCTAAATGGCTATCTGGGGTTTTCTTCAGACAACTGTTGAGCACAAAATGCAAGGCCATCGCTGGGTGGGCTTGATCCACCAAGCTTTCAGTTAACTGCCAAATGCACTAACCAATTGTGCCACAAGGACTATGTATATGCCATGGCTGCTAAATGGCTATCTGGGGCTTTCATCAGACAACTGTTGAGCACAAAATGCAAGGTCATCCCTGGGTGGGTTGGAACCACCAACCTTTCGGTTAACAGCCAAACGCACTAACCAATTGTGCCACAAGAACTGTTTTTATATGGCTTGGCTGCTAAATGGCTATCTGGGGTTTTCTTCAGACAACTGTTGAGCACAAAATGCAAGGCCATCCCTGGGTGGGCTTGATCCACCAACCTTTCAGTTAACAGCCAAATGCACTAACCAATTGTACCACAAGGACTGTGAATATGCCGCGGCTGCTAAATGGCTATCTGGGGTTTTCTTCAGACAACTGTGGAGCACAAAATTAAAGGCCATCCCTGGGTGGGCTTGATCCTCCAACCTTTCAGTTAACAGCCAAATGCACTAACCAATTTAACCACAAGGACTGTGCATATGCCATGGCTGCTAAATGGCTATCTGGGGTTTTCTTCAGACAACTGTTGAGCACAAAATGCAAGGCCATCCCTGGGTGGGCTTGATCCACCAACCTTTCAGTTAACAGCCAAATGCACTAACCAATTGTGCCACAAGGACTATGTATATGCCATGGCTGCTAAATGGCTATCTGGGGTTTTCTTCAGACAACTGTTGAGCACAAAATGCAAGGCCATCCCTGGGTGGGTTGGAACCACCAACCATTCAGGTAACAGCCAAATGCACTAACCAATTGTGGCACAAGGACTGTGTATATGCCATGGCTGCTAAATGGCTAGCTATGGCTTTCTTCAGACAACTGTTGAGCACAAAATGCAAGGCAATCCCTGGGTGGGTTGGAACCACCAACCTTTCAGTTAACAGCCAAATGCACTAACCAATTGTGCCACAAGGACTGCGTATATGCCATGGCTGCTAAATGGCTATCTAGGGTTTTCTTCAGACAACTGTTGAGCACAAAATGCAAGGCCATCCCTGGGTGGGCTTGATCCACCAACCTTTCAGTTCACAGCCAAATGCACTAACCAATTGTGCCACAAGGACTATGTATAAGCCATGGCTGCTAAATGGCTATCTGGGGTTTTCTTCAGACAACTGTTGAGCACAAAATGCAAGGCCATCCCTGGGTGGGCTTGATCCTCCAACCTTTCAGTTAACAGCCAAATGCACTAACCAATTGTACCACAAGGACTGTGCATATGCCATGGCTGCTAAATGGCTATCTGGGGTTTTCTTCAGACAACTGTTGAGCACAAAATGCAAGGCCATCCCTGGGTGGGTTGGAACCACCAACCTTTCAGTTAACAGCCAAATGCACTAACCAATTGTACTAACCAATTGTGCCACAAGGACTGTGTATATGCCATGGCTGCTAAATGGCTATCTAGGGTTTTCTTCAGACAACTGTTGAGCACAAAATGCAAGGCCATCCCTGGGTGGGCTTGAACCAACAACCTTTCAGTTAATAGCCAAATGCACTAACCAATTGTACCACAAGGACTGTGTATATGATGTGGCTGCTAAATGGCTATCTGGGGTTTTCTTCAGACAACTGTTGAGCGCAAAATGCAAGGCCATCCTTGGGTGGGCTTGAACCACCAACCTTTCGGTTAAGAGCCAATGCACTAACCAATTGTGCCACAAGGACTGTGTGTATGCTGCGGCTGCTAAATGGCTATCTGGGGTTTTCTTCAGACAACTGTTGAGCACAAAATGCAAGGCCATCCCTGGGTGGGTTGGAACCACCAACCTTTCGGTTAACAGCCAAATGCACTAGCTAATTGTGCCACAAGGACTGTGTATATGCCATGGCTGCTAAATGGCTATCTAGGGTTTCCTTCAGACAACTGTTGAGCACAAAATGCAAAGCCATCCCTGGGTGGGCTTGAACCACCAACCTTTCAGTTAACAGCCAAATGCACTAACCAATTGTGCCACAAGGACTATGTATATGCCATGGCTGCTAAATGGCTATCTGGGGTTTTCTTCAGACAACTGTTGAGCACAAAATGCAAGGCCATCCCTGGGTGGGTTGGAACCACCAACCATTCAGGTAACAGCCAAATGCACTAACCAATTGTGGCACAAGGACTGTGTATATGCCATGGCTGCTAAATGGCTAGCTATGGCTTTCTTCAGACAACTGTTGAGCACAAAATGCAAGGCAATCCCTGGGTGGGTTGGAACCACCAACCTTTCAGTTAACAGCCAAATGCACTAACCAATTGTGCCACAAGGACTGCGTATATGCCATGGCTGCTAAATGGCTATCTAGGGTTTTCTTCAGACAACTGTTGAGCACAAAATGCAAGGCCATCCCTGGGTGGGCTTGATCCACCAACCTTTCAGTTCACAGCCAAATGCACTAACCAATTGTGCCACAAGGACTATGTATAAGCCATGGCTGCTATATGGCTATCTGGGGTTTTCTTCAGACAACTGTTGAGCACAAAATGCAAGGCCATCCCTGGGTGGGCTTGATCCTCCAACCTTTCAGTTAACAGCCAAATGCACTAACCAATTGTACCACAAGGACTGTGCATATGCCATGGCTGCTAAATGGCTATCTGGGGTTTTCTTCAGACAACTGTTGAGCACAAAATGCAAGGCCATCCCTGGGTGGGTTGAAACCACCAACCTTTCAGTTAACAGCCAAATGCACTAACCAATTGTGCCACAAGGACTGTGTATATGCCATGGCTGCTAAATGGCTATCTAGGGTTTTCTTCAGACAACTGTTGAGCACAAAATGCAAGGCCATCCCTGGGTGGGCTTGAACCAACAACCTTTCAGTTAATAGCCAAATGCACTAACCAATTGTACCACAAGGACTGTGTATATGACGTGGCTGCTAAATGGCTATCTGGGGTTTTCTTCAGACAACTGTTGAGCGCAAAATGCAAGGCCATCCTTGGGTGGGCTTGAACCACCAACCTTTCGGTTAAGAGCCAATGCACTAACCAATTGTGCCACAAGGACTGTGTATATGCTGCGGCTGCTAAATGGCTATCTGGGGTTTTCTTCAGACAACTGTTGAGCACAAAATGCAAGGCCATCCCTGGGTGGGTTGGAACCACCAACCTTTCGGTTAACAGCCAAATGCACTAGCTAATTGTGCCACAAGGACTGTGTATATGCCATGGCTGCTAAATGGCTATCTAGGGTTTCCTTCAGACAACTGTTGAGCACAAAATGCAAGGCCATCCCTGGGTGGGCTTGAACCACCAACCTTTCAGTTAACAGCCAAATGCACTAACCAATTGTGCCACAAGGACTATGTATAAGCCATGGCTGCTAAATGGCCATCTGGGGCTTTCTTCAGACAACTGTTGAGCACAAAATGCAAGGCCATCCCTGGGTGGGCTTGAACCACCAACCTTTCGGTTAACAGCCAAATGCACTAACCAATTGTACCACAAGGACTTTGTATATGCCATGGCTGCTAAATGGCTATCTGGGGTTTTCTTCAGACAACTGTTGAGCACAAAATGCAAGGCCATCCCTGGGTGGGCTTGAACCACCAACTTTTGAATTAACAGCCAAATGCACTAACGAATTGTACCACAAGGACTGTGTATATATCATGGCTGCTAAATGGCTATCTGGGGTTTTCTTCAGACAACTGTTGAGCACAAAATGCAAGGCCATCGCTGGGTGGGCTTGATCCACCAAGCTTTCAGTTAACTGCCAAATGCACTAACCAATTGTGCCACAAGGACTATGTATATGCCATGGCTGCTAAATGGCTATCTGGGGCTTTCATCAGACAACTGTTGAGCACAAAATGCAAGGCCATCCCTGGGTGGGTTGGAACCACCAACCTTTCGGTTAACAGCCAAATGCACTAACCAATTGTGCCACTAGAACTGTTTTTATATGGCTTGGCTGCTAAATGGCTATCTGGGGTTTTCTTCAGACAACTGTTGAGCACAAAATGCAAGGCCATCCCTGGGTGGGCTTGATCCACCAACCTTTCAGTTAACAGCCAAATGCACTAACCAATTTAACCACAAGGACTGTGCATATGCCATGGCTGCTAAATGGCTATCTGGGGTTTTCTTCAGACAACTGTTGAGCACAAAATGCAAGGCCATCCCTGGGTGGGCTTGATCCACCAACCTTTCAGTTAACAGCCAAATGCACTAACCAATTGTGCCACAAGGACTATGTATATGCCATG
Organism: Hyperolius riggenbachi; assembly: GCF_040937935.1. Classification (NCBI taxonomy): domain Eukaryota; kingdom Metazoa; phylum Chordata; class Amphibia; order Anura; family Hyperoliidae; genus Hyperolius; species Hyperolius riggenbachi. The sequence continues at coordinate 318,915,439 of NC_090650.1, read as the reverse complement.
GCTGCTAAATGGCTATCTGGGGTTTTCTTCAGACAACTGTTGAGCACAAAATGCAAGGCCATCCCTGGGTGGGTTGGAACCACCAACCATTCAGGTAACAGCCAAATGCACTAACCAATTGTGGCACAAGGACTGTGTATATGCCATGGCTGCTAAATGGCTAGCTATGGCTTTCTTCAGACAACTGTTGAGCACAAAATGCAAGGCAATCCCTGGGTGGGTTGGAACCACCAACCTTTCAGTTAACAGCCAAATGCACTAACCAATTGTGCCACAAGGACTGCGTATATGCCATGGCTGCTAAATGGCTATCTAGGGTTTTCTTCAGACAACTGTTGAGCACAAAATGCAAGGCCATCCCTGGGTGGGCTTGATCCACCAACCTTTCAGTTCACAGCCAAATGCACTAACCAATTGTGCCACAAGGACTATGTATAAGCCATGGCTGCTAAATGGCTATCTGGGGTTTTCTTCAGACAACTGTTGAGCACAAAATGCAAGGCCATCCCTGGGTGGGCTTGATCCTCCAACCTTTCAGTTAACAGCCAAATGCACTAACCAATTGTACCACAAGGACTGTGCATATGCCATGGCTGCTAAATGGCTATCTGGGGTTTTCTTCAGACAACTGTTGAGCACAAAATGCAAGGCCATCCCTGGGTGGGTTGGAACCACCAACCTTTCAGTTAACAGCCAAATGCACTAACCAATTGTGCCACAAGGACTGTGTATATGCCATGGCTGCTAAATGGCTATCTAGGGTTTTCTTCAGACAACTGTTGAGCACAAAATGCAAGGCCATCCCTGGGTGGGCTTGAACCAACAACCTTTCAGTTAATAGCCAAATGCACTAACCAATTGTACCACAAGGACTGTGTATATGACGTGGCTGCTAAATGGCTATCTGGGGTTTTCTTCAGACAACTGTTGAGCGCAAAATGCAAGGCCATCCTTGGGTGGGCTTGAACCACCAACCTTTCGGTTAAGAGCCAATGCACTAACCAATTGTGCCACAAGGACTGTGTATATGCTGCGGCTGCTAAATGGCTATCTGGGGTTTTCTTCAGACAACTGTTGAGCACAAAATGCAAGGCCATCCCTGGGTGGGTTGGAACCACCAACCTTTCGGTTAACAGCCAAATGCACTAGCTAATTGTGCCACAAGGACTGTGTATATGCCATGGCTGCTAAATGGCTATCTAGGGTTTCCTTCAGACAACTGTTGAGCACAAAATGCAAGGCAATCCCTGGGTGGGCTTGAACCACCAACCTTTCAGTTAACAGCCAAATGCACTAACCAATTGTACCACAAGGACTTTGTATATGCCATGGCTGCTAAATGGCTATCTGGGGTTTTCTTCAGACAACTGTTGAGCACAAAATGCAAGGCCATCCCTGGGTGGGCTTGAACCACCAACTTTTGAATTAACAGCCAAATGCACTAACGAATTGTACCACAAGGACTGTGTATATATCATGGCTGCTAAATGGCTATCTGGGGTTTTCTTCAGACAACTGTTGAGCACAAAATGCAAGGCCATCGCTGGGTGGGCTTGATCCACCAAGCTTTCAGTTAACTGCCAAATGCACTAACCAATTGTGCCACAAGGACTATGTATATGCCATGGCTGCTAAATGGCTATCTGGGGCTTTCATCAGACAACTGTTGAGCACAAAATGCAAGGCCATCCCTGGGTGGGTTGGAACCACCAACCTTTCGGTTAACAGCCAAATGCACTAACCAATTGTGCCACAAGGACTGTGTCTATTGCTTGGCTGCTAAATGGCTATCTGGGGTTTTCATCAGACAACTGTTGAGCACAAAATGCAAGGCCATCCCTGGGTGGGCTTGAACCACCAACCTTTCAGTTAACAGCCAAATGCACTAACCAATTGTACCACAAGGACTGTGTATATGCCGTGGCTGCTAAATGGCTATCTGGGGTTTTCTTCAGACAACTGTTGAGCACAAAATGCAAGGCCATCCCTGGGTGGGCTTGATCCTCCAACCTTTCGGTTAACAGCCAAATGCACTAACCAATTGTACCACAAGGACTGTGCATATGCCATGGCTGCTAAATGGCTATCTGGGGCTTTCTTCAGACAACTGTTGAGCACAAAATGCAAGGCAATCCCTGGGTGGGCTTGAACCACCAACCTTTCAGTTAACAGACAAATGCACTTGCCAATTGTGCCACAAGGACTATGTATATGCCATGGCTGCTAAATGGCTATCTAGGGTTTTCTTCAGACAACTGTTGAGCACAAAATGCAAGGCCATCCCTGGGTGGGCTTGATCCACCAACCTTTCAGTTAACAGCCACATGCACTAACCAATTGTGCCACAAGGACTGTGTATATGCCATGGCTGCTACATGGCTAGCTATGGCTTTCTTCAGACAACTGTTGAGCACAAAATGCAAGGCCATCTCTGGCTGGGTTGGAACCACCAACCTTTCAGTTAACAGCCAAATGCACTAACCAATTGTGCCACAAGGACTGTATATATGCCATGGCTGCTAAATGGCCATCTGAGGCTTTCTTCAGACAACTGTTGAGCACTAAATGCAAGGCAATTCCTGGGTGGGCTTGAACCACCAACCTTTCAGTTAACAGCCAAATGCACTATCCAATTGTGCCGCAAGGACTGTGTATATGCCATGGCTGCTAAATGGCTATCTAGGGTTTTCTTCAGACAACTGTTGAGCACAAAATTCAAGGCCATCCCTTGCATTTTGTGCTCACCAGTTGTCTGAAGAAAACCCCAGATACCCATTTAGCAGCCATGGCATATACACAGTCCTTGTGGCACAATTAGTTAGTGCACCACCGTTTCGGTTAACAGCCAAATGCACTAACTAATTGTGCCACACGGACTATGAATATATGCCATGGCTGCTAAATGGCTATCTGGGGTTTTCTTCAGACAACTGTTGAGCACAAAATGCAAGACTATCCCTAGCAGGATGGGTTGCATGGCTACCTAGCTTTTCATCCTTCCCACCCTTGCCCTGGAATCTTCCAGACTTCAAATTGCTGTCCTTTGCTGTGCGTGTTACACCAGCATCATCATCCAGGGGTGCACATGATCTTTCTGATTCTGAAGTCTTGAATTGAATCATGTAAGCAGCTTCACCATGTGTCCCACTGCTTTCATCTAGCTCATTTTTCTCTTGGGTATATCACAATGGTACATGCTAGGCTGGCTTCAGCATGTAGTGCTGTTGTTAGTATAGTGGTGAGCATAGCTGCCCTCCAAGCTGTGGACCTGGGTACGATTCCTGGCTAATGTATGTAAGCTGGCTTTTGACATCCTACAAATCCGAGAGAGAGATAGAGAAGGAGAGCTTTTAAATAAAATAAAAATCAGAATTTCCAGAACACAAATTTTTTGCCGAAATTCTGAATTATGCGGCCGAATTTGAGAGGCACTCGAATTCAGATTATCAGAATTTGGATTTGGATTCGGCTACCCTGAAAATCCACCCGAATTTTCGGGTAAATTTGCATTCTGGAGACCCGGAGAGCACCCCTGCTTAACACGTGATAACTGAGTTATCATGGTTTAGTGACTCAAGCCCTTGGTGTTAATTAAGGATTTTTTATCACCTACAAATGGCAGCAGGTGAAAATTTTCTCTTCTCCATTGCTGACTTGTAGGATAGAGCCATTTGAGCTGTGTTTCATGACTATTTTACGGAGAAGTAGGCAGAAAAGAAGAGTGTGGACTTGATTCACTAAACCATGATAACTCAGTTATCACATGTTAAGGCTTTGCACGTGCAAACGTGCGTGCTAAGTAGTGTGCACGTGTAAGTTTATGCCGTTCGTGTGCTAAGTTTTAGAGCGCGAACGGCGCTAAGTGCGGTATGCCATTGAAATCAATGGCGCATTGCCCGCTCAGTAGATAGAGTTTGGTAATGAAATTATGAATGGTGCTTACATTAAAATATGCAGTACTGTAACACGGCACGAGCAAAAGTCTTACGTGTGTTGTATAAGGAAATATATACAGTAATATTTCAAGATATACATTCCGCTCAGCATTCCGCTCGTGTGATCTGCAGTGACTTTGCGTGCTATCATCACGCGAAGTCACTGCAGATCACAATACTTTACTTTGTTTTTATTTGATGTTGTGAGAGTTTTTTGCGCGTTTTGCAGCATTTTGGTGCGCTTGCTTTTTTTTTTTTTTTTTTTTTTACCGCAGACGCGGTTTTGAAGCATTCTGTGTGCGTTTTAATGAGTTTGCAGTTTGCATATGCAAAACGCAATTGCATTTTTCATGCATTTTATATTTGCATTTATGCAAATCACTAGGAAGACAACCAGATGTGGAAATACATCACAAAACAACAGTGTTTTACGCAACACTACCGTTCCTGCTATGTGTAAACCTAGCCTTAAAGAAAAACATTTCTTTGTTACAGCTGATACAAGTCCTGTAATAAATCTGCAGTGTGTCCACTTCCTGCTTTCATGGTAGCAGACATATTGTTAACATCCTGTGTTTACAAATTAGCTGCTCTGCCGAGGCAGCCAGCTGCAGCGGAGAAATCAAATTACAGTTGTGATTATTCACAGATGAAGGGGAATTACTTAGACAGGCTAAACTCTCTATATACTTACAGGGTGCATTTCTATATGTTTTCCTTCTTTAAGGGGTTGATTCCCAAAAGCGTGATAACTGCTATCACAGCAGTTATCACGCAATCTGCAGTGTGCGGCGCTTTGCGCATGATCGCTCGCAAGAGTTCATTTATCACGCGGACTAAAGCTTTGCGCGCGCATCAGATTGCGTGATAGCAGTTATCACGCTTTTGTGAACCAACCCCTAAATGTGACAGGCTATTCTGGGTCATCTCTGTGTAATGGGTGTCAAGTATATGGGCTGCCCTACAGTGTTAAAAAAAAAACTATTTCCGCACATATTACCAACCAATTACCACAAAGCTACTGTACACTTTACACATTTAATGAACGATTACCAACCTGTAATGATCAGTAATTGCTCAGCACAATAGTCAGTACTTTTCGAGTCACCGTGTAGTAACGTCTTAATCAATGTTACTCTCTGTGACTCTGTGCCAGATGCTAAAGGTCTCATTTCAAAATATGACATGCACCTGCTCCTGAAATTCCTGAAATCTGACCTGAGACCAGAGAATTTCTCTGGGAGTGCCATCTTAGGCTCAATAGCACAAATGGGAGGCACTGATGATGCAGATGCCTGCAGGTTGTGCACAGCATTCGTTAACAAGTTAAGTTAAAACTGCTGTGAAGTGACTGTGCGATTTAGTTGATCTACAGCCGTGGTCAGGGCCTGAACCTGTTGGCATAGTGCCTCCATAATCTTTATTGGTCTGTTGTTATGTAATGATCAGTAATTGCTCTAACAGCACATTAGTCAGTACTTTATTCAAGATGTCAAATACACGTGATTGGGTGCACAGTAACGTTCAAGAACACACGAGAGTGACAGCCCTAGTGAGTGGGGCTCACTAATAATAGAGTGGTCGTTCAGGCAAGGTTGGCAACAGATCAGACATACAAGGTACAAAATCAGCAGGCAAGAACAGAGTATAAGTTCAGGCAGAGGTCGGCAACAGATCAGATAGGCAGAGGTACAGAATCGAGAGGCAAAATCAGAGCAAAAGCAAGATGGCGCTGTGAGGCTGCCTCGGCTCACAGGGCTCCTGTGTTTTTGTCCCTTTAGTTCTTTTTTTTGTTGTTTTCCCAGCCGTTTTTGTTAGTAGCATTAGCTACTGATTTAGCTTCCCCTGCAAAGAAGCCAAGAAGCCTCCCCAGCTATTCCCAGCCTCCTAGGACTCCCGTTCACTAGCCTGGAGCCCTGACTCGTGGCCCCGACTACCCACGCTGAGGACTCCTCCACCGCCTCACCTCCATCAGCTGGCTCTCTGTGGCCCACATTGGCTATTTTCGCCGCCGTCCTGCCGCAGCAAGCACGCTCCTGGCTGCCCAAGGGAGGACGGCCCCTGCCGCGGATTCCCGCCTCACATGCGCTCAGAGGAGAAGGCCACCCGACACTGATTGATGCTCCGATTGTCGCCGCATCCCTGGCACAGCTACCTCATGCGTGATCGGCTCCTCCGCTGCCAGGCACAGGCCGATCCGCTCCTCCACCGCATCACCATCTAATGCCTCCACTCCAGGACTCCTCCGCTGCCAGGCACAGGCCGATCTGCTCCTCCACCGCATCACCATCTGAGGCCTCCACTCCAGGACTCCTCCGCTGCCAGGCACAGGCCGATCCGCTCCTCCACCGCAACACCAGCTGAGGCGTCCACTCCAGGACACGTGCCATCTCTGCCTGAACACGTGGCCAGGAACATTCACGGCAGACCTGCCCCTCCACCACCAGCTGCAATCTCCACAAGTCCCTAAGCCTCCGGACAGGGACAGAGGGCAGCCCACTGCTCCATCCACGCACACTGGGTTAACCAGGTGAGAGTTTTATGTGCTTTCTGCTTGCTGCTGTCTGCTGCTGAGAAGCTGCCTGCATGTCCCCCTGTGTCCCATACCTTCCACCATCTGCACCGCTGAAGGGCCACTTGCTTACTTCCCTAATACTGCCTTTGGTCAATCTGCCACACACTACTGTTCTTACCACTGTGGAGGAGTCTACGTGGTCATAATTTGTTTTCATTTGTATTGATCTGCGACTGGGTCACAATACAGACTGGGTAGGACTGGTACTGGTCACAAATGGTTGTTGCACTGTTACCGCAGGAGGGGATGACCTATGACCTGTGACAAATTGCTACTGTAACTTATTAAATATGGACTCTGTTGCACTGTTTATGATGTCACAATGGGCCCGTGTCTCATTGTTACCGTAGAGTACTCTGGCTGCCACAATATCTGAACTGGGTTGCTCTGTACTGTAGCTGGGCCGCAATATGGACTATGGTGCACTGTTACTGCTCTGGAGTCATGGACTGTGAGGTCAGTTGACAGCCTATGTTGTACTGCTGAACTATTATCGCACAAGGCCCAGCGACCGCGTGCTGGCTCCACACCCTTGCCTCCCATGCCCCCTCAACCCACACGCTCCACCTACACCAGATCACAGCTACTAAAATGGGAGCCCAGCGCAGCCCTGCACCCAGAGAACAGGCTCCTGTTTGACTCCCTCTGGAGCCATGTCCAAAAAATCACTGCCCCTGGGTCAGGGCCCCGCTGGGGCCAGCGACGGAGAGGTTGTCGTGCCGGCGCCGTGTGAGACTAAGAAGGAAGGGACTGCGATCAGCCATCCCCGTGGTCCTCCTGGCAAACGTCTGCTCTCTCCCAAACAAGTTGGACAAACTGCGGCTCCTCAGCAACAAGAGGGAACTTGGCAACAACACCCCAGTCCTCTGCTTCACAGAATCATGGCTACACGACAACATCCCAGACAATGCCCTCCACCTCCCTGGTTTCAGTATCATCAGGGCAGACCGTGACAGCGTGCTCTCTGGGAAAAGGAAAGGGGGTGGCATCTGTTTCTACATCAGCTCCGCCTGGTGTCCCAACACCTCTGTTCTTGCCAAGAGATGCTCCCCAGATCTGGAACTCCTTGTAAACTGCAGACCAGTATATTCACCCAGGGAATTTTCCTCCTATGTCCTTGTTGGAGTGTACATTCCTCCTGACGCTGATGTCAAAATGGCCCTTCGCGTGCTCAGCAATACTATCACATAGTGGGAGTCGTCCCTTCCTGACTCGTTATTCATTATCTTGGGGGACTTCAACAAGGCCAACCTACGCCAAGAACTGCCGCGCTACCACCAGCATGTCACCTGCCCCACTAGGAACGCCAACACTCTGGATCACTGCTACATGGTTGTAACGATTGGTGTCAACACGCAGAGAGAATCTGATTATTGGTGAGCTGCAGACTCACCAATAATGCAGATATACACCAGATTATGAATGATCTGCAGAATCACTAATAATCCAGGGATGTCTAACCTCTGGACACCTGAAGCGTGAGTGTACAGTATAACAGTAATACTTTGAGAGAGAACTGCCAGAAGAACGGGGGGCAGTAAGGAGAAGGAAATTCACCCCTGGCTTATGGGTGTATTTCTTAAGCCAAAGGCTCCCTAGGAGAGGGACCTAGGCCTGGTTGCAGGAAGCCCTGCTGCTAATATGAACAGATTTGCCCTATCTGGATGTGAGATCCTATCTCTCTACACCCTAGTGGCGAGATAAGGAAGTACAGGTATACAATGCTAGTCTTGGGTGTGTGGTCAGTATTTACAACACTCCGGAACTAGTCTATTACATAACATAGCATAGAGACAGTTTCCTAAGCTTGGGTGTGAGGTCCGTAGTCACAACACCCTGGAACTGGTCTAAAGCATAACATAGAACTGACACAGTATCCTAGTCTTGGGTGTGAGGTCCGTAGTCACAACACCCTGGAATTGGTCTAAAGCATAACATAGAACTGACACAGTATCCTAGTCTTGGGTGTGAGGTCCGTAGTCACAACATCCTGGAACTGGTCTAAAGCATAACATAGAACTGACACAGTATCCTAGTCTTGGGTGTGAGGTCCGTAGTCACAACACCCTGGAATTGGTCTAAAGCATAACATAGAACTGACACAGTATCCTAGTCTTGGGTGTGAGGTCCGTAGTCACAACATCCTGGAACTGGTCTAAAGCATAACATAGAACTGACACAGTATCCTAGTCTTGGGTGTGAGGTCCGTAGTCACAAAACCCTGGAACTGGTCTAAAGCATAACATAGAACTGACACAGTATCCTAATCTTGGGTGTGAGGTCCGTAGTCACAACACCCCGGAACTGGTCTAAAGCATAACATAGAACTGACACAGTATCCTAGTCTTGGGTGTGAGGTCCGTAGTCACAACACCCTGGAACTGGTCTAAAGCATAACATAGAACTGACACAGTATTCTAATCTTGGGTGTGAGGTCCGTAGTCACAACACCCCGGAACTGGTCTAAAGCATAACATGAGAACTGACACAGTATCCTAGTCTTGGGTGTGAGGTCCGTAGTCACAACACCCTGGAACTGGTCTAAAGCATAACATAGAACTGACACAGTATTCTAATCTTGGGTGTGAGGTCCGTAGTCACAACACCCCGGAACTGGTCTAAAGCATAACATCAGAAGGTAATCTAACTCAGTGTGGATTCCCAGGTCCGTCCTGGTTCAACCACACTGTAGGATCTGACTGAGGTCTGTGTGCTAACACATGAAGAATTTGCAACGGCAGACAATGTGAGACTGAGGGACGAGTGGTTATATAGTGCAGCGCTGGCCAGCGCCACCCAGTCCCCTTCAGCCAATCCGCATGCATCCTTGGATCAGATTACTAGCGGAGTCAGCTGATCCCTCTCTGCTTCCCATAAAGCTTCTGTCTTGCCGCGCGCGCGCGCGTATTCCTCATCCTATGTGCACAGGAAGGCTGCATCACATCAGACTCATGTCGCCGCATGTAAACCGCCGGACTAGACGCGGAAACGGCCGCCACGCCGTCAGAGCACGCGGTGGCCGTTCCGCAATCCTTTACAGTACCCCCCCCCCCCCGAGGAGTGGACTCCGGACACTTCCCACCAGGATTCCCAGGATGTGAGTCATGAAACTTTTTCCTCAAGTCATCTGCGTGCATGCGGCACTCTGGTACCCAAGTTCTATCCTCCACACCATAACCTTTCCAGTGTACCAAATATTGCACAGAATTTTGCACCAGCCGGGAGTCCAGAATCTTCTCAACCTCATACTCAGGTTGATCATCAATCATTACAGGAGGGGGGGGGGAGTGGAATCCACCTACACTGCCGGCTTGAGCAACTGACTCCTCCAAGACGGGAGGAGTCAGACTGACAGTAGGAAGGAATGTCTGAAAGTAACCCTCAGGACGAAGGGTCGCTAACAGAGCGAGGAACCGCCTCTAACGGTAAGGTCGGTTCTCGAGGTCAGACAAGCCAGGTCGTACACACACGGACAGATACAGTACAAGATCAGAAGACAAAGGTGGAGTCTAAGTACAGGCAGGGTTCGGCAACGGGGTATCAGATATATCGAGGTACAGAATCAGGAGGCTAAGGCGGAGTATAGGAACGAGCCGGGGTTCGGCAACAGAGTATCAGAAATATCGAGGGACAAGATCAGAGTTCAGGAGGATAGTCAAGGCAGGCAAAGGTCATAACAGATAATCACAATCAAATTAGTACTTTAGCTATCAACAGAATCTAGCTAAGTGTAGGATTACAGCTCCAGCTGGTCCCGGCACACTTATGGATCTGACTACGGATCTGGGTGCTCCCACATATGTGATCGCAACGCCAGACACCAGAGAAATGACCAGCTAGCAGTATATATACATATGTGTTTCCCCAGCACCTCCCTAAGTGCTGGACCAATGAGGAGTGGAGTCAGAGTCAGCTGACCAGTCTGGTCAGCTGACTCACTTCTGGTTGCTATAAGGCCTGCCTCTCCACGCGCACGCGCGTCCTACGAAACCTGAAGGGACTACGAGTCCCAGCCACCGCAGCCCTGCTCTGCGGTGTCTCCGCAGCTGGGACAGACGCGCCAACCGCCACGTCAGACGCGGCGGCTATGCTGCGTTCCGCAATGCCATGCACGGGGGCAGCCGCCTCAGACTGAGTGGAGGCGGCTGCCTCCCAGTGCTTGCCCATATCGTGCGCGGAAAGAGCCGCCTGCCGCTGACTCCTGGCGGCGGGTCTTCCGCGATTTCTGACAGTACCCATGCCCCCCCGCCCCACCCGAGATGTGGACTCCGGACAGCTCCTTCCAGGCTTTTCTGGGTGCAAAATGTGAAACTCCCTTTTTCACTCATCAGCATGCATGCGAGTCCCCGGTACCCATTGCCTCTCAATGCCATACCCTTTCCAATGTACGAGATACTGTACCGAGTTCTGTACAGTGCGTGAATCTAAAAAATTTTCCACCTCATATTCGGGTTGGGCATCTACCAACACAGGAGGAGGAGGAGTGGGACCCACCTGGACTGCTGATTTAAGAAGGGATACGTGGAAGGACCTTACCCCCCGCATGCTGGTGGGAAGATCGATGGTATAGGTAACATCGTTGATCTTCCTGGCTACCGGGAATGGACCCACAAACCTGGGACCAAGCTTGTTAGAAGGTTGTCTCAGGGTCAAGTGACGTGTGGATACCCAGACCAAGTCTCCTGGTCGGAACCTCCACTCTAATGACCGTCTCTTGTCGGCTTGACCCTTTTGACTCAGAAAGGCCTTCTCCAGGTTACTTCTTACCGTCCCCCAAAGGTCCTTAAATGACCTTTGCCAGGCCTCCAGGGCTGGGAACGGAGTGGTGGCTACTGGTAATGGGGAAAATTTGGGTGATCTCCCCGTCACTACCTGAAAAGGAGAAAATCCTGAGGACGAGTTCTTTAAATTATTTTGAGCAAATTCTGCGAAGGGCAGGAATCTGACCCAATCGTCTTGCGCCTCTGCCACATAACACCTCAAAAACTGCTCTAAGGACTGATTTATCCTCTCAGTCTGGCCATTAGTCTGTGAGTGATAGCCTGATGAGAATGACAGCTTTATGCCCATAAGCTGGCAAAAAGCCTTCCAAAATCGGGAGACAAATTGGACTCCCCTGTCTGAGACTATGTCTTCAGGAATGCCGTGTAATCTGAAGACATGAGTGATGAATAACTTGGCCAATTCCTGAGCCGAGGGGAGTCCTTTAAATGGCACAAAATGGGCCATGGTCTACTACCACCCAAATGACCGCCATACCTTCAGATCTGGGGAGCTCACCCACAAAATCCATGGACAGGTGGGTCCACGGCTCACTCGGGGTGGGCAAAGGCTGCAAAGTACCGACAGGTGCCAGCCGGGAGGGTTTACTCTTGGCACATGTCGCACACGCCCTCACGTATTCTTTGCAATTCGCTGCCAAAGAAGGCCACCAGGCGCATCTGGCTATCAGATCCTGTGTTCTAGATGCTCCAGGATGCCCCGCATTCTTATGCGCATGGAACATCTCTAGAACCTGGAGGCGAAATGGCAGAGGAACGAACAGAACCCCTGCGGGCTTCCCTTCCGGGATGTCCTGCTGAAAAGGAATCAAAGTCTCCCTCCAATCCTCCCAAGTTTCAGTTGCTGCCAGTATCAACCTCTGGGGAACAATGGTCTCTGGAACGGAGGGCTGTGCTGTCTCTGACTCGAAGCATCTGGATAAAGCATCCGCCTTAACATTCTTGCTACCTGGGGTGTACGTAATAATGAAACTGAACCTAGAGAAGAATAACGACCATCGAGCCTGACGAGGGCTCAACCTCTTAGCCCCCTCAATGTACTCTAAGTTTTTGTGATCGGTGTAAACCGTGATGGTATGCTCAGCTCCCTCTAACCAATGTCGCCATTCCTCGAAAGCCAATTTAATGGCCAGGAGCTCCCTGTTGCCAATATCGTAATTCTTCTCTGCAGGGGAGAACCTACGAGAGAAGTAAGCACACGGGTGCATTCTACCCTGCAAGCCTGACCGCTGAGACAGCACAGCCCCCACACCAACCTCCGAAGCATCCACCTCAACAATAAACGGGAAAGACGTATCCACATGTCTGAGGATGGGTGCTGAACAGAATAGGCTCTTCAGGGTGGCAAAAGCATGTAAAGCCTCAGGAGACCAGTGAGTGGTATCTGCTCCTTTCTTAGTGAGACTGGTAAGGGGAGAAATGACCGTGGAGTACCCCTTTATGAACCTTCTATAATAGTTGGCGAAGCCAAGAAAGCGCTGCAGGGACTTCAACCCAACCGGCTGCGGCCACTCCAGAACAGCGGAGACCTTGGCAGGATCCATAGACAGGCCTGTGGTGGAAATTATGTACCCCAGGAAAGCGACAGATGTTACCTCAAAAATGCACTTTTCAAGCTTTGCGTACAGAGAGTTCTGCCTTAGCTGATTCAAAACAAACCTCACATGGTTCCTATGTTCAGAGAGGTTGTTGGAGAAGATAAGGATATCGTCTAGGTAGACTAGAACGAATCTCCCCAACACCTCCATGAAGACCTCGTTAATGAGTTCCTGGAAAACGGCCAGGGCATTACATAGCCCGAAGGGCATCACCAGGTACTCATAATGCCCGTCTGGTGTATTAAAGGCCGTTTTCCATTCATCGCCCTTTCTTATGCGTATCAGGTTGTACGCGCCCCGCAAATCTAGTTTAGAAAAAATCTTGTCGTCGGTAATCTGTGTGAACAAATCGTCTATCAGCGGCAGCGGATAGCGATTTTTTACTGTAATTCTGTTAAGGCCGCGGTAATCAATGCAGGGTCGCAGACCTCCATCTTTCTTTTTAACAAAAAAGAAACCTGCCCCAGCAGGCGACCGGGACGGGCGAATGAAACCCTTGGCCAAGTTTTCACAGATGTAATCCTGCATGGCCAATTTTTCGGGCCCTGAAAAATTGTACAAATGACCCCGGGGGGGGGGGGGGGGGGTACACAACCTGGACGGAGATCGATGGGACAATCGAAAGGGCGATGTGGGGGCAATTTGTCAGCTGCCTTGGGACAGAACACATCAGAATATTCAGAGTACTGGTCTGGTACCCCTCCCACCTGAATTCTGGTTTGCCCCAATGTCAACTTTCCCAAACAATGTTGAAAACAACGAGGTGACCAGGTGGTTAACTGACCCGTGGCCCAGTCTATTTGAGGTGAATGGACTTGCAACCACGGCATGCCTAGGATAATAGTGGAGGTTGACATATTTAACACGGTAATTGTTCCCCATGCAGTACCCCTATGGTGACCTTCACCTCTTGAGTCTGCGACAGAGCACGATTCCGTTGCAGAGGGGAATCGTCTACTGCCGTGACCTGAATGGGGGGTCTCACAGGGGTGAGGGGAATACCCAACTCCTGAGCAAACTCAAAGTTCATAAAATTCGCCGCTGAGCCAGAATCAATAAAAGCCTCAGTGGCCAAAGACTTGTTCTCCCATGTAATCGTACAGGGGAGAAGCAATTTTTTTCTCTTTAAGGGGTGAAAATTGTGTGCCTAGGGTGTCACCCCCCACTACTCCTAGGCAAACTCGTTTCCCGACTTGTTAGGACAGTTTCACACCCTATGCCCTGCTTCTGCACAGTATAGGCACAGTTGTTCCGTCATTCTCCGCCTTCGCTCCACCTGGGTCAGTTTTGATCGACCAATCTGCATTGGCTCGGGTGGAGGCAAGGTCGGAGAGGGTGAGACAGATGGAGATGGCGTTACTAGGGGTGCAGCGGAAGGTGCTGCATAAGATGTCACCCTGACACGGTGACTACCCCGAGTCTGCCTCTGATGGCGTAACCGACGGTCGACTCAAATGGCCGATGTGATGGCCTCATCGACTGTCTTGGGCTCTGGTAAGGTCAACATTAGGTCGGAGACCTCCTCCGACAACCCAGACAGAAAGTAATCCATCACAGCGTAGGTGTCAAATCTGGCGGTAACTGACCACCTACGAAACTCTGACGCATAATCCTCGACTGGGCCTCTGCCTTGTCGCAACAGTTTGAGCTTCCGCTCAGAGGTTGCCGCCAGGTCAGGGTCATCGTATATCACTGCCATGGCCTTAAAAAATTCCTCTACCGAGGTCAGAGCTGTATCTGTGGGAGGCAGGTTGTATGCCCAGGACTGGGAATCACCAGTTAACAGGGTTTTAATAAAAATGACCCGTTGGGTCTCAGTCCCCGAGGATCGGGGTCTCAACTCGAAGTATGACAGCACTCTACTCCAGGGGTCTAGTCCTGGAAAAAGAAGTGAGTGGACTCACCCTAAAAACCTCTGCGCGGCGCGCCCAAAAATGGGCGTGGTCAAGCATAGCGTGGGCGTGGTCATGGGTGGGGCCAAATATACATGGCCTTAGCAGTGGTATAAAAGGTCTGCCAGGGGAAGTTTGAGCTCTGTCGTAGAGTATCCCCAAAAAGTAGATGTAATCTGACAGCATTTCACCAAAAATACACAATCTGGCAGAGGTTCCTCCAAAATACAGATAATATGGCAGTGGTTCCCCCAAAATAGACAATCTGGCAGCAGCAGTTCCCCAACATACACATAATCTGGAAGCAGTTCCCCCAAATACGTGAAACCTGGTAGTGGATCACCCAAAATACATGTAACACCCAATATACATGTAATCTGGCAGTAGTGGTCCCCAACATACACAATCTGGCAGCGGTTCCCCAAAATACACGTAATCTGGCATCAGCGGTTCCCCAAAAATACAGATCTGACAGCAGTTCTCCCAAAATAGGTACCCCCAGTATAGCTAGCCAGGTCTATATGTGTCCCTAGTATAAGTAGCCATGTGTATAGTTGTCCCCAGAATAGGTGGCCAGATGTAGAATGTCACCAGAATAGGTAGCCAGGTGTATAGATGTCCTTAGAATAGGTGGTCAGGTGTAAAGATATTCCCAGAATAGGTGGCCAAGTGTATAGATGTCCCCAGAATAGGTAGCCAGGTCTATAGGTGTCCCCAGTATAGCCAGGTGTCCCCAGTATATCTAACCAGGTGTTCAGGTGTCCCCAGTATAGCCAGGTGTATAGGTGCCCCCAGTATAGCCAGGTGTATAGGTGTCCCCAGTATAGCCAGGTGTATAGGTGTCCCCAGTATAGCCAGGTGTGTAGGTGTCCGCAGTGTATGTAGCCAGGTTTATGGGTGTCCCCAGTATATGTAGCCAGGTGTATATGTGCCCAGTATATGTAGCCAGGGGTATATGTGCCCACTATATGTAGCCAGGTGTATAGTGGCCCCAGTATATGTAGCCAGGTGTTTAGTGGCCCCCAGTATATGTAGCCAGGGGTATATGTGCCCACTATATGTAGCCAGGCATATAGTGGCCCCCAGTATATGTAGCCAGGTGTATAGTGGCCCCCAGTATATGTAGCCAGGCGTATAGTGGCCCCCAGTATATTTAGCCAGGTGTATAGTGGCCCCCAGTATATGTAGCCAGGTGTTTAGTGCCCCCCAGTATATGTAGCCAGGTGTTTAGTGGCCCCCAGTATATGTAGCCAGGTGTTTAGTGGCCCCCAGTATATGTAGCCAGGTGTATAGTGGCCCCCAGTATATGTAGCCAGGTATATAGTGGCCCCCAGTATATGTAGCCAGATGTATAGTGGCCCCCAGTATATGTAGCCAGATGTATAGTGGCCCCCAGTATATGTAGCCAGGTATATAGTGGCCCCAGTATATGTAGCCAGGTGTATAGTGACCCCCAGTATATGTAGCCAGGTGTATAGTGGCCCCCAGTATATGTAGCCAGGTGTATAGTGGCCCCCAGTATATGTAGCCAGGTGTATAGTGGCCCCCAGTATATGTAGCCAGGTGTATAGTGGCCCCCAGTATATGTAGCCAGATGTATAGTGGCCCCCAGTATATGTAGCCAGATGTATAGTGGCCCCCAGTATATGTAGCCAGATGTATAGTGGCCCCCAGTATATGTAGCCAGATGTATAGTGGCCCCCAGTATATGTAGCCAGATGTATAGTGGCCCCCAGTATATGTAGCCAGGTATATAGTGGCCCCAGTATATGTAGCCAGGTGTATAGTGACCCCCAGTATATGTAGCCAGGTGTATAGTGGCCCCCAGTATATGTAGCCAGGTATATAGTGGCCCCCAGTATATGTAGCCAGATGTATAGTGGCCCCCAGTATATGTAGCCAGGTGTATAGTGGCCCCTGTATATGTAGCCAGGTATATAGTGGCCCCCAGTATATGTAGCCAGATGTATAGTGGCCCCCAGTATATGTAGCCAGATGTATAGTGGCCCCCAGTTTATGTAGCCAGGTATATAGTGGCCGCCCCCAGTATGTGTAGCCAGTTGTTTCCCCCCCCCCCCCCCCCCGCTGGAGGGGAGCAGCGCAGCAGAGAGGAGCATTGCGCGCAGCGTGGGGAAGGGCGGACGTTTCCCCCCCCCAACCCTCACCTTGGGGCTCCTCTCCCTGGCTCTCCCCTCCATAAAGATGCGGCGGTGGCTGGCAGCGGTGACTGGCAGCGGCATCGGTGGGCGGGACTTACCTCCTCCAGTGTTCCGGGTGGACGCTGTGCGTGCAGCTACTCTGGTCTAGTGAAGACCAGAGCAGCGGCACGCACAGCGTCCACCCGGAACACTGGAGGAGGTAAGTTCCGCCCACCGATGCCGCTGCCAGTCACCGCCGCCAGCCACCGCCGCATCTTTATGGAGGGGAGAGCCAGGGAGAGGAGCCCCAAGGTGAGGGATGGGGGGGGGAAACGTCCGCCCTTCCCCACGCTGCGTGCAATGCTCCTCTCTGCTGCGCTGCTCCCCTCCAGGGTACTAGGGGGGACGGTGTCCACTGTCCAAAAAAAGTAAGTGGACGCCGTCCCCCCGCGTTCACGCAGGACTCGACCCCTGCTCTACTCTTAAAATTCCGGAAGTCAGACTTGTGGGCGGAAAATTTGTCTGGTACGGGCATCCGTATGTCATCACTAGGAGGGGATCGCACCGAATCAACTGACGTCTGAAGGGTTTGCACAGAGCCTGTTAGGGCATCAATTAAAGCTTTGTGCTGGCCCAGTGCTTGATGGATAGTATCCACCGAAGTGGCAAGCACAGTCAGAGGGTCAGCGCGTGCGTCCATCAGTTTATTGGTCTGGCGTTCTGTAACGATCGGTGAAGCACAGAGAGGATCTGATTACCGGTGATCTGCAGTATCACTGGGAATACAGATATATACCAGATTATAAGTGATCTGCAGTATCACCGATAATCCGATATACTAGCTAACCTCTGTTCACCTGAGTAGAGTGTAGTGTTTGGTGTAACAGTAACACTTCAAAAACTTGGCCTTAGTGCAGCAAGGAGTACTGCACAGCTTCCTTCCGCAGACCTGAGCTCTCCAAGACGGGAGGAGTCAGACTGACAGTAGGAAGGAATGTCTGAAAGTAACCCTCAGGACGAAGGGTCGCTAACAGAGCGAGGAACCGCCTCTAACGGTAAGGTCGGTTCTCGAGGTCAGACAAGCCAGGTCGTACACACACGGACAGATACAGTACAAGATCAGAAGACAAAGGCGGAGTCTAAGTACAGGCAGGGTTCGGCAACGGGGTATCAGATATATCGAGGTACAGAATCAGGAGGCTGAGGCGGAGTATAGGAACGAGCCAGGGTTCGGCAACAGAGTATCAGAAATATCGAGGGACAAGATCAGAGTTCAGGAGGATAGTCAAGGCAGGCAAAGGTCATAACAGATAATCACAATCAAATTAGTACTTTAGCTATCAACAGAATCTAGCTAAGTGTAGGATTACAGCTCCAGCTGGTCCCAGCACACTTATGGATCTGACTACGGATCTGGGTGCTCCCACATATGTGATCGCAACGCCAGACACCAGAGAAATGACCAGCTAGCAGTATATATACACATGTGTTTCCCCAGCACCTCCCTAAGTGCTGGACCAATGAGGAGTGGAGTCAGAGTCAGCTGACCAGCCTGGTCAGCTGACTCACTTCTGGTTGCTATAAGGCCTGCCTCTCCACGCGCACGCGCGTCCTACGAAACCTGAAGGGACTACGAGTCCCAGCCACCGCAGCCCTGCTCTGCGGTGTCTCCGCAGCAGGGACATACGCGCCAACCACCGCATCAGACGCGGCGGCTATGCCGCGCTCCGCAATGCCATGCACGGGGGCAGCCGCCTCAGACTGAGTGGAGGCGGCTGTCTCCCCGTGCTTGCCCATATCGTGCGCGGAAAGAGCCGCCTGCCGCTGACTCCTGACAGAAGATCAACGGCATAGGTGACAGCATTCATTCTTTTGGTGACTGGAAACGGCCCCACAAATCTAGGCCCTAATTTGGGTGACAGTTGTGTCAATGCCAGATGCCGCGTAGACACCCAGACCAAATCTCCTGGTGAAAAGTCCCATTCAGCAGCGCGTCTCTTGTCGGCCTGCTTTTTCTGAGACTTGAAAACCTTTCCCAAATTTGTTTTCACCAAGGCCCAAATTTGTTTCAACGCCAGCTGCCAATCCTCCAATGCTGGGAAGGGAGTAGATGCCACTGGCAAAGGAGCAAACTTAGGGGACCTCCCTGAGACCACCTGAAAAGGGGAAAACCCAGAGGAAGAACTTTTCAGGTTATTATGCGCAAACTCTGCGAAAGGTAAAAATTTTACCCAGTCAGTTTGTGCATCAGCCACGTAGCATCTGAGAAACTGTTCCATGGATTGGTTGATCCTCTCAGTCTGGCCATTCGTCTGTGGGTGGTAGCCTGATGAAAAGGAAAGATCCATGCCCATAGACTGACAAAATGCCCTCCAGAATTTAGATATGAATTGGACTCCCCTATCTGACACTACATTTTGCGGAATGCCATGCAGCTGGAAAATGTGTAGGATAAAGAGGTTAGCCAGCTCTTGAGCGGAGGGGAGTCCCTTCAGAGGGATAAAATGGGCCATCTTGCTGAATCTGTCTACCACCACCCAGATGACAGTCATGCCTTCAGATCTGGGGAGTTCACCCACAAAATCCATGGACAGGTGCGTCCACGGTTCACTTGGAACCGGCAGGGGCTGCAAGGTTCCCACCGGGGCCTGTCGGGAAGGTTTGCTCCTAGCACACACAGCACACTCCCTCACAAACTCCTTACAGTCAGTGGCCAAAGACGGCCACCACGCACACCTGGCAAGGAGATCCTGTGTCCTGGTGGCCCCTGGATGACCAGCATTCTTATGGGAGTGAAATAGCTGCAAGAACTGTAAGCGGAAGGGCAGGGGCACAAATAACACTCCCTTGGGCTTTCCTTCTGGGACATCCTGCTGATATGGGG
This sequence comes from Hyperolius riggenbachi, assembly GCF_040937935.1. Lineage (NCBI taxonomy): Eukaryota > Metazoa > Chordata > Amphibia > Anura > Hyperoliidae > Hyperolius > Hyperolius riggenbachi. The sequence continues at coordinate 318,895,636 of NC_090650.1, read as the reverse complement.
CCAAGGTGGCAGCCCAATCTGTCCAGGTTTCTGTGGCTGCCAAAACCACCTTCCGAGGCAGAATAGTCTCGGGTGCCGAAGGCTGTACCATCTCGGGTTCAAAACACCTGGACAAGGCATCAGCCTTAACGCTTTTACTACCAGGAGTATACGTAATTACAAAAGAGAATCTGGAAAAGAACAGTGACCACCGGGCCTGTCGGGGACTAAGTCTCTTAGCGTTTTCAATGTACTCCAAGTTTTTGTGATCTGTGTAAACTGTAATAACATGTTCTGCTCCTTCTAACCAATGTCGCCATTCCTCAAAGGCTAACTTGATGGCCAGCAGTTCTCGGTTGCCTATATCGTAGTTTCTCTCCACTGGGGAGAACCTACGGGAGAAGTAGGCGCATGGGTGAAGTTTACCCTGCAAACCGGAACGCTGAGACAGCACAGCCCCCACCCCCACCTCAGAGGCATCAACTTCTATTATGAACGGGAAGGTGACATCTACGTGTCTCAGGATGGGAGCAGAACAAAACAGTTTCTTTAGGGTACTAAACACCGTGAGAGCTTCCTCGGACCAGTGGTGAGTATCAGCCCCTTTCTTAGTGAGACTAGTGAGGGGCGCAACCACTGTAGAGTACCCCTTAATAAATCTCCTGTAGTAATTCGCAAAACCCAGGAATCTCTGGAGCGCCTTCAGACCTACAGGCTGTGGCCAGTCCAGTACAGCAGAGACTTTCCCAGGGTCCATAGAGAGGCCCGAGGTGGATATTACATACCCCAAAAAAGCAACAGAGGTCACCTCAAAAATGCACTTTTCCAGTTTGGCGTACAATTGATTCTGTCTTAGTCTTTCCAGCACATAATTGACATGTCTCCGATGTTCGGCAAGAGTGGCTGAAAAGACTAGTATATCATCAAGATATACTAATGCAAATTTACCCAAAATTGGTCTGAAAACCTCGTTAATTAACTCCTGGAAGAGGGCCGGGGCATTGCACAACCCGAAGGGCATCACTAAGTACTCGTAATGCCCATCGGGTGTATTAAAGGCCATCTTCCACTCATCACCGTCCCTGATACGCACCAGGTTGTATGCATCCCTTAAGTCCAATTTCGAGAAAATTTTTGCGTTGGTGATCTGGGAAAATAAATCGTCAATCAGAGGTAAAGGGTAACAATTTTTCACAGTGATCTTATTTAGACGCCGATAGTCTATGCAGGGACGGAGGCCTCCATCTTTTTTCTTAACAAAAAAGAACCCTGCGCCCGCAGGTGACCGAGAGTGGCGGATAAAACCCTTAGCTAAATTTTCTTTGATGAAGTCCTGCATTGCCAACTTCTCTGGCCCGGACAGGTTATAAAGGTGACCCCTAGGAGGCATACAACCAGATCTCAAATCAATTGGACAATCAAAGGGACGGTGAGGGGGTAATCTGTCTGCTGATTTAGGACAAAAGACATCAGCATAATCTTTATACTGCTCTGCCAATCCTTCCACCTGAATTCTGGTGTTACCCATGGTTACCTTCGCCAAACAATGATGATAACAGCGGGTAGACCAGCTTGTTAGCTGACCAGAGGCCCAATCAATCTGAGGGGCGTGAAGTCTCAACCATGGCAGACCAAGGATGATGGTGGAAGTTGCCATACATAACACAAAAAACTGCAGACTCTCTCTATGTAAAACCCCTATGGTGACCCCCAACTCTGGGGTCTGAGACAGAGGGTATTTACTCTGCAGAGGAGAGTCATCCACCGCAGTAACTAACATTTTATGCTTCAATGGGACAATAGGAATTCCCAGTTTCTTAGAAAAATCATAGTCAATAAAATTGGCAGCCGAGCCGGAGTCGAGAAAGGCCTCATGTAATGGGACACGAAAGAGCAGCCGCCTCTGCTCAGCGTGAGGCGGCTGCTCCCAGAAAGGGCATGACGGAATGCGGAAACCGCCGCGTCTGACACGGCGGCTGGGGTGCACGGCCCTGTTGTCTCTGTGCCCTAGCGCGGGGAGGCCACTGCCGGTACGGCTAGCGATGTGACCTACCCCGCGCATGGGGCAGCCGAGAGACTGCCAGACAATGTTGGTGTGCTGGGACTCGTAGACCCTCTGGCTCCAGAGTAACGCGCGTGCGCGCGGAGAGGCAGGGACTATATGGCAGCCAGTAAGAGGTCAGCTGACCAGGCCGGTCAGCTGACAAATCTGCCCCTGCTCATTGGTCCAGCACTTAGGGAGGTGCTGGAGATTGCTTTGTATATATATTGCGGGCTTTTCACTTGCCCGTTGTCTTCTGTACCTTGATATTTCTGATACTCTGTTGCCGAACCCCAGCTTGCTCTAAGACTCCGCACCTGCCTCCTGATTCTGTACCCTGATATATCTGATACCCTGTTGCCGAACCCTGCCTGTTTACTAGACTCCGCTTCTGCCTTCTGAATCTGTACTGTATCTGTCTGTGTGGTAACGACTTGGCTTGTCCGACCTCGAGAACCGACCTTACTGTTAGAGGCGGTTCCCAGACCTGTTAGTGACACGCTCGCACTGGTGTCACTCGCACTCTGTCCTTCCTACTTTCAGCCTAGCTCCTCCCCTGGGAGAGTCTAGGCATACAGAAGGAAAATACTTCTGAGCAGTTCTCCTAAGGTGCAATGCTCAAAGTATTACTGTTGCACCAAACACCCTTACACTACTCAGGTGTCCAGAGGTTAGCTAGTATATCGCATTATCGGTGATACTGCAGATCATCTATAATCTGGTATATATCTGTATTCCCAGTGATACTGCAGATCACCGGTAATCAGATCCTCTCTGAGTTACACCGATTGTTACAGAACGCCAGACCAAATACAAAATGGACGCAAACACTGATCGCCTGGGTGTACTTGCCGCTTCGGTGGACAACATCAATCAAGTACTGGGTACCCACAGAACCCTTATTAATGCCCTATCAGGGTCTGTACAAACCCTCCAGACATCAGTGGATCATGTGCGATCCCCTTCTAGCTCTGACATACGTATGCCTGTGCCTGAAAGATTTTCTGGCCACAGATCCGACTTCCGGAATTTTAGGAGTAGAGTGTTGTCCTATTTTGAGTTGAGACCCCAATCTTCAGGTACTGAGACCCAGAGGGTCACGTTTATAAAAACTTTGTTATCTGGTGACTCCCAGACTTGGGCGTATAGTCTGCCCACCGGAGACAAAGCTCTTACCTCGGTAGAGGAGTTCTTTAAAGCCATGGCGGTTATTTACGACGACCCGGACCTTGCCGCGACCTCTGAGCGGAAGCTCAAGCTTTTGCGGCAAGGCAAAGGTCCGGTCAAAGATTACGCAGCTGAATTTAGAAGGTGGTCAGTTACGGCCAGGTGGGATACCTATGCCCTGCTGGATTGTTTTCTGTCTGGTTTGTCGGATGAGGTCTCCGACTTGATGTTGAGTCAGCCCGAGCCCAAAACAGTCGATGAGGCCATCTCATCGGCCATCCGAATCGACCGTAGGCTACGCAATCAGAGACAGACTAGGGGCAGTCACCGTGTCAGGGTGACATCTTACGCGGTACCTTCCGCTGCACCCCTGGTAACTCCTTCTCCGCCTGTCTCATCCTCTCCGGCCTTGCCTCCACCCGAGCCAATGCAGATTGGTCGGTCAAAACTGACCCAGGTGGAGCGAAGGCGGAGAATGGCTGAACAACTGTGTCTGTACTGTGCCGAAGGGGGGCATAGAGTGCGAAACTGTCCTAATAAGCCGGGAAACGAGTTTGCCTAGGAGTAGTGGGGGGTGACACCCTAGGCACACAATTCTCACCCCTTAAAGAGAAAAAATTGCTTCTCCCTTGTACGATTACATGGGATGATAAGTCTGTAGCCACTGAGGCTTTTATTGATTCTGACTCAGCGGCTAATTTTATGAACTTTGAATTTGCTCAGAAGTTGGGTATTCCTCTCACCCCATTCAGGTCATGGCAGTGGACGATTCCCCTCTGCAACGGAATCGTTCCCTGTCACAGACCCCGGAGGTGAAGGTCACAATATGGGTACTGCATGGGGAACAACTATTATAAACTGTTCTTTATCACCTTGCTTCGACACCACCATCTCACAGACTGTGAGATCACTTGACTCTCCACACCGCAAACAGGATATAGACTTTCTCAGGCTTCTTCAATGTTTACGTTATTTATTCAGGAAACAGGAATACAGATAGATACATTCATCATATCCTAGCCATGCCAATCTTCATGTTGCGTTACAAGCTCGTGATTAGACTCCCTGCTGAAGTCTATCAGGTACCTTCTTCCTAACTACGTTACACTAAACTACCTATGTACAGCATACATTATATCAGATTACAGAAAGGAAGAACATGTTTAGAAGTCCCAGTCGGCCTTGCGAGCTAGTGCGGAAGGAAGAAGCAGAAGTGAGCTCTCATAGCTCCCTCCGCCTTTAATACCGACTAGGAAAGAGTTAAATATGACATCATCTTCGCCACCCCCTAGACCAGATTATTGGTGGACCCACTCGTGGTGTCATCATACACACCTACTTGATTAATAATCAATGAGGCATTTGACCCATATGCAGGAACGTGGATGTTTAGTAAATATGGCCAATGTTTTCTGTTCCTGTGGTGTAGTGTTAAGGTCAGAGTAGTCCGATGGCCTTCCTTTAGGAACATGTTCTCAGTATCTGCGTGTATCCTCTGCTACACGCAGACCCTGAGATGCCTCTGCCTGCATCACAAAACCTCTATTTATTTTAAAGGCATACACTGCGGACAAACCTTTTACATAAAACTCAGGCCAAGTAACTGAGGCCTACTTAAATTATAACAATCCCCCCTAAAACGGCTTGACCCGCAGATCCCAGCTTCTGAACCTCCCAGTACCTGGTTTCTTTTCTTTTATGTTTCACTTTTCGATGTTCGTGCTCACACAACTTCTCTGCTCTAGGCGATTACCCCTGGAAGAGAGAGAGCAAGACCTCTTGGTCTTCCTGTAACCAGGCTCTCTGGGGAGGCCCTACTTCTAAGTCCCTCTATACCACATGCTCAGCATTTGCGTCACTTACGTATCACTCACAAACTTGCATGACCACAGAAAAGTGAAACTCGTTTGGTTGTTACAAAACGGAGCAGTGCCAGGTGCCTTCTAAAAGAGCGCCTTTATACAATCAGCTCCATCACAAGTACTACTAAACCTATACCCGTAACCCTGTATATCCCTTAATTTAAAATATTGGTTCAGGAGATTGTCTATGAGGCACCAATCTCTGGACCAGGTTCATGTGTTTTACGTAATTTTAACCCGCAACCTCACCTGGATAATGATGCCTAACGTTGTCATCCCCATCCAGACGACCAGTGGGTGTAGAAAGAACTTTGGAACTGCAGAGGCCCAGTCCGAGTGTCCCTGGAACATCACCGGAACCTTTGTCCACCAGGTCAGACTGAAACTCACCTGCTCATTTTTGTGTTCTACCTCGTGAAGATCACCTGTATCATGGTGAAATCTTACCTCTAACTTAGTGTACTGTTTGTTTAATCTTTGTAACAAAATGTGGTCGTCTTGGATCAAAACCTGTTCCCCTTTGTCCCATGTCGTGTTCTCTTTCAGGACGGGAACTACCCGTGAAACTTTGAATTTTAGATTTTTCTTACCAATTTGAAAAACAACGTCATCCAACCTGGATGACAGGATCCATATGGGATCGCCACTCACCCAATATGTTCCCCTTGGAAACTCCCCCTTATCGGAACAATTATGAGAATATACCTTGAATGTATCATTAGAACTTATGTTAAAAAACCAAACCTTTCCTTCAGCCACCGGAACTATCGGTTGGGCTTCAGGGTGGATCTTTTGAATGGTAGTCTCGCATTCTGCGTTATTGAGCCTGCAGGCTTCTTCACTAAATTTGACTTGCCCCGGCCAACGCAGGTACTTCTGCAAGAATTGCCCGCATGAGGACAACTCTACTTGCATGCTCCCCGTCTAGCACCAAAAAAGGTTGACCTCTCAGGTCCTGGTGTAAGACACGGGTTAAGGTGGGAACTAAGGAAGTAGCGGTGCCTAAAGGAATGTTGCACCGTTTCCATTTGTTCACCCAAACATCTCGAAGCTGCCATGCAAAAGATCCTTCTCCAGGAAAAGTAATATACCTCCCCTTGTCCAATCTCTCGCTGTCAAAATATGTCCCAGACTTCCGGTTCCGGCGCCTGAGGAGGAAGACGGCGGTGTAGAGAGCTCCGATCGCGGACCCCCGCCCGCCCGCTTTACTGCTAGCAAAAGTGCCCGCTTAGCGCAGTGAGAGCAGGAGGAGACGGCAGATCACCCTCAGAGCACGGGAAACCTGGAATGGACCGTTATTTGCTTCGGTCCGACAAGAAACAAAACCCAGCCGATACATCCAAGATGGCGTCTAAGGGCAAGGAGCGGAGGAATCAGCAGGAAAGACAGGCCTCTCCGCCGGTTAAGGAGACGGCAAGCAAATACGTGCAAGACGAGGTCAGTGATGCAGATGTCCCAGCGGAAGAGGGTGAAAACCCCGCTGAGGTACTAGATTACTCTGAAATTGCAGATGCGGTAGTGTCTAAACTGACCCCGGAGTTGCACCACATGATACAATCCGCGCTAGCCCAATCCCTAAAGCAGATCCAAAAAGACATCCAAGCCCACACAAATAGACTTAAACAAGCTGAAAATAGGATCTCTAAGCTTGAGGATGACAGAGCCAAGCATAAAGAGCGCATTAAAAAGCTAGAAACGAGTAACAAGGAAATGTATGATAAAATGCAGGATCTAGAAAATAGATCACGGAGGAACAACCTCAGAGTGGTAGGCCTTCCGGAATCCTTTGCAGCCAACACCCTTCATGAGCTCAGTTACTTTACCACAGCTGCTGGGACTAACATCTCCCTGCAAAATAGAACGAGCGCATAGAGTTGGCCCCCCTAAAGACAGCAGTACACAAAAGGGACCTCGGGTGGTCATCATGAAATTCCTTGATTTCACTGAAAAACTTGCCATATTGAAGGCTTACAGGGAGCTGAAACAACCCCTCAAATACCAAGAACACTCTTTAAGACTCTTTAGCGACTATTCCCTAGAGGTTTCCAAAGCGAGACAGCAATTTAACAAAGTGTGCTCATTATGTGTCAGTAAAAATGTGAGATTCATGCTAATGTATCCGGCCACACTGAGAATCACGGACGACCAGAAAAAGGATCATATATTCAAGTCAGCCCGTGACGCAGAAACATACATGGAATCCTTCAATGAGGAAAGTGACACTTAAGATCCTACTCTACACCTAATCCACCGCTGACATACTACAGATTCAGCACACCGTCCGGACTACTCAACAGTTAAGGGAGGCTTTATTATGAAGTCTTTAAATATGATTTTTAGGGCACTGACAATCATCTACGTACTTTTCAGTAGAACATGCAAAGGAAAAAAGAAATTGATTTAAATGAAACAATAAGGGGAGGTCTGATGAAAGAAGAAGAGACTATATCCTCTGTTCTAGCTTCCACCGTCGCGACTGGCTATACCTTGCCACTGCGCACTAGGAGAGAAAACTTTCCTCACAGGGAAGAAGTGAGGTCACGAATAAGTTTTGGGAGCTGAGGTCTGGGTAAATCCCATACCTTGTAGAGGTGCGCTCCAGATGGGGTTTCTTGTTTGGGGGGTTAGGGATGCGGGAGGGTCTTGTCTCCAGGTTGGGCTGTTTTATGCTATCGAAGTGTGGTATATGCTAAGTATTATTTCGATCGTTTGCTGTATCCGTATTACATGTTTCAGTTACACGTCAATAGACCCCATACTAAATGCTGATGCCTCTTCGTATACTATCATGGAATGTTAAGGGTCTACGGACCCCTACTAAGAGATCCCTGGTCCTACGCCACATTAAGAAGTTAAAGGCGGATATAGCCTTGCTCCAGGAGACCCATTTAGCTAAAGAAATGATCTGTTCAATGAAAAAGTTTTGGGTGGGAGAGGTTTATGGATCAGCAGCTCAGGGTAGGAAGGCGGGAGTGCTGACCCTTATCCATAAAAACCTGTCAGGGACAGTCATAGATCATAATGCAGATGAGCAGGGCAGATGGGTTAAAATAAAAATTAAGGTAGCAGCTGAAATCATTGAAGTGGTAAATGTGTATGGGCCAAACGAAGACAATGTGCAGTTTCTGACCGAACTATCAACCTCATTGTTGGAAACCCCCTGCCCCAATCTTATTGTCGGAGGAGACTTTAATTCAGTGATGAGCAAGACAGAAGACAGAACCCATAAAAATATAAAATCGCTAGCTACTACGAGAAAATCGTTAAGATTTAGTCAATTTGCGACCGATCTCAGTTTAACTGATGCTTGGAGATTTCTGCACCCATATGACAGGCAATTCACCTTCTATTCTGCCCCGCACGATGTCTGGTCGCGAATAGACTACTTACTTATATCCACTGCCATAACTTCAAGAATAGAGGGGTCAGAAATCGCAGATCTATTGATCTCCGATCATGCGCCCATACACATTGACCTACAACTTTATACAGATGAAAATTTTGCGAATCAATTAATTGCATGGTGGCAGGAATATCTCTACGACAATAGAGCACACTCAAATGACCCAGTCTTACTATGGGAAGCTGCCAAGCCAGTCCTGAGAGGGAAAATAATTTCCTATACCTCAGGAGCTAAAAAACAGGCCAACCAAAATTATCAGCAAGCAATATCAGAAGTAAGAGAAGCACTGGGTAAATTTCAGAAAAACCCCACACCCCCCAACAGGGAAAATTGGATTAAATCCAAGTGTGAAGTGGACAGGCTACTCAAATACAAAGAAGGCTTACGCGAGTCATATGGGAAAATAAAATTTAGAAGATACGGCAACAAAATGGGGAGAATTATAAGTGGTCTGATTAGGGGCTCCAGAGATAACACAGGTGTTCTGTCTCTTAAAACAGAGCAAGGCACATACACCTCCGACCCAAAACTCGTAAACTTAATATTCAGAGAATACTATGCCGAATTATATGGGCCTAATGCTCAAAACGTAGATATAAATAAGATGGACGAGATTCTAGCCAGAGTCAAATTATCTAAACTCACAGACGACGATAAGGCAGAACTAAATACTGACATAACAGAAGGGGAGGTCAGGGAGTGTATATCCAAGCTAGCCAACAACAAAGCGCCCGGACCAGACGGCCTTACAAGCGAATTTTACAAAATCCTGAAAAACGAGATTAGCAGCACATTGCAAAAAGTCTATTCAACCACAATCTTAAAAAAAGAGGGCACTGACGCCTCACAACTAGCCCATATAAAATTATTACCAAAATCCGGCAAAGATCCCACCCTCCCAGAGTCATACAGACCTATATCTTTAATTAACGTGGATAGGAAAATCCTCAAAAAAATAATTGCCAACAGGCTAGCCAGTATTATGCCCAAATTAGTAAGCCCATGCCAATCAGGCTTCACTCATAACAGATCTGCGGTAGCAAATATCCGCAAAGTCCTAGCGCTCCTAGACTATGCTAAAAACTACCCGACCACTTCAAAAAATTATGCCTTGCTTTTTCTCGACGCAGAGAAGGCTTTTGATAATGTGCACTGGCCCTGGCTGACGAAGATTTTGCAAAAAATGGAATTCCCCCCTCTATTTCTAAACTTGATAACGGTACTCCATACACGTCCCACGGCTCAGATATACACTCCAGGTTTCCTCTCACCCAAATTCAATCTTTTTAAAGGGACGAGACAAGGTTGCCCCCTGTCACCACTGCTCTTTAATCTGGCTCTGGAGCCCTTACTCAGACTGCTGCAATCCAGACTGGAGGGAATTCCGGTTGGTACAGTGAAAATTTTACAAGCTGCGTTTGCAGACGATCTAGTGCTTTTCTTGGCGGACCCAGTGACCCAGATACCTACCATCCTTAATATATTAGATGAACTAAGCCCCCTCAGTGGCTTTAAAATTAACCAATCTAAGAGTGAACTACTCTTCCTCACAAGCGCAGGCCAAAAACAACAGGGCCTTGAGACCTTACCTGTAAAAATAAGCAACAGGATACGATATTTAGGGGTCCACTTTAACAGAGATCCCTCCTCATTATACTCATTAAACTATGACCCATTATTCAGAGACCTCCAGGACAAACTAACAAGGTGGGAAAATCTACCGATAAATTTAATGGGAAGAATGGCAATCCTCAAATCGGTCTGTTTCGGTAAATTACTATACCCACTCCAAACGATCCCTCTTTTAATCAAACATATCGATATCCAAAATCTGGAAAAAATGTTCAAGAGATTCCTATGGAAAAGTAAAAAAGCAAGGATTGCCCTACCTAAATTAAAATTCCCAAAACATTAAGGAGGCCTGGGTCTACCTGACATAAGACGCTATAATTTAGCATGTTTGTTTCGGCACGTGAGGGATTGGGTCCGCCAGACAAGTATCTATTCCAACTACAGTCTGGAGGAAGCCTACGTAGAACCCTGGTCGCTAACTGCCATATTGCATACCCCATATAGAAACCTGCCTGCCAGACTGAAATGTAGTGGGTTAATACGAGACACTTGGGCCACATGGAAAGAAATGCGGAAACAATTCCAAGTCCCTATGCATATCTCTAAATATATGCCCCTATGGGGTCATCCGGGGTTTTCAGCAAGCATGGCCCATGGAGGTTTTAGTGCATGGGAGGATAGGGGTATTACAAAACTGGGGAATGTTCTTTCACTAAATGAACATAGGTGGTTATCTTTTAGGGAGCTTCAGGACGCTTTTGGTGTGCCTCGGTCGCATTTCCTATTTTATGCTCAACTCAAATCATATGTTACTTCCCAAATAAAAGACATATCCAAAATCTGGTCTATAAATGACTTTGATTTATTTTTCTCCCCCACAATTCCTAAATTGTCACTGTCAGACATACAAAAAAGATTGGAGCACCGCTCTGTGGGGAGGGCTTCCGAGGTATACCGGAAGATCTGGTCAATGCACATGGAAGATACGCTCATAGGGGATAAAGTCATAGAAGGAAATTTGGTGTTTAGATCTTTGATGCCATGTGAAACGTGGAGGGAGTCTCACTATAAGATGATAAACAAGGCAAAATATGCTTTCAACTTAAAATATGTCAACCCTCCTCCCCATTATACTCCAGCCTGCCCTAAATGCAAACAACCAAAGGCAGATATGTTTCACTGCATTTGGTCCTGTGCCCCTATCACCTTATATTGGTTAAAAGTGCAAAAATATATTAAAGAATTATGCAAATTGGACTGGCCACTCACACCTCAGCTTTACCTGTTTCACTTCAAAGAAGACCCCGATTCCACAATTGTGGCTACACAACCCACGCCCAAAGGAAATACAAGACTGGCACACCTAATCTTAGCAGCTGCCAAAAAGACTATTTACAACAAGTGGATCTATGCCTCCTCCCCAACTGTAATAGACCTAAAAGAAGAGCTAATACACATCTACAACCTAGATAAACTAGAAACATTACAACACAAAGGAAAGCTCACAAAGTCTTTGTCAAGCATGGACTCACCCCCACCGCCAGCGGTAGTACGAACGCCGCGCTCGCGGCTGACGTCATCGGGACCCCGAACTTCTGGTCTGTCCCGGCGGCCTCCTCCTCCGCTCAACGGGTCACTAGGAGCATGTCTCAGCAGGGCAGGGCAACGCGCGCACGCACGGAGCGTCACGCCATTTATGCCCTGAGAAGGAGGATCCCATGAGCAGATTGCCGGGACAGTTGCCGCCCCTTTTCTGACGTCATCGGGGGGGGTGGAGATTGCTGAAGTGACAGTCTGCATTTAAGCAGCAGACTGTCAGTATTCTGTGTCCGCTGTAGCGATCACACCCGTGTTAGCTCTCGGATCCACAGTATACCTATATATTGGTGCGGCCAATATATAAGTACTGGAAGACCATACCATTGTGATTTATCTGTGCCTTTGACCTTTTTGCCTGTTTCTGACCTTGCTCTTGCCTCATCCTCTTGTACTTCTGCCGATCTTATCTCCTGTTGCCGACCTTGCCTTGTCTCTCGTTTTCGCCTCTGAACTTGTGATACTGTACCTTGATATTTCTGATCTCCTGTTGCCGAACCCCGGCTCGCTCTTAGACTCCGCCTTAGCCTCCTGATATTGTACCTTATTTGCCTGTGTGTGTACGACCTGGCCTGTCCGACCTCGAGAACCAACCTCGCTGTCAGAGGCGGTTCCTCGCACTGACAGTGACCCTTCCTATTTAGGGTTACTTTCAGTATATCCTTCCTGCTGGCTGCCCGACTCCTTCTGTCTAGGAGAGCTTGGGCTGCGGAAGGAATTTGTACAGTACGCCTTGCTGTACTGAGGCCTAGTCCTCTAGTGTTACTGTTGCACCAATCACTACACTCTTTAGGTGCCAGAGGTTAGTTAATATATCGGATTGTCGGTGAGACTGCAGCTCACTTATAATCAGATATATATCTGCATTCCGGTGATACTGCAGATTACCGGTAATCAGACTCTCTCTGGGCCTATCTACCTTCACAGAACGTGACAGTACAGCGGACCAATAAAATGGATGCTCTGGTCCAGCAGGTTAACAACTTGACGACAGCCGTCGCTCAATTAAACCAGACCGTTAAAGATCAACAGGTCCAGCTTAACCGTCTAGCAGAAGTTGTGCAAAACCTGCAGGCACCAGTTAATCCCACTCCTGTTTTGCCAGTTGAACACAAAATGTCGTTACCCAAGTTGTTTTCAGGGGAACGCTCCGATTTCCGTAATTTCCGGGATCGGTGTCAATCATATTTTCCGATGCGTCCCATTTCCTCTGGTTCTGAATTGCAAAGGGTCACGCTCATAAAAACCCTTTTGCAAGGAGACTCACAGACATGGGCCTACAGTTTACCCGTGGGTCATGAGGCTCTTACCTCTGTAGAGAATTTTTTCGAAGCCATGGCGGTCGTATATGACGATCCAGATACTTCCGCCACCGCTGAGAGGAGACTAAAAAGACTCAAACAGGGTCAGAACTCAGTGGAAATCTATGCTGCAGAATTCCGCAAATGGTCATTTTCCACCAGGTGGGAGGCGCAGTCTCTCTTGGATCGCTTCCTAACAGGGTTGTCTGATTCTGTGTCAGAATTAATGTTGAGTCATCCTGAACCTAGAACTTTAGATGAGGCTATAAGTCTTGCTATCAAGATAGACCGCAGAGTACGGTTTCACAGGTCTACCAGGCAACGACCCTTCATGCGCTCACAGCCTTCCACAAGTTTTGCCTCTTCCTCTTCTACTGAGGAGCCCATGCAGCTGGGTCACTCTAAATTATCTGAGACAGAGAAATTAAGAAGGAGGAAGGAGGGTTTGTGCTTATATTGTGGGGACAAAGGTCATATCGCCTCTGTTTGTACCAAGAAGCCGGAAAACTTCTCCGCCTAGGGTTAGTCGGGGGTACTACCCTGGGCGAGAATTCCATACCTCCAAAAGATAAAATCCTATTTCCTATTTCCATTTCTTGGGACAAACAAAACATTGCACTGCAGGCCTTTGTTGATACGGGCGCCGCAGCCAATTTTATGGATTTTAATTTAGCACTTAAATTAGGCATTCCAGTGGTTCCTCTTGAGAAACGCATTATAGTCACTGCAATTGACGATTCCCCATTACAAGGTAGTCAACCTGTCTCTATTACTCCTGAATTAATCTGTACCGTTGGGGTATTACATTGTGAAAAATTACGATTTTACCTTATCAGAATGCCTTCTTGCTCGATTATACTGGGGCTTCCCTGGCTACGGCTACATTCTCCACAGATCGATTGGGCTTCTGGTCAGTTGCTGTCTTGGTCATCCTACTGTCAGAAGCACTGCATATCAAAATGCCCTCTTCGTGCCACTCACTTAACTCCGCAATGTTTACCTCAGCCTTATAGCTCCTTTGCCGATGTGTTCTGTCCTCGATCGGCCGATTCACTACCTCCTCACAGGCCTTATGATTGCCCAATCGAGCTTAGACCAGGAACCATGCCCCCTAGAGGTCATCTTTATAATCTCACAGGACCTGAAAAGGTGGCCATGAGGGAGTACGTTCAGGAGAACTTAGATAAGGGGTTCATTAGACCCTCTAGATCTCCCGCGGGGGCAGGATTCTTCTTCGTGAAGAAAAAAGATGGGGGGCTGCGTCCCTGCATCGACTATCGAGCCCTTAATGCCATAACGATAAAGAACCGTTACCCACTTCCCCTGATTGATGACCTTTTTTCTCAGGTCACAGGTGCCCAGATCTTCACTAAACTAGATCTCAGGGGAGCTTACAATCTGGTCAGAATCAGACAGGGTGACGAATGGAAGACGGCATTTAATACTCAGGATGGGCATTACGAATACCTAGTCATGCCCTTCGGTCTGTGTAATGCTCCCGCTGTTTTCCAAGAATTAGTTAATGACATTTTTAGGGAGGTGGTGGGGAAATTTGTGGTCGTTTATTTGGACGATATTCTGATCTTTTCTCGCAATATCAAGGAGCATAGGTCTCAGGTCCAATATGTATTACAAAAGTTACGGGAGAATTCATTATATGCCAAGTTGGAAAAATGTTTGTTTGAGATCAATGAAGTTCCATTCCTTGGCTATATCATTTCCAGATCTGGGTTAGCTATGGATAGCAGTAAAGTTGCGGCAGTTTTGGACTGGCCGCAACCAGTTGGTCTAAAAGCTTTACAACGTTTTCTGGGTTTTGCTAACTATTACAGGAAATTTATAAAGGGGTACTCTGCTCTGGTAGCTCCCCTTACTGACATGACTAAGAAAGGGGCTAATGTTAACAATTGGTCTCCTGAAGCCATTTCTGCTTTCTCGAGTCTTAAAACTGCTTTTTGTTCTGCTCCCATTTTGCACCATGTCGATTCATCCAGGCCATTCATCGTGGAGGTAGACGCATCAGAAATTGGGGTTGGGGCAGTCTTGTCACAGTACTCCGGATCACAAGGGAGACTTCACCCTTGCGCATTTTTTTCGAAAAAATTTTCTGAGGCAGAGAGAAATTACGATATTGGGAACAGGGAGCTATTGGCTGTAAAATTGGCTTTTGAAGAGTGGCGACACTGGCTGGAGGGGGCGGAACATGTTATTACGGTCTATACAGATCATAAGAACTTGGAATATCTGAAGGGGGCTAAGAGGTTAAATCCCAGACAGGCACGGTGGTCTTTATTCTTTTCTAGGTTTGATTTCATCATCACGTTCAAACCTGGAAGTAAAAATATCAAGGCTGATGCTCTTTCACGATGCTTTGACATTGAATCAGTACTGCCCTCCGAACCAGAGCCAATTTTATCCGAGAAGGTGGTGTTAGCCAGTATAGACTCTATGGAGGATATTGCATCTGTTCTGCTTCCCTACCAACAGGATAGTCCTGCAGGGAAACCGTCCGATCTCATGTTTGTACCGTTACAGTTCAGATTACAAATACTTCAATTCTTTCATGCTCATAAGCTAGCTGGTCACCCTGGAGTGGCTCGAACTAGAGAATTATTGTCCAGGAGCGTCTGGTGGCCTTCTTGGAGGAGTGATGTCGAGGATTTTGTTGTATCTTGTTCAGTGTGCTCACGGAGTAAACCCTCACGTGTATCTCCGGTGGGTACCCTCCAGCCGCTGCCCATACCCTCCGAGCCCTGGACTCATGTATCCATGGATTTTGTGGGGGAGTTACCACCCTCGGACGGTAATACGGTGATCTGGGTCATTGTTGACCGATTCTCTAAAATGGCCCATTTTGTACCTTTGAAGAAACTTCCTTCCGCTAAAGAACTTGCTGACCTTTTTGTAATCCACGTTCTTCGTCTTCACGGGGTTCCTGAAAACATAGTATCTGACAGGGGGGTGCAGTTCGTTTCGGAATTCTGGAGAGAATTTTGCAAGGCACTGGGAATCACCCTCTCCTTTTCTTCTGGGTTTCATCCCCAGACCAATGGGCAAACGGAGAGAATGAATCAGTCCTTGGAACAGTATCTCCGCTGTTATGTGGCTGACAATCAAACGGAGTGGGTTCAGTACTTACCATATTCTGAATTTGCCCATAATAATCTTCGGAGTTCTTCCTCAGGGTTTTCACCTTTTCAAATTGTCAATGGAAGGTCCCCAAGGTTCTCATCACTCCCTGTCAGGACCTCACCTTTCCCTGCTCTGGAGGTCTGGCAAGAGACGCTAAGATCTCTTTGGAGGGAGGTTAATAATAATTTAAAGAAAACAGTGTCGGTCCAGAAACAACAGGCTGACCGAAGGCGTTCTCCCGAGTGGGAGTTTTCTCCCGGAGATCTTGTCTGGATCTCTACTCGGCACATCGCCTTACGACAGCCATCAGCAAAACTGGGACCTAAATTTATAGGTCCATATCCTATAGCTAAAAGGATCAATTGGGTATCTTATCAAGTGACATTACCTCAGTCAATGCGGGGAGTAAGAACATTTCATGTGTCATTACTGAAACCCGCAGTACATGCGGACTCTGGTCCTCCTCCTGTGCTTGTTGACGGTGAACCTGAATATGAGGTTGAGAGAATTCTGGATTCCCGGTTTGTTCAGAATTCTCTTCAATACCTGGTTCATTGGAAGGGTTATGGCCCGGAGGAGAGATCCTGGGTACCAGCACACCAATTTCATGCACAGGAACTCATACGAGAATTTCATGATACTAATCCTGATAGACCTTCATTGGCGCGTTCGGAGACCACGCCTCAGGGGAGGGGTAATGTCAAGCATGGACTCACCCCCACCGCCAGCGGTAGTACGAACGCCGCGCTCGCGGCTGACGTCATCGGGACCCCGAACTTCCGGTCTGTCCCGGCGGCCTCCTCCTCCGCTCAACGGGTCACTAGGAGCATGTCTCAGCAGGGCAGGGCAACGCGCGCACGCACGGAGCGTCACGCCATTTATGCCCTGAGAAGGAGGATCCCATGAGCAGATTGCCGGGACAGTTGCCGCCCCTTTTCTGACGTCATCGGGGGGGGTGGAGATTGCTGAAGTGACAGTCTGCATTTAAGCAGCAGACTGTCAGTATTCTGTGTCCGCTGTAGCGATCACACCCGTGTTAGCTCTCGGATCCACAGTATACCTATATATTGGTGCGGCCAATATATAAGTACTGGAAGACCATACCATTGTGATTTATCTGTGCCTTTGACCTTTTTGCCTGTTTCTGACCTTGCTCTTGCCTCATCCTCTTGTACTTCTGCCGATCTTATCTCCTGTTGCCGACCTTGCCTTGTCTCTCGTTTTCGCCTCTGAACTTGTGATACTGTACCTTGATATTTCTGATCTCCTGTTGCCGAACCCCGGCTCGCTCTTAGACTCCGCCTTAGCCTCCTGATATTGTACCTTATTTGCCTGTGTGTGTACGACCTGGCCTGTCCGACCTCGAGAACCAACCTCGCTGTCAGAGGCGGTTCCTCGCACTGACAGTGACCCTTCCTATTTAGGGTTACTTTCAGTATATCCTTCCTGCTGGCTGCCCGACTCCTTCTGTCTAGGAGAGCTTGGGCTGCGGAAGGAATTTGTACAGTACGCCTTGCTGTACTGAGGCCTAGTCCTCTAGTGTTACTGTTGCACCAATCACTACACTCTTTAGGTGCCAGAGGTTAGTTAATATATCGGATTGTCGGTGAGACTGCAGCTCACTTATAATCAGATATATATCTGCATTCCGGTGATACTGCAGATTACCGGTAATCAGACTCTCTCTGGGCCTATCTACCTTCACAGAACGTGACAGTACAGCGGACCAATAAAATGGATGCTCTGGTCCAGCAGGTTAACAACTTGACGACAGCCGTCGCTCAATTAAACCAGACCGTTAAAGATCAACAGGTCCAGCTTAACCGTCTAGCAGAAGTTGTGCAAAACCTGCAGGCACCAGTTAATCCCACTCCTGTTTTGCCAGTTGAACACAAAATGTCGTTACCCAAGTTGTTTTCAGGGGAACGCTCCGATTTCCGTAATTTCCGGGATCGGTGTCAATCATATTTTCCGATGCGTCCCATTTCCTCTGGTTCTGAATTGCAAAGGGTCACGCTCATAAAAACCCTTTTGCAAGGAGACTCACAGACATGGGCCTACAGTTTACCCGTGGGTCATGAGGCTCTTACCTCTGTAGAGAATTTTTTCGAAGCCATGGCGGTCGTATATGACGATCCAGATACTTCCGCCACCGCTGAGAGGAGACTAAAAAGACTCAAACAGGGTCAGAACTCAGTGGAAATCTATGCTGCAGAATTCCGCAAATGGTCATTTTCCACCAGGTGGGAGGCGCAGTCTCTCTTGGATCGCTTCCTAACAGGGTTGTCTGATTCTGTGTCAGAATTAATGTTGAGTCATCCTGAACCTAGAACTTTAGATGAGGCTATAAGTCTTGCTATCAAGATAGACCGCAGAGTACGGTTTCACAGGTCTACCAGGCAACGACCCTTCATGCGCTCACAGCCTTCCACAAGTTTTGCCTCTTCCTCTTCTACTGAGGAGCCCATGCAGCTGGGTCACTCTAAATTATCTGAGACAGAGAAATTAAGAAGGAGGAAGGAGGGTTTGTGCTTATATTGTGGGGACAAAGGTCATATCGCCTCTGTTTGTACCAAGAAGCCGGAAAACTTCTCCGCCTAGGGTTAGTCGGGGGTACTACCCTGGGCGAGAATTCCATACCTCCAAAAGATAAAATCCTATTTCCTATTTCCATTTCTTGGGACAAACAAAACATTGCACTGCAGGCCTTTGTTGATACGGGCGCCGCAGCCAATTTTATGGATTTTAATTTAGCACTTAAATTAGGCATTCCAGTGGTTCCTCTTGAGAAACGCATTATAGTCACTGCAATTGACGATTCCCCATTACAAGGTAGTCAACCTGTCTCTATTACTCCTGAATTAATCTGTACCGTTGGGGTATTACATTGTGAAAAATTACGATTTTACCTTATCAGAATGCCTTCTTGCTCGATTATACTGGGGCTTCCCTGGCTACGGCTACATTCTCCACAGATCGATTGGGCTTCTGGTCAGTTGCTGTCTTGGTCATCCTACTGTCAGAAGCACTGCATATCAAAATGCCCTCTTCGTGCCACTCACTTAACTCCGCAATGTTTACCTCAGCCTTATAGCTCCTTTGCCGATGTGTTCTGTCCTCGATCGGCCGATTCACTACCTCCTCACAGGCCTTATGATTGCCCAATCGAGCTTAGACCAGGAACCATGCCCCCTAGAGGTCATCTTTATAATCTCACAGGACCTGAAAAGGTGGCCATGAGGGAGTACGTTCAGGAGAACTTAGATAAGGGGTTCATTAGACCCTCTAGATCTCCCGCGGGGGCAGGATTCTTCTTCGTGAAGAAAAAAGATGGGGGGCTGCGTCCCTGCATCGACTATCGAGCCCTTAATGCCATAACGATAAAGAACCGTTACCCACTTCCCCTGATTGATGACCTTTTTTCTCAGGTCACAGGTGCCCAGATCTTCACTAAACTAGATCTCAGGGGAGCTTACAATCTGGTCAGAATCAGACAGGGTGACGAATGGAAGACGGCATTTAATACTCAGGATGGGCATTACGAATACCTAGTCATGCCCTTCGGTCTGTGTAATGCTCCCGCTGTTTTCCAAGAATTAGTTAATGACATTTTTAGGGAGGTGGTGGGGAAATTTGTGGTCGTTTATTTGGACGATATTCTGATCTTTTCTCGCAATATCAAGGAGCATAGGTCTCAGGTCCAATATGTATTACAAAAGTTACGGGAGAATTCATTATATGCCAAGTTGGAAAAATGTTTGTTTGAGATCAATGAAGTTCCATTCCTTGGCTATATCATTTCCAGATCTGGGTTAGCTATGGATAGCAGTAAAGTTGCGGCAGTTTTGGACTGGCCGCAACCAGTTGGTCTAAAAGCTTTACAACGTTTTCTGGGTTTTGCTAACTATTACAGGAAATTTATAAAGGGGTACTCTGCTCTGGTAGCTCCCCTTACTGACATGACTAAGAAAGGGGCTAATGTTAACAATTGGTCTCCTGAAGCCATTTCTGCTTTCTCGAGTCTTAAAACTGCTTTTTGTTCTGCTCCCATTTTGCACCATGTCGATTCATCCAGGCCATTCATCGTGGAGGTAGACGCATCAGAAATTGGGGTTGGGGCAGTCTTGTCACAGTACTCCGGATCACAAGGGAGACTTCACCCTTGCGCATTTTTTTCGAAAAAATTTTCTGAGGCAGAGAGAAATTACGATATTGGGAACAGGGAGCTATTGGCTGTAAAATTGGCTTTTGAAGAGTGGCGACACTGGCTGGAGGGGGCGGAACATGTTATTACGGTCTATACAGATCATAAGAACTTGGAATATCTGAAGGGGGCTAAGAGGTTAAATCCCAGACAGGCACGGTGGTCTTTATTCTTTTCTAGGTTTGATTTCATCATCACGTTCAAACCTGGAAGTAAAAATATCAAGGCTGATGCTCTTTCACGATGCTTTGACATTGAATCAGTACTGCCCTCCGAACCAGAGCCAATTTTATCCGAGAAGGTGGTGTTAGCCAGTATAGACTCTATGGAGGATATTGCATCTGTTCTGCTTCCCTACCAACAGGATAGTCCTGCAGGGAAACCGTCCGATCTCATGTTTGTACCGTTACAGTTCAGATTACAAATACTTCAATTCTTTCATGCTCATAAGCTAGCTGGTCACCCTGGAGTGGCTCGAACTAGAGAATTATTGTCCAGGAGCGTCTGGTGGCCTTCTTGGAGGAGTGATGTCGAGGATTTTGTTGTATCTTGTTCAGTGTGCTCACGGAGTAAACCCTCACGTGTATCTCCGGTGGGTACCCTCCAGCCGCTGCCCATACCCTCCGAGCCCTGGACTCATGTATCCATGGATTTTGTGGGGGAGTTACCACCCTCGGACGGTAATACGGTGATCTGGGTCATTGTTGACCGATTCTCTAAAATGGCCCATTTTGTACCTTTGAAGAAACTTCCTTCCGCTAAAGAACTTGCTGACCTTTTTGTAATCCACGTTCTTCGTCTTCACGGGGTTCCTGAAAACATAGTATCTGACAGGGGGGTGCAGTTCGTTTCGGAATTCTGGAGAGAATTTTGCAAGGCACTGGGAATCACCCTCTCCTTTTCTTCTGGGTTTCATCCCCAGACCAATGGGCAAACGGAGAGAATGAATCAGTCCTTGGAACAGTATCTCCGCTGTTATGTGGCTGACAATCAAACGGAGTGGGTTCAGTACTTACCATATTCTGAATTTGCCCATAATAATCTTCGGAGTTCTTCCTCAGGGTTTTCACCTTTTCAAATTGTCAATGGAAGGTCCCCAAGGTTCTCATCACTCCCTGTCAGGACCTCACCTTTCCCTGCTCTGGAGGTCTGGCAAGAGACGCTAAGATCTCTTTGGAGGGAGGTTAATAATAATTTAAAGAAAACAGTGTCGGTCCAGAAACAACAGGCTGACCGAAGGCGTTCTCCCGAGTGGGAGTTTTCTCCCGGAGATCTTGTCTGGATCTCTACTCGGCACATCGCCTTACGACAGCCATCAGCAAAACTGGGACCTAAATTTATAGGTCCATATCCTATAGCTAAAAGGATCAATTGGGTATCTTATCAAGTGACATTACCTCAGTCAATGCGGGGAGTAAGAACATTTCATGTGTCATTACTGAAACCCGCAGTACATGCGGACTCTGGTCCTCCTCCTGTGCTTGTTGACGGTGAACCTGAATATGAGGTTGAGAGAATTCTGGATTCCCGGTTTGTTCAGAATTCTCTTCAATACCTGGTTCATTGGAAGGGTTATGGCCCGGAGGAGAGATCCTGGGTACCAGCACACCAATTTCATGCACAGGAACTCATACGAGAATTTCATGATACTAATCCTGATAGACCTTCATTGGCGCGTTCGGAGACCACGCCTCAGGGGAGGGGTAATGTCAAGCATGGACTCACCCCCACCGCCAGCGGTAGTACGAACGCCGCGCTCGCGGCTGACGTCATCGGGACCCCGAACTTCCGGTCTGTCCCGGCGGCCTCCTCCTCCGCTCAACGGGTCACTAGGAGCATGTCTCAGCAGGGCAGGGCAACGCGCGCACGCACGGAGCGTCACGCCATTTATGCCCTGAGAAGGAGGATCCCATGAGCAGATTGCCGGGACAGTTGCCGCCCCTTTTCTGACGTCATCGGGGGGGGTGGAGATTGCTGAAGTGACAGTCTGCATTTAAGCAGCAGACTGTCAGTATTCTGTGTCCGCTGTAGCGATCACACCCGTGTTAGCTCTCGGATCCACAGTATACCTATATATTGGTGCGGCCAATATATAAGTACTGGAAGACCATACCATTGTGATTTATCTGTGCCTTTGACCTTTTTGCCTGTTTCTGACCTTGCTCTTGCCTCATCCTCTTGTACTTCTGCCGATCTTATCTCCTGTTGCCGACCTTGCCTTGTCTCTCGTTTTCGCCTCTGAACTTGTGATACTGTACCTTGATATTTCTGATCTCCTGTTGCCGAACCCCGGCTCGCTCTTAGACTCCGCCTTAGCCTCCTGATATTGTACCTTATTTGCCTGTGTGTGTACGACCTGGCCTGTCCGACCTCGAGAACCAACCTCGCTGTCAGAGGCGGTTCCTCGCACTGACAGTGACCCTTCCTATTTAGGGTTACTTTCAGTATATCCTTCCTGCTGGCTGCCCGACTCCTTCTGTCTAGGAGAGCTTGGGCTGCGGAAGGAATTTGTACAGTACGCCTTGCTGTACTGAGGCCTAGTCCTCTAGTGTTACTGTTGCACCAATCACTACACTCTTTAGGTGCCAGAGGTTAGTTAATATATCGGATTGTCGGTGAGACTGCAGCTCACTTATAATCAGATATATATCTGCATTCCGGTGATACTGCAGATTACCGGTAATCAGACTCTCTCTGGGCCTATCTACCTTCACAGAACGTGACAGTACAGCGGACCAATAAAATGGATGCTCTGGTCCAGCAGGTTAACAACTTGACGACAGCCGTCGCTCAATTAAACCAGACCGTTAAAGATCAACAGGTCCAGCTTAACCGTCTAGCAGAAGTTGTGCAAAACCTGCAGGCACCAGTTAATCCCACTCCTGTTTTGCCAGTTGAACACAAAATGTCGTTACCCAAGTTGTTTTCAGGGGAACGCTCCGATTTCCGTAATTTCCGGGATCGGTGTCAATCATATTTTCCGATGCGTCCCATTTCCTCTGGTTCTGAATTGCAAAGGGTCACGCTCATAAAAACCCTTTTGCAAGGAGACTCACAGACATGGGCCTACAGTTTACCCGTGGGTCATGAGGCTCTTACCTCTGTAGAGAATTTTTTCGAAGCCATGGCGGTCGTATATGACGATCCAGATACTTCCGCCACCGCTGAGAGGAGACTAAAAAGACTCAAACAGGGTCAGAACTCAGTGGAAATCTATGCTGCAGAATTCCGCAAATGGTCATTTTCCACCAGGTGGGAGGCGCAGTCTCTCTTGGATCGCTTCCTAACAGGGTTGTCTGATTCTGTGTCAGAATTAATGTTGAGTCATCCTGAACCTAGAACTTTAGATGAGGCTATAAGTCTTGCTATCAAGATAGACCGCAGAGTACGGTTTCACAGGTCTACCAGGCAACGACCCTTCATGCGCTCACAGCCTTCCACAAGTTTTGCCTCTTCCTCTTCTACTGAGGAGCCCATGCAGCTGGGTCACTCTAAATTATCTGAGACAGAGAAATTAAGAAGGAGGAAGGAGGGTTTGTGCTTATATTGTGGGGACAAAGGTCATATCGCCTCTGTTTGTACCAAGAAGCCGGAAAACTTCTCCGCCTAGGGTTAGTCGGGGGTACTACCCTGGGCGAGAATTCCATACCTCCAAAAGATAAAATCCTATTTCCTATTTCCATTTCTTGGGACAAACAAAACATTGCACTGCAGGCCTTTGTTGATACGGGCGCCGCAGCCAATTTTATGGATTTTAATTTAGCACTTAAATTAGGCATTCCAGTGGTTCCTCTTGAGAAACGCATTATAGTCACTGCAATTGACGATTCCCCATTACAAGGTAGTCAACCTGTCTCTATTACTCCTGAATTAATCTGTACCGTTGGGGTATTACATTGTGAAAAATTACGATTTTACCTTATCAGAATGCCTTCTTGCTCGATTATACTGGGGCTTCCCTGGCTACGGCTACATTCTCCACAGATCGATTGGGCTTCTGGTCAGTTGCTGTCTTGGTCATCCTACTGTCAGAAGCACTGCATATCAAAATGCCCTCTTCGTGCCACTCACTTAACTCCGCAATGTTTACCTCAGCCTTATAGCTCCTTTGCCGATGTGTTCTGTCCTCGATCGGCCGATTCACTACCTCCTCACAGGCCTTATGATTGCCCAATCGAGCTTAGACCAGGAACCATGCCCCCTAGAGGTCATCTTTATAATCTCACAGGACCTGAAAAGGTGGCCATGAGGGAGTACGTTCAGGAGAACTTAGATAAGGGGTTCATTAGACCCTCTAGATCTCCCGCGGGGGCAGGATTCTTCTTCGTGAAGAAAAAAGATGGGGGGCTGCGTCCCTGCATCGACTATCGAGCCCTTAATGCCATAACGATAAAGAACCGTTACCCACTTCCCCTGATTGATGACCTTTTTTCTCAGGTCACAGGTGCCCAGATCTTCACTAAACTAGATCTCAGGGGAGCTTACAATCTGGTCAGAATCAGACAGGGTGACGAATGGAAGACGGCATTTAATACTCAGGATGGGCATTACGAATACCTAGTCATGCCCTTCGGTCTGTGTAATGCTCCCGCTGTTTTCCAAGAATTAGTTAATGACATTTTTAGGGAGGTGGTGGGGAAATTTGTGGTCGTTTATTTGGACGATATTCTGATCTTTTCTCGCAATATCAAGGAGCATAGGTCTCAGGTCCAATATGTATTACAAAAGTTACGGGAGAATTCATTATATGCCAAGTTGGAAAAATGTTTGTTTGAGATCAATGAAGTTCCATTCCTTGGCTATATCATTTCCAGATCTGGGTTAGCTATGGATAGCAGTAAAGTTGCGGCAGTTTTGGACTGGCCGCAACCAGTTGGTCTAAAAGCTTTACAACGTTTTCTGGGTTTTGCTAACTATTACAGGAAATTTATAAAGGGGTACTCTGCTCTGGTAGCTCCCCTTACTGACATGACTAAGAAAGGGGCTAATGTTAACAATTGGTCTCCTGAAGCCATTTCTGCTTTCTCGAGTCTTAAAACTGCTTTTTGTTCTGCTCCCATTTTGCACCATGTCGATTCATCCAGGCCATTCATCGTGGAGGTAGACGCATCAGAAATTGGGGTTGGGGCAGTCTTGTCACAGTACTCCGGATCACAAGGGAGACTTCACCCTTGCGCATTTTTTTCGAAAAAATTTTCTGAGGCAGAGAGAAATTACGATATTGGGAACAGGGAGCTATTGGCTGTAAAATTGGCTTTTGAAGAGTGGCGACACTGGCTGGAGGGGGCGGAACATGTTATTACGGTCTATACAGATCATAAGAACTTGGAATATCTGAAGGGGGCTAAGAGGTTAAATCCCAGACAGGCACGGTGGTCTTTATTCTTTTCTAGGTTTGATTTCATCATCACGTTCAAACCTGGAAGTAAAAATATCAAGGCTGATGCTCTTTCACGATGCTTTGACATTGAATCAGTACTGCCCTCCGAACCAGAGCCAATTTTATCCGAGAAGGTGGTGTTAGCCAGTATAGACTCTATGGAGGATATTGCATCTGTTCTGCTTCCCTACCAACAGGATAGTCCTGCAGGGAAACCGTCCGATCTCATGTTTGTACCGTTACAGTTCAGATTACAAATACTTCAATTCTTTCATGCTCATAAGCTAGCTGGTCACCCTGGAGTGGCTCGAACTAGAGAATTATTGTCCAGGAGCGTCTGGTGGCCTTCTTGGAGGAGTGATGTCGAGGATTTTGTTGTATCTTGTTCAGTGTGCTCACGGAGTAAACCCTCACGTGTATCTCCGGTGGGTACCCTCCAGCCGCTGCCCATACCCTCCGAGCCCTGGACTCATGTATCCATGGATTTTGTGGGGGAGTTACCACCCTCGGACGGTAATACGGTGATCTGGGTCATTGTTGACCGATTCTCTAAAATGGCCCATTTTGTACCTTTGAAGAAACTTCCTTCCGCTAAAGAACTTGCTGACCTTTTTGTAATCCACGTTCTTCGTCTTCACGGGGTTCCTGAAAACATAGTATCTGACAGGGGGGTGCAGTTCGTTTCGGAATTCTGGAGAGAATTTTGCAAGGCACTGGGAATCACCCTCTCCTTTTCTTCTGGGTTTCATCCCCAGACCAATGGGCAAACGGAGAGAATGAATCAGTCCTTGGAACAGTATCTCCGCTGTTATGTGGCTGACAATCAAACGGAGTGGGTTCAGTACTTACCATATTCTGAATTTGCCCATAATAATCTTCGGAGTTCTTCCTCAGGGTTTTCACCTTTTCAAATTGTCAATGGAAGGTCCCCAAGGTTCTCATCACTCCCTGTCAGGACCTCACCTTTCCCTGCTCTGGAGGTCTGGCAAGAGACGCTAAGATCTCTTTGGAGGGAGGTTAATAATAATTTAAAGAAAACAGTGTCGGTCCAGAAACAACAGGCTGACCGAAGGCGTTCTCCCGAGTGGGAGTTTTCTCCCGGAGATCTTGTCTGGATCTCTACTCGGCACATCGCCTTACGACAGCCATCAGCAAAACTGGGACCTAAATTTATAGGTCCATATCCTATAGCTAAAAGGATCAATTGGGTATCTTATCAAGTGACATTACCTCAGTCAATGCGGGGAGTAAGAACATTTCATGTGTCATTACTGAAACCCGCAGTACATGCGGACTCTGGTCCTCCTCCTGTGCTTGTTGACGGTGAACCTGAATATGAGGTTGAGAGAATTCTGGATTCCCGGTTTGTTCAGAATTCTCTTCAATACCTGGTTCATTGGAAGGGTTATGGCCCGGAGGAGAGATCCTGGGTACCAGCACACCAATTTCATGCACAGGAACTCATACGAGAATTTCATGATACTAATCCTGATAGACCTTCATTGGCGCGTTCGGAGACCACGCCTCAGGGGAGGGGTAATGTCAAGCATGGACTCACCCCCACCGCCAGCGGTAGTACGAACGCCGCGCTCGCGGCTGACGTCATCGGGACCCCGAACTTCCGGTCTGTCCCGGCGGCCTCCTCCTCCGCTCAACGGGTCACTAGGAGCACCAATCACTACACTCTTTAGGTGCCAGAGGTTAGTTAATATATCGGATTGTCGGTGAGACTGCAGCTCACTTATAATCAGATATATATCTGCATTCCGGTGATACTGCAGATTACCGGTAATCAGACTCTCTCTGGGCCTATCTACCTTCACAGAACGTGACAGTCTTTATTTACAACCTGGAAGAACTTTATTCTCCACATCCATACTGATACGGAACTGCACAAGCTAATGGACCACTTCAAATATACCTCCTGGTACGCTCTGCTGGATTTGCAAGATAAACTTGGCAGATTGAAAGTTCCAGGGTGATAATCGCCCTTTATACCTGATTTTCCCGCTTCCCAGCATTAATGTTACCGGAGTCAAAGGACTATTGGGGCCTACCTGCCACTGTCCATACCTCAAGGATCAGCTCGCTCTCCATATTTCAAGCCCTTTATCCTGGAGACAAGGTGGGGAGGGGGGGGGGGATTAGAGAGTAGTCGGGTAGGATAAACGGTAAGGGAAGGGGGTTTCTTTTTTTTTATATGCTCTACTTGTACTAAGGCTTTGGCCACGCAACTGTAAACTTCTTGTTCTTATTGTTAAAATAATAAAAATACGTTTTAAAAAAAGAAAAAAAAAAATATGTCCCCAGCTGTCTTGATTGGACCTCTTCCCCCCTTATGTCCTGAGGCACACTATGTACCTGAGGTTGGGAAGACTGTACTCTCTGCAATCGTTCGATTAAGAGTACCTCTTCACTTACCCAACTATCATGAGGATAAGCTGTTGCATATGGACTGTGTAATATCGTCCCCTGTTGTGACCCGTGTGGTGTGAATGGGGTTCCCTGTGTGGGCTTTCCCTCCCCCGGGACCGCTCTCCCCACCCTCTTTGTCACCTGGAAATGTGGCTTGATCTCGATTTTTACTTCTTGTTTCGAGAACCACCCACCCTCGGCTTTCCAGCTTTTACGTGTGTATAGTTGTTTCAGAGGCACTCTCTGTTGGTAGCTCCAGAGTGTGATGTTGTCCCCTGCGTCTCTCTGGTAAGAGAATTGACGCCTCCTGCTCGTTCCTCTCCACTCTGGAACCATCTCACTCTGCATAACCAAGACAAGGTACCCCTGAATCACACACTCCACCTTTTGCATGTACCCATTGTACTGCAATGTACCTTTTAACAAACCTTTGGATCGGTGCATCGATTCTGGGAGTGTGGTATTAAATAGCAGATTTACACTGCCATTCAATCCCCACTGCCCGCACACCTGACCCTTCAGACCTTTCACCCACATTGTGCCATGAAATTTGTTTTCTCCTGGCACAAGTGCTCTTTCCCTCCATCCCTGCTTGGTCCATCTGTGCCAATCAGAGGGAGGTGTGAAAGGATCAGTACCTTTGTCACCCAACATCAACATGTTTGGGCCTTGCATTCTCATTAACCCCTTATTATACATGAGAATGTCCTCTCTTCGTTCTCCTAGGACAGAATGGCAACCTAGGATCACCATCAGCACGGTACTCTTCATTATAAAAGCACCACCTTGGGAAAGAAAAACATTAGCACTTTGCATTATGCTTTGCTCAGACAGTTTTGTTAGTCTCTTTCCGATCTCCGAAATCTCGTGTTTTAGTCTCTTTCCAATTTCAGGAATCTCGTGTTTTAGTCTCTTTCCAATTTCAGGAATCTCGTGTTTTAGTCTCTTTCCGATTTCAGGAATCTCGTGTTCCTCCAAGCTTAGATTGGCATCTGGAACCTTTCGCTTATCCGACTGACATCTCCATCTTTGCTGCCAGCACTGCAGCTGTCTGAATTCCATATTGCCAAACACCTGAAATCGAAATACAAACAAATCAATTCTTATTAATGATTTGGGATTCGCCCTGCGGCTTGTACTCTTTACCCTTTAAAATGATCAATATATACCGTAATTGATCTCGTTGTTTTATGGTTCTCATGAACTCTGTTTACTCTTATTGGTAGATTGGAGTTAAACTTCACCCCCCTACCTCAGTACTATCCTCAGTACTTACCTGTTTAAAATATGCTCCCGCGGACTTCACCTTTGGAAGCTCGCTTCACCTTTGGAAGCTCTCACCCCATTGCAGCTCACTCCACATCCCCCCCTATCTGTCCATGCGCGGCCGTCGCATGCACAGATTCCGGATGCCACACCTGTTGCTGCTTTGCAGGTGAGCCTGCAATGCTCTTACTCATTATCGCATCTACTTATCTAGAACTTCATCGCGATACCAGCTCTGCTAGAAGTTCTGTGTGTTGTACCCTCTGATCAGGCCGGTCAGCTGACAAATCTGCCACTGCTCATTGGTCCAGCACTTAGGGAGGTGCTGGAGATTGCTTTGTATATATACTGCGGGCTGTTCACTTGCTCGTTGTCTGGCGTTGCGAACACTTCGTGGTAGCACTCAGACCTGTCTGTATCTGTGTTCTAGCATAGTTTCCAAAGGTGTTGACGGCCACGGATCTCACACCTTAGCGTTAGGAAATTTATATTGTATTATCTGTTATTACTCTTGTGAACTCTGATTCTGTACCTTGATATTTCTGATACTCTGTTGCCGAACCCCGGCTTGCTCTAAGACTCTGCACCTGCCTCCTGATTCTGTACCCCGATATATCTGATACCCTGTTGCCGAACCATGCCTGTTTACTAGACTCCACTTCTGCCTTCTGAATCTGTACTGTATCTGTCTGTGTGGTAACGACTTGGCTTGTCCGACCTCGAGAACCGACCTTACTGTTAGAGGCGGTTCCCAGACCTGTTAGTGACACCCTCGCACTGGTGTCACTCGCACTCTGTCCTTCCTACTTTCAGCCTAGCTCCTCCCCCGGGAGAGTCTAGGCATACGGAAGGAACATACTTCTGAGCAGTACTCCTTACTACTTCTGTACCTTCTCCTAAGGTGCAATACTCAAAGTATTACTGTTGCACCAAACACCCTTACACTACTCAGGTATCCAGAGGTTAGCTAGTATATCGGATTATCGGTGATACTGCAGATCATCTATAATCTGGTATATATCTGTATTCCCAGTGATACTGCAGATCACCGGTAATCAGATCCTCTCTGAGTTACACCGATTGTTACACCTCAGTAGAAACAGTCTGGTCTTCCCATGAGATGGTGCATGGAAGGAGCAGTCGATCGTCTTTGAGAGGTAAGTTCTGTGCGCTTAAGGTGTTACCTCTGGCCACTCCTAAGCGACAGCGTTTCCCAACTTCTTGGGACAGTTCTGTGCTTTATGACCCTCCTCTGCACAGTACAAGCAGAGCTGCTCAGTCTTTCTGCGAGTCTGCTCGACCCGGGACAATTTTGATCGTCCAATCTGCATGGGTTCAGGGGAAGGTGAGGTAGGTGGCGAGGAAGCGTAGGAAACATATCTCACACTACTCCTTCCCCAGCTTTGTCTCTGATACCGTAGGCGACGGTCTACTCTGATCGCTAGTGAAATGGCTTCATCAATGGTTTTAGGTTCAGGATATCCTAACATCAGATTAGACACTGCATCTGATAATCCTGACAGAAAACAATCCGACAATGCAAATGAGCCCCATCTAGCTGACACTGCCCACTTCCTGAACTCCGCTGCATAGGTTTCTACCGAATCTTTGCCTTGCCGTAACATCTTGAGCTTCTGCTCAGCGGTCGAGGCAGTGTCCGGATCATCGTAAATTATGGCCATAGCTTTGAAAAATTCCTCCACAGAGGTCAGGGCCTCATCACCTGGCGGAAGACCATATGCCCAGGTCTGTGAATCCCCAGTCAACAGTGTCTTAATAAAGGTAATTCTCTGGGCCACAGTACCTGAAGCAGTAGGTCTCAACTCAAAGTAAGATAACACTCGATTTTTAAAGTTTCGAAAGTCAGATCAATGACCAGAAAACTTCTCAGGCACAGGCATACGTAAGTCTGTAACAAGAGGGGATCGCACTGTGTTAACAGTCGTCTGAAGGGCTTGTATAGACCCAGACAAAGCATTAATCTGGGTCTGATGACTATCCAGCACGCTGATGCAATTCTCCACCGAGGTGGTAAGTGCAAACAGACGACTGTCAAGTGCGTCCATATTGTTTTGGTCTGCCGTTCTGTAACGATTGGTGTCAACACGCAGAGAGAATCTGATTATTGGTGAGCTGCAGACTCACCAATAATGCAGATATACACCAGATTATGAATGATCTGCAGAATCACTAATAATCCAGGTATGTCTAACCTCTGGACACCTGAAGCGTGAGTGTACAGTATAACAGTAATACTTTGAGAGAGAACTGCCAGAAGAACTGGAGGCAGTAAGGAGAAGGAAATTCACCCCTGGCTTATGGGTGAATTCCTTAGGCCAAAGGCTCCCTAGGAGAGGGACCTAGGCCTGGTTGCAGGAAGCCCTGCTGCTAATATGAACAGATTTGCCCTATCTGGATGTGAGATCCTATCTCTCTACACCCTAGTGGCGAGATAAGGAAGTACAGGTATACAATGCTAGTCTTGGGTGTGTGGTCCGTAGTTACAACACCCCGGAACTAGTCTAATACATAACATAGCATAGAGAAAGTTTCCTAAGCTTGGGTGTGAGGTCCGTAGTCACAACACCCTGGAACTGGTCTAAAGCATAACATAGAACTGACACAGTATCCTAGTCCTGGGTGTGAGGTCCGTAGTCACAACACCCTGGAACTGGTCTAAAGCATAACATAGAACTGACACAGTATCCTAGTCTTGGGTGTGAGGTCCGTAGTCACAACACCCTGGAACTGGTCTAAAGCATAACATAGAACTGACACAGTATCCTAATCTTGGGTGTGAGGTCCGTAGTCACAACACCCCAGAACTCGTCTAAAGCATAACATGAGAACTGACACAGTATCCTAGTCTTGGGTGTGAGGTCCGTAGTCACAACACCCTGGAACTGGTCTAAAGCATAACATAGAACTGACTCAGTATCCTAATCTTGGGTGTGAGGTCTGTAGTCACAACACCCCGGAACTGGTCTAAAGCATAACATGAGAAGGTAATCTAGCTCAGTGTGGATTCCCAGGTCCGTCCTTGTTCAACCACACTGTAGGATCTGACTGAGGTCTGTGTGCTAACACATGAAGCATTTGCAACGGCAGACAATGTAAGACTGAGGGACGAGTGGTTATATAGTGCAATGCTGGCCAGCGCCACCCAGTCCCCTCCAGCCAATCCGCATGCATCCTTGGATCAGCTGACTAGCGGAGTCAGCTGATCCCTCTCTGCTTCCCATAAAGCTTCTGTCTTGCCGTGCGCGCGCGTATTCCTCAGCCTATGTGCACAGGAAGGCTGCATCACATCAGACTCATGTCGCCGCATGTAAACCGCCGGACTAGACGCGGAAACGGCCGCCACGCCGTCAGAGCACGCGGCGGCCGTTCCGCAATCCTTTACAGTGGTCCTGAAAAAAGCATACAAGGCAACCGCGTGGGCAGCACTCGGTTCATTGGACCACTGCATCATTCACCTGATACCCACCTACAGGAGATGCCTGGAAACTGCAAAACCAGTCCTAAGATACAGCAAAGTATGGTCGGAGGAGGCTAAACTACAACTTCAAGCCTGCTTCGACTGTACGGACTGGAAGGCTCTGGAAGCACCGAACTTAGACGAGTGGGAAGATATTGTATCCTCGTACATCAGCTTCTGTGAGGACCAGTGTGTACCAACAAAAATCCGCAAACACTACCCGAACAACAAACCATGGTTTTTCAATAAACTTCGGCACCTGCGCAGAAGCAAGGAACTGGCGTTCAAGTCTGGCAACCATGAGGAGTATAGGAGGGCTAAAAACACCCTAAACAAGGAACTGAGGGCCGCCAAAAAGAACTACGCTGTTAAACTGGAACAGAACCTCTCCTCAAGGGACACCCGAACTGTCTGGAAGGGGCTTAAGGCTGCCACGAACTACAAGCCCCCACCCCAGCATGCCACTCCCA
Source organism: Hyperolius riggenbachi (assembly GCF_040937935.1). Classification (NCBI taxonomy): domain Eukaryota; kingdom Metazoa; phylum Chordata; class Amphibia; order Anura; family Hyperoliidae; genus Hyperolius; species Hyperolius riggenbachi. The sequence goes on along the minus strand of NC_090650.1, from coordinate 318,862,370 downwards.
GCACCGAGCTCGCTGAGAACCTCAGTGAGTTCTATTGCAGATTTGAGAACCTGCCAGCCCCAGCAAGGTCCCCAGAGCCTCCTGTCACCTCCTCTGACTTGGCACCCCCACATCTAAGCCCACCCCCTCTAGCGGTGGAGGAGGACGATGTCAGGAAACACCTGTCAGGGATTAATGCAAGGAAAGCCTCAGGCCCAGATGGAGTGTCACCAGCCTGTCTGAAAACCTGTGCGCAGCAGCTTGCTCCAGTTCTCTCATCCATCTTCACCAAATCCATCCAGGAAGGCAGGATCCCTGCTTGCTTCAAGAGGTCCACAATCATCCCTGTCCCCAAAAAACACGGTGTCTCAGACCTCAGCAATTTCAGGCCGGTGGCTCTCACAGCGGTCATCATGAAATCCTTTGAAAGCTTGGTTTTGCCTCTCCTCAAGCTATCCAGTGAGTCTCGGCTGGACCCGTTTCAGTTTGTGGTCTACTGACGACACCATAAACATCTGCCTGGAACTCATAAATGAACACCTGGATAGACCTGACTCATACGCCAGGATCCTTCTACTCAACTTTAGCTCGGCTTTCAACACCATCAGCCCCCAAATACTTCAAGAGAATCTGGCTGCCCTTGGTGTCCACCCTACTCTCCGCCTCTGGATCACAGAGTTCCTAAGTAACAGAACCCAGGCCGTCAAGCTGGATACAATCATGTCTCAACCAAGGACCACCAACACAGGGGCCCCTCAAGGATGTGTACTGTCGCCGTTCCTATTCTCCCTATACACTAACAATTGCAGGTCCACTGCGAACTCCGTCAAAGTCATCATGTTCGCTGACGACACCGCCATAGTTGGCCTCATCTCTGGGAATAACGAGCAGGAGTATCGCCACCAGCTTGACAGAATTTGCCACTGGTGCAGGGAGAATGGGCTGGTCCTCAACACTGCAAAAACGGTTGAGATGATCATTGACTTTAGGAAACACGCTACCACTCCACCCCCGATCAGCATTGATGGCACAGTAGTTGAGAACATTCCCTGCGCACGGCTCCTCGGCACGACAATCTCTAAGGACCTGACTTGGAAAGCCAACACAACCTCCACCCAGAAAAAAGCCCAGCAGAGACTATTTTTCCTACGCCAACTAAAGAAGTTCGGTATGGCCCGCGAGCTTCTGACGAGCTTTTACACTGCCACAATTGAATCTGTCCTCTGCTCCTCCATCCTGGTCTGGTATGCTGGCACCTCCGCCAGCGACAGACATAAACTGCAGAGGGTCATCAGATCAGCGGAGAGAATCATTGGGAAACCACTCCCCTCTCTAGACCAAATCTTCAACTCTAGACTGCACTCCAGAGCTTGTAAAATCGCTAATGATCCATCCCACCCAGGCTTCCGCTTCTTCAGTAGACTTCCCTTAGGCCGGAGATTCCGATCCATCTACACCAGGACCACAAGGCACAGGAACAGTTTCTTCTCCTCTCAGCCGTAAACTATCTGAACTCTTAGGTCTCTTTACTGGTACTGCACTGCTGCACACTTCATGTATACGTGTTCAAATCTATCCAATTGATGTAACTCGTATCCTTTATATTGTCCTGCTGCTTACTATGTACTTGTATCGTATGCATTGTTCCTTTGCACACTAGCCCTGTATTTGCCAAATCCAATTCTGGGCACGGCCCAGTCGTGCTTGGCAAAATAAAATATTCTGATTCTGAGTGAGTATTTCAGGCAGATGTCGGCAACGGATCAGATAGACAGAGGTACAGAATCATTAGGCAAAAGAGAGGTCGGAGCAAGGCAGAAAGTCATACTTAGTAGTAAATAACAAACAGTAATATATTTCTTAAGCTAGTGCGAATCCCCGGGGTCCTGCCGGTTCAAGCACACACGTGTGAGAAAAAGCCGCCGCTAATACTCAGAGTGAGGCAGCTGACTCCGCGTTCAACATGGCAGCTGGCGCGCAGTCGGAGCGCGGAGAAACCGCCGCATGCTCAAACAACAGGGCGGCGGATTCCACGTCCAATGCGGCAAGTTGCACGCATAGGCCTTCTCCTCTCAGTAATGCGGAATGCGGAGAAAACACCGCACGCACAGACAGCGGTGCGGCGGATTCCGCATCCAACACAGCAGAAACATTGCAACACATGACTGGTGTGGCTGGGACTGATAGTCCACACTGGTTTAGGAGGACGCGCGCGCAGAGAGGCAGGGCCTTTATGGCAGTCAGAAGGGGGTCAGCTGACCAAGCCGGTCAGCTGACAATTTCAGCAACTTTAATTGGTCCAGCACTTAGGGGTGGCGCTGGAGAGCGCCAGTGTATATATACTGGGTGCTGGTCATTCATCTGGTGTCTGGCGTTGCGATCCCTACGTGGTAGCACTCAGACCTTGTCAGTATCTGTGTTTATTAGACAGTTTCGTAGGTGTTGATGATCACGGAGCTCACACCTTAGCCTAGGAATTCTGTTATTATCTGTATTATTATCTAGACCAGTTTCCAAGATGTTGATGGCCAAGGAACTCACACCTTAGTCTAGGAATTCTGTACCATCTGTATTATTGTATTATCTAGTCTAGTTCCTAGAGTGTGAGAATCTTGGAGCTCGCACTCAAGTCTAGGTATTGTTGATTATTTGTTATGACCTTCTGCCTTCCTGACCATTCTTCTGATCTCTGATTCTGTACCTTTGTCTTTCTGATACCTTGTTGCCAAACTCTGCTAGTCCCAGGATTCTGCATCTGTCTCCTGTCTCTGTACTGTACCTGTCCGTGTGTTTACGACCTGGCCTGTCCGACCTCGAGAACTATCTCTCCTGTTAGAAGGTAGTTCACATGATCCGTTAGTGACACCGCCCATTGGTGTCACTCACGTTCTGTCCTTACCACTCTCTCAGCCTGGCTCCGCCCCTTGGGGAGCATCAGGCCTGGGGAAGGAATCAGATCCTAAGCAGTATCTGGTACTGTCTAGCACCTATCTTACGGGTGCTGTCCTCAAAGTATTACTGTTGCACCAAACACTCTCATCTCTCAGGTGTCCAGAGGTTAGCAGATATATCTGATTATCGGTGATACTGCAGATCATCAATAATCGGGTATATATCTGTATTCTCGGTGATACTGCAGATCACCGGTAATCAGATCCTCTCTGTGTTACACCGATCGTTACAGAACGCCAGACCTAAAAATGCAAATGGACGCACACACTGACCGTCTTGGCGCACTTTCCACTTCGGTGGACTCTATCAACCAAGTGCTGGATAATCATAAAGCTATGATTGACGTTTTGTCTTGTTCTTTTCGAACCCTCCAGACGGCAGTGGACGAGGTGCGATCCCCTCCTAGCACAGACATACGTATGCCTGTACCTGAAAAATTTTCTGCTCACAGATCTGACTTTCGAAATTTTAGGAGTAGAGTGTGGTCTTACTTTGAGTTGAGATCTAGATCTTCAGGAACCATGACCCAAAGAGTCACGTTTATTAAGACTTTGTTATCAGGCGATTCCCAGACCTGGGCATACAGTTTACCCGCCGGGGATTTAGCTTTAACTTCGGTACAGGGGCGTATCTGGGTAGTATAGCGCCTATGGCAAACAATGAAACTGCGCCCCCCCCTTCAGTCAGAGCCCCCTTCCCCTCTAAAAACAGCATCTTTTCTCATGTACATGTGTTATGGTTGCTTGTGTGTTTTGGCTCAGGATATTGCTTAGGTTACTTTTTTGGAAATATCTCGTTCTTCACTCTCTGTCCTCTGTTCTAACACTAAGCAAAGTGCACCCTACATGCATAATTTAAGTAGCCATGTTCCCCAGATAACAGCATTAATCTGATCTGAGGTCTGAATGACAGGGAGGCATGGAGGCAGGCTGGCTGGTGCAGCACAGTGGCAGGCATGGCGCCCATGGTGCTGTGGCGCCCGTGGCACAAGCCATGCCTGCACCCCTCTAGATACGCCTCTGCTTCGGTAGATTAATTTTTTAAAGCTATGGCGATAATTTACGATGATCCAGACATTGCCTCGACTTCTGAGCGGAAGCTCAAATTGTTGCGTCAAGGCAAGAGTCCAGTCGAGGATTATGCGGCAGCATTTAGGAGATGGTCAGTTTCAGGCAGGTGGGACACCTATGCCCTTTTAGACTGTTTCTTATCAGGATTATCAGATGAAGTTTCAGATCTAATGTTAAGTCAGCCTGAACCTAAAACCGTCGATGAGGCCATTTCATCGGCAATCAGGATTGATCGCAGGTTACGGTATCAAAGGCAGACCAGGAGTAGAAACAATGTTAAGATGTTGACCTACGCTACACCTCCGGTGACTCCATCTCCTCCCGTTTCACCTCCCTCCGAGCCAATGCAGATTGGTCGGTCAAAACTGTCTCAAATGGAGCGGAGACGCAGGATTTCTGAGCAGTTGTGTCTTTATTGTGCAGAGGGGGGGCATAGAGTACGAAATTGCCCTAAAAAGTCGGGAAACGCCACTGCCTAGGAGTAGTTTGGGGTAATACTCTAGGCGTACAGCTCTTACCCCTAGAGGATAAGCGGTTACTTCTTCCTTGTATGATTACATGGGAAGATAAATCTGAAGTCTCTGAGGCCTTTATTGATTCAGGCTCAGCGGCTAATTTTATAGATTACGAATTTGCTAAGAAATTAGGTATTCCGCTCACCCCGGTAAAACCACCTCTACAGGTTACGGCAGTGGATGATTCCCCCCTGCAGCGTAACTGTCCTCTGTCTCAGACACCAGAGGTGGAAGTCACTATAGGGGTGCTGCATAAAGAAAAGTTTCAGTTTTTTGTATTACGCATGACAACCTTCACAATCATCTTTGGCATGCCGTGGTTGCACCTTCACTCCCCTCAGATCAACTGGGCTACCGGTCAGCTAACAAGCTGGTCAGCCCACTGTTTTCGTCATTGTTTAGTGAAGGTGACCTTAGGCCAAACCAGGATTCATGTGAAGGGTGTTCCGGAACAATATGCGGAGTTTTCGGACGTGTTTTGTCCCAAAGCTGCCGATAAATTACCTCCACATCGCCCTTTTGATTGCCCGATTGATCTCCGATCAGGTTCTATGCCTCCTAGAGGTCATCTCTACAATTTGTCTGGGCCAGAAAAGGTGGCCATGCAAGAATATATCCGTGAAAACTTAGCTAAGGGTTTCATTTGTCCTTCCCGGTCGGAGCAGGGTTTTTTTTGTAAAGAAATAGGACGGAGGCCTTCGGCCATGCATTGATTACCGGGGACTGAATAAAATCACAGTTAAAAATCGTTATCCGTTACCTTTGATAGATGATTTATTCACTCAAGTCACCAATGCTAAGATTTTTTCAAAATTGGATTTGCGAGGTGCATACAATCTGGTGCGGATCAGAGAGGGCGATGAATGGAAGACGGCCTTTAACACACCTGACGGGCATTACGAGTATCTAGTGATGCCCTTCGGGTTGTGTAACGCCCGGCCGTCTTCCAGGAACTCATTAATGAAGTTTTCAGGGAGGTGTTGGGTAAATTTGTCCTACTATACCTGGACGATATATTGATCTTCTCAGACAACCTCTCTGAGCACAGGGCTCATGTCAAATTCGTGTTACACAAGCTCAGACAAAACAGGCTTTATGCTAAATTGGAGAAATGCATTTTTGAGGTGACATCTGTCGCTTTTCTGGGATACATAATTTCCACCTCGGGCCTTTCTATGGATCCCGCCAAAGTCTCTGCTGTCCTGGAATGGCCCCAACCAGTAGGACTCAAATCTCTTCAGAGATTTCTAGGGTTTGCGAATTACTATAGAAGGTTCATAAAGGGGTACTCCACAGTCATAGCACCCCTCACCAGTCTCACTAAAAAAGGGGCAGATACCAACCATTGGTCCCCCGAAGCTCTGGCCGCTTTCTCCACTCTGAAAGAACTGTTTTGCTCTGCACCCATATTGAGACACGTGGACACCTCTTATCCATTTATTGTAGAGGTTGACGCCTCAGAGGTTGGAGTAGGGGCTGTGCTGTCTCAACGCTCTGGGCTGCAGGTAAGATTGCACCCGTGTGCCTATTTCTCTCTGAGGTTTTCTCCAGCAGAGAAAAACTACGAAATAGGCAACAGGGAGCTTCTAGCCATTAAGTTGGCCTTTGAAGAATGGCGTCATTGGTTAGAAGGAGCAGAACATACGATTACAGTCTACACTGATCACAAAAATTTGGAATACATTGAGGGGGCTAAGAGATTGAGTCCCCGTCAGGCTCGGTGGTCACTGCTTTTCTCGAGATTTAGATTTGTAATTACGTACACTCCAGGTAGTAAAAACATTAAGGCAGATGCCTTGTCCAGATGTTTTGAGCCGGAGACAGCACAGCCCTCAGAACCTGAAACCATTGTTCCACTGAAGGTAGTACTGGGAGCCACAGAAACTTGGAAAGACTGGATGGAGACTTTAGGTCTCTTCCAGCAGGATGTCCCTGAGGGAAAGCCTGAAGGGGTTATGTTTGTGCCACTGCCCTTTCGTCTCCAGGTTTTGCAGATGTTTCACTCACACAAGAATGCTGGGCACCCATGGGCCTCCAGAACGCAAGACTTGGTTGCTAGATCTGCTTTGTGGCCTTCTTTGGCAACAGACTGCAAGGAGTATGTCAGAGAGTGTGCAGTATGTGCAAAAAGCAAACCCTCCCGTCTGGCACCTGTGGGAACGTTGCAGCCTTTGCCCACCCCGAGTGAACCATGGACCCATCTGTCCATGGATTTTGTAGGTGAGCTTCCAAGGTCTGAAGGCATGTCGATCATTTGGGTGGTAGTCGACCGTTTCAGTAAAATGGCCCATTTTGTGCCTGTGAAGAAATGCGGAAAAGCCGCCGCATGGACGCAGGATGAGGCGGCTGTTTCCGCGGATGGCATAGCGGAACGCGGAGAAACCGCCGCATCAGACGCGGCGGTTTGCGCGCATAGGCCTGCTCCTGACAGTCTGACCGGGCGCGGGGAGGCCGCCGCATGTGCTGATAGCGGTGCGTCTCACCCCGCGTGCAGGCCAGCAGAGACATTGCAAAGTGTGACTGGTGTGGCTGGGACTGATAGTCCACACAGGTTCAGAGTGACGCGCGCACTCACTGAGAGGCAGAGTTTGTATGACAGCCAGAAGAAGGTCAGCTGACCAAGCTGGTCAGCTGACATTTCCACCACTTCTCATTGGTCCAGCACTTAGGGGAGGCGCTGGAAGAGCTGATGTATATATACTGGGTGCTGGTCATTTCTCTGGTGTCTGGCGTTGCGATCACAACGTGGTAGCATTCAGGCCTTGTTCGTATCTGTGTTCTAGCATAGTTTCCAAAGCTGTTGATGATCACGGAGCTCACACCTTAGCGTTAGGAATATTGAACTGTATTATTTGTTATGACCTTCTGCTTGCCTGACTATCCTCCTGAACTCTGATTCTGTACCTTGCCATTTCTGATATCCAGTTGCCAAACTCTGCTCGTTCCTAGACTCTGTATCTGCCTCCTGATTCTGTACCTTGCTATTCTGATACTCCGTTGCCAAACCCTGCCTGGTTATTGGATTCCGTATCTGTCTCCTGAATCTGTACTTTATCTGTCTGTGTGTTTACGACCTGGCTTGTCCGACCTTGAGAACTATCTCACCTGTTAGGAGATAGTTCGCAGATCCGTTAGTAACACTGTTGATTGGTGTCACTCCCGTTCTGTCCTTCCCACTATTCTCAGCCTGGCTCCGCCCCTTGGGGAGCAGCAGGCCTGTGGAAGGAATCTGATCCAGAGCAGTTGCTCTTACTGTCTAGCACCTATCCTATAGGTGCTTGCCTCAAAATATACTGTTGCACCAAACACTCTCATCTCTCAGGTGTCCAGAGGTTAGAAGATATATCTGATTATCGGTGATACTGCAGATCATCAATAATCGGGTATATTCTGCATTCTCGGTGATACTGCAGATCACCGGTAATCAGACCCTCTCTGTGTTACACCGATCGTTACAGTGCCCTTGAAAGGACTCCCCTCGGCCCAGGAGTTGGCCGATCTTTTCATCATCCACATTTTCCGACTTCATGGCATTCCGGAAAACATAGTGTCAGATCGGGGAGTCCAATTTGTCTCTAGATTTTGGAGGGCATTTTGCCATCAAATGGGCATGGAACTGTCATTTTCGTCGGGCTACCACCCACAGACCAATGGTCAGACGGAGAGGGTTAATCAGTCATTGGAACAGTTTTTGAGGTGTTATGTTGCAGAAGCGCAAACTGATTGGGTCCAGTTCTTGCCATATGCAGAATTTGCGCACAATAATTTGAAAAGCTCTTCCTCTGGGTTCTCTCCGTTTCAGGTGGTAACTGGAAAGTTGCCCAAGTTTTCCCCATTGCCAGTAGCCTCCATTCCGTTTCCAGCTCTGGAGGCTTGGCAAAAGTCTTTCAAAGCCATTTGGGGGATTGTGAAAAGCAATTTGGAAAAGGCTTTTTAAAGTCAGAAAGGTCAAGCTGACAAGAAACGATCCTTAGAGTGGAAGTTCCGACCAGGAGACCTGGTCTGGGTCTCCACACGTCATTTGACCCTGAAACAACCCTCGGCCAAGTTAGGTCCCAGGTTTGTGGGCCCTTTTTCTGTGACCAGGAAGATCAACAATGTTAATTATAAAATCGATCTTCCTGCTAGCATGCGTGGTGTAAGATCTTTTCATGTATCCCTGCTTAAGCCAGCAGTCCATGTGGGTACCAATCCGCCTCCTCCTGTGATGGTAGACGACCAACCTGAGTATGAAGTAGAGAAAATTTTAGATTCACGAGTAGTGCAGAACTCACTACAGTATCTGGTGCACTGGAAGGGGTATGGTATGGAAGAAAGAACATGGGTACCTGAGTGTCGCATGCATGCGGACAAATTGAGAAGGGAGTTCCACACTCGATATCCCGAGAAACCTGGTAGTAGTTGTCCGGAGTCCACTCCTCGGGGGGGGGGGGGGGGGGGTACTGTGAGAAAACGCGGAAAAGCCGCCGCTAATACTCAGAGTGAGGCGGCTGACTCAGTGTTCGACATGGCAGCTGGCGCGCAGTCGGAGCGCGGAGAAACCGCCGCATGCTCAAACAACAGGGCGGCGGATTCCGCGTCCAATGCGGCAAGTTGCACGCATAGGCCTTCTCCTCTCAGTAATGCGGAATGCGGAGAAAACACCGCATGCACAGACAGCGGTGCGGCGGATTCCGCATCCAACACAGCAGAAACATTGCAACACATGACTGGTGTGGCTGGGACTGATAGTCCACACTGGTTTAGGAGGACGTGCGCGCGCGCAGAGAGGCAGGGTCTTTATGGCAGTCAGAAGGGGGTCAGCTGACCAAGCCGGTCAGCTGACAATTTCAGCAACTTTAATTGGTCCAGCACTTAGGGGTGGCGCTGGAGAGCGCCAATGTATATATACTGGGTGCTGGTCATTCATCTGGTGTCTGGCGTTGCGATCCCTACGTGGTAGCACTCAGACCTTGTCAGTATCTGTGTTTATTAGACAGTTTCATAGGTGTTGATGATCACGGAGCTCACACCTTAGCCTAGGAATTCTGTTATTATCTGTATTATTATCTAGACCAGTTTCCAAGGTGTTGATGGCCAAGGAACTCACACCTTAGTCTAGGAATTCTGTACCATCTGTATTATTGTATTATCTAGTCTAGTTCCTAGAGTGTGAGAATCTTGGAGCTCGCACTCAAGTCTAGGTATTGTTGATTATTTGTTATGACCTTCTGCCTTCCTGACCATTCTTCTGATCTCTGATTCTGTACCTCCTGTTAGGAGATAGTTCACATGATCCGTTAGTGACACCGCCCATTGGTGTCACTCACGTTCTGTCCTTCCCACTCACTCAGCCTGGCTCCGCCCCTTGGGGAGCATCAGGCCTGGGGAAGGAATCAGATCCTAAGCAGTATCTGGTACTGTCTAGCACCTATCTTACGGGTGCTGTCCTCAAAGTATTACTGTTGCACCAAACACTCTCATCTCTCAGGTGTCCAGAGGTTAGCAGATATATCTGATTATCGGTGATACTGCAGATCATCAATAATCGGGTATATATCTGTATTCTCGGTGATACTGCAGATCACCGGTAATCAGATCCTCTCTGTGTTACACCGATCGTTACAACACAGCACTGACTAGGCCTGAGAGCTTTCACTGTGAAGTATCAGCAACAACAGACAACGGGCAACTGACCGATCGGAACCTAAATACAAGCTGTCAGATCCGAAGACCAGCCCAGGAGCAAGCACCAATCAGCAGCAAAGATGGGTGGGGCTAGTGTCAGCTGACCGCAAGGTCAGCTGACCCATTTGCTGCATCCATAAAGGTCCTGCCGCTCCGTGCGCGAGCGAGCAGACCCGCCCTCAATTGTACCAGACTTGCGCGTTCTCCCCCAGCCGACGAGAGACGTGCTGGATGACGTAGCTGCGGCTGCTGAGATGCCCGACCTGGAAGTCGCACTGCCGTCCGGAGAGGTGAGCTCACTGACACTGACATTTCCCCCCCCCCCCCCCCCCCCCGAGGCGTGGCCTCCGGACACGCCCCAGATGGTTTCTCAGGATGCAAGAAATGAAATTCCTCAGCATGAAGTCGATGGAATGGTACCCATGATCTCTCCTCAGGACCATAGCCCTTCCAGTGAACCAGATACTGTACTGAATTCCGAACTCTACGGGAATCCAAAATTTCCTCAATCTCGTATTCCAGTTCCCCCTCAATCAGAATAGGAGGCGGAGGAGATGAGTCCACATACACTGCTGGTTTCAATAAAGAGACATGAAAAGATCTTACACTTCTCATATTAGAAGGAAGAGCTACCTTAAATGCCACATCATTGATCTTTTTGGTAATGGGATATGGACCAATGTATCTTGGTCCCAACTTGACAGAAGGTTGCGGTAAGGCAATATAACGAGTTGACACCCAAACCAAATCCCCCGGATAAAAGTTCCACTCGGGAGAGCGCTTCTTATCAGCCTGTTTTTTCTGTATATCTACAGCTTTCTTCAGATTAGCATTAACCAGGGACCATATATTTTTCAAAGACCTCTGCCAATCTTCCAGGACAGGAAAAGGAGAAGTAACAACTGGTAATGGAGAAAACTTGGGAGACCTCCCAGTGACCACTTGAAAAGGTGAAAAACCGGAGGAGGTGTTCCTAAGGTTATTATGCGCAAACTCCGCAAAAGGGAGAAATCAAACCCATTCATGCTGAGCATCAGCCACATAACATTTAAGGAACTGTTCAAGAGACTGATTCATCCTCTCAGTCTGACCATTGGTCTAAGGATGGTATCCAGAGGAAAAAGACAAACTCAATCCTAAATGATGACAAAAAGCTCGCCAAAACTTTGAGATGAACTGTACCCCTCTATCAGAGACCACATTTTCTGGGATCCCATGCAAACGAAAGATATGAGTGACGAATAAATCGGCTAATTCTGAAGCAGAAGGAAGTTTTTTCAAGGCAACAAAATGTACCATTTTGCTAAAACGGTCTACAACCACCCAAATCACAGTGTTACTGTAACGATTGGTGTCAGCACGCAGAGAGAATCTGATTATTGGTGATCTGCAGTATCACCAAGAATGCAGATATATACCCGATTATTGATGATCTGCAGAATCACCGACAATCAGATATATTGCTAACCTCTGGACACCTATAGGTATGTGAGTGTTTGGTGTAACAGTAATACTTTGAGTGATGCACCTGCTGAGCAGGCGATATACAGTAAAAGGACACTGCTCTGGGAGCACAGGAACCTTCCAGCAGCCTGAGGCTCTTCAAGGGGAGGAGTCCGGCTGGAGACAGGAATGGCCAGAGAGTGCGTGACACCTAAGGGTGGATGTCACCATGTGATCTGGAGACTATCTCTTAAGGAGAGAGATAGCTCTCGGGGTCGGCAGCACACTGACAGATAAAGTACAAAGACAGAAGGCTGATTCGGTGTCACGTTCCGCTAGTAACTGCACAGCAACAGTGAAAAAACTGGGATACACAATTCTCTGGCTGTGGAAAGGGACCCACAGACAGGTAATAAAAATAACAAAGAATGTGGTGATTGGTGCAACAGTAATAGCGCACTACTCAGTGGCGAGGGCCCACTGAGCGCCGCAACTTCCGTCCAGCGGCACGGGCCCGCTGGTGGAGAATGGTCGTACAGGCTAGGTTCGGCAACAGAGTATCAGAGATATCGAGGCACATAGACACAAGGGCAAGAGATTAAACGAGAGAGTTAGCAAGGTTGGCAACAGGAAAACAGATAGGCAGCAGTACAAAAGGATCAAGAGAAAGCGAGGTCAAGAACAGGCAAAAGGTCAAAGGCACAGATAAATCACAATGGTATGGTCTTCCAGTACCTATATATTGGCCGAACCAATATATAGGTATACTGTGGATCCGAGAGCTAGCACAGGGGTGTGATCGCTACAGCGGACACAGAGTACTGACAGTCTGCTGCTTAAATGCAGGCTGTCAACCCAGCAACCCCACCCCCCAGGTGACGTCAGAAAAGGGGCGGGAAGTGTCCCAGCAAGCCGCTCATGAGAGCCTCCTTCTCAGGGCATAAAGGGCATGACGCTCCGTGCGTGAGCGTGCTGCCCTGCCCTGCTGAGACAACCTGCGACTGGAACGCTGCCCAGAGGTGGCAGCCGCCGAGGCGGACCGGAAGTTCAGAGTCCCGGTGACGTCGGCCCCGAGAGCGGCGTTTGCGCCGCTGGCAGCGGTGGGGGTGAGTCCATGCCTGACATTACCCCTCCCCTGAGGCGTGGTCTCCGAACGCGCCAATGAAGGTCTATCGGGATGAGAGTCATGAAATTCCTGTATGAGCTCCTGTGCGTGGAATTGATGTGCTGGTACCCAGGATCTCTCCTCAGGACCATATCCTCTCCAATGAACCAAATACTGGAGAGACCTCCGAACAAAACGAGAGTCCAGAATTCTCTCGACCTCATACTCAGGTTCACCGTCTACAAGAACGGGAGGAGGGTAAGAGTCCACATGTACTGCGGGGTTCAGCAAAGACACATGAAATGTTCTCACTCCACGCATAGACTGGGGTAATGTCACCTGATAAGATACCTTATTGATCTTCTTGGCTATAGGATATGGACCAATAAATTTAGGTCCAAGTTTCGCTGATGGCTGTCGTAAGGCGATATGCCGAGTAGAGATCCAGACAAGATCTCCGGGAGAGAACTCCCACTCGGGTGAACGCCTTCGGTCAGCCTGTCGTTTCTGGAGAGAAACTGTCTTTTTCAAATTAGCGTTTACTTCCTTCCAAAGAGATCTTAGCGTCTCCTGCCAGACTTCCAGGGCAGGGAAGGGTGAAGCCCTGACAGGAAGTGGAGAAAACCTTGGTGATCTTCCATTGACGATCTGAAATGGTGAAAACCCTGAGGAAGAACTCCGAAGATTGTTATGGGCAAATTCGAAATATGGTAAGTACTGAACCCATTCTGTTTGATTGTCTGCCACATAACACCGAAGATACTGTTCCAATGACTGGTTCATCCTCTCTGTTTGACCATTGGTCTGGGGATGAAAACCAGACGAAAAAGAGAGGGTGATCCCTAGTACCTTGCAAAATTCCCTCCAGAATTCTGAGACAAACTGCACTCCTCTGTCAGATACTATGTTCTCAGGAACCCCATGAAGGCGAAGAATGTGGATCACAAAGAGATCTGCCAGTTCTTTAGCGGAGGGAAATTTCCTCAAAGGCACAAAATGAGCCATCTTAGAGAATCGATCAACAATGACCCAAATCACCGTATTACCATCCGAGGGAGGCAATTCTCCCACGAAATCCATGGATACATGAGTCCAAGGCTCGGAGGGTATGGGCAGAGGCTGGAGGGTACCCACCGGAGATACTCGTGAGGGTTTACTCCGTGAGCACACTGCACAAGAGACCACAAAGTCTTCGGTGTCACTCCTCCAAGTGGGCCACCAGACACTTCTGGATAACAATTCTCTGGTTCGAGTCACTCCAGGATGACCAGCTAGCTTATGGGAATGAAAGAGTTGTAGTATCTGTAATCTGAACTGTAAAGGCACAAACATGAGCTCAGAAGGTTTTCCTGCCGGACTGTCCTGTTGGTAAGGGAGAAGGACAGAAGCAAGATCACCAATAGAGTCTATACTGGCTAAGACAACCTTCTCAGATAAAATTGGATCTGGTTCGGAGGGCAGTACTGACTCTATGTCAAAGCATCGGGAAAGAGCATCTGCTTTGATATTTTTGCTTCCGGGTTTGAACGTGATGATGAAGTCAAACCTAGAAAAGAACAAGGACCACCGTGCCTGCCTGGGGTTTAATCTCTTAGCCCCCTTCAGATACTCCAGGTTCTTATGATCCGTATAAACCGTGATTACATGCTCCGCCCCCTCCAGCCAGTGTCGCCACTCCTCAAAAGCCAACTTTACGGCCAATAATTCCCTGTTCCTGATATCATAATTCCTCTCCGCCTCAGAAAATTTCTTTGAGAAAAAAGCGCAGGGATGGAGTCTCCCCTGTGACCCGGAATACTGTGACAAGACTGCTCCCACACCAATCTCAGATGCGTCTACCTCCACGATAAATGGCCTGGAAGAATCGACATGGTGCAGAATAGGAGCAGAACAGAAAGCTGATTTTAGACTCAAAAAAGCAGAAATGGCTTCGGGAGACCAATTGCTAGTATTAGCCCCTTTTTTTGTCATGTCAGTAAGAGGAGCCACCAGAGAAGAATACCCCTTTATGAATTTTCTGTAATAATTAGAAAAACCCAGAAACCGTTGTAAAGCTTTCAGACCAACCGGTTGAGGCCAGTTCAAAACTGCAGCGACTTTACTGTTATCCATTGATAACCCAGATCTGGAGATCATATAGCCGAGGAATGGAACCTCAGTCACCTCGAACGAACATTTCTCCAACTTGGCATATAATGAATTTTCACGCAACTTGTGTAAAACATACTGAACCTGAGACCTATGTTCTCTGATGTTGTGAGAAAAGATCAAGATGTCGTCCAAATAGACGACCACAAATTTCCCCACTACCTCCCTGAAAATGTCATTAACTAGCTCTTGGAAGACAGCGGGGGCATTACACAGACCAAAAGGCATGACCAGGTATTCGTAATGCCCGTCCTGAGTGTTGAATGCTGTCTTCCATTCGTCACCCTGTCTAATCCTGATCAGGTTGTAGGCTCCCCTGAGATCCAATTTAGTAAATATCTGAGCACCTGTGACCTGAGTAAAGAGATCATCAATCAAGGGAAGCGGGTAACGGTTTTTAATCGTTATGGCATTAAGAGCTCTGTAGTCGATGCAGGGACGCAGACCCCCGTCTTTTTTCTTCACAAAGAAGAATCCTGCCCCAGCTGGTGATCTGGAGGGCCGAATGAACCCCTTATCTAAATTCTCCCGGATGTACTCCCTCATAGCCACTTTTTCGGGACCAGTGAGATTATAAAGATGACCCCTGGGGGGCATGGTTCCAGGTCTGAGCTCGATAGGGCAGTCATAAGGTCTGTGAGGTGGTAGTGAATCAGCAGACCGTGGACAAAAAACATCGGCATAAGAGATATAATGCTGAGGTAGGCCTTGAGGGGCTAAGTCAACGGAACGAAGGGGACACTTAGATATACAGTGCTTCTGACAGTAGGATGACCAAGACAGCAACTATCCTGAGGACCAATCAATATGTGGAGAATGCAAACGTAACCAAGGTAGACCCAAAATAATAGAACATGACGGCATTCTAATAAGATAAAATCGTAATTTTTCACAGTGTAAGACCCCAACGGTACAAATTAACTCAGGTGTGAGAGAGACAGGTTGACTATCCTGTAATGGTGAATCATTGATAGCAGTGACTATAATACGTTTTTCTAAAGGGATAACCGGTATGCCTAACTTAAGTGCCAAATTAAAATCCATGAAATTGGCTGCAGCGCCCGTATCAACAAAAGCCTGCAGTGCAATGTCTTGTTTGTCCCAAGAAATGGAAATGGGAAATAAGACTTTATCTTTAGGAGGTACAGAATTCTCGCCTAGAGTAGTTCCCCCGACTAACCCTAGGCGGAGAAGTTTTCCGCCTTCTTGGTACAAACGGACGCGATATGACCCTTATCCCCGCAATATAGGCACAGACCCTCCTTTCTCCTTCTCAATTTTTCTGTCTCAGATAACTTAGAGTGACCCAGCTGCATGGGCTCGTCAGTGGAAGGGGAATTAGAGAAACTCGAGGAAGGCTGCGAACGCATGATGGGACGCTGCCTGGCCGACCTGTGAAGGCGTACCCTGCGGTCTATCTTAATAGCGAGACTTATGGCCTCATCCAAGGTTCTGGGTTCAGGGTGACTTAACATTAATTCCGACACGGAATCAGACAACCCGGTTAGGAACCTATCCAGAAGAGACTGTGCCTCCCACCTGGTAGAGAATGACCATTTGCGAAATTCCGCAGCATAAGTTTCCACTGAGTTCTGACCCTGTCTGAGTCTTTTCAGTTTCCTCTCAGCTGTGGCGGAAATATCTGGATCGTCATATACAACCGCCATGGCTTCGAAAAACTTTTCGACAGAGGTAAGAGCCTCGTGACCCAAGGGTAGACTGTAGGCCCAGGTCTGCGAATCGCCCTGTAGAAGGGTCTTTATGAGCGTGACCCTTTGTAATTCAGAACCAGAGGAAGTAGGACGCATCTGAAAATATGACTGACATCGATCCCGGAAATTGCGGAAATCAGAACGTTCTCCTGAAAACAGTTTGGGTAACGGCATTTTAGGTTCGACAGGCAATATAGGAGCGGGAATAACTGGCGCCTGCAGGTTTTGCACATCCTCTGCTAGTCGATTGAGCTGGACCTGTTGATCTTTAACGGTCTGGCTTAATTGAGTGACGACTGTCGTCAGAGTGTTAACCTGCTGAACCAGAGCATCCATTTTATTTGGTCCGCTGTACTGTCACGTTCCGCTAGTAACTGCACAGCAACAGTGAAAAAACTGGGATACACAATTCTCTGGCTGTGGAAAGGGACCCACAGACAGGTAATAAAAATAACAAAGAATGTGGTGATTGGTGCAACAGTAATAGCGCACTACTCAGTGGCGAGGGCCCACTGAGCGCCGCAACTTCCGTCCAGCGGCACGGGCCCGCTGGTGGAGAATGGTCGTACAGGCTAGGTTCGGCAACAGAGTATCAGAGATATCGAGGCACATAGACACAAGGGCAAGAGATTAAACGAGAGAGTTAGCAAGGTCGGCAACAGGAAAACAGATAGGCAGCAGTACAAAAGGATCAAGAGAAAGCGAGGTCAAGAACAGGCAAAAGGTCAAAGGCACAGATAAATCACAATGGTATGGTCTTCCAGTACCTATATATTGGCCGAACCAATATATAGGTATACTGTGGATCCGAGAGCTAGCACAGGGGTGTGATCGCTACAGCGGACACAGAGTACTGACAGTCTGCTGCTTAAATGCAGGCTGTCAACCCAGCAACCCCACCCCCCAGGTGACGTCAGAAAAGGGGCGGGAAGTGTCCCAGCAAGCCGCTCATGAGAGCCTCCTTCTCAGGGCATAAAGGGCATGATGCTCCGTGCGTGAGCGTGCTGCCCTGCCCTGCTGAGACAACCTGCGACTGGAACGCTGCCCGGAGGTGGCAGCCGCCGAGGCGGCCCGGAAGTTCAGAGTCCCGGTGACGTCGGCCCCGAGAGCGGCGTTTGCGCCGCTGGCAGCGGTGGGGGTGAGTCCATGCCTGACATTCGGTATCCAAGTCAAGCAGGGTCTAGCAACGGATTATCAGATATACGAGGTACCGAATCAGAAGACAGAGGAGTAGTCAGAAAAGCTATAAGTCATAGTCTAAAGCATAACAGAAAGATTTGCACAAGTTCCCTAGACTTAGGTGC
Source organism: Hyperolius riggenbachi (assembly GCF_040937935.1). NCBI lineage: Eukaryota > Metazoa > Chordata > Amphibia > Anura > Hyperoliidae > Hyperolius > Hyperolius riggenbachi. The sequence continues at coordinate 318,844,475 of NC_090650.1, read as the reverse complement.
GAGGTCCGTGGTCTCAGCACCCTGGAACTAGTCTGGAGTATAACACAGAGGACAATACAGTTCCCTAATCTTGGGTGCGAGGTCCTTGGTCTCAGCACCCTGGAACTAGTCTGAAGTATAACACAGAAGACAATACAGTTCCCTAATCTTGGGTGCGAGGTCCTTGGTCTCAGCACCCTGGAACTAGTCTGGAGTATAACATAGATGACAATACAGTTCCCTAATCTGGGTGTGAGGTCCTTGGTCTCTACACCCTGGAACTAGCTTAAGCATAAACAGAATACAATTCAAATAATCTGGCTAAGTGTGAATTCCCAGGTCCACCTGGTTCAAACACACTGAAGGATCTGACTAGGTCTGAGTGCTTTCACGTACAATGCACAACTTGCAAGTCCCCAGCAGGAACTATATATGCAGTAGTGCTCTCCAGCACCACCCCTAATTGCTCAACCAATAGTATCCTGCTCTGGGGTCAGCTGATCGGCTTGGTCAGCTGACTCTTCCTGCTTAGCAGGGCCGGATTTCTGGAAAGGCCAGAAAGGCCACGGCCTAGGGCGATAAAATTAGATAAGATAAGAAGGGCGGCATGACTTGGAGAGAGAAGAGGTCATATGTCAAAGTAAATCATCTCTTCTGGTCCCGCAGCGCAGCCAGCCAGCGCCTTGCTCTGCACTAATAGCTGAATTCCACAGTTCCCCAATCCCTGCATCTCTCTCTCACTTCCTGATGTGTTAAAACAATCAGGATCAATCATAACGGTCACCTGATAATCCATTCCTTTCTTTGTATGATAGACTTACAGATTGATGTGAGAAATACCAGGGATTTACATTACAAAGCAGATAGAACTAAGTTCCGCTGAGTTTTAATGCAGGCATTCCCAAACATCAGAGAGCTCTGCAGTTTCTTCACCACTTTTAAAACTTTGACACTGACCCCAGCAGTTGTTAATTTAGCTAGTCCTAATTTATGACTGTTTTAGCAGTGGTCGCTTCTCTTCCTTAGTTAACTCTTTCCTGACTCATTTTCTGTCTTCCAGCTCCTACCATCTATGAGACTGCAGGATAAAAAATGCTGTTTTCTTCCCTTTCATTGCTAAATTGTCATTTTAAATGACACCTGAGCAGTGGTGCTCATCCAATATTTGGGTATCCGAACTACCCAGATAATCTGAACTTTTTCCACTATCCGAACTTTGAATAGCAATTTGGATATTTTTTTAAAATCTGATTGGCACTATCCGAGCAAACTCGGATTTCCCATCTGAGAGAGGGATTTTAAGTCCCCACATCAATAAAAAAACATGATGCTACATGCCTCATTTACCCTAAAAAAACGTTTTAAAGGCAATTTAAATAAGCCTTCTTCAGACTCTGTTCCCGTATACTGTCAATATGTTAGAACACACCACCATATGTACATTCAGCATTCAAAAGAGATGCATAGATTTTTCAGCAAATATAAATAAATGTCATTCAGATGCTTTAAAGTGAAGCTGAACTCTTGCACAGGACAGAAGGAAAACAGAGAATGTATCCTGTATGTATTTAGAGAGCCTGTCTAACGCCCCCTCCTCTGTGTCACAAGTTGTAATTTAATCTCTACACTGTGTCACCTGACTGCCACAACAGCTAAGCTCATTTGAAAGCACAGGATGTTAAAAATATGTCTGCTTCCATAAAAGCAGGAAGTAGACACACTGCAGATTTATTGCAGGATTTGTATCAGCTGTAACAAAAATGTTTTTATTCAAAGGTTATGTTGTTGCGTATCTTTTAGAGCAGAGAGGAAGTTCTGAGTTCAGGACCACTGTAATTACAACAGAACATCCAAAGTGGGTCTTGACAGGATGTTTTCTACTTACCTGTTCTCTGTTTTGGATGGGCTTCTCTCCATTGCACTGCAATGCCACCTGTTGGTGGCTCCGACTGCAGCCAGTCGCACAGAGGACAAAGAAGCAGCGCATACTCTGGCCGCTCGCGCTCCCTGTCAGTCACCTGTATGTGGCTCTGACTGCAGCCAGTCGCACAGAGGGCAAAGAAGCAGCGCATGCTCTGGCCACTCGCGCTCCCTGTCAGTCACCTGTATGTGGCTCTGACTGCAGCCAGTCGCACAGAGGACAAAGAAGCAGCGCATGCTCTGGCCACTCGCGCTCCCTGTCAGTCACCTGTATGTGGCTCAGACTGCAGCCAGTCGCACAGAGGACAAAGAAGCAGTGCATGCTCTGGCCACTCGCGCTCCCTGTCACCTGTATGTGGCTCTGACTGCAGCCAGTCGCACAGAGGACAAAGAAGAAGCGCATGCTCTGGCCACTCGCGCTCCCTGTAATATCTCACTCCTGCCCAGTTGTGCACAGCAACTGAGGCCGGTACAGTGTTATGCATTCTTGACAAGTACCGGTCATACATCAGTGTCATTTCTCAAGTATGCATGCCCAGAACACTATCGCATGCTGTGCACATTCGGGCAGGAGCGCAAATTACAGGAATTATTTGTTGAATGGGAGGCAGAGCAGCACAACTGAGATGAGTCCATTCAAACCAATGTTTGCTAGTCAGAGTGTTGGACAATTTTTTTTTTGGGGGGGGGGGGGGGGGGCTTGGTGACAGCAGGCCTAGGGCACTGGAAAGTACAAATACGGCCCTGCTGCTTAGTATAAGAATTCTGCCTCTCAGCGCGCGCGCGTGTATTCCTAAGCCTACGTGCACTAATAGACTCAGCCACACCAGACACACGGCGCCGCGTGCAAGCCGTCGCGCTGGACGCGGAACCAGCCGCCTTACTGTTGTTGCATGTGGCGGTTTTTCCGCATTCTGCCTTGCTATAAAACACACGCTTCCGCGTGCAAACCGCTGCACTGGATGCGGAATCAGCCGCCTGCTCAGTATCACATGTGGCGGCTTTTCCGCGATCTCTCACACAGGATAAGCAAAGGTCCTCTCTCCTTCTCCTAGTCTTCTCAGCTTCTGTCAGTTTGGAATGACCTATTTGCATTGGTTCATCCGAAGTAGTCGGAGCTGAGGGATTGGCGAAAACCGCCATAGAAGAACAACGAGACCTGCCCTGCTTGTGGAATCGAATCCTACGGTAAATTTTGATGGCAAAAGTAATCGACACCACTGGGTCCAACCCAGACGGGACTGAGCACCCCACACACGGCACACATGCATCCTCCTCGACCCGACCCACCACTGGGTCCAACCCAGACGGGACTGAGCACCCCACACACGGCACACATGCATCCTCCTCGACCCGACCCACCACTGGGTCCAACCCAGACGGGACTGAGCACCCCACACACGGCACACATGCATCCTCCTCGACCCGACCCACCACTGGGTCCAACCCAGACGGGACTGAGCACCCCACACACGGCACACATGCATCCTCCTCGACCCGACCCACCACTGGGTCCAACCCAGACGGGACTGAGCACCCCACACACGGCACACATGCATCCTCCTCGACCCGACCCACCACTGGGTCCAACCCAGACGGGACTGAGCACCCCACACACGGCACACATGCATCCTCCTCGACCCGACCCACCACTGGGTCCAACCCAGACGGGACTGAGCACCCCACACACGGCACACATGCATCCTCCTCGACCCGACCCACCACTGGGTCCAACCCAGACGGGACTGAGCACCCCACACACGGCACACATGCATCCTCCTCGACCCGACCCACCACTGGGTCCAACCCAGACGGGACTGAGCACCCCACACACGGCACACATGCATCCTCCTCGACCCGACCCACCACTGGGTCCAACCCAGACGGGACTGAGCACCCCACACACGGCACACATGCATCCTCCTCGACCCGACCCACCACTGGGTCCAACCCAGACGGGACTGAGCACCCCACACACGGCACACATGCATCCTCCTCGACCCGACCCACCACTGGGTCCAACCCAGACGGGACTGAGCACCCCACACACGGCACACATGCATCCTCCTCGACCCGACCCACCACTGGGTCCAACCCAGACGGGACTGAGCACCCCACACACGGCACACATGCATCCTCCTCGACCCGACCCACCACTGGGTCCAACCCAGACGGGACTGAGCACCCCACACACGGCACACATGCATCCTCCTCGACCCGACCCACCACTGGGTCCAACCCAGACGGGACTGAGCACCCCACACACGGCACACATGCATCCTCCTCGACCCGACCCACCACTGGGTCCAACCCAGACGGGACTGAGCACCCCACACACGGCACACATGCATCCTCCTCGACCCGACCCACCACTGGGTCCAACCCAGACGGGACTGAGCACCCCACACACGGCACACATGCATCCTCCTCGACCCGACCCACCACTGGGTCCAACCCAGACGGGACTGAGCACCCCACACACGGCACACATGCATCCTCCTCGACCCGACCCACCACTGGGTCCAACCCAGACGGGACTGAGCACCCCACACACGGCACACATGCATCCTCCTCGACCCGACCCACCACTGGGTCCAACCCAGACGGGACTGAGCACCCCACACACGGCACACATGCATCCTCCTCGACCCGACCCACCACTGGGTCCAACCCAGACGGGACTGAGCACCCCACACACGGCACACATGCATCCTCCTCGACCCGACCCACCACTGGGTCCAACCCAGACGGGACTGAGCACCCCACACACGGCACACATGCATCCTCCTCGACCCGACCCACCACTGGGTCCAACCCAGACGGGACTGAGCACCCCACACACGGCACACATGCATCCTCCTCGACCCGACCCACCACTGGGTCCAACCCAGACGGGACTGAGCACCCCACACACGGCACACATGCATCCTCCTCGACCCGACCCACCACTGGGTCCAACCCAGACGGGACTGAGCACCCCACACACGGCACACATGCATCCTCCTCGACCCGACCCACCACTGGGTCCAACCCAGACGGGACTGAGCACCCCACACACGGCACACATGCATCCTCCTCGACCCGACCCACCACTGGGTCCAACCCAGACGGGACTGAGCACCCCACACACGGCACACATGCATCCTCCTCGACCCGACCCACCACTGGGTCCAACCCAGACGGGACTGAGCACCCCACACACGGCACACATGCATCCTCCTCGACCCGACCCACCACTGGGTCCAACCCAGACGGGACTGAGCACCCCACACACGGCACACTTACACTTACACTTACACTTACACTTACACTTACACTTACACTTACACTTACACTTACACTTACACTTACACACTTACACTTACACACTTACACTTTTACACTTACACACTTACACTTTTACACTTACACACTTACACTTTTACACTTACACACTTACACTTTTACACTTACACACTTACACTTTTACACTTACACACTTACACTTTTACACTTACACTTTTACACTTACACTTTTACACTTACACTTTTACACTTACACTTTTACACTTACACTTTTACACTTACACTTACACTTCTTCTCCATCTTTATGTTACATGCTTGGGATTTGAACCCATGGCCTTGTGGTAACCAGCCCCACACATTAGCACCTTTATTTCAATTTACAACTTATGGAGACTGTGGGATTTGAACCCACAACCTTGTGCTCATAAGACCTGCACACTTGCACTATGAGCCACACACTGCCATGCAACCCCCACCATAAAAAAGAAAGAAGACTCATAGCTTATGTAGAACTATCAATGCTTCATAAGTCAGCCTTCAACTAATTGTGCAGCTTGGGCTTTTCAGCTTGAGAGTAGGTTAGTGTGTAAGGCAGCAGACTCATAATATATAAGGTTCTGGGTTTAAATCCACCATCATACCTATACACAAGATTTATAATTATGAGCAGCATTCAAGGCAGTGACTAGCACAGTTACATAGGTAGGTAGGTAGCCAGTAGGAATGTACAGCTGAGGTGTCATAGGTGTACAGTTGGCACAGAAATCATAGGGTACAGCAAGCACCAGTAGGCAATAGGAAGGGATGCATCCACAACAATTCATCATGCTTATATAACAAATAAGGCAGTGAGTAAAAAACTAGAACTCAGGTAGCATGGCAACACATAGTTACCATAGCTCAGTGGGTAACATACATACTACTCATAATTCAGCTGCCAGTACAGACAAAAGGTAATGCAGGGTGGCACAGGAAGGCTAGCACAGCTTAAAAAAACTCCATTCAAAAGCAAATTGACTTTTCTATTATAATCTTGGAGATGCTCTTTGCCTTATGCTTTTAAGACCAAAACTCACATTTGCCATTATAAGATGCCCTGATATTTAAGCACACACAAACTTAAAACAAGATATATATTTCCTTTCAACAAACACTAATTACTTGCCTGTTCTGCTGCCTCTAATTCCTTTATTAATGCTGGAGTGAGACAAATGACAGAGATGAGTGTAGAGGTGCTAACACATAGGCAAAACGGCCATTTCACATTCACTAACACTTGGTTCACATGCATAACAAAACCATTTCACAGAAATCAGGCACCAGCAGACACAAAACACACATTCTGCCTACCCATCACCAACTTCACACCAACTTCCTTTAGCCTTCTAACTCCAGGGGCAGGATGCCACCACCCATGCATCCCCACCAGGCACAAAGCTCAACTATCCCATATTCTTTCACATAATTTATATGTAGCCAAATTACATAAAACGTAACAACACACACATTCAGCACTCACACACAGTAGCATTACCTGGCAGCAGCATTCCACATGACAACATCCATATACATCTCACATCAAATGTCCACAATGAAGATAGCACAATGGCATGGTGGATCATGTTGTTCATCCATGATGCTAACATTACAAGGTCTAATTTGTCCACAGGTGTCTTCAGCACCCATATTCTCTTTTCTTTTTTTCTGTCTCAGTTTACTCCCATTTCTCCCCAAAATAATACATTCATTACAGTACCAGTACAAGTGCAATCAGATAACTGTGATTCCAGCCTAGGAATTGGATCAGATGTCAAGAACAGTTAACTTTGCTAGTGAAAATGTTCCACTTTATAGATGGTGTGGTGGCATGGTTGATTGTGCTCTTACTTTATGCCACTAGCATTACAAATTCAAATTTGGCCCATAGTCTTATCTGCAGAGATTTTGTAGTTTCAAGACCTTCTCTCTTGTCCAGACAGCTAAACAATGCTATACAAACAAAAACATGCATAAATAAAAAGCTTTCAAAAGCCAGTTTTAAATATGCACATACTTATCACTTGATCCATGTACTACCATGTCATAACTGCTGTGTGAGAGCTGTGGCACATCACATTAAGTCTGCAGGCATATTATTATCAAGGTTGCAAGTTCAAATCTCCTCACTCTAGTCTACCCAATATTTTTAAACATATTAACTAAGTAGTAGACTTTCAAACATAATTTCAAAAGTTTGCATCCTTAAAAACTGCCTAGTGCACCACAGTCACCCACAGTGTAAAACAGCCCTCACCAAACTTGAAAACAAAGTCTGGAAGAAGGGATGGTTAATGAGATACCAATTATTTTGAGTTGCAAATTTACGCAGCTTGCAAATGCAAATTAACTACCTTTATATTATCACATGACATACACACAGTCCTTGTGGCACAATTGGTTAGTACATTTGGCTGTTAACAGCAAGGTTGATGATTCAAGCCCACCCAGGTATGGCCTTGTATCTTGTGCTCAACAGTTGTCTGAAGAAAACCCCAGATAGCCATGGCATATACATAGCCCTTGTAGCGCAATTGATTAGTGCATTTAGCTGTTAACCAGAAGGTTGGCGGTTCAAGCCCACCCAGGGATGGCCTTGCATTTTGTATTCAACTGTTGTCCAAAGGAAACCACAGATAGCCATTTAGCAGCAACAACATGTACAAAGTTCTTGTGGCACAATTGGTTAATGCATTTGCCTGTTAACCAAAAGGTTGGTGGCTCAAGCCCACCCAGGGATGGCCTTGCATTTTGTGCTCAACAGTTGTCCAAAGAGAACCCCAGATAGCCATTTTGCAGCCACAACATACACACAGTCCTTGTGGCACAATTGGTTAGTGCATTTGGCTGTTAACCGAAAGGTTGGTGGTTCAAGCCCACCCAGGGACGCCCTTGCTGTTTGGTAAAGGGAATTAATGTACCCTTCTTAAACTTGAAGATTGTATACAAATGTAAAGCAGACTGCAGAGTGGCGCAGCAGATGTGTGCTGGGCCCATAACCCAGAGGCTGATGGATTGAAACCATCCTCTGCTAGGCATGATTTCATTTTTGCACCTCGCTTTATCACATGGGCAAAACAGTTTCCATAGCCCTGTAAGAGAAAGTGTAATAAAGGCTCTGCCGTAACATAGATATTACGGGAGCTAAGACTACTCCTGGGCCTTTCTTGTAGTTGAAGAAATGTGTGAAATGGATGGCTTCAGCCTGTAATGTTAGTTGACCTGGACTTTATTCCTGGCCACTGGTGGTATATCGGTGAGTAGAGCTGCCTTCTAAGCCGTAGACCTGGGTTCGATTCCTGACCAAGGTATGTGAGCATGCTTTTGACATCCTACAAATACCTGGAACACAAGATTCAGCCCCTCCGGAGGAAGCAAGGAAGGTGGGTAAGAGGCCAGAAGGTGTTTTTAAAGGTTATAAATGGTTTTAAAGCATTTTGAAAGGCACTTCCAGTTTCTCTATCCAGATATCCAAATAGGTTGGATATCCACAGATAATGCGTTCGAATATCCACGTTCATGCAGATATCTAAAAGGTCAGATTGGGATATCCGAACCGGATCTGAATATCTGAAAATCCGGATCCGAATCAATTCGGATTTTAAAAAGTACTATCCAAGCAACACTATGTACTAGTGGCTGGCTAGTGTACTAGTGCCTGGCTAGTGTACTAGTGCCTGGCTAGTGTACTGGTTAAGGGCTCTGCCACTAACACAGCCAACCAAGGTTCTATCCTTACCTCTTCCTGTTCAGTAAACCAGCACCTATTCAGTGAGGAGACCTTGGTCAAGACTCCCTAAGGCTCTGTTCAAATTTAAAATTGCTGACAGCAGCAATGTTCAGTTTTTGGACCATTATGTTTTTTTCCCCCTCCCGGCACTCCACTGCTCAATACAATTTTGTGCAAAGTGCTTTTGTAAGCACTTTTGCAGAGAAACTGCATTTTATACCTTCCTGAGGTCAGTCAGGAAGTGAGCTCTTTGACCCAGAAAACAATAAATACAATGTATTTATTCTTAAAAACATGAATGCAATCAACACATACAGCAATTTTGGCAGCATTTACCACTCTTCCCATACCTTCCATTACAGCAAAAAAAAAAAAAAAAATGGTACAGACACCACTTTGCAGAGCGCAAAGCGGACACAATGTACTGATATGAACCTTCACATAGAGAATCATTGCACAAGTGTTTTGTGAGCCATTTCAAAAATCGCCTGCTCTTGAAAAAAGGCAGAAAATGCACTAGATGTGAACAAACCCTGACACTGCTACTGCCTATAGAGCACATCCTGGTGGCTGCAGCTCTGGTGCTTCAGGGCAGGAACCCACTAGATCGATTTTCTGAGCGTTTAGGGAGCAACTCAAACCACTAGCAATTTCCCTGAACGCTCAGATAATGTTAATGGATTGGCCAAATACCACTGGAGCAATTGCAATTACCACATCGCAAAATGCAGGACGTGCAGCATGTTTTGCATTTCTGCAATGTAAAGTATATAAACACTGGCATAATCGCTCATAAAAACCTGCAGAGAGTGATATTGCTAGCATTTTGAAATGACTGCACACTGTAACAAAATTAAAATAAATTGAAAGGACCAATCAAAAATAAAAATGGGAATCGCTAATTGCTACACAATCGCTGGCAATAATCTGACACTTTTTAAAAAAGCTAACAAAATCACTCATGAAATCACTTACAAAACACTAGTGATTGTGATTAGCAGCACATTGGTGTAGTGGGTTAGCACTCTTGCCTTGCAATGCTGGGTCCCCAGTTCGAATCCCAGCCAGGTCAATGTCTGCAAGGAGTTTGTATGTTTTCACCATGTCTGTGTGGGTTTCCTCCGGCCACTCCGGTTTCCTCACAAATCACCAAAACATATGGATAATTTAATTGGCTTCCCCCTATATTGTCCATAGACTATGATACATGCACTACACAATACATACATAGCCATTTGACTATGGTAGGGACTAGAATCAGGCATGGGCAAACTTGACCCTCCATCTGTTAAGGAACTACAAGTCCCACAATGCATTTGCCTTTATGAGTCATGACTGTCAGACTTCTGCAATGCTTTGTGGGATTTGTATTTCCTTAACAGCTGGCGGGCCAAGTTTGCCCATGCTTGACTAGATGGGGCTTGATTCACAAAGCCGTGCTAATGGTTTAGCACGGGCGTGCTAAACAGTTAGCACATTAAGTGTCACTCACGGACGATCGCGCTATAACGCAACTTTTGCACGCGATCAGGCACCGATCACATGCCAAAGTCCACGTGATCGCTTGCAAAAGTCCGCATTATCACGTGCAAATGTCCCCAATCGTGGCACTTTGCACTTGCAAAATTCCACAAGCGGAACTTCACATGCTAACTGTTTAGCACGCCCGTGCTAAACAGTTAGCACAGCTTTGTGAATCAAGCCCATTGTGAGCCCCTCAGAGGGACAGTTAGTGACAAGACAATATACTCTGTACAGCGCTGTGTTATATGTCAGCGCTATATAAATACTTAAAATAAATAAATAAAATAAATAATTAGCGATTTGTAGTGGGTTCCAGGCCTTAGGCTAGGAACACACTTAGCAGAATCACATTTGTTTCCCCATATCACATAGTGGAAAACGCATGCAGTTCTGCAAAGTATGTTCCCAGCCTTAAGGTGCCAGGAGAAAAGCATGATATGAATGTTCTGTGCCTTGTCTACTATTACCACCTTGGTAATAATAGATAACATCAGGAATGCTACAAAATGAAAAAATCCCAACATACATTATGTAGCCTTTAGCTTGCATACACTGAAGAATACAGTCAATGAATAGTATTCTTTACTGCCTCTAATAACACATGCATTATGCAGCATTACACTGCAGGTAGTGCATTGGGATACCTTAGTGCATTGGACGCCAACAAACCGCATGCACTCCAAATGTTGCATCAACTTATTATTGTTGTGACACTTTCTGCAATATTTTAACACTATAAAGTCACAATGCAATGCCCCACTGTGACCAGGGCCTAAAATTAGACATCAGCATTCCATGGGGAGATTAACATTAGGCATTTGGAAGGGGCTGCCACACTTGAGCGTTTTGCCGGTGATTTCGGCAAAACGATCAAGCGCTAGCCCTTTTTAAATCGCTAGTGCAATAATACCCTATAGGCCCATTCTCACTTGGGCGATTTGCATTAATCGCCGGCAATTAACCCAAATCACCAAACGCCACTTTGTATCCTGCACCATTTTCAGGCAATTTTCCGGTGATCACGTTTTGTTCTATAGAAGCGCTAAACGAAAACACAAAAAACTCGCCTAGTGTGAATGGCAATTTTTTCACGCTAATCGCCAAAAATCACAAGCACAAAACGCTAGCAAAAATGCTACCTTTTTGCAAGTGTGAATGGGCCCTAAAGGGTTGATTAGGATTAGACAAGGAAGGAGTTACCTGTGAAAGGGTAGAGATAGAGTGTAGCAGCACAGTGGTGTAGTGGTTAGCACTCTTGCCTTGCAAGCGCTGGGTCCCCAGTTCAGATCCCAGCCAGGTCAACATCTGCAAGGAGTTTGTATGCTCTCCCTGTGTCTGCAAGGGTTTCTTCTGGGCACTCCGGTTTCCTCCCACATCCCAAAAACATATAGATAAG